>NC_087296.1:13625000-14261163 GCF_015220805.1 Pogoniulus pusillus | reverse complement strand
CTTGAGTACTGTGTCCAGTTCTGGGCCCCTCAATTCAAGAAGGATGTTGAGGTGCTGGAACATGTCCATAGAAGGGCAACAAAGCTGGTGAGGGGCCTGGAGCACAAATCCTATGAGGAGAGGCTGAGGGAGCTGGGCCTGTTTAGCCTGCAGAAGAGGAGGCTCAGAGGTGATCTTATTACTGTCTACAACTACCTGAAGGGGCATTGTAGCCAGGTGGGGGGTGGCCTCTTCTCCCAGGCAACCAGCAATAGAACAAGGGACACAGTCTCAAGTTGTGCCAGGGTAGGTATAGGCTGGATGTTAGGAGGAAGTTGTTGTCAGAGAGAGTGATTGGCATTGGAATGGGCTGCCCAGGGAGGTGGTGGAGGCACCGTCCCTGGGGGTCTTCAAGAAAAGCCTGGATGAGGCACTTAGTGCCATGGTCTGGTTGATTGGATAGGGCTGGGTGCTAGGTTGGACTGGATGAGCTTGGAGCTCTCTTCCAACCTGGTTGATTTCTATGATTTTAGTTCAGTTTAGTTTAGTTTAGTTCAGTTTGGTTTAGTTTAGTTGTTTGCTTTAGTTGACTTGAGTTTAGTTTGGTTCGGTTCAGTGTGGTTTATTCGGAGTGGCTTTGCAAGGAGCTGTTCCCCTCCGTTGTTACATGCAGGCTGGCCAGAAGTGCTCAGGAGGCTCTGACCGGTCTGCGAGGTGGATTTTCCAGCCAGTTCCTACCCATGCTGCCACCTAGTGAGGCTGTCCTGGGAACCTGGCAGTGCTCTCCAGAGACAGGGTGGACAACAGCTTCCTACCGCCCAGGTGAAATCAGGGTTTCAGAGCAGAGGCACTTCCCAGTCCAGTTCACAGCTTTGCTGGCACAGCGCAGAGTGCCGCAGCCTGCAGTGTGTGACCCAGACCTGCCCAGATGTGCAGCACAGGGCAGGCTGTCTGCTCCCTGGGACACAGCACAGGGCAGGCTGTCTGCTCCCTGGGACACAGCACAGGGCAGGCTGCTCACTGGGACACAGCACAGGGCAGGCTGTCTGCTCCCTGGGACACAGCACAGGGCAGGCTGCTCCCTGGGACACAGCACAGGGCAGGCTGCTCACTGGGACACAGCACAGGGCAGGCTGTCTGCTCCCTGGGACACAGCACAGGGCAGAATGCTCCCTGGGACACAGCACAGGGCAGAATGCTCACTGGGACACAGCACAGGGCAGGCTGCTCCCTGGGACACAGCACAGGGCAGACTGCTCCCTGGGACACAGCACAGGGCAGACTGCTCCCTGGGACACAGCACAGGGCAGGCTGTCTGCTCCCTGGGACACAGCACAGGGCAGAATGCTCCCTGGGACACAGCACAGGGCAGAATGCTCACTGGGACACAGCACAGGGCAGGCTGCTCCCTGGGACACAGCACAGGGCAGACTGCTCCCTGGGACACAGCACAGGGCAGGCTGTCTGCTCCCTGGGACACAGCACAGGGCAGACTGCTCCCTGGGACACAGCACAGGGCAGGCTGTCTGCTCCCTGGGACACAGCACAGGGCAGAATGCTCACTGGGACACAGCACAGGGCAGAATGCTCACTGGGACACAGCACAGGGCAGGCTGCTCACTGGGACACAGCACAGGGCAGATGCTCCTGGGACACAGCACAGGGCAGGCTGCTCCCTGGGACACAGCACAGGGCAGGCTGTCTGCTCACTGGGACACAGCACAGGGCAGGCTGTCTGCTCACTGGGACACAGCACAGGGCAGGCTGCTCACTGGGACACAGCACAGGGCAGAATGCTCACTGGGACACGCACAGGGCAGGCTGGGACACAGCACAGGGCAGAATGCTCCCTGGGACACAGCACAGGGCAGAATGCTCCCTGGGACACAGCACAGGGCAGGCTGCTCCCTGGGACACAGCACAGGGCATGCTCCCTGGGACACAGCACAGGGCAGGCTGCTCCTGGGACACAGCACAGGGCAGGCTGGCTGCTCCTGGGACACAGCACAGGGCAGAATGCTCACTGGGACACAGCACAGGGCAGGCTGCTCCCTGGGACACAGCACAGGGCAGGCTGCTCCCTGGGACACAGCACAGGGCAGGCTGGCTGCTCCCTGGGACACAGCACAGGGCAGACTGCTCCCTGGGACACAGCACAGGGCAGGCTGCTCTGGGACACAGCACAGGGCAGGCTGGCTGCTCACTGGGACACAGCACAGGGCAGGCTGCTCCCTGGGACACAGCACAGGGCAGGCTGCTCCCTGGGACACAGCACAGGGCAACTGCTCACTGGGACACAGCACAGGGCAGACTGCTCACTGGGACACAGCACAGGGCAGGCTGCTCACTGGGACACAGCACAGGGCAGACTGCTCCCTGGGACACAGCACAGGGCAGGCTGTCTGCTCCTGGGACACAGCACAGGGCAGGCTCCTGGGACACAGCACAGGGCAGGCTGCTCACTGGGACACAGCACAGGGCAGACTGCTCACTGGGACACAGCACAGGGCAGGCTGCTCACTGGGACACAGCATAGCCAGGCTGGCTTGCTCAGTGCATGCATTTCCTGGCTTTGCTGCCATTTCCAGAGCAGAGCATTGAGGCTTCTCATTCCTGTTGCAGACAGAACTGTTTCAGCCTGCAGAGACTGGGACATGCTGGTACAGTACCTGCAATGCAAGTTTTCATTTGGTAATGTTTTAAGAAAGCAGAGTTGGATCCAGTGGGCAACCACTGGCAGCAACCCACGCTGCAAGTCACATCACAGTTCAATGCAGACCACCACGATTCTGACAAAACCTGTGTCTTAACAGCAGCTCTCCCTCTCATTAAGGTAGGAGTCCTTCAGCAACTGTGCAAGAGAGGACTGTGGGACAGGAGAAAAATGCATCAGTTCATAGGTTGGATTGGAAGAGCTTGGAGGTCTCTTCCAACCTGGTTGATTCAATGACTCCTTTTTTGTGTTGGTTTGTTTTTGAGGACAGGGAAAGCCTGTTTGGAGAAGTGCTTCTGGAAAAGAAGAGGATTGGCATTTATGAAGGGCAAAGAGTTTCCTTTAGAAATGGATTGGAAATAACCAGACACAGCTGCAGCAAAATGCTCCTGCTCCAAGCTCACTCACTCTTGGTAGCCTTCACTGCTAGGAGCATCCTACAAGGGTCAACAAAATTCCCACACTGTACCCCCAAAATTCATCATCCAAGGGGTCAGAACTAAAGAAAAATAAAAAATTACAGAATTGTGAAGTGGTTTGGGTTGGAAGGGACCTTAAAGATTAGGATGGATTTAGGCTGGAGAAGAGGAGGCTCAGGGCAGAGCTCATTGCTCTCTACGGCTACCTGAAGGGAGGCTGTAGCCAGGTGGGGTTGGGCTCTGCTCCCAGGCAACCAGCAGAGTAAATAACCAGCTCCCTCAGCTGCTCCCCACAGAACCTGTGTCCAAAGCCTTTCCCAATTGCTCTTCTCCAGACATGCTCCACGCACCTCAATGTCCTTCTTTAAGAGCCTCTAAAAGCTGAATACAGTATTGGAGATGTGGCCTCACTGGTGCACAAGGGGTACAAATCACATCCCTGCTCCATGCTGGCCAAAGCAACATCTGCTGCTTCCAGCCCCATGGTGCTCAGGCCACAACCTGAGTGCTGAGTCCAGTTCTGGGCTTCTCAATTCGAAGGAGAGTTGTTGAAGGTGCTGGAAGTGCCCAGAGAAGCGGCAGCCAAGGCTGGGGACGGGGCCCTGGAGCACACCCTGGATGGTGTCTCAATGCCCCTGGCTGGGGCACTTAGTGCCTTGGTCTGGTTGATTGGCCAGGGCTGGGTGCTAGGTTGGGCTGGATGATCTCAGAGGCCTTTTCCAACCTGGTTAGTTCTGTGATTCTGTGATTGCTCAGTTCCAGCCTCCTGCAGGGCTTGTCCTAGGCAGGGCCACCTCCCACTAGAACAGGTGGCTGAAAGCCTCCTCCAGCCTGGCCTCGAACACCTCCAGGGAGCAGGCAAATATCACAATCATAAATTCTCTGACATGTAACTGTCTGGGTTCAGTCTTTTGTGTTGTCTCTAATGGCTCAACCATCAGCCTTTTACCCACCATCTTTGGGCTCCTACACCACTAAAGCACTGCAGATACCATTCCCTTGAATTCTGCTGCAGCTGCAAGGCTTGACCCAGATGTCTGCCAAAACTGCTTTTTATTAGGAATCTTAGAAGCACTTTGGTCACCCTTTATAAGGATGTGCAGCTGAGTGCCAGAGGCTGGAGCCAGTCTCTGCTGGTAATGCCAGGGACAGCACAAGGGCCATGGTGGAAAGCTGAGGCAGAGGAAGTTCCATGGAAACAGGAGGAGGAATTTTGTCCCTGTGAGGGTGCCAGAGCCTGGCACAGGCTGCCCAGGGGGGCTGTGGAGTCTCCCTCTCTGGAGACATTCCAGAGCTGCCTGGATGTGTTCCTGTGTGATCTGCTCTGGGTGCTGCTGCTCTGGCAGGGCTTGGCCTGGCTGAGCTCTGGAGGTCCCTCCCAGCCCCCTGACATGATTCTATCGTTCTAGGTTGGAAAAGACCTTTAAGATCATTGAGTCCAACCATTAACCCTATTCTACCAGCCCACCTCTAAGCCATGTTCCCCAGCACCACATCTGCAGCAGCTCTTAAGCACCTCCAGGGATGGGCACTCCAGTACCTCCCTGGGCAGTCCTTGCTGGGAAGAAATGGTTTCTAATATCCAACCTGACCCTCCCCGGCACAGCTTGAGGCTGTTTGCTCTTGTGCTGCCACTTGCTGCCATGTAAGAAGAGCCCAACCCCCACCTGGCTCCAGCCTCCTTTCATGGAGCTGCAGAGGGTGAGGAGGGCTCCTCTCAGCCTGTGCTTCCCAAGACCAGTTCCCGCAGCCATTCCTCTCAGCACTTGTGCTCAAGGCCCTTCACCAGCTTGCTTGCCTTTCTCTGGACACTCCTCCAGCCCCTCAACGTCCTTCTTGCAGTGAGGGGCCCAAACCTGAACCCAGTATTTAGGGTGTGGCCTCACCAGTGCCAAGAGCAGGGTGACCACCAGAGCCCTAGAGCTGTTTGCCAGGCTACTGCTGATGCAAGCCAGGCTGAACCTGTGAAGCACTCCTGCTTTGCAGGGCTGGTTGCTAATGGCTGTGCCCTGCCTTTTAGCCTAACACAAGACATCAACTGCTGGAGTTATTTTTCTCCTCCTTTCTGTTCAAAAGCAGCTGTGGAGCACTGAAGAAAGGCTCCTGGGAACAAAGGCTGCTGGTTTCTATTCAGAGCAGCTGAAAACAGGAACAGGAGAAGGAGCAGTTCTTGGGTTGTCAAACATTTTGGGACCTTCCTTAGGCAGTGTAAGCTCTCCCAGACCTGCCTCTTCCCAACAGGCAACTACCTGCTTTTATTTCTGCTAAGCCAGTGGCAGAGCATGGCAGGTAATCCCAAAGGTGGGAATGTCTGGCACCCTGGGAGCCAGGGCCACGGAGTGTGCTAACCTCATGCAGCATGGCACTGACCTGCCCCTTCACACAGACTTCACAGCCACTTCTGCACTTAGGAAAGCTCTTAACTAGCAAGCAACAGCAAGCAGAAAGCTCAGGCTGGCTGCTCTCTGGGTTCAGGAGGAGCTCTTTCAGAAGGCATCCCAGCAAGGGTTCTGCAGCAGCAGCAGCAGTGACTTCCACTGCTGTCGCCCTGGGGTACAGTTCTGCAGGTGCATGAGTCCAAAGAGCTTCTGCTGTGTCCAGCCCTGCAGTCCTCTACACAAGAAGGACTTGGACCTGTCCAAGTGGCTGCAGAGAGCTCGACAAAGATGATCAGAGGGCTGCAGCAGGCTGGGAGAGCTGGGCTGCTCGGCCTGGAGAAGAGAAGGCTCTGGGGAGAACTCAGAGCAGCATTAGAATCACAGAATCATAGAACCAAGCAGGTTGGAAGAGAGCTCCAACCTCATCCAGCCCAACCTAGCACCCAGCCCCAAACAATCAACCAGACCATGGCACTAAGTGCCCCAGCCAGGCTTGGCTTCAACACCTCCAGCCACACCACTCCACCACCTCCCTGGGCAGCCCATTCCAATGCCAATCACTCTCTCTGACAACAACTTCCTCCTAACATCCAGCCTGAACCTGCCCTGGCACAGCTCCAGGCTGTGTCCCCTTCTTCTGTCTGCTGCTGCCTGGCAGCAGAGCCCAACCCCACCTGGCTACAGCCTCCCTGCAGGCAGCTGCAGACAGCAATGAGCTCTGCCCTGAGCCTCCTCTGCTGCAGGCTGCACCCCCCCAGCTCCCTCAGCCTCTCCTCACAGGGCTGTGCTCCAGGCCCCTCCCCAGCCTTGCTGCCCTTCTCAGACACCTTCCAGCACCTCAAGCATCTCTCTTGAATTGAGGAGCCCAGAACTGGACACAGCACTCAGGGTGTGGCCTGAGCAGAGCTGAGCACAGGGGCAGAAGAACGCTCCCTTGTCCTGCTGCCCACACTGCTCCTGAGCCAGCCCAGGATGCCATTGGCTCTCTTGGCCACCTGGGCACACTGTCAGCCCATGGAGCCCAGCAGGAATAAATGCTTGCCAAAGACACGAGGATGCCCTATATGATGCCAGGGGAGGAGGAAGGCAGCGAGCCAAGATCCACTGTCAGCAACACCTGAGATCATGCCCCTGGTTTGTAAGCAGCTGTTTGTGCTGCAAAGGCTCCAGCAGTGTCCTCTCAGGGTGCTGAAATGCTGCAGGGGCTGATCACTGCTCAAAGGCAGCACTACCTGTGCCAGGTTCTTGGCACGAAGGATCTTGGCTCACTCTTGGCTGTGAGCTGTTGAAAGCCATTTCTGTTCTGCATTGTTCTTGTAGCTCTTGAACATCTCAAGTTGTCACTTTTGCCCCTGTTGCTCCCAGCCATGAGTGTTTTGTTTCTGTCATTTTAGCTCAAGTAGCAAAGCCAATTTGGCATTCTCAGCAAGCTGCTTTGCCTCCTGGAGTCACTGAGCTGTGAGGATTGGAAAAGAGCTCTAAAATCACCCTGGTCCAACCAGCAGCCCAGCCCCTCCATGGCCACTAAACCATGGCCCCAAGTGCCATGGCCAGAGGTTCCTCGAACACCTCCAGGATGGGGACTGCTCCACAGCCCTGGGCAGCCTGTGCCAGTCCCTGACCACTCCTGCAGTACAGAAACTTCCTGAACCTCCAACCTAAAACCTCCCCTGGCACAATTTCAGGCCTATCCTGTCCCCCACAGAACAGGATCTCCAGCCCTCTGAGCATCGTTGTGGCCTCCTCTGGACCCTCTCCAGCAGCTCCAGATCCTTGTGCTCTGTTCCCAGAGCTGGAGGCAGTGCTGCAGGTGAGGGCTGAGCAGAGCAGAGGGGCAGAATCCCCTCCCTGTGCTGCTGCTCTCCCTGCTCTGCCTGCAGCCAGCACACAGCTGCGCTCTGGGCTGCCAGGCAACCAGTGCTGGCTCCTGGGCACTTTGGCACCATCTGACACCCCCAAGGCCTTCTCCTCAAGGCTGCTCTCAGCCATTCTCCACCCAGCCTGGATTTGTGCTTGGGATTGCCCTGACCCAGCTGCAGGACCTAGCATTTGGCCTTGTTGAACATCATGATGTTGTCTTGGGCCCAGCTCTGCAGCCTGTCCAGGTCCTTCTGGACAGATCCTTCCCTGCAGCACTGTCAACCACAGCACACAGCTTGGTGTCATCCACAGACTTGCTGAGGGTGCCCCAGCCCCAGTGTCCATGTCCCTGGCAGAGATGTGGAGCAGCAGTGGTGCCAGCACCAAGCCCTGCCTTCATCCCTGCCTTCATCAGAGCAGGTCAGTGTGACCTGGGGGAAGGTCTTGGTGTCTTGCTTGTGCTTGACTGCTGAGCCATGTACCTAAAGTCTGCTTTCCTGCCTTGCCCAGTGTGGATCTCAAAGGCCCTAGCAGTGTGTGCAGCTGTCTGGGGCATGCATTTGACCCCAGAGTGATGCTTTGCCATCAGCACTCTGCTTAAGTCCCACGCAGAAGAATCTCTCCCCCCCTTTCAGCGCTGCCTGGCTGGAGCCTGCCTGCAGTGCACACAGGACCTGCAGTCAGAGAGGAGCTATTTATACAGTGTGTGGGTTCAGGAGGCACAGGATGAGCACAACAAAGCTCCATCAGTGAACCCTTCCCTCCTCCCTCATGCACTGCTGAATCACAAAGCTGACTTGCTTTTGGCTCTTTGGGGAAACAGCCTCCAGCCTCCCTGCCATGGGCAGGGACACCTCTCAGCTAGACTCAGCTGCTCAAGGCCTCATCCAACCTGCCCTTGAACATCTCCAAGGAGGAGGCAGCCACAGCCTCCTTGGGCAGCCTGTGCCAGAGTCTCACCACCCTAACACTTCAGAACTTCTTCCTCAGCTCCAGTCTCACCCTGCTCTGCTCAGCTCCAAACCATTGCCCCTTGGCCTGTCTCAGACCCCCTCAGCACAAGTCCCTCTGCAGCCTTCCTGCAGGATCCCTTCAGGCACTGGCAGCAGCTCTGAGGTCCCCCTGGAGCCTTCTCCTCTGCAGGCTGCATCCCCCCATCTCCCTCAGCCTGAGCTCACAGCAGAGCTGCTCCAGCCCTGGCAGCATCTCCAAGCTAACTCTCCCCCTGGCACAATTTCAGGCCATTTCCTCTCACCCCCTCTAAGGCAGAGTGGGGAGAAGAGCCCAACCCCCTCCTCTCTGCAATTGAAGCAGGGATTTAAGGGCAGCTTTCATGTCTCCTGTGTGCTAAGCTACAGCCTCTGGGGCAAGCTGCAGTGAACCTCTGAAAGTGAAGGGGTCCTCTTCACAGGCAGGATTCAGAAGCTGTGCAAAGTGCAGGTGACAGCAGGCACTGGGCCCACTGATGGATGGACTGACTGAGCAGATCCTCAGGCTGGGAAACTTTACCCCTTGTCACTGCATCAAATGCTTACACAGACCAGCAACAGAACGAGGGGACACAGCCTCAAGCTGTGCCAGGGCAGGTTCAGGCTGGATGTTAGTAGGAAGTTGTTGTCAGAGAGAGTGATTGGCATTGGAATGGGCTTCCCAGGGAGGTGGTGGAGTCGGCTGTGCCTGGAGGTGTTTAAGAGGAGGTTGCATGAGGCATTAGTGCCAGGGTTAGTTAATTAGAAGGGCTGGGTGCTAGGTTGGACTGGATGATCTCAGAGGTCTTTTCCAGCCTGGTCAGTGCTGTGACTCTGTGAAGGGGAGATTCAGGCCATTAGGACACTGCACACTGCCAGCAGCAGCTCTGTGGTGACTCTGCTCTGCTGCTCAGCCTTAAGAAGTCTCAGCCACTTCTGTGCTGTCCTTTCTCCTGGTAGCTCTCCAGATATTCCTTTCTCACTCTGCTCCCATCATATGCCAGATGATGAATGCCTGATACAGGTCATGTTACCATCACAAAGGATGGGCACTGAGCAGGCAGCCAAGCCTGGCTGGGGCACTTAGTGCCATGGTCTGGTTGCTTTGCCAGGGCTGGGTGCTAGGTTGGGCTGGATGAGCTTGGAGCTCTCTTCCATCCTGTGTGACTCTATGATTGTGTCATTCTCTGATTCTCTGTAGCTCTGCTTTCCCAGAGCTGGGCTAAGGCAAGGCTCTATCTGCTTTGCTCTTAGTTTTCTCTTCTATGTTTTGGAGTTTGGGGAGTTTGGGTTTTTTCTTCCCCCACCCATTCCTTGCCAGGAAGTAAGCAGTGTGACAGCAAGGTGTGATTTTAATTTACACCAGAGTTCTCAGCAAATGACTTTTCACACCCTGTTAGTTGCTGCTTAGCCTGGAGGAGGAGTTGCATGGCTACTGTTGTCATATCAATTTAAACCCACTGGTGTCACTCAGAAGGAAGTTCTTCAGCTTAACCCTTTTAAGTTGCTGAAGCACAGAAACACAGAATGGCTTGAGTTGGAAGGGACCTTAAAGGTCATCGGGCTTCAGTCGTCTGCTGGCTCAGGAGTCTGAGATGGAACACAGCTATTTTGGGGGACCTCTGATGCTGAAGGGTGAGACTGGAAGTGGTTTTTATGGAAGGGTGGTGACCATTTTTCTTTATAGTGCAGTGGACCAGGTCCTGCTGAAGATCAGGTGGCAAATCATTGCTGTCTGCAGCTGCCTGAAGGGAGGCTGTAGCCAGGTGGGGTTGGGCTCTGCTGCCAGGCACCCAGCAGCAGAACAAGGGGGGACAGCCTCAAGCTGTGCCAGGGCAGGTTGAGGCTGGATGTTAGGAGGAAGTTGTTGTCAGAGAGAGTGATTGGCATTGGAATGGGCTGCCCAGGGAGGTAGTGGAGTGGCTGTGGTGCTGAAGGTGTTGAAGCCAAGCCTGGCTGGGGCACTTAGTGCCATGGTCTGGTTGGTTGGGCAGGGCTGGGTGCTAGGTTGGACTGGATGAGGTTGGAGCTCTCTTCCAACCTGCCTGGTTCTATGGTTCTATGATTCTATGAAATCCTCATGTTGGCCTGGAGTCCACTGCAGGCTGAGAAAAGGAGGCTGAGGGAGCTCTTTGCTCTCCACTCCCTGAAAGGAGGCTGTAGAAAGGAGGAGAATGGTCTCTTCTCCTGGATAATAAGAGGTAGGACAAGAGGAAATGGCCTTAGGTTAGCACAAGGAGAGGTTCTAGAAATAAAATGACCAAAAGGTTCTGTCAGGCCCTGGCCCAGGCTGCCCAGAGAGGTGCTGGATTCACCACGCCTGGAGGTGTGTGAAAGACATTTGGGTGAGGAGCTCAGAGGACAAGGTCTCAGAGATGTGTACAGGCTGTGTCAGGTCACAGCTGGACTTGGGCTTTTCCAGCCAGGTGATTCTGTGCTCCTAGGATGTATTTTAGGAGGGGAAGGTGAGGCCAGGGAAAGCAGATGTGCTCTCAGCTGCAGAACAGCCTGGAACCCTTTCCTCTGCTGTTCTCTGGGGACTGCCAGCATGGTCCTCCTGCAGCAAGGAGAGCTGAAAACTGTAAGTGAAGAAACCAGCCTCAGAAGGTTGCTGCTGTGGAGGTGTAGGCAGAGCTGGACCAGCCCTGCCTAAGTGATCTCCTTTGGGAAGAGGGATGGAGCAGGGCTCCTGCAGCTCCTCCTCCCCGGGGCCCCCACTGCATGTTGGGGTGGGCTGGAGCCTGAAGGGGTGGACAAGCAAACAACAGGGGCACTAATTCTTCCCCCCCCCTCCATTTCCCAGGAGCTTTTTTGCCCCTAATTCTTGGTACTCAGGGTTAGTATTTGCTGGAGAACCTGCTGGGTGGCGCAGAGAGGGTTAAGGAGCTTGGTCTGCTGTCAGCATCTCTGTGCCCAACCCTCGTCTGGTGGTGCCTGGGGGGGTCTGTCTCTGTAAAACGCCAGGAGCTGCTGGTGGGGAATGTCACACCTCTTCTTCTCTTTCTCTTTCTCTTTCTCTCTTTCTCTTTCTCTTTCCTCTTTCTCTTTCTCTTTCTCTTTCTCTTTCTCTTTCTCTTTCTCTTCTCTTGGTGGACACCTGCCTGCTAATGCTGCTGGAGCAGGTCCTGCTTTATAAGCAATGAGCCTGTCTCTTAGAGCAGGAAAGGGAGAGAAGTGAAGAAAGGGATCCAAGGGAGCAGCTGCTTTCAACAGGCAGCAGCTGGATTATTTTGCACTGCTTTTACTCAGGGCAGGTAAATATGACTTTATTTCCTAAGTGCAATTGGAGTTCAGCATCAAAATAATCTCTCTTCTGGTTTCACAATGCCATTAGCACTGATCCAGCTCAAGATGGAAAACTGGACAGTGGATCAAGTCTGCAGCTGGTTGAGACAGAGCAATTTAGGAGAACTGGTCCCCAGGTTCCGTGGTAAGCACCTGGGTGGGTTGGGGGAGGGGGGGTAGTATTTCTGCTTTTAACTGACACAGCCTGCCTTGATCTGGGGCTTGTGTAGATGTGCCAAATTCAGACTTTATAGATAGTGGAGGGAAGTGATCCTCTCCCTCTACTCCACACTGCTGAGACCCCACCTGGAGGACTGCATCCAGTGCTGGAGCCCCTGGGACAAGAGGCTATGGAGGAGCTGGAAGGTGTCTAGAGAAGGGCCACGAGGATGAGCAGAGGGCTGGAACTGCTCTGCTGTGAGGAGAGACTGGGGGAGTTGGGGCTGTGCAGTCTGGAGAGGAGAAGGCTCCCAGGTGACCTTCTTGTGGCCTTGCAGTGTCTGAAGTGGGCTACAAGAAAGTTGGGGAGGGACTTTGTAGGAGCAAAGCTGGAGGTGGGAGAGATTCAGGCTGGATATCAGGAGGAAGCTGTTGAGCATGAGATGGTGAGAGCCTGGCACAGGTAGCCCAGGGAGGTGGTGGAAACCTCATGCCTGGAGGTGTTTAAGGCCAGGCTGGATGAGGCTCTGACCAGCCTGATCTAGTGTGAGGTGTCCCTGCCCATGGCAGGGGGGTTGGCACTGGCTGATCCTTGTGGTCTCTTCCAACCCTGAGTGATTCTGTGACTCTCTGATTCTGTGATAGTGCTACAGGTAAGAGCTGGCAGAGATTTGCTAAAAGGAGAGTGCAGGTTTATTGTGTCTCTGAGAAGTGCTGGGGGATGGTATGAAGCCTGAATATGAATAGCTGCACCTTGGAGCAGAGCTGGCAGCTGAGGCAGGCTGGACAGGGCCTGTATGCTGTACAAACCTGAGACAGTGTAGTACACTGTAGTGTGTAAATGCTTTGTAGAGGGTTTGTATGCTCTTAGTGCATGAGAAGCTGCTATGTGAGCAGGCAGTTTGCTGTGTGCTCCCTCGTATTAAGTGATGGGATGAGAGGAACTGGCCTGAAATTGTGCCAAGGGAGGGTTAGGTTGGAGATGAGGAAAATTTTGTTTGCTGCAGGAGTGGTCAGGGACTGGCAGAGGCTGCCCAGGGAGGTGCTGGAGCCCACACCCCTGGAAGTGTTCAAGAAAAGTGTGGCCACGGCATCTGGGGCCATGGTTTGATGGCCATGGTGGGGTTGGGTTGCTGGTTGGACTGGATGACCTCAGAGGGCTTTGCCACCCCAAGCAATTCTCTGATTCTCTGGTTCTTAGGAAGTTTGCTTTCCCTCATTAACAAAGTCCCAGTCTGCTGTGGTCTGAGCAAGGCCTGCCTGAAAGCATTAAAGCAGCCATCTCCTGCTTCTGTGTCTCAAACTTGCCTTTTTGCCTTGTCTGGCCAGTGCCTGGGACTCCTGGCACTGCTTGGCCAAGGACAGTCACTGAAACATCATTTCAGCAGATGAAAAAGACCAGCAGCAGTAGAAATCATCTTCCTTCTCCTGTGCTCAGCCCTGGTGAGACCACATCTGGAATACTGTGTCCAGTTCTGGGCTCCCCAGTTCCAGAGGGGCAGAGAATTGCTTAAGAGAGTTGAATGGAGGCCATGAGGATGGTTAAGGGAATGGAGCTTCTCTCTTATGAGAAAGGGCTGAGAGCCCTGGGGCTGCTTGGTCTGGAGAAGAGAAGGCTGAGAGGGAGACCTTACCTGCAAACATCAGGAGGATGGGGCCAGGCTCTCTGCAGTGTTAGCCAGGTCTCTTGGTTCTAATTTAAATTCCCAGACTCCAATAAATGTGATAGAACCAATAACAATTTGTAGAGTGCCCTTCCCTCTTCCCCTCCTTTCCCAAAAGGAAGGGATTAGAAGTAGAGAGAGAGGGAGAGAGGGAGGTAAGCACACCCAAATCAATGAATCTCACTCCATTTGGAAGTTAAAAAGGAAAAGTTTAACCATAACTTAAAAGAGGTATCTGAGGTAGGGAAGTTACAAAGGATATAGGGAAGGGAAAGCAAATACAAAATGTATAAATACAACCCAACTGTGATGGCTTTGTCCACCTTGTGGGTGATGGCCATGAGGTGAAACAAAGAGAACCCAGGAGCAGATGGTAATGGTGGTACACATGGAGCAGAGTGATGCAGAGAGTGAGACACAGGCAGCCCCCCTGCTTTTATGGGACAAGAAGGGGGAGTGAGCTAACCATCACCTGGTGGTGTTCAGACCCACCCCTGGGGAGGGGTCAAGACCACCTAGGGTCAGGTTCAGGGTTACTCCCCCTGGAGGGTTAACCCTATGCACCAGGGATAGCACAAGGGACAGTGGATGTAAACTCAACCACAGGAAATTCCATCTCAACATGAAGGAAAACTTCCTGGGTGTGAGGGTGACAGAGCCCTGGACCAGGCTGTCCAGAAAGATTGTGGAGTCTCCTTCTCTGCAGGTCTTCAAAACCCACCTAGATGTGTTCCTGTGTGCCCTGCCTGGGTGATGCTGCTTTGCTGGGAGGTTGGACTGGATGAGCTCTGCAGGTCCCTTCCAACCCCTCCCATTCTGTGACTCTTGCCTGTGACCTGTCCCCCACCAGCAGGTTGTTTGGGAGTGTTGCTGTGCCCATGGGGCTGCTGTGCAGTAATTCCCAGTCCCCTTCAATCTGCAGAAGAAGAAGGGAGTGGAGCAGCTCTCCTGGCTCTCAACCATCGTATGGGGCAGCAGCTGGTGAAGCAGATTGGGCACCAGGCAGTGCTGATGGGCCTGATTAACAAATACCAGCAATCCAACAGTGGGCTAGAAGCCCTCACCTGCTGCTGTGAAACAGCTTCTCTGAGACTTCCAGGAGCCCTCAGTGGGTGAGTCTGCCATGGCCCAGAACACCCCAGTCTGGGTATCGCTGGCTTCTCACTGCCCCCTAACCTGGCATTTGCTGTCTCTTCAGATGCCACTTGGGACTGGTTCTTACACTTTGGGTACCTCTAACTGCATGGTCAATGCAAGATAAGGTCATTAGCTTGTGCTCTTCAGCAGGCTACCTTCAGCATCCCTGCACACTGCCCCTGATTAAAGCAAACTGCTCTCTGCTTGCCAGTCCTAGGACCCAGTTTGCACCGGGATGAGGCATGGTCAGGCTGTGCCTGCAGCTCCCATTTGCTGTGCTTATTTCTTCATGAAGCTTTTGAAGTACTTGCTCTGGAATGCTTGCAGCTCTTGGAGCACCACCATGATTTGGCCAGAGGAAAGTGTCTGTTGGTTAAGGTTTGTTCATTTGTGGTTGCTTTGTGTGGGAGGGAGCAGAGGTTGCAGAATCACAGAATATTAGAGATTGGAAGGCTTAGGGTTAGGGGTCACCCAGTCCAACCTCCTGCCACAAGCAGCACCACCCAGGGCAGTCCTCACAGGAATTCATCCAGCAAGGGTTTGAAAGTCTCCAGAGAAGACTCCACAACCCCCTTGGGCAGCCTGCTCCAGGGCTTTGTCACCCTCACTGTAAAGAAGTTTCTCCTCATGTGGAGGTGAAACCTTCAGTGTGCAAGTTTGTATCCCTTGCTCCTTGTCATTGCAAAAGGAGATTGGTCACCTCCACTTGTCTCTCACCCCTCAGATACTTGTACACATTGATTGGAGCCCTCTCAGCCTTCTCTTCTCCACACCAAACAGCCCCAGGGCTCTCAGTCTCCCTTCACAGGGCCTGAGTGTATTATTTTGCTGTCATCATTGGATGTTCTGGTGTGGGTTGGGTGGAGCTTTTTGGGTTTGGGTTGGGTGCTGGGGGAGAACATCCATGGCACAGCAATGTGCCCTGCTGGCCAAGAGGGCCAATGGGATCCTGGGGGGCATTAAGCAGAGTGTGTCCAGTAGATCAAGGGAGGTTCTCCTCCCCCTCTACTCTGTCCTCCTGAGACCTCATCTTGAGTACTGCCTTCAGTTTTGGGCTCCCCAGTTGAAGAGGGACAGGGATCTGCTGGAGAGGGTCCAGTGAAGGGCTATGAGGATGATGAGGGGACTGAAGCACTGCCTGGTGAGGAGAGGCTGAGGGACCTGGGGCTGCTTAGTCTGGAGGAGACTGAGAGGGGATTGAATCAATGTTTATAACTATCTGGGGCTGGGGGTCAGGAGGGGGGGACAGGCTCTGCTCACTGCTCCCTGGGATAGGACAAGCAGCAATGGATGGAAGCTGCAGCACAGGAGGTTCCAGCTCAGCACAAGGGGGAACTTCTTGACTGGAAGGGTCCCAGAGCCCTGGCACAGGCTGCCCAGAGAGGCTGTGGAGTCTCCTTCCCTGGAGCCTTTCCAGGCCTGTCTGGATGTGTTCCTGTGTGACCTGAGCTGGATTGTGTGGTCCTGCTCTGGCAGGGGGGTTGGACTGGATGAGCTCTTTGGGTCCCTTCCAACCCCTGTGATCCTGTGTGATCCTGTGTGATCCTGTATTCTAACTCTTTCAGGTCTGCTTTCTTTGCATGCCTTGGCTGACCTCTCAGAGTGGTCTCTTCTAAGCCCAAGAAGCTGAGAGCTTGGCTTGCCATGGGTGCACAGTGCTTTTGTGGTGAAGGACTAGCACTGGTGCACAGGACCAGCCCAGGAGTACATCTGTCGATCACCCCACATCCAAAAGGTGCCCAGGTTGTGCACCCTGAGATGATTCCACAGTGCAAACCAAAGCATGGTAAATGGTGATGGGTGGGTTAATTCTAACCAGACTGCAGCTATGAGCAGAGCTAAACTGCTGCTGCAGAGAGCTCCTCATGCCCTTGAGAAAGCACTGATGAGACCTCTTGGGTGAATGATCCTGCACTGTTGGAGGGAATGGGGTGTGTGTGATGCAAGAAGAAAATGTCACCACATAGATGACTCCCAGAACCTGAAGTGGGCTACAGGAAAGATGGAGAGGGACATTTTATAAGGGCCTGTGGGGATAGGGTGAGGAGCAAAGGTTTGAAACTAGAGCAGGGGAGATTTAGCAGGAGGAAGTTCTGCACAATTAAGTTCAGGAGGCACTGACACCCTGGAGGTGTTCAAGGCTAGGCTGGATGAGGCCTTGAGCAGCCTGGGCTGGTGGGAGGTGTCCCTGCCCACGGTAGGAGGCTGGAACTGGATGATCTTTAAGGTCCCTTCCAACCCTAACCATTCTCTGACTGATTCTCTCCCAGGGCAGTGAGGCCTAACCAAGCTGCTCTTTCTGAAACAGTTGTGTTTTGTGAGTGAAGGAGTGGATGTTTGATCTGCCCCTGGTGATCCTGCTGTGGCAGAGGGGCTGCACTGCCTGATCTGCTGAGGGCACTTCCAACCCTTAATGCTCTGTGATTCTGTGACCACAGAATAAACCTGTAGCTGGTTGAAGAAATGCTTTCAGCCAGGTGGCTTTGGATGAGGCAAGAACAAAGATCTCCTGTGCAGTTTGGGGTGCAGCATGAGGAGAAGCTCCTGCAGTACAGAGAGTGTTTTGTTCTCGACCCACAAGCTGTATGCTCTGAGGTGGGAGCTGTGACTGCTCCTGCTTGCCTCTGGAGAGCTTCTCTTGCTCATGTGGTTTGAAATAACTGTGGCAATTGTTTCCTAGCAGTACCTCTGGCCAGGAACCTTAGCTGCAAGGTTTGGAAGGCAGGGTTTGGCTATCTGTGCACAGAGGGGACAGGCAAAAGTAGAGCACTCAGGAAACAGCCAGCAAATGCAAACGTTCAGCTCAGAGCTGGGAAGAGGTTCTGGGGCTCAAGGACACCTCTTGCCCCCTAGGGGACTGGAGAGGCTCCTTCCTGCTGCGAAGGCAGAAGGCACAACAGACTCTAGTGACAGAGTTCCTTACAGAGAGCTTTGACTGCTTACCCACAACAGTACCAGACAGCACCCAAACACTTGAGAGGACTTCTGTGGGTGTCTCCAAAGCCACTGCAGGCAAAGCAGAGCAGAACGTGGCAGGGCAGAGCAGGCAGAGCAAGAGCAGCAGCAGGCATGTGGCAAAAGCCTGTGGATGCTGGCCCGAGAGCAGTGGCCCTTTGGCCACAGAGACTCAGCAGGCAGCAGGGCACCCTGCAAGCCTGAGCACGTTGGGTGAAGTCAGGAGCTTGCTCACCCCTGTTTGGGAGGAACAAGCCTGGGCAGCTCTTGGGCCCTCCAAGTGGCTGTCTCCAAGCCCTTTGTGTTCTCCCTGCGCTCTGCTCCCCCCAGCAGAGGGAAGGGGACCCTGGGGTCACGCCTGGGTAAGCCAGGACATGGATCTTCCATGACCAGGGACTACTCTGACAGCAAAGTCTGCTCAGCTCCTCTTGTGCTTAAGCCCAGGGGAAACCAAATCTCCTTTTCTGTTCAACTGAATTATTTCTGAGTCAGGCTAGTTCCTAGAACTGGTTCACTCTGCAATGTCCAGGGCCAGGGTGGCGAAGGCATTGCTTGGCCACAGGACACAGGAGAAACCAACACCATAGTTCTCTCTTTCTGGGTCAGCTGTGAAGCTTCCAGGAGCTGTCTGCAGTATTTCCATGTTGTATCTCCCTGTTGAACCTCATGAGGTTCAGTAAGGTGAAGTAAAGGTCATACACCTGGCTTAGGACAATTGTCATTATCACTCCAGGTTGGGGGATGCTGAGATTGAGAGCAGCCCTGCAGAGAAGGACTTGGGGGTGCTGGTGGGGGAGAAGCTGGGCAGGAGCCAGCAGTGGGCACTGGCAGCACAGAAGGCCAAGGGCAGCTTGGGCTGCATCCAAAGCAGCATGGGCAGAGATGGAGAGAGGGGATCCTGCCCCTCTGCTCTGCTCTGGGGAGACCTCATCTGCAAGGGCTGGGGCCAGCTCTGGAGTCTGCAACACAAGACAGACATGGACCTGCTGGAGAGGGTCCGAGAGGAGGGCTGCTGAGGATGATCTGGGGGTTAGAGAACCTGTGCTATGGGGACAGGTTGGAAGAGTTGGGTTTGTTCAGCCTGGAGAAGAGAAGGCTCCAGGGAGCACAGGAGCAGAGGTGGCTGTCAGGCAGCTCAGTCCCCTTCAACCTCTCCCTCCTGCCCTGCTCTTCCTGCCCTGCTTCTGCCCAGGCTGCAGTGCTGCAGTTCAGAAGGACCTGTGGAGACAGGACGAGGGCAATGGTTTGAAACTGGAGCAGGTGAGATCTGGGTTGGACATCAGGAAGATGGTGAGGGTGGTGAAATACTGAAGCAGGCTGCCCAGAGAGGTTGCAGAGCTCCATCCTTGGAGACATTGCAGATCAGACTTGATGTGGCTTTGGGCAGCCCGACCTAGTTGGAGGTGTCCCTGCTGCCTGCAGGGGGTTGGACAAGAAGACCTTCAAGGGTTCCTGAATGCTCTCCCTGGGCTGGTTGGCTCACTCCTGGCTGCTGCCCCTGTGATTCAGGTGCCCTCAGCACTT
Organism: Pogoniulus pusillus; assembly: GCF_015220805.1. Taxonomy (NCBI): domain Eukaryota; kingdom Metazoa; phylum Chordata; class Aves; order Piciformes; family Lybiidae; genus Pogoniulus; species Pogoniulus pusillus. The sequence goes on along the minus strand of NC_087296.1, from coordinate 14,242,122 downwards.
CTGCCTGCTCTGCTCCTCGCTCTGCTAGGGACAGAAATGAAGTTGTTGGCTGGACATGGAGCTCTGAGTATGATAACTGAACACATCCTGTGTGGAAGCAGTGGACCTGTGAAAGGACTCCAGATGGGGCTTACATCTCCAGCAGCTATGGTTAGGACACAGGAACAGCAGCTTGTGTCTGTTGCTGGTAAGCTGGAAGCCTTCTAGTTCATGCAGCAGAAGCTGTGTTTATGTGGCCGTGAGGAGCTCATACAGGTGGTCCAAGTAAGTATCAAGAGGTTTTCCAGTTCCAAGATCAGTGGTGTCCAGGGGGCACACAGAGAACACAGACTGGATGTGGCTGGCTTTGAGTGGCTAGCTGCAGAAGATGGACTGACTCACCAAAAGGAGTCCTCCACTAGAAACTCCCCAAATGTCAGTGGCACTTCCCAGAACAGCTTTTCATGTGGGAGTGCAGCTGAGGCATGCAGAGCTTAGAAAACATCTCTGACTTTGGAAGTTCTGAAGAGATGAGGAACAGAAAAGAAGCAAAGAACAAAACTGGAAAGGTTGCTGGCTCCCATGAACTCCTGGCTGCAGAGAGCAGCCCCTGCCTCTCACACTGGTGCAAGGCAGAGCTGCTGATGTTGGCTCCTACCAACAGAACAAGCAACAGCAAAACCATAAAATCCCAGAATGGTTTGAGTTGGAAGGAACCTTAGAGATGTCCAGTTCCGATCCCTGCCATGGGCAGGGACACCTCCCGCCAGCACAGCTGGCCCAAGGCCTCATCCAGTCTGGCCTGGAACACCTCCAGGCAGGGGTATCCACAGCCTCCCTGGGCAGCCTGTGCCAGTGTCTCACCACCCTCACTCTAAAGAATTTCTTCCTCATCTCCACTCTCACTCTCCCAGCTCAAAGCCATTGTCCCTTCTCCTGTCACTCCCAGCTCTTGTTGAAAGTCCCTCCCCAGCTCTCCTGGAGCCCCTTCAGGTAGTGGAAGTCTGCTCTAAGGTCTCACTGGAGCCTTCTCCAGGCTGAACAACCTTAACTGTCCCAGGCTGTCCCCATGGGGGAGGTTCTCCAGCCCTCTAATCATCTTTGTTGTCCTCCTGCAACAGATCCACGTCTCTCTGGTGTTGTGGACTCAAGAGCTGGAGATAGCATCCCAAGTGGGGACTCACCAGAGGAGGAGAATGGGAGGGAGAGAAGTGGACACAAAGGTCACATGGGAAGCAGTGTCTGGATTGCCAGAGAGGGAAGTGGGTACCTGGAGTTTTTGGTGCTAATGACAGACTGGAGTTGGAGTAAGTAATCAGGAAAGGCAGGACAAGAGCCCAGGTAGCATCTGAGGATCTTCTGGTGATTGGAGTAATAACACAAAGCTGAGTCAAAGGTTGAAGAAAGATAAACCTCCAGACAAAGCAAGGGGTCAGGGTTCAGCTGAATGGAAACTGCCCTACAACACTGGGTGAGACTCTTTGCTCCCCACCCCTTGAACATTTAATGGTAGGTAAGTCCTAGAGACTTGGCAAAGGCAGGCCCTGAGGCTGGCAGCTCCCCTGCAGCCCTGAGAAGACTGCACAGAATCAGAGAATCACAGAATGGTTTGGGCTGGAAAGGAACTCGGGCATCATCCAGCTCCAAAACCCTGCCATAGGCAGGGGCACCCCTGCCAGCACAGCTTGCTCAAGGCCTCATCCGACCTGGCCTTGAACACCTCCAGGCAGGGGCATCCACAGCCTCCCTGGGCAACCTGTGCCAGTGTCTCACCACCCTCACTCTAAAGAATTTCTCCCTCATCTCCAGTCTCCCTTTCCCCTCCCCCAGCTCAAAGCCATTGTCCCTCACCCTGGCACTGCCAGCCCCAGCTCTCCTATACCCCCTTCAGGTGCTGGTAGCCTCTCCTCTGGCATTCTGCAGCTGGGTGCATCTCTAGGCAGCATTATTTACAGATCTCCTTTTGATTCCTCACGTTTCAGCCCTGAACTGACTCTGGTGAGAGCCTTCAGCATCAGACAAACCTGTGACTATGTGACAGGGTAATGCCTCTCTGGTTCGGCCACTGCTGCCTTACAGCCCTAAAACACCTCATTTCTGCAAGCTGTGCAAAACCTGACAGTGAAAGCTTTTCTCTCCCTCTCCTCTTCTCCCCCAGCTCTGCGTCCCTCCCCACTCCCCGCCTCCCCTCCCCCTCTCCTTTCCCCCCGTTTCTCCGCCCTCTTTCCCCCCTTTCTTTCCTTTACTCCCTCTCTTCCCCTTCTCCCTCCCTTTCCCCCACCGCCTTTTCTCCCCCCCCTCTCTTTCCCCCCCTCTCATTCCATTGCTGCTGTTTGGTTTTGTTTAGTTGCAGGGCTGCAGGCAGGTCACTGTTGCACTCCCCAGCTGCTGTGGAACAGAACCACTCTCTCTGCTTACCCGAAAACGCAGGAGGACTGAGTGAGTGCAGAGTGCTGAAGCAAAGTGAGCTTCTCCTGCGTTCACTACAGTTCCCTTACCTTCTGAGCAGGGCACAAACAGATTGTTTCAGCTAACACTAACTACTTCACTGCTCAGTTTTGGGCCCCTCACGCCAAGGAAGAGCAACAAAGCTGGGGAAGGGTCTGGAGAGCAGGGCTGGGGAGGAGCAGATGAGGGAGCTGGGGGTGTGCAGTGTGGAGAAGAGGAGGCTCAGGGCAGAGCTCATTGCTCTCTGCAGCTCCCTGAGAAGAGGCTGCAGTCAGGTGCGGGCTGGGCTCTGCTCTCTAATCTCTGGTGAGAGAAGGACAGAACAAGAGGAAGCAGCCTCAGGTTGAGGCAGGGGAGGTTTAGGTTCTAATTAACTAACCCCTAGCACTAAGTGCCTCATGCAGCCTCCTTTTAAACACCTCCAGGGATGGGCACTCCACCACCTCCCTGGGCAGCCCATTCCAATGCCAATCTCTCTTGCTGTGAAGAGCTTCTTCCTAACATCCAGCCTGAACCTGCTCTGGCACAGCTTGAGGCTGTGTCCCCTTCTTCTGTCCCTGGCTGCCTGGCAGCAGTGACCAACCCCACCTGGCTACAGCCTCCCTTCAGGGAGCTGCAGACAGCAATGAGCTCTGCCCTGAGCCTCCTCTGCTGCAGGCTGCACAACCCCAGCTCCCTCAGCCTCTCCTCACAGGGCTGTGCTCCAGGCCTCAGATTCAGTTCAGGCAATCTGAAAAAGAACTTGAAATTATCTGGGGTGGGGTTTAGGTGTTTTGGGGTCTTCCCCCCGAAGATCCATCCCAGTGCATCTTCACTTTTGCTCCAGATGGGTCTGTGGGTGCTGTTATGGATTATCAGCAGTGGTGAACTGGCTCAGGGTGCCTCAGTGTTTGCTGTGTAGACAGACAGTCCTAACAGCTGTGCTAAACAGGCTCTGCTATAGCACTTTGGCAGTTTGAAATGTGTAGGAGAAAAACCAGATGGTTCCTTCATGCTGCAAAAGGCAAGTGCTGCATTCTGAGCCTTAGGGTGGTGCCCACAGGCCTGAGGAAGGAGACAACTCTGAAGGCAATGATTCTAAATTCAGTGCTGTTTGGTCAAAGAGAGAGACAGGAAACTCACTATTGCATCAAGCAGAGTGTGGCCAGCAGGGCAAGGGAGGTTCTCCTGCCCCTCTACTCTGCCTTGGTGAGACCACATCTGGAGGATTGTGTTCAGTTCTGGGCTCTCCAGTTCTAGAGGGACAGGGATAGACTGGAGAGAGTCCAATGGAGGCTATGAGGATGCTGAAGGGCCTGGAACATCTCTTTGAGGAGGAGAGGCTGAGAGCCCTGGGGCTGGGTAGCCTGAAGAGGAGAAGGCTGAGAGGGGATCTGAGCAATGGTTACAAATAGCTGAGGGCTGGGGGGCAAGAAGCAGGGGCCAGGCTCTGTGCAGTGCTGTCCTGGGGTAGGACAAGGCAGCAATGGACACAAACTGGAACCTAGATGAGGAGAAACTTGTTTGGTGTGAGGGTGCTGGAGGCCTGGAGCAGGCTGCCCAGAGAGGCTGTGGAGTCTCCTTCTGCAGGAGACTTTCAAGCCCCACCTGGATGTGTCCCTGTTGCCCTGCCCTGGGTGCCCCTGCTCTGGCAGGGAGGTTGCACTGGATGATCTCTGGAGGTCCTTTCCAGCCCCTACCATCCTGTGGCTCTGTGAATATCAAGGAAGGTTGTTTAAACACAAAAATAAAGAGTGAGTGCATGCAGCAACTGCATGATTGCATTTATCTCGCACCGAACTTGTGCCTGTTTAAGCAGATGAGCTTTGGAGGTCTCCTCAGTGGAGTAAGTTCTTGCTAGCAGCTCCAGGGTCAGCACTGCCAGCACTGTGTTCTCCCAGGGAGATTCATCTTGCAGTGGAGCTTTTCTGTGGGGACAGCAAGAGGTCTGCAGAGGATGATTCAATAAATGTGTTTTCCTTCTTCCTGCTTTTGTCTCTCGGGACCAGCAGGCTGCTGGCTGCTGCCAGCCTGGTGTTTGTATTGTTGCTACGACAGAGGCTGTCATGCCTTGTAAATACCTGATCCTGCCGTGAGAACCCAACCCTCTGCTGGTCTGCCTGGTCCATATGTCCTGTCTGCCTTTCCTCAAGGTGTTTGCTTACCAAATGGCCTTGCCTAATGCATCCCATTGCCCATTTTCTCACCATGACAGTCCAGCTGCTTTCCTTCAGCAGTGATGTCCTGGTGCAGGTTTATTTGCACATTTACTCTCCCTATAAAAGCAGGCTCTGTAGCTCCTGAGTGCTGTGTAGCACATTTACTGCTCAGTGCCTAGAAGCAGTTTGCTCAGAGCAGGCTTACAGTCACAGGCAGAACATGTCTCCTGGCCAGCCCTGACAGCCTCCAGCTTCTCTATTGGCTGTGAGTTTGGGAGACATGGGCAGTGCTCAGCTCAGCCGGAGTGCAGTTGGACATGAGGAAGAAGTTATTCATAATGAAAGTGGTAAAGCACTGGCACAGGTTGCCCAGGGGTGTGGTGGAGGTCCTGCCTTTGGAGACATTCAAGATCAGACTTGCTGTGGCCCTGGGCAGCCTGCTCTGGTCGGAGGTGTCAGGGACAAGACCCTTATGTAGAAACAAAGAGTGCAAGCCTCGGGTTTCTCTGGCAAGAGCTTCCCTTTCTGCTGAGTTTTTGCTTGTATTTGTCTTTCCTTCTTGCTCACATGCCAGTGGCAGGAGGCCACGATCACCATGACCTAACCTTCTCTTGCAGAAAGAATCTGAAGTCATTTGTTGCAAGATACAAGACCTTGCCGTGGACAAGCTCCTACGCTTTGCCAGACTTCCCTTATGATGTCAATGTCATCCTGGCAGAAAAAAAATGCCCTGATCACAGCATGAGGATAAGGATGATTGAGTTTTTACAAGCAGACATGACAAAACACCTGGGAGGATCACTGTGAGTAAACACCATCAGATTTATATGGGGGCACTACCTGTTGCCTGCAGAAGTAAATGCTGAACTGGATGTAAACCTCTTGGTGCTTAAGGAGGCTGAGGGACTGAAATCTGCTGAAGCCAAGAGATAGAGTTCATGCAAACCCTAAAGCTGGTCTTGGGCTGCATCAGGAAAAGTGTGTGGCCAGCAGGCTAGGGAGGCTCTTCTCCCCAGCTACTCTGCCCTGCTGAGACCACACCTGCAATACTGTGTCCAGTTTTGGGCTCTCCAGTTCAAGAGGGACAGGGACCTGCTGGAGAGTCCAGAAGAAAGGACAACTGGAGGACTTGAGCATCTCCCTTGTGGAGAGAGACTGAGAGCCCTGGGGGTGGTGAGTCTGGAGAAGGCTGAGAGGAGATCTGATTGGTGTCTATGAATATCTGAGGGGTGGGTGTCAAGTGAAGGGGACCAGGTTCTTTTCTGTGGTGCACAGTAACAAGAGAAGGAGCAATGGATACAAACAGCAACACAGAAAGTTTCATAGAATCACAGAATCACAGAATCAGCCAGGTTGGAAGAGAGCTCCAAGCTCAGCCAGCCCAACCTAGCACCCAGCCCTGCCCAGCCAACCAGACCATGGCACTAAGTGCCCCAGCCAGGCTTGGCTTCAACACCTCCAGGCACAGCCACTCCACAACCTCCCTGGGCAGCCCATTCCAATGCCAATCACTCTCTCTGACAACAACTTCCTAACAACATCCAGCCTAGACCTCCCCTGGCACAGCTTGAGGCTGTGTCCCCTTCTTCTGTTGCCTGCTTGCCTGGCAGCAGAGCCCAACCCCACCTGGCTACAGCCTCCCTTCAGGCAGCTGCAGACAGCAATGAGCTCTGCCCTGAGCCTCCTCTGCTGCAGGCTGCACACCCCCAGCTCCCTCAGCCTCTCCTCACAGGGCTGTGCTCCAGGCTCCTCCCCAGCCTTGCTGCCCTTCTCTCAACACCTTCCAGCACCTCAACATCTCTCTTGAATGGAGGAGCCCAGAACTGGACACAGCACTCAGGGTGTGGCCTGAGCAGTGCTGAGCACAGGGACAGAAGAATCTCCCTGGTCCTGCTGCCCACACTGCTCCTGAGCCAGCCCAGGATGCCATTGGCTCTCTTGGCCACCTGGGCACTGCTGCCTCCTCTTCAGCTCCTCTCTCCCAGCACCTCCAGCTCCCTCTCTGCCTGGCTGCTCTCAGCCACTCTGTCCCCAGCCTGTAGCACTGCTTAGGGTGCAGAACTTGGCACTTGGAACAATGGATACAAACTTGAACACAGAAGGTTTCACCTCAATATGAACTTCTTTACAGAGAGGATGCTGGAGCCCTGGAGCAGGCTGCCCAGGGTAGGTTGTGGAGTCTCCTTCTCTGGAGTCTTCCCAATCTACCTGGTTGCATTCCTGTGCAGACCACCCTGTCTGATGCTGCTTTGGCAGGGGTGTTGGGCTGGATGATCTCTGCAGGTCCCTTCCAACCTCTAGCATTCTGTGACTCTCTTTGTTCAGCCAATCACTTCAGTGTGTATCAGTGCAGACTCCAGACAGTTCCTGATGGTATCGAGAACGTCAGCAGTTCACTTCCATCCCCATTTGTTTGCACAGGTACCCAAACAGCCAGCAGTACAACCTCGTGGTCAGTGCTCTGCTGCAGGCATACCCCTTCCTGGATGAAAATGGGAATGGCTTTGTAAGTGTTGTCAGTTCCAGCTGCAAAAGCACAGAAATGATTCCTTGGTTTTCCCCCACGAGATGGCTCACAGGACACCAGCCTTGTCCACAGGAAATCAGTATCAATCTCTTCCATACTGGCTCTGTTCAGAGCTGTAGGCTTCATTTGGACACATCTGGCAAATCCTGTTCTCTTAGGAGGAATTCTTCAAGGTCAAACTGGATGGGGGCCCTGAGCAACCTGATCTAGTTGGAGGTGTCCCTGGTGATTGGAGGTTGGAGAAGATGACCTTCAGGGGTCCCTTCTGACCCAATGCAGTTTGTGATTCTGTGGCTGAGTGGCACCATTAGGTGCCTGTATGGCTGGCACCTTCGGGGTGCTAAGGCCAGCACTGCCCTCTGCCACAATCTCCAGCCAGTCCTCACTGAGACTTTATTACCACCAGACCAGTCCTCTCATGCAGACAAACCTCTGCATCCTCCAGGATCCTACACTTGTGGTGCCTCCAGCAGCCTCCTGCTGCTGCTGGGCTGCCAAGCACTGCCCAGAGGCTGTTGATTCTGGAGGTGCCCTCGATTTCCATGTTTTGAGGAGGGCTTCTTGGGCAGCTGCTTTCTGGAGGGCTTCTTGGGGCAGCTGCTTTCTGGATTGCTCTCCCTAAAATGATGAGTTGAAGTAAATGTGACTTATGTTTGTGTTTAAAACCAATGAAGCCTTTAGCAGACTGTCCATGTGAGGACCAACACATGCCTGATGCTCTTGCAGTGCTATATAATCACTTGTGTGCCAGATGTGTAGTTACAGCATCCACTCATGCTACTGGATAGCAAACCCTTGGACAGGGTCCAAAGGAGGCCACAAAGATCATCAGAGGGCTGGAGAACCTTGCTTATGGGGACGGGCTGGGACAGGCTGCTCAGCCTGGAGAAGAGAAGGCTTCAGGGAGACCTCAGAGCAGCCTTCCAGTACTTCTCTGAAGTACTTTCAGGGACTTTTGACTGGGGCTGGGAGTGCCAGGATGAGGGACAATGGCTTTGAGCTGGGAGAGGGAGATGGAGAGTAGAGATGAGGAAGAAATTCTTTAGAGTGAGGGTGGTGAGACACTGGCACAGGCTGCCCAGAGGGGCTGTGGATGCCCCTGCCTGGAGGTGTTCAAGGCCAGGTTGGATGAGGCCTTGGGCCAGCTGGGCTGATGGGAAGCATCCTTGCCCACAGCAGGGAGTTGGAGCTGGATAATCTTGAAGGTGTCTTCCAGCCCAGCCCAACCCATTCCAGTATTCTATGACTCTGTGTTGGGAATTTGGCCTAATTTGTTTTTTCTGCAGAAGCTATTGGCAAGCTCTGGCTGGGACCTCAGTGGGGATATAAGAACAAGCAGTGGAAGCAGATGGGTTAAATCTGAGCCACATTCTTTAAAGTCTTGTGACCCATAACACATATCTGTGGTCTCAGAGGACTGCCTTCACCTTTTGACTTCACATCATTGCTTGGCCATGTGATACTGTTTTAGGATCTGCTAAAAGTGTGTGAGACTCAGTGGAGACTGTTAGCTTCTGAGAACCAAAGAAAGTGAGGATTAGTGGGTGGCTATTCTAGTTCTCCCCTGAGCCCAGGCACTGCAGGAGGGAAGAGACTAAAGAAAGCAATCACATCTTGGAAAGGAGAGAGGGAGCAGCAGGCTCAGTGACAGCCCACCCTGATTTTCTGCTGGGATTCCTCTCTGCATACCCGGGTGAGGGTCCCTGGCTGGGGTCCTGGGCAATGCTAAGGCTTCCCAGGGAGGTGGTTGAGGCCTCATCCCTGGAGATATTCAAGCTGAGGCTCCACAGGGCTCTGAGCACCCTGATCTAGTGGAGGATGTCCCTGCTCACTGCAGGGAGTTGGACTGCATGAGCTTGGAGGTCTCTTCCAACCTGGTTGATTCTATGATTCCATGATTCAAACCTTTCTGTGATTCATCAGCCCTTGTGAAGAGGAAGCAGAATGACCTTCTGGGAGGGGCTGAAGACCTTTTCGCAGCCTTCAGCTTTGAAAGGCTGGTTTTAAATAGAGGCCCTTAAGCGAGCTTTTCAGAGGGGTTTGGTTTCAGGACGACTGTAGGCTGCGTGGGACTGCTTGCAACTCCTTGGTTTGGGAAATGGCTCATTGCTTCCCAGACGGATCTCACAACTGCTGCTGACAGCAGTTATGTGATGGGACAGAGACTTCAGAGTTGTTCTTTATCTTTTGATACTTCCCTCATGCTTACTAGAAAGCATCTCTGGAAGAAAGCAGCATGAGTGAGTGGGGGAGCTGGAGTGAGCAGTTTGCAGTGTTGCTGGTCTGACACTTCAGAGCCAGCTCCCCTCCGTGGCTAGAGGCAGGGAAAATGCAGCGAAGGTGTGTGTCTGCACAGCGGAGTTTGGAGGAGGGGGTGAGAACGAGTGACTATTTTTATTAGCCCTACTGTTAGACATTCTGTTCCTCCTTCAAGACCATAAAAGCTATAAATACTCCTTTATTCTTGGTCTGAGATAGTTGTGTGTTACAACAGCAGTGGCTTAAAACAACCCCCTGCCATCTGCGCAGCTGCTGGCAGCGAGGCTGGCACTGAAGGTGCATGCACAGGGTTCTAATGAACAGGAGAACGACAGCAGAGGAACTGGCAAGGCCCAAGATGCTTAGTTAAAAAAAAGAGTTTGTGGAGGTCTGCCTTTTATTTTCTCCTTTTTTTCCTTCGTCCCTCCTTCTCTCCTCCCCTTTGTCCCCTTTTCCACTGTCCCATTGTCCCGTTGTGCCTTTCCCCTGGCTAGCATCAGACTAAGTGCTGCTGCTTGCTGTCCCTGGTGTCAGTACTGACTCACAGCCCCTGCGAGTCATCAGGCAATACTTACTGAGAGCTTTTGGGTACTTTCAATCGTTTATTTCCAACAGCCAGGCAGTTATTCTTAGAATCCAGGGCAACCCTTGGTACTAATCCAGGCTGGGAGACCATGAGGTTGAGAGCAGCTCTGCAGAGAAGGACTTGGGGGTGCTGGTGGGGGAGAAGCTGGGCAGGAGCCAGCAGTGGGCACTGGCAGCACAGAAGGCCAAGGGCAGCCTGGGCTGCATCCAAAGCAGCATGGGCAGAGATGGAGAGAAGGGATCCTGCCCCTCTGCTCTGCTCTGGGGAGACCTCATCTGCAAGGCTGGGGCCAGCTCTGGAGTCTGCAACACAAGACAGACATGGACCTACTGGAGAGGGTCAAGAGGAGGGCTGCTGAGGATGATCTGGGGGTTAGAGAACCTGTGCTATGGGGACAGGTTGGAAGAGTTGGGTCTGTTCAGCCTGGAGAAGAGAAGGCTCCAGGGAGCACAGGAGCAGAGGTGGCTGTCAGGCAGCTCAGTCCCCTTCAACCTCTCCCTCCCTGCCCTGCTCCTCCTGCCCCGCTCTGCCCAGGCTGCAGTGCCCGCCCTGCTCTTGAGGAGATGCTGCCTCTGATTGGCTGTGGCGGCTGTCACTGTGCCTCTGATTGGTTCTGGGGGCTGTCAGTCTGCTCCGGCTTGGGGCCCGCCCTTCTGTAGCGCCCAGGGCAGCTGTCAGGCAGCTCAGTCCCACAGCCTCTGCCTGCCCCAGAAGGGTGCTGGAAAGTCAGGCTGAGGGCGCAGCTGCCCTCCTGGTCACTTCTCCAGCTCTCAGACAGTGAAACCTTCCACCACCCCTGTTACAGCTGCCAGAGGAACTCTCTGCTCTCAGAGAAATGCAGCCTGGGCTTGGTTTTCTCCTGCTGCTTCTGCCTTCTAATTGTGTCCTGCTGGCTGCAGAGCCAATTCACCACCTCCTTGCTGCTGGAGGCTCTCACACAGTCTGCCCTGGGCTGAGCCTGTGCCAGGCTGTGTGACCCTTCCCCACACAAAAGCTGCTCCATGCCTTCAGGTACTCCTGGCACGTTCCTGGCCTGTGTTCTAATGTCCCTGCAGCCTGGAGAAAGGCACCCAGGGAGCCTTCAGCTGCTGGGGCAGGTGCTGGGGCAGCAGCGGCGCAGGCAGCAGAGCGAGGAGCTCCCTCCCCTCTTTGCTTCTCTCTGAGCAGTGCTGAACCTGCCATACACTTTTGGCACACTCAGTTTTCTGTGCCACAGGTTTTGGGCAGGACAGAAAAATGCCATTTGTGACTTCTCAGTGGTACCCAGCGAGAGGGCAAGGTGCAATGAGCAGAAACTTGAGCATAACAAGTTCCATCTGAACATGAGAAGAGACTTCTCCACTGTGAGGGTGCAGAGCACTGCAACAGGATGCCAGGGGAGGTAGTGGAGTCTCCATCTCTGGAGACTTTCAAGGCCTGCCTGGAAGTGTGACTTTCTCTTGGCAGGGGAGGTGAACTCAAGGATGTTCTGAGGTCCCTTCCAACCCCTGCTGTTCTGTAGTCCCCTTTACTCTGCTCTCTTGAGACCCCACCTGGAGTCCTGTGTGTAGTTCTGGAGCCCCCAGCACAAGCAGCACATGGAAGTGTTGGAGCCAGTCCAGAGGAGGCCACCAAGATGCTGAGAGGGCTGCAGCAGCTCTGCTCTGAGCACAGGCTGAGAGAGTTGGGGCTGTGCAGGCTGGAGAGGAGAAGGCTTGGAGGAGACCTTGGAGTGGCCTTGCAGGACCTGCAGGGGCCTCCAGGAGGGCTGGGGAGGGACTATTGACAAGGTCTGGGAATGGCAGGAGGAGGAGGAATGGGTTTGAAGTGGCAGAGGGGAGATGGAAACTGGGTGTGAGGCAGAAGTTGTTTGCAGTGAGGGTGGTGAGACACTGGCACAGGTTGCCCAGGCAGGCTGTGGAGCCCATTCTGTGCTTCTGTGCTCCACAGCCTCCCTGGAGGTGTTCAGGACCAGGCTGGATGGGGCCCTGAGCAGCCTGTTCTAGTAGGAGGTGTCCCCTCAGCTATTTGTAACCATTGCTCAGATCCCCTCTCAGCCTTCTCCTCTCCAGGCTACCCAGCCCCAGGGCTCTCAGCCTCTCTTCCTCACACAGCTGTGCCAGGACCTTCAGCAGCCTCGTAGCCTCCATTGAACTCTCTCCAGTAGTTCCCTGTCAGTCTTGCACTGGGGAGCTCAGAATTGGACACAATCTTGCACATGTGGTCTCACTAGGGCAGAGTAGAGGGGGAGGAGAACCTCCCTTGCCCTGTTGGTCACACTCTTCTTGATGTGCCCTCGGAGACCTTTGGCCTTCATGGCCACAAGGGCATATGGATAACTTCTTGTCCACCAGGACTCCAAGGTCCTTCTCCACGGAGCTGCTGTCTGGCAGCCAGGTTGGGAGAGACCTCCAAGCTCATCCAGTCCAATCTAGCACCCAGCCCTGGCCAATCAACGACCCCTTCAGGTACTGGAAGGCAGCTCTAGGATCTCCCTGGAGCCTTCTCTTCTCCAGGCTGAACAGCCCCAACTCGTTCAGCCTCAGTTCATTCCCCTTTCACTCTGACCTGGTGCCAGTGTGGCAGAAAGGCTTTGAGAGGTTCCCACGTGGAGCCTTCCCTTCCCCCTGTCCTTTAGCCACATCACCTCCTGCACAGAGCCTGTGCACCAAGCTCCAACACTGCAACAGGCTGCAAGTGAAAGCACAAGAGGAGGCAGCCTCAGGTTGTGGCAGGGGAGGCTCAGGCTGGGTCTCAGGACACCAGCAGGTGCTGGCCTCACACTCAGACCTGGTGCCACAGGGCCCTGCTCTTCAGCCCAGCTTGGGCTGCCAGCTGCAGAGCAGCAAACAGCCTGTCAGGGGCACACTGAGGGTGCTCACTGCTTTGTTTTGCTCTTTTTTTCTGCACTCTTCACTCCTGTGAGCAATGAACTCACTCCAAAGCGTAGGTCTAAGAGGTTTATTACAAAACAAAGGCAAACAGCACTGGGTGCATAGCAAAGAACAACCTTGCTAGAGGCACACACTGACAAGTGCCTGCTGCTCACATAGGCTAAGGAGAGGAGAACACTGCATTGGCTTTACTCATGCCTGTAACACTAAGCACTGCCCCTACCCCCTTAGCCCCCACCCCCGAGTCCATTTGGTCACAGCAACAGCTGCTCTTCTGTACAAGGTGAACTTCCCTCTTGTCCTTTCCTTGGATATCAGTCAGAGGGACCTCCTGGATCCTCTGGGTGCTCACTGCAGCCGCCTTACCTTCAGTCAAGGGCACCCTGGCAACTCCTAACACCCATAGCTGCCTTCTGATGGTTCTGATTCTGTCTGATGAGTGCCTTATGGTGCCAAAGCCAAATCTCCATACATTGCTCTTCTCTTCTTCCTGCTGTTCGTCCTGCTGCTCTTCTCCTCCTCCTCCTCTCTCCAGCTGCTCACACCGTCCAGGGTCCATTCTGCCTACATCCCCACCCCTAGCCCTGCCACCCCATCCCCACCGTTCCCACCCCTCCCCACGCCCCCCACCGTTCCCACCCCATTCCCACCCCGCACCCCTCACCGTTCCCACCCCATTCCCACCCCCACCCCCCCAGCCCCTCCCTGCCCTCCCGCAGGGGCTCAGCCCCCGGAAGGGCACGAAGCGGCTGCGCAGTTGGTAGCCCTGCCGCGGGGCACTGCTGCCGCTGCCAGCCCCTGCCGGCTGCTGCCCTTGAGGCTCCCGAGCCGCTCGGCTGCGCAGGTTGTAGCTGTGGCTCTGGGGCCGGCTGCGGGCCTGCTCCATAGCCAGCAGCCTGCGCTGGCGAGCGCTCAGGCCGCACAGGTACTCCTGGAAGGCACAGTCCTGTGCCCCCCAGTACAGCAGCCTCTCCATGTGCCCTCTGCAGACAGGGCAGGAGGCAGTGCTCCTCCTGTTGGCCCAGCGCCGGATGCAGGCAAAGCAGAACGAGTGCCTGCAGCCATCCACGTAGGCCGTTGGGTTGCCGAGAGGGCCGAGGCAGATGGCGCACAGGGGCTCTTCTGGCTCTGCTGCCTGCCCCATGCCGCCCTGGCTGCCACCAGAGCCGCTCTGCTCCCCGTCTCCAGCAGACATTGCTGCTGCCTCCAGAGCTCAGGCTCTCTGCTGCTCTCGCAGTGGGACCCTGAGGCTCTGTCTGAGCCCACCGCAGCCTGCCCGCAGCTTTATATGCAGGGTGCTGTAAAGTCAGGCTGAGGGAGCAGTTGTCCTTCCCTGCAGCTGTGCCTAGGCTTGGGGTTCCTGGATGCCCCAGGGTTGTGTCTCTCTAACATCCCTCAGCAGACTTTTTCCTTCCTTTCTTTCTCCTGGTCACTTCTCCAGCTCTCAGACAATGAAACCTTCCACCACCCCTGTTAAAGCTGCCAGAGGAACTCTCTGCTCTCAGAGAAATGCAGCCAGCACACCTCTGAACCCTGCTGGGGGAGCGTTGGAGCTTCTGAGAAGGTGGCTGTGGAGCAACCCATGGAGTGTTGGGCTCCATGGCCCCCAAAAAACCCAACCAAATGAGGCTGCCAGTAGCCAGTCGTGGCTAACGCAGCTCTGTGCCATAGCTTCAGAAGGAAACCTTTGATGTTGCCCGAGTGAGGCTTTCTGCTGCAGCATTTAACTTTGCAGATTCTAAAGCTGTCTGTTTGCCTGTGACAAAGCCAAACCAAACCTCCTCGGGGTTCCAGCTGTACTCCTCCTTTTTTGATAACTGAATGTTTTTACCTTTGCACGATGACAAACGTGTCCTGTGAGTTTGGCCACCAGCATCTCCAATGTATTTTACCAAAAAAGTAATTAAAAGAGCATTATAGAGAAGGCTGCAACTGAAAACAAAGAATAAAAGGTGGACTGCATAGCAGCTTTTCCTGTTACACTGCACAGCGGAGTGCCAGCCTGCTGCAGCCCTTCAGCGCCTGAAGGGGACAGAGCTCTTTGGATGTAAGGCTGCAAGCAGAGTCCTGCAGCTGCCTTGTGCCAGCCCCAGGCTCAAATGCAGGCTGGGTGCAGAGTGAGTTGGGAGCAGCCTTGAAAAAAGAGCCTTGGGTGTGCTGGGTGCTGAGCAGCTCCCCAGGAGCCAGCAGTGCCCCCAGGCAGCCCAGCAGGCAGCTGTGTGCTGGCTTCAGCCAGAGCAGTGTGGGCAGCAGGGCAGGAGAGAGGATTGTGCCCCTTGCCTCTGCTCTGCTCAGACCTCACCTCCAATCTTGCCTCCAGTGCTGCTGGCCCCAGCAGAAGAAGGACACAGAGCTGTGGAGTGAGGCCAGAGGAGGCCACAAAGATGCTGCAAGGGCTGGAGCAGCTCTGCTGTGAGCTCAGGCTGAGGGAGCTGGGGGGGTGCAGCCTGCAGAGGAGAAGGCTCCAGGGGGACCTCAGAGCTGCTGCCAGTGCCTGAAGGGATCCTGCAGGAAGGCTGCAGTAGGACTTGTCCTGAGGGGGTCTAGACACAGGCCAAGGGGGAATGGTTTGGAGCTGAGGCAGAGCAGGGTTAGAGTGGAGCTGAGGAAGAAGTTGCTCAGTATGAAGGTGATGAGCTGAGCCAGGGTCAGCGTGAAGCCAGCTGCGTGGCTCTGTGCCTTCCCTTGCACAGCACTGCATGAGGAGTGGTTCCACAGCTTGGTCGATACTTGGACACTCCAGAGGCAGCCTTTCTGTACCACACCACCAACGAAGCCTGACCTGGAGCCATCTGTTACACTGGGCTGTGCCCAGGACACTCAGCCCGGCCCAGCTGTCTCCAGGGGTGCTGCTCCTCACCGTGGGTTTCAAAGAGCAGTGTGGCTGCTGCTGTCTGTCCTCCCCACACACAGCCTGAGGCTCACAGGCCACTTGCTGTCGCAGCATCCCAGTTATGGCCCTGGGGTCTGGCACTGGCAGCAGCTGGTTGCCCCTGCAGATCAGCAGGATGCCAAATGCCTCTCTTTGGCAGCTCTGCAGCCTGCTGTGAAAACCGGGGCAGAGGTTTGGTGCTCCAGAGATCCCCGGGGGCTGTTAGCAGCTCCCTGCATTTGTGTGCTGGGCTGTGAGCTGTGGGTTTGGTTAATCCTGTTCACAAGGTGCAGAACAGGCTGGAGCTACGGGCTGAGATTCAGCAAGGACAGGTGCTGGGCCCTGCCCTTGGGCCACAACAGCCCCATGCAGTGGGGCTTGGGGCAGAGTGGCTGCAGAGCTGCTCAGCAGAGAAGGACCTGGGGCTGCTGACTGACAGCAGCTGAACATGAGCCAGGGTGTGCCCGGGTGGCCAAGAAGGATCAGCAGTGGTGTTGCCAGCATGAGTGGGGATGTGATTGTCCACAGGTACTGGGCACTCCTGAGGCCACATCTTGTTCTGGGTTCAGTTTTGGGCTCCTCAGTCCGAGAAGGACATTGAGGAGCTGGAGCAGGTCCAGAGAAGGGCAACAAAGGTGGAGAAGCGTCTGGAGAACAGGGCTGGGGAGGAGCAGCTGAGGGAGCTGCGGCGTTCAGTGTGGAGAGGAGGAGGCTGAGGTCAGAGCTCCTTGCTCTCTGCAGCTCCCTGAGAGGAGGTTGGGGCGAGCTCTGTGTGGGCAGCCAGGAGAGTCACCATGTGGAGAAGGTCGAATTGTTCTGGGGAACAGAGGCAGAAAAGGCATCAAAGCTGTGGTCACTGACACAGCAACAGCCCAGACAAGTCCTGCTTCCGACTTGCAGAGCTCCTCCTGGATTCTTGTGTAGCAATTTCAGCATTCATGTTAAAGAACAGAAGCATTTGCCCTGCCTGGAGGCGCCGTTTTCCCTGTGCAGACAGTGGAGACTCAGCACCCTGCACACACAAAGTGAGGCTGGCCAACTGCCGACCAAAGTCATCACCGCAGGGCTTCAGCCACGGAGCCAAGCAGCTCTGCGCCTCCTCTCACTTCTGCCCGCGGGCTGTGTTAGCAGCTGGAGCAGGGCAGTGCTCTCCTTGGCAGTGCTCTCTGCCTGCTGCTTAAGTTCTCACAGTTGAAATACCACGGTCACAGAACAGGCTGGGGTGGAAGGGACTCTCAAAGCTCATCCTGTCAGTCTCAGGGACACCTCCAGCTAGAGCAGGATGCCCAGGGCCATATCGATCTCTCCTGAGTATCTCCAGGGATACATCTCAGGGCAGCCTGTGCCAGTGTCTCCCCACCCTCACTGCAGGACTTCCTCCTGATGTCCAACCTAACTCTACCCTGCTCCAGTCTCAAACCATTGTCCTCATCCTACCCCCACAGCCCCTTCTGAACAGTCCCTCCCCAGCCTGCCTGTGGCCCCCTTCAGATGCCAAAATGCTGCTCTAAGGTCCCCCTGGAGCCTTCTCCAAGCTGAACAGCTCCAACGCTCCCAGTGTGTCCTCACAGGAGAGGTTCTCCAGCCCTCCGAACATCTTTGTGGTCCCCTCTGGACCTCTCCACCAGGTCCAGGTCTCTGCTGTGTTGTGGACACCAGAGCTGGCCCCAGCCCTGCAGCTGAGATCTTCCCAGAGCAGAGGGGCAGGATCCCCTCTCTCCATCTCTGCCCATGCTGCTTTGGATGCAGCCCAGGCTGCCCTTGGCCTTCTGTGCTGCCAGTGCCCACTGCTGGCTCCTGTGCAGCTTCTTCCCCACCAACAACCCCCAGGTCCTCTGCAGGGCTGCTTTCAGCCTCAGCCCCCAGCCTGAATTGGTAACAAGGCCTGCCCAAACCCAGGTGCAGTTTGGCTTACTGAACCTCCTGAGATTCTCCTGAGCCCCCCTCTGCAGCCTGTCCTGGCCCCTCTGGATGGCAGAGGGAATATGCTCCACACAGACAAAGAGCACCAGACACATGCAGTAAGCTGGAAAATTGGATTCTCTGCAGAGCCTCAGAGCTGCTCTGGGACTGCCATTTCAAAGAGGGAAAATGCTCAGGCTGAAGAGGGCAGGATGAGCCCCAACGCTGCCAGGCACCCAGCCACTGCCACCACTGATGTGCCTTCAGGGCAGAGGGCTTCACTCTGACACCACATCAGCTGCTCCCGGGAGCGCTAAGGGACAGCCAGGTGCCTGCTGCCCACTCTGTGCCAGGGTGGGCAGTGCCGGTGGGCCCCCCCTCAAAGAGCAGGGACTGCAGGCAGTGCAGAGTGTGGTGCATGCTGCGGGGCAGGGGATGTGGAACAGGTGGAAGGCAGCCAGCAGCGCAGCCAGGGCCGTGCCGCAGCCATCCAGCTGGGCCAGCCGCTCCCTGCCCAGGCGCAGCACCAACTGGCAGGCACTCAGGCTGGAGGGGATCCTCACCTGTGTGCCTGCACACAGCTCTGCACTCATCAGCTCAGAACACCAACCAGCAGAGCAGTCCCTGGCGTGCAGGACTGAGAAGATATGAAACCATAGAATCCTGGAGTGGCTGGAGGTGGAAGGGACCTCCAAGATCATCATCCCACAGCCAGCCTGAGAGCACACTGCCCAGAGGGGCTGTGGAGCCTCCTCCTCTGGAGACATTCCAGACCCACCTGGATGCATTCCTGTGTGACCTGTCCTAGACAACCCTGCTTTGGCAGGGGGCTTGGACTCAATGATCTCCAGAGGTTCCTCCCAACCCCTACCACTCTGTTCTATGGTTCTCTGCCTTCCCTCTTCACACTGCTCTGCACAGCACTGATGCAGGCCTCTGAGCTGCACATGGGTGGTGCTAGAACTCCCTTTTCTCTGCCTGTGCTTCTCTCCCTCTTTCATTGTCAAATTGGCCTTTATTTCATCGTAGATAAGCACCAGAAGCCAAAGGTAATCCCCAGCCTGGACTCTCTTTAATGTCTTGAAGTGATTCACTCAGAGTAGAACACTGCCAGCAGCTTCTCCCAGCGTGTGGTGCCCATGATCTGCCTCCTCAGAGCAGTCTCCCACTGGGAATGGGAGGACTCTTGAGTGTTTGCCAGGCAGGTCCTGTACTCAGCCTGAGAAAAGCAGGAGGCAGAAGACACCTGTAATGCTTGCAGAGATCACCAAAATACCTCTTTGCCAATGGGACTGGGCTCATTTAGTAGCAATTCATGGACCCCCAGAGTCAGAGGTTGGCAAAGCCTTCTAACTAACAGCATCCAGCCCAGCCAGCAACCCAGCCCCACCATGGCCACAAACCATCTCCCCAAGTGCCATGGCCACACCTTTCTGGAACCCCTCCAGGGATGGGGACTCCACCACCTCCCTGGGCAGCCTCTGCCTGTCCCTGACCACTCTTGCAGCAAACAAATTTTCCCTAATCCCCAACCTAACCCTCCCCTGGCACCATTTCAGGCCATTTCCTCTCCTATCACCTGATAGGGAGCAGAGCCCAACCCCCACCTCACTGCAGCCTCCTCTCAGGGAGCTGTAGAGAGCAATGAGCTCTGCCCTCAGCCTCCTCTTCGCCAGTCTAACCACCCCCAGCTTCCTCAGCTGCTTCTCCCCAGCTCTGTTCTCCAGACCCTTCCCCACCTTTGTTGCCCTTCTCTAGACCTGCTCCAGCTCCTCAATGTCCTTCTTGGAGTGAAGACCCCAAAAGTGAACCCAGTGCTCAAGGTGTGGACTCACCAATGCTAAGCACATGGCAGTCTTGTCCCTGTTCCTGCTGCCCACATCGCTGCTGGCCCAGATGCTGGGGACCTAACTCATCCTCCAAGCTGATGTGCATGGGATGTGTCCTGTGTTTCCAAGTGCTGCTTCTGGGATCACCTCATGGCGAAGCTGTTTCCTGAAGGATTTTGTATTCCATTAGTAGTAAGAGAAACTTTTTCAATCAGAAGAATGAGCCTCATCTGTTTCCTGACCCTGTCAGCTTCCTCTGGTGCTTGCCTCTCCCCTTCGTAGTGCAGACTGTGCTCATTCTTCCCTGACTGCCCTTCACTGCTTTCTCCCTGCCTCTTTGGGGTCCTGTTCCGTTTCCCCCTTCTTTCCTTTCTTTAGGGTCCCATTCTTTCACCCTTCCATCTCCTCTCTCTTTTCTTTCCTTTTAGTATAGAATTCTTTGCCTCTGCCTCTTTCATTAACTCTCCCTTTTTTTGTTGTTTCAGAAAGCTTAGCTTCAAGTTTTATGTGCTTTGTAGAAAACTCAGCTGCCAGTTGTAGTGGAAGTCTTTCTGTGGGCACTTTACATGCCAGCAGAGTTTTCCTTTCCTCTATTTCCTAAGCTGCAAAATTACTCAATGAAATGAAGCCTGTGAGACTTCAGATCCCTGAAGTAATGACTAAGGGAAGAAAAAAAACTGGCATTTTCATGAGGATTAGTTTAGACTATTGCAAAACACCTCAGTGAAGGAGGAATCCTCTAGAGGAACTCTCCAGGTGCAGGTCCCGTTGCACTGAGCTCCCCAGCTGAGTCTGCTGCCTGGGATCAATTCTTAGGTAACTTGCTGTGGCACAGTGGGAGAGCTGAATTACTACAGCCACAATGAAACAACTTCAGGTGTAGTTTGGAGAAGGAAGCTCTGAACTGTGCTGAGTGCAATTATAAAATCTCCAGGAATAATGACTGTCAAAAGTAGGTTAGATGATCAATTGGCCAAGCTCTTTAGGTCTGGCTGGGCTTGCTCTGAGGAAGAGAGATTAGAGAGCAGCATTGCAGAGGCACAGAAAACACCCAGTTAGAATAGGATAGAATGGGAAGAATAGAATCAGCCAGGTTGGAAGAGAGCTCCAAGCTCAGACAGCCCAACCTAGCACTCAGCCCTGGCCAACCAACCAGATCACGGCACTAAGTGCCCCAGCCAGGCTTGGCTTCAACACCTCCAGCCACAGCCACTCCACCACCTCCCTGGGCAGCCCATTCCAATGCCAATCCTTCTCTCAGGCAAGAACTGCCTCCTAACATCCAGCCTAGACCTGCCCTGCCACAGCCTGAGACTGTGTCCCCTTGTTCTGTCCCTGGTTGCCTGGGAGAAGAAACCAACCTTACCTGGCTACAGCCTCCCTTCAGCTAGTTGTAGGCAGCAATGAGGCCCCCCTAATGTGGCTGTTGTCATCTGGTTTTAAGGGAAAAGCCTTTAATTTCTACAGAAATAGCAAAGCAGGGCAAGCAATGGATTAAAATATTAGTCACCTGGGGGGATATGAGCTCATAGGGAGGGACGGAAGAAGCAGCAGGGACTTACAGAAATGAAGACAGCTTGAGCCCATTGGGATCTTCTGTGTCTCACATCTATCTGCAGCAGACCAGAGGAAGCAAGCAGAAGAGCAGAGAGAGGTTTGCATGGTTACCAAGTCATCATTCTCCAGCAGCTTCCTGTCTTTTAAACAAGTACACATTTATGACTCCCTCCTGAGTCACCTAAACAACTACTTTTTAATGATCATTTGCAATCAGCACCATGAGAGCTTCATTTTTAGTGTCCTTTTTGGTTAACGTGGTTGGAGAAGCACTTTGAAGGCCTATCAAAGATCAGGAGGTTTTGGCACCAGAATCTCTCCTCCCAAGTTATGAAGAGTTTCTCTTTGCAGACAGTTCACACAGAACTGCTTGGGTTGGAAAAGCCCTCTAAGAGCATCCAGTCCAACCACCAGTCCAACACCACCACGGCCACTAAACCATGTCCCAGGTGCCACGGCCACAGATTTCCTAGAATCACAGAAGGGATGGAAGGGACCTCAAAGCTCATCCACTTCCAACCCCCTGCCATAGGCAGGGACACCTCCCACTAGCACAAGTCACTCAAGGACTCATCAGCCTGGCCTTGAACACCTCCAGGGAGGCTGTGGAGCACGGAAGCACCGAATGGGATCGCTGATGGAAGAGGGAGGGAAATAAAACAAGCCCTGCAGAGAAAATACCTGACCACCTCCTGTGGTGACTCCAGTCTCTGAGGGGGGCTACAGGAAAGCTGAGCAGGGACTTCTCAGGCTGTCAGGTTCTGGGGGCACTGGATCCAAGCTAGAGGAGGGGACACTGAGATTAGACATTAGGAGGAAAAAGTTCCTAACTGTGAGGGTGGCGAGAGACTGGCACAGCTGGCCCAGAGAGGTGGTGGAAGCCTCCTACCTGGATGCGGCTCTGCTCAACCTGATCCAGTGGTTGATCTTCTTCCTGCAGTCTTCACTTCTGTTCCTCTTGCTCTTCTCCTCCTCTCTCCAGCTCCTCACACGGTCCAGGGTCCAATCTGCCTACCTACATCCCCATCCCATCCCCACCATTCCCACCCCGCTCCCACCCCATCCCCACCATTCCCACCCCGCTCCCACCCCCACCCCCACTCCATCCCCACCATTCCCACCCCCACCCCTCACCGTTCCCACCCCATTCCCACCCCCACCCCCCCCAGCCCCTCCCTGCCCTCCCGCAGGGGCTCAGCCCCGGAAGGGCACGAAGCGGCTGCGCAGTTGGTAGCCCTGCCGCGGGGCACTGCTGCCGCTGCCAGCCCCTGCCGGCTGCTGCCCTTGAGGCTCCCGAGCCGCTCGGCTGCGCAGGTTGTAGCTGTGGCTCTGGGGCCGGCACCGAGCCTGCTCCATAGCCAGCAGCCTGCGCTGGCGAGCGCTCAGGCCGCACAGGTACTCCTGGAAGGCACAGTCCTGTGCCCCCCAGTACAGCAGCCTCTCCATGTGCCCTCTGCAGACAGGGCAGGAGGCAGTGCTCCTCCTGTTGGCCCAGCGCCGGATGCAGGCAAAGCAGAACGAGTGCCTGCAGCCATCCACGTAGGCCGTTGGGTTGCCGAGAGGGCCGAGGCAGATGGCGCACAGGGGCTCTTCTGGCTCTGCTGCCTGCCCCATGCCGCCCTGGCTGGCACCACAGCCGCTCTGCTCCCCGTCTCCAGCAGACATTGCTGCTGCCTCCAGAGCTCAGGCTCTCTGCTGCTCTCGCAGTGGGACCCTGAGGCTCTGTCTGAGCCCACCGCAGCCTGCCCCCACCTTTATATGCAGCCAGGGGCTGCCTTTGTGACCTCACAAGGGCCACCCGCACCCATGGCAGCAGCCCCAGCCATGGCACCTGCCCTGCCCTGCCACGCACAGGCAGGTTGCCTGCAGCAGTGCACAGCTCTGCCATGGCGTCTCTGTGACCTCGCAAGGGCCACCCGCACCCATGGCAGCAGCGGTGCCATCCCAGGCAGCTGCGGCTCCGAGAGTGGTTGCCAGGGCAGGCAGTGCAGAAAGTGTCTCTGGTCTCTGTCTCTGGATTTCAGCAGCCCCTGGGGGCCCAGAAGAGGCTCAGCTGTGCCCCCAGGACAGGTCCCACCGGTGCTGGCAGGTTCTGCCGGCTCAGTTTGTGCTCTTTGGAACAGAGGAGTTTGGTCTTGGGTGCACTGCTGCAGTGCTGCTTGGCCGCAGCCGTTCCTGTGCTGCTCCTCAGGGCACAGGAGCAGAGGTGGCTGTCAGGCAGCTCAGCCCCACAGCCTCCTCTGCCAGCCCCAGAAGGGTGCTGTAAAGTCAGGCTGAGGGAGCAGTTGTCCTTCCCTGCAGCTGTGCCTAGGCTTGGGGTTCCTGGATGCCCCAGGGGTGTGTCTCTCTAACATCCCTCAGCAGACTTTTTCCTTCCTTTCTTTCTCCTGGTCACTTCTCCAGCTCTCAGACAATGAAACCTTCCACCACCCCTGTTAGCTGCCAGAGGAACTCTCTGCTCTCAGAGAAATGCAGCCTGGGCTTGGTTTTCTCCTGCTGCTTCTGCCTTCTAATTGTGTCCTGCTGGCTGCAGAGCCAATTCACCACCTCCTTGCTGCTGGAGGCTCTCACACAGTCTGCCCTGGGCTGAGCCTGTGCCAGGCTGTGTGACCCTTCCCCACACAAAAGCTGCTCCATGCCTTCAGGTACTCCTGGCACGTTCCTGGCCTGTGTTCTAATGTCCCTGCAGCCTGGAGAAAGGGACCCAGGGAGCCTTCAGCTGCTGGGGCAGGTGCTGGGGCAGCAGCGGCGCAGGCAGCAGAGCGAGGAGCTCCCTCCCCTCTTTGCTTCTCTCTGAGCAGTGCTGAACCTGCCATACACTTTTGGCACACTCAGTTTTCTGTGCCACAGGTTTTGGGCAGGATAGAAAAATGCCATTTGTGACTTCTCAGTGGTACCCAGCGAGAGGGCAAGGTGCAGTGAGCAGAAACTTGAGCATAACAAGTTCCATCTGAACATGAGAAGAGACTTCTCCACTGTGGGGGTGCAGAGCACTGCAACAGGATGCCACCCCAGCCCCACCCTTCCCACGCCATTCCCACCCCATCCCAACCGTTCCCACCCCACCCCCACGGTGCCGTCCCGCAGGGGCTCAGCCCCGGAAGGGCACGAAGCGGCTGCGCAGTTGGTAGCCCTGCCGCGGGGCACTGCTGCCGCTGCCAGCCCCTGCCGGCTGCTGCCCTTGAGGCTCCCGAGCCGCTCGGCTGCGCAGGTTGTAGCTGTGGCTCTGGGGCCGGCACCGAGCCTGCTCCATAGCCAGCAGCCTGCGCTGGCGAGCGCTCAGGCCGCACAGGTACTCCTGGAAGGCACAGTCCTGTGCCCCCCAGTACAGCAGCCTCTCCATGTGCCCTCTGCAGACAGGGCAGGAGGCAGTGCTCCTCCTGTTGGCCCAGCGCCGGATGCAGGCAAAGCAGAACCTCTGGTTCCAGCTCCGTTTGTGCTATTTGCAGTGGAGCATTTTGTTGTCGACTGCACTGCAGCAGTTGTGGTTTGTTTCTGCCACTCCTGCTCTTCTCCTCGTGGCTCAGGAAGAGAGGTTTAATGGCCATGATGGTGTCAGGTCAGCATATGGACTTGATGATATTAAAGGTCCTTTCCAACTGGACTGGTTCTGTGACTCGCTGACTCAAAGCAGCATGTGCAGGCAGTGTCAGACAAACAGCCCAAGGTGGCAGCTGCTGCAGGCAGAAGAAAATTGGCCTGACAGTGTTTCCTGACACTCACAAATGCCCTCCCAGCTCTGTTTATTCCTGTTACAAGGGTTGTAACCAATCCTTTGGAAAGAGTCACTGCCCCTATTTCATCTCAATTGAAACTGAAAATGCTCTCATCTCCAGACAAGAACAGAAGAGGAAAGAAAAGAGAGGAGCCACCCTCCTCCCCGGGTGCGTTTGCATCAGCTGCCAGTCAGTGCCATGGTGCCCATGAAATCCTGTGTGCCCTGTGCCCGTGGGCCTGGTTTATGTAACCACTGCACACCAGGTCATTAGTCACCAGTACACTGCTGCATTAATCTGTGTGTAATCCCTGCCCTCCTATGTCACACAGACACAGACTAATCTTCCTGCTTTACAAGCGCTGTAAATCCTCCTGCAGCAGTTGGGCTGTCTCTGTGTGTGTCATTGATAGAAAATAAAGTTATCAGCTCAAAAATGTTACCAAAGAAATCTTTTTAGAACATGAAATCATAGAATTGTTTTGGTTGGAAAAGCCCTCTCAGATCAGCAGATGCAACCTTCAACCCAGCACACCCATCAAACCCTGTCCCCAAGTGCCATGGCCACAGGCTTCTTGAACACCTCCAGGGATAGGGACTCCACCAATTCCCTGGGCAGCCTGTGCCAAGCCCTGACCACTCTTACAGCAAAGACATTTTTCCTTATCTCCAACCTAACCCTGCCCTGGCACAATTTCAGGACATTTCCTCCTATCACCTGAGACTAGGGAGCAGAGCCCAACCCCCACCTCACTGCAGCCTCCTTTCAGGGAGCTATAGAGGGCAGTGAGGTCTGCCCTCAGCCTCCTCCAAAACACCCCCCCCCCAGGGCCCTCAGCTGCTCCTCCCCAGCCCTGTTCTCCAGACCCTTCTCTGGAGATGCTCCAGCCCTTCAATATTGTTCTTGGAGTGATGGTTCAAGATATGGCCTCACTGGTGCCCAGTCCAGGGACACAATCACTTCCCTGCTCCTGCTGGCCACACCATTGCTGATCCAGACCGGGATGCTGGTAGCCTTCTTGGCCACCTGGGCACACCCTGGCTCATCCTCTGATGGCTGTCAACCATCACCCCCAAGGTCTCTTCTGGCAACTTTCCAGCCTCTCTGTGCCATGCCTGTGGATTTCATGGGGCTGTTGTGATCCAGGTGCTGCACTTGGCCTTGCTGAACCTCATACCCATTGATCCAGCCTGGACAGATCCTTCTGCAGAGCTTTGCATTCCCTGCTAGGGAAACCACATAACTGTGTGTGCTCCCAGCCTGATCCATCACAGAGCTACATGAGAAGGGATCTGGCTAAGCTGGTGAGAATCCTATTAGAGAAATAGATTTAGTTAAAACTCTTAATTGAGCCGAGGCCAGGGGGATGAAGCAGCTGAACACTGTGAGCTTTGATATCTCGAGCTCTGGAGGGGTCATTTTTCATGTGGAAAAATAAGCAAAAATGCCTTCTAGCCAAGCAAAGAAACTGTGCAGAGCTGAAGGCAGGGGCTGCTGAAATTGTCAGCTGCTCCTAGATCCTGGGATCATCCTGAAAGTATTCTGACATCTGTGGAATGCTTCAGAGAAGGTTCTTCCTTCCTTGTTTCTCAGCAGCCTTAAAATACCAGCAAAGCAGCAGTGGCTTTGGAGGGTCTGACCAAGCTTCTCAGCGTTCCCAAGGGCAGGGCTTGCCTGCAGACACGTTTGGCAGCCTTGGCTCAGCAGCAGCTCTCTGGGTTGGCAGTGAGTGTGGCAGAGTCCTGGCCGGAATGCCCAGCTGGGCATCCCTTGGGCAGAGATGCACGAGGGAGTTCTACTTAGTTCCTGAAAAGCAGCCAAGCTGGTGAAGGGTCTTGACCACAAGTCCTACAAGGAGCAGCTTGAGGGCACTGGGCCTGGTCATTCTGGAGAAGAGGAGGCTAAGGGGAAGCCTCATTGCTCTCTACAACTGCCTGAAAGGAGGTTGCAATGAGGTGGGGGTTGGGCTCTTCTCACAGGCATCAAGTGACAGGACAAGAGGGAACAGCCACAAGTTGTGCCAGGGGAAGGTCAGGTTGGATATTAGGAACAGTTTCTTCCCAGCAAGGGTTCTCAGGCCCAGGCACAGGCTGCCCAGGGAGCTGCTGGAGTCCCCTCCCCTGGAGAGGTTTCAGAGCTGCCTGGATGTGGTGCTGAGGGAGGTGGTTGAGTGGCAGTGGTTAGCAGCAGTGGTGGGGCTGTGAGCTCTGGGACAGTGGCTGCACTGGACGAGCTCCAAGGTCTCTTCCAACCTCATCAGTTCTGTGGTTCACTAAGGGGTTGGTTGCTCCATTAAACATGGATTGGATCTATTTACAATGCAGAGCTGCCTTTAAGTTGCAATTTGCATGCCTTGAGGAGTCTCCCAAATTCCAGGAC
The DNA here is from genome assembly GCF_015220805.1 of Pogoniulus pusillus. Lineage (NCBI taxonomy): Eukaryota > Metazoa > Chordata > Aves > Piciformes > Lybiidae > Pogoniulus > Pogoniulus pusillus. The sequence goes on along the minus strand of NC_087296.1, from coordinate 14,215,057 downwards.
CTACTGGAATGATCCTTGAATTAAACAATTTTGAGTTCAACTGAGTAATACACTTGGTCCAGTGTGTCTGGAGGCTTCCTGCTCCAGGAGATGTCCCGCCCTGTCTTTCTGCTCCCTTGTGTGATAATCATACAACTACCAACCAGCCAGAGGCAGGGGAAAAGAAGTCCTCTCCAAAAAAGCCCTTTCTCTGTGGCATCAGTGAGCTGCTCTGCTTCACTGGGTAGTTTCATGATCTGATGCCATCAAAGCACCCAAGCTGTGGTTTCACTGACAGCTCTGCTTAGAGTCAACAAACCCACTCCTTAGGTTCAGTTACTGTCATCTCTACCAAGTGGTGCCAGCAGCAGCAGACCTGCAGGTTAGCTCTCAGAGTCCCATAGCACAGGTGTTTGTGCTTCCCTCAGACCCAAAGCCACCAGCAGGCTGGTGCCAGCCTATCAGTCAGCTTCTGCTAGGGCCAAACATCTCTGTGTGTAGAATAGGTAGACAAAACTGAGAGGCTGAGGGCAGAGCTCATTGCTCAGCACAACTCCCTGAAAGGAGGTTGCAGAGAGGTGGGGGTTGGTCTCTTCTCCCTAGTCTCAGGTGACAGAAGGAGAGGAAATGGCCTGAAATTGTGCCAGAGGAGGGTTAAGTCGGAGATGAGGCAAAATTTATTTGCCACCAGAGTGATCAGGGATTGGAATGGGCTGCCCAGGGGGTGGTGGAGTCCCCATCCCTGGAGGTGATGGAGAAATGAGTGGATATGGCACTTCTACTGGTCATGGAGGTGTCGGGTTGAAGGTTGCACTTGATGATTTCAGAGGTCTTTTCCAACCTTACTGATTGTATGAAAACTGAGTGAGCTGCTTTAGGAATGGGGCAAATGTCTGAAGAGCAGTTTTGATGAAGGATTTCCTCCCACCATGCAGCTGCTCTGGAAAAGGGCCCTCAGAGATCGCTTCAAATACGTGCGGAGACCTATTGAGGATGATGAGCAACAAATGCAAGATTGGCCACAGGCGAGGGCAGGGCAGGAAGCCTTCACCTGCTGAAAACAAACCTGACCACAGCCAGGTGCAGGCACAGGGAGGATTTCTGGTGTTTAACTGAGTTCTATTTCAGCTCCTCTGCTGATGGGAAGGCCACCAGCTGGTAAGACACAGCAAAATCATTTCACCCTATTTAACCTTACTTTGTGTAGAATCAGAATGGTAGGGGTTGGAAAGGACCTCCAGGGATCATTGAGTCCAACCCCTCTGCCAGAGCAAGGTCACCCAGGGCAGGGCACACAGGAACACATCCAGGTGGGACTTGAAAGTCTCTAGAGTAAGGGACTCCACAACCTCTCTGGGCAGCCTGCTCCAGACCTCCTGCACCCTCACACCAAACAAGTTTCTCCTCATGTTCTCAACTGGAACTTCCTGGGTTCCATTTTGTGTCCACTGCTCCTTGTCCTATCCCAGGACAGCACTGCACAGAGCCTGGCCCCTGCTTCTTGCCCCCAACCCCTCATGTATTTGTAGCCATTGCTCAGATCCCCTCTCAGCCTTCTCCTCTCCAGGCTACCCAGCCCCAGGGCTCTCAGCCTCTCCTCCTCACACAGCTGTGCCAGGCCCTTCAGCATCCCTTGAACTCTCCCCAGTCTATCCCTATCCTGCTTGAACTGGGGAGCCCAGAACTGGACACAGACCTTCAGATGTGGTCTCACCAGGGCAGAGTAGAGGGGCAGGAGAACCTCCCTTGCCCTGCTGGTCACTTTTCTTGATGCATCCCAGGATCCCATTGGCCTTGGTCACAAGTGCACATCGCTGTCCCATGGATGACTTTTTGTCCACCAGGACTCCAAGGTCCTTCTCCATGGAGCTGCTCTCCAGCAGGTCAGCACTTAATCTGTTCTGGTGCATGGGGTTTGTCTTGCAACCAGACCCTTGACTTCTTTTCCTTTCCCGAGAACTAAATCTCAGCAGTGGAGCTGAACCCAGCCCTGGATCCCTGGCAGTTGTTGTTTAGAGCTGTTTCCAGTTGGATGAAGACTCTGTCTGCTTTCATTCAATGCTGTATTCCCATTCTGGTCCTGGTTCAACACCTCCAACTAGAGTGAAAAGCAGTGGAGGCTCCTGTCCAAGGCCTGTAAGCCTCTGTGCAGTGGTGTTTGCAGATGGCCATGGCATGCTGCCAGGCTGCACTTGGTGAGAGAAAAGCTGCTTGTGTTGATATGTGATGCACCCAGGGGTGTTTTGGAATGTGTGGATGAACTTCTGTGTGCCCCTTTAGTTAGTTAACTCCGAGAGCTGTCACTGTCATGGCATCATTGAATGGGTTGAGTTGGAAGGGACCTGAAAGATCATCCAGTTCTGACTCCCTGCCATGGGCAGGGACACCTCCCACCAGCCCAGGTTGCTCAGGGCCTCATCCAGCCTGGCCTTGAACACCTCCAGGGAGGTTGTGGAGCACAGAATGTGACCAAAGCCTCTGTGCTCCACAGCCTCCCTGGGCAACCTGTGCCAGTGTCTGACCACCCTCACTGCAAAGAATTTCTTCCTTACTTCCACTCTCACTCTCCCCTCTCCCAGCTCAAAGCCATTGTCCTTCATCCTGTCACTCCCAGCCCTTGTCAGAAGTCCCTCTCTACCTTTCTGTAGCTCCTTCAGGTATGGGAGGTATTCTCTTTATATATACAAATAAAATATGAACGCAAGAATTACCACTTGTGGAGCCTATCAAGGCTCAAGAATGAGTCCCACACTATGGAAGTAACCACAGCTTGCTTAGCTCTAATTGGTTTCTGTAGTGAAAGCAGGCATGTGTGGCTCTGAGACCCTAAATGGTGCCACCACCAAAGTGCAGAGCTTTCTTTCTGCCACTCCTTGGCACTAACTACTCCATGATAAATTTAAACTGATAAACTTAAGAGTCTTAGCCTCAAAAGGAATTAAATATATGGTCCAGAAGCCAACACCACAGCAAACCCAGATGATGTTCATAGAACCAGAGAGTTGTTTTGGTTGGAAAAGACCTCTAATAATTCAAATTATCTAATAATGACTTCTAATAATTCACATTGTCATTATCCAGATTCCCTGCTTCATCCCTGGAGGCACTGGAAGGGCAGATCAGCTTCCTGTTGACCAGAAACCAACACATGAAGGTTTTTTAGCGTAGGTTCAGGAGACCTTTTGAGAATAATCAGTGGAGGATTCCTGACCCTCATGTGTTAGCACAGGCTCCCTGAGACAGGCAGAGTGGGACGTTTAGGGCATCACAGGTGAAAGCCAACTGGCAAGCAGTGCAGATGAAGAGGACATCTGTTCCCAACAGATGACCTACTTAGCAGCCACACAGCTGACTTCTCTACTGAGCTTTGGGTTCTGAACAGCTGTAAGATGTAACTTCAGATGTGCTGTGTGTCAGGACCATAGGCACTGATCATGGAGCAATGCACAGAGAAGCTGTCTGCAGCAGCAAGTCAGGATGTGTCGGTCCAACAGCTGGGACCATTCGGTTTCTCATCACCATTCTTCAGACACCCCTCAAGGTCCCCCTCAAGACACACTAGACAGTGTATCCAGTTGCCATTTACATATATGCTGGGGTGACTTGCTCTTCCCCATCCAGCCCCACGGGGGTGGGGGTTTGAACTTCACCACTACTTCTTTCCACATTCTAAACCCCCAGAGCCAGAAGCGGAGGGGAAGGAAAACAGTTTGAACCCCATTCAAACCTCCAGTGGGGCAGGGACTTGGGTGAGCCATAGAATCATAGAATCAAGCAGGTTGGAAGAGACCTCCAAGATCATCCAGTCCAACCTAGCACCCAGCCCTGTCCAATCAACCAGACCATGGCACTAAGTGCCCCAGCCAGCCTTGGCTTCAACACCTCCAGGGACGGTGCCTCCACCACCTCCCTGGGCAGCCCATTCCAATGCCAATCACTCCCTCTGACAACAACTTCCTCCTAACATCCAGCCTAGACCTACCCCTGGCACAACTTGAGACTGTGTCCCCTCGTTCAATTGCTGGTTGCCTGGGAGAAGAGGCCACCCCCACCTGGCTACAGCCTCCCTTCAGGTAGTTGTAGACAGCAATGAGGTCTGCCCTGAGCCTCCTCTTCTCCAGGCTGCACACCCCCAGCCCCCTCAGCCTCTACACATAGGGTTTGTGTTCCAGGCCCCTCCCCAGCTTTGTTGCCCTTCTCTGGACATGTTCCAGCACCTCAACATCTCTCTTGAATTGAGGGGCCCAGAACTGGACACAGCACTCAAAGTATGGCCTGAGCAGTGCTGAGCACAGGGGCAGAAGAACCTCATTGTCCTGCTGCCCACACTGCTCCTGAGCCAGCCCAGGATGCAATTGGCTCTCTTGGCCACCTGGGCACTGCTGCCTCAGCTTCAGCTACTCTCTATCAGCACCCCCAGCTCCCTCTCTGCCTGGCTGCTCTCAGCCACTCTGTCCCCAGCCTGTAGTGCTGCTTGGGGTTGTTGTGGCCAAAGTGCAGAACCCTGCACTTGACCTTGTTCAATCTCATCCCATTGGCCTCTGCCCACCCATGCAGCCTGGCCAGGTCCCTCTGCAGGGCTCTCCTCCCTTCCAACAGCTCCACAGCTGCTCCTAGCTTGGTGTCATCTGCAAACTTACTGATGCCAAACTCAATCCCCTCGTCCAGATCATCAATAAAGATATTGAACAGGATTGGGCCCAGCACTGATCCTTGCCACAGCAACTTCTAGCAAAGAATTTACTGTGTCAAGGATGGCTTATTAAAGAAGCCCAAGCAATTGCTGGGCCCAAGAGGGCCTAACTCCTATCTTTACAAATTCCAAAATGCACTTATCACATTCTGTAGCTCAACTATTTTAATCATTTAACTAATTTCCATTTTTTGCACTAGCATTTGAGTCCTATGATTCCTTCCTTCCTTCCTTCCTTCCTTCCTTCCTTCCTTCCTTCCTTCCTTCCTTCCTTCCTTCCTTCCTTCCTTCCTTCCTTCCTTCCTTCCTCTCTTTCTTTCTCTTTCTTTCTCTTTCTTTCTTTCTTTCTTTCTTTCTTTCTTTCTTTCTTTCTTTCTTTCTTTCTTTCTTTCTTTCTTTCTTTCTTTCTTTCTTTCTTTCTTTCTTTCTTTCTTTCTTTCTTTCTTTCTTTCTTTCTTTCTTTCTTTCTTTCTTTCTTTCTTCCTTTCTTTCTTCCTTCCTTTCTTCCTTTCTTCCTTTCTTCCTTTCTTCCTTTCTTCCTTTCTTCCTTCCTTCCTTCCTTCCTTCCTTCCTTCCTTCCTTCCTTCCTTCCTTCCTTCCTTCCTTCCTTCCTTCCTTCCTTCCTCTCTTTCTTTCTCTTTCTTTCTTTCTTTCTTTCCTTTCTTTCTTTCTTTCTTTCTTTCTTTCTTTCTTTCTTTCTTTCTTTCTTTCTTTCTTTCTTTCTTTCTTTCTTTCTTTCTTTCTTTCTTTCCTTCTTCTTTCTTTCCTTTCTTTCTTTCTTTCTTTCTTTCTTTCTTTCTTTCTTTCTTTCTTTCTTTCTTTCTTTCTTTCTTTCTTTCTTTCTCTCTCTCTCTCTCTCTCTCTCTCTCTCTCTCTCTCTCTTTCCCTTTCTTTCCCTTCCTGCTTTCCTGCCTTTCTTTTCTCTTGAGAAGTGGTCCTAACAGGCTTTAAACCAGTGTGTGACTTGAACACACCATATTAGATGCCATCATCTCTTTTATATTGCAATGTTCAATCTTATGTTGCATGCATACAGGGAGGGCCTTACCAATACTAAGATTTTGCCACCATACAGACACAGCCAAAAGCAAATTCTGTCACAGAGAGTTGATGTAATTGACTTTAAAAAAACAAACAAACAAAAAAAGACAACAACAACTCACAACTTTTACTTGTTTTACTGTTATTGTCATAGAATCAGAGTCAACCAGGCTGGAAGAGACTTCCCAAGATCATCCAGTCCAACCTATCCAACCAAGATCATCCAGTCCAGCCCTATCCAATCAACTAGACCACGGCACTAAGTGCCTCATCCAGGCTTTTCTTGAACACCTCCAGGGACTGCTGTGCTAGTCTGAGGAAACTGGAATACTTTAGTGAGAAAAATCAGACTACAGGCTGTGAAAAGAAAACACTGGTGATGTCCACTCCACTCATAAGCTTGCTGAGATCTACAAAAACAAGAACACAAATCTCTGTAGGACAGTGTATGTGTCTCTGTTGGAGTCCATGTTTCTCCCTGGGCTGCTTCTGTGTAACTAATCCTTCTGCTTCTAACCCCTCTTGCCAATCCTCCAAACTCACCTTGCATGTAAGGCATACTCTGAGATAAGTTAGGTTTCTGTATTACTCCTTTAAAGCTGCATATTTCTGTATATAGCTATATAGATTGGTGACATATTGTAAATATCTGATTGTACATTGTGCTAAGCTGCAAATACAAACCCTCATTCCTTAATTTCCAGCCATCTGAGTCCAGTCTGGGTGATTTCATAACAGTGGTGTGTGTGTGGGGTAATTCCCAAACCATCACAGTTACAAATAACTTTATATTCTTGGATTATCTTTGGACATGATTGCAGATTGTTAAGTACACCCTCAGAAAGGCAACCATACCATATTCAGGAGCAGTTCTCACCTGTTACACTAACACCCCAGAAAGTTAACAATCTGGATTCTTTTTTTTGGTGTTGTTTACAGTGAGAAATTACAAACAAACAAACAAAAACAACCAAAAAAAACCAACAACAAAAACCCAACTCAGCAAACGTGCTCCAGAAAGCAGAAGCAGTAAGCTACTCTGCTTTCCACTGTTAAAATAATGCTCTTTGCTCTTTAACTAGTTCTAGTCTCAGGACTTTTCACTCCTTTACATGTGACTAACCTTAAACAATTTGGGGCTATTGTCCAAGTCACATTTTCCCCTCCTGTTCTGTGTTTCTTACTTAAAAAGCAAATGCAGGTAATAACAATTACCCTGCTTTGGAGTAGATAAAAGTTAACTGAAGTGCTCTAAACTCCTCAAATGAAGCTTGCACTAGCTAAGATTAAAGCCCCTCCTTTGCAATCCCAGTACAGTTTTTCTCTGAACAACAATATGTATTTACAAATTCAGAGTAGTCCTCAGCTTGTTGTAGCCATAACTCACTCATTTAAGTGACATAAGTGACGTTTTACTGCCTTTCATTCTTGATACTGTTTCAGCAGAGAGCCATAAGTGTTCATTTGTATTCCAGCATATGGAGTCCCAGTTCTGTGTATGGCACCAAAGAACTATCAACACTGTTCCAGTTACTTGAAGCTCTGCAACCCACTGAAATCTGTGGAACTGGAAGGGTATTAAGAACAGAGTGCTGAAGGACTGGATCTAGTATGACCTGCAAAATTTTTATTACTTCCAATGATTAATAAGTTGAAAGAAGAACCCTTCCAAAAATAAACCCTACAGGCTGCTCAAAGCAGGAGGGAAAAAAACAGTGGTTTGTGTATTTGCTTGGTTCAGAAAGTATTTGAAAGCAGATGCAATACCTCAGGGGGAGATTTTTATCATGCCATTTTTTCAGGTTGGAATTGAATATCAATTTTTCTGGACTAAACAATACAGAGAGATCATCTTCTGCTTTCCTACATCCCATTAGCAAAGGGCTATGAGAGGGAACATTTAGCTCCAAAACTATGAATCTCTGCACGCAATATCAAGCTGAGTTTGAGAATTGTACCAATTATTCTAGATAAGATTTGCTTCTTTTTTCCTTTTTTTTTTCCCCAAGCACCTTGTGCTCAGGGAGTGGTGCAAGACACAGCTATTATAGCTGAACTGCATCTGAAATAAGCTTGGATCTTTAATGGCATGGAGCTGATAAAAAGGATTAGGTACGAGCAGGAGGTGCCTCACTGCTGCACCTGGCGTCTGTACTCAGAGAAAAAGAGTAATGAAGCTGTTCTCTCCCTGGTGACAAAAGCCTTCAGCCCCTTAGCCATGCACCGTGCAGGAGTGCACCCAGAGGAGGCCACAAAGATGATCAGAGGGCTGGAGCAGCTCCCCATGGGGACAGGCTGGAAGAGTTGAGGGTGTTCAGCCTGGAGAAGAGAAGGTTTCAGGGCAACCTTAGAGCAGCCTTCCAGTACCTGAAGGGGGCTTCAGAAGAGTTGAGGAGGGACTTTTGACACGGGCTGGGACTGACAGGACGAGGGACAATGGCTTTGAGCTGGAAGAGGGGAGGTTGAGACTGAAGATGAGGAAGAAGTTCTTGAGAGTGAGGGTGGTGAGACACTGGCACAGGTTGCTCAGGGAGGCTGTGGATGCCCCTGCCTGGAGGTGTTCAAGGCCATGTTGGATGAGGCCTTGAGCAAGCTGTGCTGATGGGAGGTGTCCCTGCCCATGGCAGGGGGTTGGAACTGGATGATCCAGCCCAACCCATTCTATGATGCTATGATCACTTGAGAAAAATCAGTTGCTTGCCAGGCTTGCTGTGATGTCCTCAGATGTGCCTGGAGACACAGATGATGTCTGCCCCTTGATATGTCAGACTCTATCACCTGCAGGCAGAGATTTCTCCTCCAAACACAGCAGGGGCGTTACTTGGCCTCCCACACAGGGCACTGTTTTCAGATGCAGCTTCTGTCTGCCTTCTCCAGCTGCTTTCAAGCATCTCCTGAGGTGTTCCTCATTACAGAGCATCAGTTCCAGCAGCATTGCAGAGTATCCTCGATTTAGTGTGGCTGACATGACAGGGAAGGTCAGGCACAGGCAATGTTTAGGGCTGCAGAATGATGGTGAGTAGGCACAGGGAGGACACTGCAACAGCTACTGTCAGGCTTCCTGTCTAAGTACCTCAGGTTTTGGTGCTAACTCTGATGCAGGTAGCCTCAGCAGTGGAGAAGCCTCAGCAGTGTTGGTGCTCTGAGCAATAGCATGGCTTGGGACAGGCATGGGCATCTGGCAAAGGGCTGTCTGGAATGGTTAGCAGGAAGAAATATTATTAGCTGACAAGAGCAGCAGGAGTGAAAGGCAATGCAACAGCTGAGCCAACTCCTGCTCATCAGCAGCCTGGGCCCAGTCCCAAAGAATAGTGTAAAAGGAGCTCTCATTAGGTGCTGGCACCACTGATCCTGTCTGTGTGGCACTGCTGCTCCAGGAGATGGTTCTCATCACCATTGCATGGTTCCTACCTGCCGTAAATGGGACTAGTTGAAGTCTGAGTTTGGGGTGAAATGCAATGAGGCAGATTTAAAAGTTATGAAATATTTATTAATATACCCAAAATAATTCCCCCAAACTTATTTCCAGCTCTCCACACAAGCTCTTGGATGTGGTTAGCAGAACTATGTCACAGAATGTCTGTGCACAGTGGAAGTTTGCAAGGTTTCAGGAAATGTCTTTGATAGAGAGTCTGGCAGCTTCATTCACCACTTGAACAAAGAAAGGAGAATACTCACTAGTCCTAATGGCCGTGGCCCAAAAACATAGGCAAGAAAATATCCAACAGAAGTCCTGTGGCAAACTCCACGTGGGCTGCAAAGTGCAAATCCGCTGCTGGCTGAGGCGGCAGGCGGTCAGACCAGCGAGGAGTGACCCAGCAGCCAGCCCCTTTGCCCCTGTTCACCCCCACTTAGACGGTAACGGCTGAGCCTCATGGTCTCATTGGCCACACAATCACCCAATCACCTCTGGCAATCACCCAAGCAGACACAGAAATGGCAGAACCCACAGGCTGTTGTCCTCCACAGAAATGGGGGTGCATTTGCTACCCTGGGACAGGCGTGGTCCCCATGCAACCCCTCTCAGGCAAAGAGACTAAGCTGCCTGGGTTTCTTTGTCCTGTTTTCCCGCAATGCAGACAGGCAGGTAAATAAGACAGGACATGCTTAAGCCCATTTTTATGTCCTTTAGGACTATTCACCACACTACCCCATCCAGCAGGCAGATTGGTCACCCCCAGAGGAAGATTCCCAAAGCATCCCAGGTAAGGAACTGCAATCCATGGTTGGCAGTGAACAGGCCAACAGCAAGCAGTGCAGTGTCCTTGTACCCATCCCTCTAAGTCTGCTGCTCCTATTTGAATTCACCCTCAGACTGAGCAGTCAGTAGGATCGTGTTGGCATTCCTGATCTCTGTTGTTAGTAACAGCAGCAAGGCTGCATTTGCCATTCAGGAGGTGCTGTAAACCCTTGGAAAGAGCAAGAGGTCCCTGCTGCCCTTGCCAGAGGAGCTTTCACCACCCTGTGATGAGGCAAACGTTACTTTGGTGTTGACATTAATGAATAAAGATTTATGATGCTGCCTTCCAACAGTAACTGAAAGCTTTGACCACGGAGATACAGCCCAGCAGTAACTGAAAGCTCAGAAGGTGGGAGAAAGACAGCATGCAGGAGAATTGCTCCCTTCCTCCCCACAAAGAGCTGTAGCAGCTTCACTTCCTCACCTGTGCCAGACTGAGGCAGTGCTCCATGAGCAAGAATATGGTCACAGAGTCTTCTAATGTGGGCAAGGCAGGATCCATCACAAGGACATTAAGGAACTGAGCCTTTGTTTTAAAACCCATCCCTACACCTTGGCAATGCTATTTTGGGAAATGAGTTGGGTATTTAGAGGGGCTTGCCCCTTCCCCTTGAGACCTCAAGGGAGCTGGAGCTGGGAGGCATGAGGGTGTGATGGTTTGGGTGTTCCCAGCCCCCCTCCCCACCTTGGAAATCACCCAGACTAGGCTCAGCAGCTCTGGAAATGGAATGCAGCTTTATAGTGACAGCTCAGCACAGTGCACAAGCAGATAGTGACAATAGATACAGTCAGATACAGGAATAGACAAGGTGAAAGGTAATGCAGAGACACAGCAGCCCTCCCAGAAACCTGAGTGCCCAGGAGGGGCTCCCAACCACCCTTCCACCTTCTCCCACCCCTCTCTACCTTACCCCAGGCATTGCCTTGTGCCCAGGGAAGAACGGAGGGTTGGCCAGGGGGGTTAGGAAGCAGGTGGATTAATCAGGTTAGGTTAGAGAAATGCAGCCCACAGCCCAGACAGAGAGCATCTGCCTTGCCTGTGCTTGGATTCTTGCTCTTCTACAAGCCTATGAGTGCAGCAGACATCACCACTGTTTCCCTTTCACAGCCTGTAATCTAGTTCTTCTCACCAAAACACTCCAGCTGGCTTCAAACTAGCACAGAGGGACCTGGACTCTTCTTGTCTCCTGCTTTGATGGGAGCAACTTAATACAATCTGCCTGAGAAAAAGGACTCCCCACAGGGAGTCAAGGAGCCCCAACAAAAGCAGGACATGGACCTGCTGGAGAGGGCCCAGAGTAAGCCACAAAGATGATCAGAGGGCTGGAGAACCTCTCCTATGAGCCTGGGAGAGTTGGGGTTGTTCAGCCTGGAGAAACAAAGGCTGCAGGGAGAGCTCAGAGCAGCCTTCCAGTATCTGAAGGGGCTTCAGGAGAGCTGGGGAGGGACTTCTGACAAGGGCTGGGAGTGCCAGGATGAGGGACAGTGGTTTGAAATTATAGCAGGGGAGATTTAGGTTGGACATCAGGAGGAAGTTCTGCACAATGAGGGTGGTGAAATACTGGGACAGGTTACCCAGAGATGTGGTGGAGGCCTCACCCCTGAAGACATTGAGAGATAAACTTGCTGGGGCCCTGAGCAACCTGCACTAGTTAGATATGTCCCTGCTGTCTGTAGGGTGGTTGGACAAGATGGCTTTGGAGGATCCCTTTCAACCCAGTGCATTCTTGATTCTCTTCTATTTTACTCTACTCATGCTCACTCTCAAAAAGCATCTGGAGGATGGGCAAAGAGCCCTACAGCCTCTGTGGCTCCTGCATCTGCTGGCTGTAGCCACAGGTTTCAGAGGTGCCAAGAAGTGAAGGGTGTTTGTGGGCAGGGGCACTGGGAGGTGAGCTCCATGTAGCTGTCACAGGGCCTGGGAACCCAACAGAAGGGCTAAGAGCCACGGCAGGAGCAGCCCTCGGGTGAGGCCTGTGTGACACTGATGCACATGAGCTTACCTCTGCTTACCTTAACTTCTTTACTGCAGCTTTTGAGCTCTTTCTCTGTCCTGCTCTATTTCTCATGAACTTGTGGCAAAAAGGCAGCTTGGTTTTTAAAGGCATTGAGGTAAGGTTGACCCAGAGAGAGAGAGAAGCTTTTGAATAAAGCAAAGGTTTGTTGGTTAAAAGGAAATTCTTTACATCCTAAGCTATGTATGTGGCTAAGGCAACATTTGATACACAGAAATAACCAAAGATCACCAATTAACATTCCCCATATGGCTGCAGGAGAAACTGATGTTCCTGGTGAGGCAACTGAAAACCTGACCAAAGCAGATTGGGTGACCTCAAGAATTAAGGATTCCCATTTCCTCTTTTCACCTGCATATGTGTTCAGCTGCCACAGACCTGGAACATTTCTGGAGCTCTGTTCCTTGGCTGAAGTTTTGGGCTGTGTTTTGTGGCTGGGTGTCCATCTCTGTTAGGTGGAGAAGCTTAAACAAGCTGTGCTAAAATGCTTACAGTTCAGAATCACCTTCCTTCAGCCTTTAGGTGCAAAGATGACAGCTGGTGATTGCTTTAAGCAGGATGGACACTGCAAGAGAGCCAATTCTAACACTGGCTTGTGCTTGTGTTACAGGACAAAAGGAAATGGCCTCAGGTTGCTCCAGGAGAGGTTTAAGTTGGACACTGGAAGAAATTTCTTCATTGAAAGACTTCTCCATTGCCAGTCTCTTTTTGGTGGTGCACAGTAATAAGACAAGGAACAATGGATACAAACTTGAACACAGAAGGTTTCACCTCAACATGAGGAGAAACTTCTTTACAGTGAGGGTGTTGGAGCCCTGGAGCAGGCTGCCCAGAGAGGTGGAATCTCTGTCTTTGGAGACATTCAAAACCCACCTGCATGCCTTCCTGTGCAGGCTTCCCTGGCTGTTTCTGCTTTGGCAGGGGGGGTGGACTCGATGGAAGTCCACTCCAGCCTCTAACATTCTGTCATTCTGTGATCCTGTGAAAGGCTTCTCAAAGTGTGGCACAGGCTGCCCAGGGAGGTGGTTGAGTCCCCACCCCTGGAGGTGTTTCAAAGAGGCAGAGATGTGGTGCTGAGTGATGTGGTTTAGCACCAGACTTGGTAGTGTTAGAGAATGCTTGGACTGGATCAGCTGAAAGGGCTTTTCCAGCCCAAGTTATTCTAGGATTCTACATGCAATGGAGGCTTTACCCAGCACAGTTTGGCCTCATCACTTCATTTTCCTGCTAGACAGGCATGACAGCAATTCCTCCTTACACTGCTGCTGTATTTCTACTGGTAGCCTGCCTCTGATGCTTAAGAACATGGCAAACGGTCTCATTTAGCTAATTAGTAATGCCACTAGATAAATTAGCTCTCCAGGACAGTGCCGACTGCATAGAAAGTCCATTGACTTGAGCAGTGTTTGTCACTACATAGGAAGTCCATTGGCTGGAGCTGTGTTTGCCTTAACAAGAGGGATGGAGACAAGCTGGAGCAAAGGTCACGATCTGTGGGGGTTTGTTTCTAAGCAACCCAAGCAGCCTGAGGCTGCAGCACACTGAGCTGAGTTTGCTTTGCCTTCCTGCCTCTCTGAGTGAGCCAGTGGAGGTGACAGCCCCTCTGGCAATGAGCCACTGTGCTCTGTCTTAGGTGGCTCAAGAGGCAAACCCTTCAGAGAAGCCAGCAGCAGCAGCTGCTTGGGGTCAGAGGCTTCAGAGTAGCTCTTGCCCAGAGCAAAAACCAGAACTGTAATTAACAAACTCAAAGACCTGTCCAAGCTGGGTGTGTGCCAGCCTGGTGCTGCCAAGGGACAGGCAGCTCAGAGGGCACTCTCTGGGTGCAGGAGGGCTTGAACAAGATAAAGCCATTCCATGAAAGCTAGACAGACTTTGCAGGGCCTCAGAGGAGGAGTCCAGGCCATCATGCCACTGGGAGCATTCATTATGGGCAGTGGCAGGGCATCTGTCTCAGACTGCTGTGTTAGAGGTTACAGAGTATGGACAGAGGGACTGAGGCACCCTCAGCAGGTCTGTGGATGACAGCAAGCTGTGTGGTGCAGCTGACATGCTGGAGCAAAGGGACTTGGCCAGGCTGGGGAGCTGGGCCCCAGCCAAGCTCTTGAAGTTCAACAAGGCCAAGTGCAAGGTCCAGCAGCTGGGTCAGAGCAATGCCACACAAGCACAAATCCAGGCTGGGTAATGAGTTGATCATGAGCAGCCCTATGGAGAAGGACTTCAGAGTGCTGGTGGATGAGGTGCTTGACATGAGCCAGCAATGGTCACTGGCAGCCCAAAAAGCCACCCATATCCTGGGCTGCATCCAAAACAGTGTGAGCAGCAAGTCAAGGGAGGGGAGTCTGCCCTTCTGCTCTGCTCTGCTGAGAGCTCATCTGCAGCACTGCCTCCAGTTCTGGTGTCCTCAGCACAAAAAGGACCTGGAACTGCTGGAGCAGGTCCAGAGGAGGCCACAAAAATGATCCTCTGCTATGGGGACAGGCTGAGGGAATTGGAGCTGTTCAGCCTGGCTCCAGGGATACCTTAGAGCATCCTTCCAGGACCTGAAAGGACTACAGGAGAGTTTGGGAGGGTCTCCTGTGGCACTGTGGTAATAGGATGAGGGATGATGGTTTGAAACTGGAGCAGAGGAGATTTAGATTGGGCATTAGGAGGAAGTTCTGCACAATGAGGTTGGTGAAACACTGGAACAAGTTGCCCAGAGAAACTGTGGACACCTGATCCTGGAGGTGTTCAAGGCTAGGCTGGATGAGGCTTTGAACAACCTGTGCTGGTGGGAGGTGTCCCAAGAAGGAAGAAATAACTGCAGTAATCCTTCATGAAATCCTGAGGTCTTTGAAGCATTCCTCAAGCCTGAGGACAGAGGAAACCCAGCTGGAAGAGTGTAACTTCAGAGGAGATTTCATCGTGTACCCTTCAAAGGCTCTCAGTGAATATCATCTGAGGGGATAAGCAGGAAGGTCCCAGCATGGATAACCATTTGAGACAGCAAAGGAGGCCAGACAGAAGTACAGGGATTCAGGTGGAAAAGATTATTAATGCTGAGTTTATCCATCTCAGTTGCACTGCAAAGGCTGTGGAAGGAGGAGCATGGCTGGCTGGGCAGATCTGCTGATGCTACTGAAGGCACTTGAAGACATAGACTGAAGAGCGGCAGAAGGACCTGAGTGACAGGGAAAAAACAACCAACAGACCAGCAGATAAAATTCAACAGTGGCAGGTGGAAAATAAGGCAGCAGAAGGAGAAGACTCAGTTCTGACAGCATTCACTGTGATGGGCTCTGAGCTTGTTAGCACCATGCACAGAATCACAGAATCCTAGAACGGTTTAGATTGGAAGGGACCTCAAAGCTCAGCCAGTTCCAACCCATTGCCACAGGCAGGGACACCTCCCACTAGAACAGGTTGCTCAAGGCCTCATCCAGCCTGGTCCTGAACACCTCCAGGGAGGTTGTGGAGCACAGAAGCACAGAATGGGCTCCACAACCTCCCTGGGCAACCTGTGCCAGTCTCTCACTACCCTCACTGCAAACAACTTCTTCCTAACACCCAGTTTCCATCTCCCCTCTGCCACTTCAAACCCATTCCTCCTCCTCCTGCCATTCCCAGACTTCATTGCTGTCTATAACTCCTCATTGCTGTCTACAACTACCTGAAGGGACATTGTAGCCAGGTGGGGGGTGGCCTCTTCTCCCAGGCAACCAGCAATAGAACAAGGGGACACAGTCTCAAGTTGTGCCAGGGTAGGTCCAGGCTGGATGTTAGGAGGAAGTTGTGGTCAGAGAGAGTGATTGGCATTGGAATGGGCTGCCCAGGGAGGTGGTGGAGTGGCTGTGCTTGGAGGTGTTCAAGAAAAGCCTGGATGAGGCACTTGGTGCCATGGTCTGGTTGGTTGGGCAGGGCTGGGTGCTAGGTTGGACTGGATGATCTCAGAGGTCTCTTCCAACCTGGTTGATTCTATGATTCTATTCTATGACCTTGTCAATAGTCCCTCCCCAGCCCTCCTGGAGGCCCCTGCAGATCCTGCAAGGCCACTCCAAGGTCTCCTCCAAGCCTTCTCCTCTCCAGGCTGCACAGCCCCAACTCTCTCAGCCTGTGCTCAGAGCAGAGCTGCTGCAGCCCTCTCAACATCTTGGTGGCCTCCTCTGCACTGGCTCCAACACTTCCATGTGCTGCTTGTGCTGGGGGCTCCAGAACTACACACAGGACTCCAGGTGGGGTCTCAAGAGAGCAGAGTAAAGGGGACTACAGAACAGCAGGGGTTGGAAGGGACCTCAGAACATCCTTGAGTTCACCTCCCCTGCCAAGAGAAAGTCACACTTCCAGGCAGGCCTTGAAAGTCTCCGGAGATGGAGACTCCACTACCTCCCCTGGCATCCTGTTGCAGTGCTCTGCACCCTCACAGTGGAGAAGTCTCTTCTCATGTTCAGATGGAACTTGTTATGCTCAAGTTTCTGCTCATTGCACCTTGCCCTCTCGCTGGGTACCACTGAGAAGTCACAAATGGCATTTTTCTGTCCTGCCCAAAACCTGTGGCACAGAAAACTGAGTGTGCCAAAAGTGTATGGCAGGTTCAGCACTGCTCAGAGAGAAGCAAAGAGGGGAGGGAGCTCCTCGCTCTGCTGCCTGCGCCGCTGCTGCCCCAGCACCTGCCCCAGCAGCTGAAGGCTCCCTGGGTCCCTTTCTCCAGGCTGCAGGGACATTAGAACACAGGCCAGGAAGGTGCCAGGAGTACCTGAAGGCATGGAGCAGCTTTTGTGTGGGGAAGGGTCACACAGCCTGGCACAGGCTCAGCCCTGGGCAGACTGTGTGAGAGCCTCCAGCAGCAAGGAGGTGGTGAATTGGCTCTGCAGCCAGCAGGACACAATTAGAAGGCAGAAGCAGCAGGAGAAAACCAAGCCCAGGCTGCATTTCTCTGAGAGCAGAGAGTTCCTCTGGCAGCTGTAACAGGGGTGGTGGAAGGTTTGATTGTCTGAGAGCTGGAGAAGTGACCAGGAGGGCAGCTGCGCCCTCAGCCTGACTTTCCAGCGCCCTTCTGGGGCAGGCAGAGGCTGTGGGACTGAGCTGCCTGACAGCTGCCCTGGGCGCTACAGAAGGGCGGGCCCCAAGCCGGAGCAGACTGACAGCCCCCAGAACCAATCAGAGGCACAGTGACAGCCGCCACAGCCAATCAGAGGCAGCATCCCCTGAAGAGCAGGGCGGGCACTGCAGCCTGGGCAGAGCGGGGCAGGAGGAGCAGGGCAGGCAGAGGAGGCTGTGGGGCTGAGCTGCCTGACAGCCACCTCTGCTCCTGTGCCCTCAGGAGCAGCACAGGAACGGCTGCGGCCAAGCAGCACTGCAGCAGTGCACCCAAGACCAAACTCCTCTGTTCCAAAGAGCACAAACTGAGCCGGCAGAACCTGCCAGCACCGGTGGGACCTGTCCTGGGGGCACAGCTGAGCCTCTTCTGGGCCCCAGTGGCTGCTGAAATCCAGAGGCAGAGACCAGAGACACTTTCTGCACTGCCTGCCCTGGCAACCACTCCTGGAACCACAGAGGGTTGGGTTGGAAGGGAGCTTCGAGATCATCCAGCTCCAACCTCCCTGCCACAGAGCTCGGGGGGATTTGTCTGTGGGTTCTCCCCAGATGCAGCTGAGTGGTTTCCAGGCAGAAGCTGCTGGCACCTCTGCTGCGCTGCAAATGAGGCTGGTGGCTGAGAGGCAAAGGGATGTGGCTGTCACTGCAGGGTGCACAGAGCGGCTGTGCCCGAGGGGCACCGCTTTAAGGGAGGGATGGTCAGACCAGGCTGCCTCTGAGAAGGCCCTGGGCAGTGCTGAGAGCAGGGGAACCAATGCAGCCTGCAGGGGCAGATCTCCAGCTCCTCGCTGTGTCCCACTCGAGTTGACAAGGATCTCAGGGACACAGAGGGCTCACTGCAGGGCTTCTTTCTGGAGCCCTCGGTACAGGAAAGGCATGGACCTGATGGAGGCCATGAAAATGATCAGGGGATGGCAGCATCTCTGCTACGAGGACAGGCTGAGGGAGCTGGGGGTGTTCAGCCTGGAGAAGAGGAGGCTCCAGGGAGACCTGAGAGCAACCTTCCAGTACCTGAAGGGGACCTACAGGAAGGGTGGAGAGAGATTGAGTCCAAAGGCCTGCAGTGACAGGACGAGGGCAAGGGTTTCAAACTAGAGCAGAGCAGATTTAGACTGGATGTTGGGAACAAGTTCTGCCCCATGGGGCAGGTGGAACACTGCAGCAGGTTGCCCAGGGAGGTGGCTGAGCCCCTTCCCTGGAGATACTCCTGGTGAGGCTGGACAGGCTCTGGGCAGCCTGACCCAGCTGCGGCTGTCCCTGCTGAGTGCAGGGGCTGGAGTGGGTGAGCTCTGCAGGTGCCTTCCAGCCCAGCCCACTCTGTGCTTTGCACAGCCTCGGCACTGCGCTGCCTTCTCCGCTGCACTTGTGGCCAGCACAGAGACGCCATGGCAGAGCTGTGCACTGCTGCAGGCAACCTGCCTGTGCGTGGCAGGGCAGGGCAGGTGCCATGGCTGGGGCTGCTGCCATGGGTGCGGGTGGCCCTTGTGAGGTCACAAAGGCAGCCCCTGGCTGCATATAAAGCTGCGGGCAGGCTGCGGTGGGCTCAGACAGAGCCTCAGGGTCCCACTGCGAGAGCAGCAGAGAGCCTGAGCTCTGGAGGCAGCAGCAATGTCTGCTGGAGACGGGGAGCAGAGCGGCTCTGGTGCCAGCCAGGGCGGCATGGGGCAGGCAGCAGAGCCAGAAGAGCCCCTGTGCGCCATCTGCCTCGGCCCTCTCGGCAACCCAACGGCCTACGTGGATGGCTGCAGGCACTCGTTCTGCTTTGCCTGCATCCGGCGCTGGGCCAACAGGAGGAGCACTGCCTCCTGCCCTGTCTGCAGAGGGCACATGGAGAGGCTGCTGTACTGGGGGGCACAGGACTGTGCCTTCCAGGAGTACCTGTGCGGCCTGAGCGCTCGCCAGCGCAGGCTGCTGGCTATGGAGCAGGCTCGGTGCCGGCCCCAGAGCCACAGCTACAACCTGCGCAGCCGAGCGGCTCGGGAGCCTCAAGGGCAGCAGCCGGCAGGGGCTGGCAGCGGCAGCAGTGCCCCGCGGCAGGGCTACCAACTGCGCAGCCGCTTCGTGCCCTTCCGGGGCTGAGCCCCTGCGGGAGGGCAGGGAGGGGCTGGGGGGGTGGGGGTGGGAATGGGGTGGGAACGGTGGGGGGGGGGTGGGGGTGGGAATGGGGTGGGAAGGGGATGGGGTGGGGGTGGGGATGGGGTGGGAGTGGGGTGGGAATGGTGGGGATGGGGTGGGGATGTAGGTAGGCAGATTGGACCCTGGACGTGTGAGGCCCTGGAGAGAGGAGGAGAAGAGCAGGAGGAACAGAAGTGAAGACTGCAGGAAGAAGATCAACCACTGGATCAGGTTGAGCAGAGCCGCATCCAGGTAGGAGGCTTCCACCACCTCTCTGGGCCAGCTGTGCCAGTCTCTCGCCACCCTCACAGTTAGGAACTTTTCCCTCCTAATGTCTAATCTCAGTGTCCCCTCCTCTAGCTTGGATCCAATGCCCCCAGGACCTGACAGCCTGAGAAGTCCCTGCTCAGCTTTCCTGAAGCCCCCCTCAGAGACTGGAGTCACCACAGGAGGTGGTCAGGTATTTTCTCTGCAGGGCTTGTTTTATTTCCCTCCCTCTTCCATCAGCGATCCCATTCGGTGCTTCTGTGCTCCACAGCCTCCCTGGAGGTGTTCAAGGCCAGGCTGATGAGTCCTTGAGTGACTTGTGCTAGTGGGAGGTGTCCCTGCCTATGGCAGGGGGTTGGAAGTGGATGAGCTTTGAGGTCCCTTCCATCCCTTCTGTGATTCTAGGAAATCTGTGGCCGTGGCACCTGGGACATGGTTTAGTGGCCGTGGTGGTGTTGGACTGGTGGTTGGACTGGATGCTCTTAGAGGGCTTTTCCAACCCAAGCAGTTCTGTGTGAACTGTCTGCAAAGAGAAACTCTTCATAACTTGGGAGGAGAGATTCTGGTGCCAAAACCTCCTGATCTTTGATAGGCCTTCAAAGTGCTTCTCCAACCACGTTAACCAAAAAGGACACTAAAAGTGAAGCTCTCATGGTGCTGATTGCAAATGATCATTAAAAAGTAGTTGTTTAGGTGACTCAGGAGGGAGTCATAAATGTGTACTTGTTTAAAAGACAGGAAGCTGCTGGAGAATGATGACTTGGTAACCATGCAAACCTCTCTCTGCTCTTCTGCTTGCTTCCTCTGGTCTGCTGCAGATAGATGTGAGACACAGGAAGATCCCAATGGGCTCAAGCTGTCTTCATTTCTGTAAGTCCCTGCTGCTTCTTCCATCCCTCTCTATGAGCTCATATCCCCCCAGGTGACTAATATTTTAATCCATTGCTTGCCCTGCTTTGCTATTTCTGTAGAAATTAAAGGCTTTTCCCTTAAAACCAGATGACAACAGCCACATTAGGGGGGCCTCATTGCTGCCTACAACTAGCTGAAGGGAGGCTGTAGCAAGGTAAGGTTGGTTTCTTCTCCCAGGCAACCAGGGACAGAACAAGGGGACACAGTCTCAGGCTGTGGCAGGGCAGGTCTAGGCTGGATGTTAGGAGGCAGTTCTTGCCTGAGAGAGTGATTGGCATTGGAATGGGCTGCCCAGGGAGGTGGTGGAGTGGCTGTGGCTGGAGGTGTGGAAGCCAAGCCTGGCTGGGGCACTTAGTGCCATGGTCTGGTTGCTTGGCCAGGGCTGGGTGCTAGGTTGGGCTGGATGAGCTTGGAGCTCTCTTCCAACCTGGCTGATTCTATTCTATCCTATTCTAACTGGGTGTTTTCTGTGCCTCTGCAATGCTGCTCTCTAATCTCTCTTCCTCAGAGCAAGCCCAGCCAGACCTAAATAGCTTGGCCAATTGATCATCTAACCTACTTTTGGCAGTCATTATTCCTGGAGATTTTATAATTGCACTCAGCACAGTTCAGAGCTTCCTTCTCCAAACTACACCTGAAGTTGTATCATTGTGGCTGTAGTAATTCAGCTCTCCCACTGTGCCACAGCAAGTTACCTAATAATTGATCCCAGGCAGCAGACTCAGCTGGGGAGCTCAGTGCAACGAGACCTGCACCTGGAGAGTTCCTGTAGAGGATTCCTCCTTCACTGAGGTGTTTTGCAATAGTCTAAACTAATCCTCATGAAAATGCCAGGTTTTTTTCTTCCCTTAGTCATTACTTCAGGGATCTGAAGTCTCACAGGCTTCATTTCATTGAGTAATTTTGCAGCTTAGGAAATAGAGGAAAGGAAAACTCTGCTGGCATGTAAAGTGCCCACAGAAGGACTTCCACTACAACTGGCAGCTGAGTTTTCTACAAAGCACATAAAACTTGAAGCTAAGCTTTCTGAAACAACAAAAAAAGGGAGAGTTAATGAAAGAGGCAGAGGCAAAGAATTCTATACTGAAAGGAAAGAAAAGAGAGAGGAGATGGAAGGGTGAAAGAATGGGACCCTAAAGAAAGGAAAGAAGGGGGAAATGGAACAGGACCCCAAAGAGGCAGGGAGAAAGCAGTGAAGGGCAGTCAGGGAAGAATGAGCACAGTCTGCACAACGAAGGGGAGAGGCAAGCACCATAGGAAGCTGACAGGGTCAGGAAACAGATGAGGCTCATTCTTCTGATTGAAAAAGTTTCTCTTACCACTAATGAAACATAAAACCCTTCAGGAAACAGCTTGGGAATCCAGGCTAAAAGCCTGCAAATGCAAAACACAAACCCAGCACCTCCTTCTTTTATACACAAACCTGTTTTCAGTCTTGCTGAAGAGTGCAGTGGAGCTGAGGCAAAGAGCTTTAATGGCTTCTCAGGTGCTGCAGACCCTCTGCACCTTCCCCCTCCCAGCAGCTTGTTCCTTCTAAAAGAGCAGACCTCTGCTCCTGTTCAATCATCAGGCATCTCCCAGGAGCTTCGCCATGAGGTGATCCCAGAAGCAGCACTTGGAAACACAGGACACATCCCATGCACATCAGCTTGGAGGATGAGTTAGGTCCCCAGCATCTGGGCCAGCAGCGGTGTGGGCAGCAGGAGCAGGGACAAGACTGCCATGTGCTTAGCATTGGTGAGTCCACACCTTGAGCACTGGGTTCACTTTTGGGGTCTTCACTCCAAGAAGGACATTGAGGAGCTGGAGCAGGTCTAGAGAAGGGCAACAAAGGTGGGGAAGGGTCTGGAGAACAGAGCTGGGGAGAAGCAGCTGAGGAAGCTGGGGGTGGTTAGACTGGAGAAGAGGAGGCTGAGGGCAGAGCTCATTGCTCTCTACAGCTCCCTGAGAGGAGGCTGCAGTGAGGTGGGGGTTGGGCTCTGCTCCCTATCAGGTGATAGGAGAGGAAATGGCCTGAAATGGTGCCAGGGGAGGGTTAGGTTGGGGATTAGGGAAAATTTGTTTGCTGCAAGAGTGGTCAGGGACAGGCAGAGGCTGCCCAGGGAGGTGGTGGAGTCCCCATCCCTGGAGGGGTTCCAGAAAGGTGTGGCCAT
Source organism: Pogoniulus pusillus (assembly GCF_015220805.1). Taxonomy (NCBI): domain Eukaryota; kingdom Metazoa; phylum Chordata; class Aves; order Piciformes; family Lybiidae; genus Pogoniulus; species Pogoniulus pusillus. The sequence continues at coordinate 14,192,569 of NC_087296.1, read as the reverse complement.
GGCACTTGGGGAGATGGTTTGTGGCCATGGTGGGGCTGGGTTGCTGGCTGGGCTGGCTGCTGTTAGTTAGAAGGCTTTGCCAACCTCTGACTCTGGGGGTCCATGAATTGCTACTAAATGAGCCCAGTCCCATTGGCAAAGAGGTATTTTGGTGATCTCTGCAAGCATTACAGGTGTCTTCTGCCTCCTGCTTTTCTCAGGCTGAGTACAGGACCTGCCTGGCAAACACTCAAGAGTCCTCCCATTCCCAGTGGGAGACTGATCTGAGGAGGCAGATCATGGGCACCACACGCTGGGAGAAGCTGCTGGCAGTGTTCTACTCTGAGTGAATCACTTCAAGACATTAAAGAGAGTCCAGGCTGGGGATTACCTTTGGCTTCTGGTGCTTATCTACGATGAAATAAAGGACAATCTGACAATGAAAGAGGGAGAGAAGCACAGGCAGAGGAAAGGGAGTTCTAGCACCACCCATGTGCAGCTCAGAGGCCAGCATCAGTGCTGTGCAGAGCAGTGTGAAGAGGGAAGGCAGAGAACCATAGAACAGAGTGGTAGGGGTTGGGAGGAACCTCTGGAGATCATTGAGTCCAAGCCCCCTGCCAAAGCAGGGTTGTCTAGGGCAGGTCGCACAGGAATGCATCCAGGTGGGTCTGGAATGTCTCCAGAGGAGGATGCTCCACAGCCCCTCTGGGCAGTGTGCTCCCAGGCTGGCTGTGGGATGATGATCTTGGAGGTCCCTTCCACCTCCAGCCACTCCAGGATTCTATGGTTTCATATCTTCTCAGTCCTGCACGCCAGGGACTGCTCTGCTGGTTGGTGTTCTGAGCTGATGAGTGCAGAGCTGTGTGCAGGCACACAGGTGAGGATCCCCTCCAGCCTGAGTGCCTGCCAGTTGGTGCTGCGCCTGGGCAGGGAGCGGCTGGCCCAGCTGGATGGCTGCGGCACGGCCCTGGCTGCGCTGCTGGCTGCCTTCCACCTGTTCCACATCCCCTGCCCCGCAGCATGCACCACACTCTGCACTGCCTGCAGTCCCTGCTCTTTGAGGGGGGGCCCAGCAACACTGCCCACCCTGGCACAGAGTGGGCAGCAGGCAGCTGGCTGTCCCTTAGCGCTCCCGGGAGCAGCTGATGTGGTGTCAGAGTGAAGCCCTCTGCCCTGAAGGCACATCAGTGGTGGCAGTGGCTGGGTGCCTGGCAGCGCTGGGGCCCATCCTGCCCTCTTCAGCCTGAGCATTTTCCCTCTTTGAAATGGCAGTCCCAGAGCAGCTCTGAGGCTCTGCAGAGAATCCAATTTTCCAGCTTACTGCATGTGTCTGGTGCTCTTTGTCTGTGTGGAGCATATTCCCTCTGCCATCCAGAGGGGCCAGGACAGGCTGCAGAGGGGGGCTCAGGAGAACCTCAGGAGGTTCAGTAAGCCAAGCTGCACCTGGGTTTGGGCACGCCTTGATACCAATTCAGGCTGGGGGCTGAGGCTGAAAGCAGCCCTGCAGAGGACCTGTGGGTTGTTGGTGGGGCAGAAGCTGCACAGGAGCCAGCAGTGGGCACTGGCAGCACAGAAGGCCAAGGGCAGCCTGGGCTGCATCCAAAGCAGCGTGGGCAGAGATGGAGAGAGGGGATCCTGCCCCTCTGCTCTGGGAAGATCTCACCTGCAGGGCTGGGGCCAGCTCTGGTGTCCACAACACAGCAGAGACCTGGACCTGGTGGAGAGGTCCAGAGGGGACCACAAAGATGTTCGGAGGGCTGGAGAACCTCTCCTGTGAGGACACACTGGGAGCGTTGGAGCTGTTCAGCTTGGAGAAGGCTCCAGGGGGACCTTAGAGCAGCATTTTGGCATCTGAAGGGGGCCACAGGCAGGCTGGGGAGGGACTGTTCAGAAGGGGCTGTGGGGGTAGGATGAGGACAATGGTTTGAGACTGGAGCAGGGTAGAGTTAGGTTGGACATCAGGAGGAAGTCCTGCAGTGAGGGTGGGGAGACACTGGCACAGGCTGCCCTGAGATGTATCCCTGGAGATACTCAGGAGAGATCGATATGGCCCTGGGCATCCTGCTCTAGCTGGAGGTGTCCCTGAGACTGACAGGATGAGCTTTGAGAGTCCCTTCCACCCCAGCCTGTTCTGTGACCGTGATATTTCAACTGTGAGAACTTAAGCAGCAGGCAGAGAGCACTGCCAAGGAGAGCACTGCCCTGCTCCAGCTGCTAACACAGCCCGCGGGCAGAAGTGAGAGGAGGCGCAGAGCTGCTTGGCTCCGTGGCTGAAGCCCTGCGGTGATGACTTTGGTCGGCAGTTGGCCAGCCTCACTTTGTGTGTGCAGGGTGCTGAGTCTCCACTGTCTGCACAGGGAAAACGGCGCCTCCAGGCAGGGCAAATGCTTCTGTTCTTTAACATGAGTCCTGAAATTGCTACACAAGAATCCAGGAGGAGCTCTGCAAGTCGGAAGCAGGACTTGTCTGGGCTGTTGCTGTGTCAGTGACCACAGCTTTGATGCCTTTTCCGCCTCTGTTCCCCAGAACAATTCGACCTTCTCCACATGGTGACTCTCCTGGCTGCCCACACAGAGCTCACCCCAACCTCCTCTCAGGGAGCTGCAGAGAGCAAGGAGCTCTGACCTCAGCCTCCTCCTCTCCACACTGAACCCCACAGCTCCTTCAGCTGCTCCTCCCCAGCCCTGTTCTCCAGACGCTTCTCCACCTTTGTTGCCCTTCTCTGGACCTGCTCCAGCTCCTCAATGTCCTTCTCGGACTGAGGAGTCCAAAATTGAACCCAGAACAAGATGTGGCCTCAGGAGTGCCCAGTGCCTGTGGACAATCACATCCCCACTCATGCTGGCAACACCACTGCTGATCCTTCTTGGCCACCCGGGCACACCCTGGCTCATGTTCAGCTGCTGTCAGTCAGCAGCCCCAGGTCCTTCTCGGCTGAGCAGCTCTGCAGCCACTCTGCCCCAAGCCCCACTGCATGGGGCTGTTGTGGCCCAAGGGCAGGGCCCAGCACCTGTCCTTGCTGAATCTCAGCCCGTAGCTCCAGCCTGTTCTGCACCTTGTGAACAGGATTAACCAAACCCACAGCTCACAGCCCAGCACACAAATGCAGGGAGCTGCTAACAGCCCCCGGGGATCTCTGGAGCACCAAACCTCTGCCCCGGTTTTCACAGCAGGCTGCAGAGCTGCCAAAGAGAGGCATTTGGCATCCTGCTGATCTGCAGGGGCAACCAGCTGCTGCCAGTGCCAGACCCCAGGGCCATAACTGGGATGCTGCGACAGCAAGTGGCCTGTGAGCCTCAGGCTGTGTGTGGGGAGGACAGACAGCAGCAGCCACACTGCTCTTTGAAACCCACGGTGAGGAGCAGCACCCCTGGAGACAGCTGGGCCGGGCTGAGTGTCCTGGGCACAGCCCAGTGTAACAGATGGCTCCAGGTCAGGCTTCGTTGGTGGTGTGGTACAGAAAGGCTGCCCCTGGAGTGTCCAAGTATCGACCAAGCTGTGGAACCACTCCTCATGCAGTGCTGTGCAAGGGAAGGCACAGAGCCACGCAGCTGGCTTCACGCTGACCCTGGCTCAGCTCATCACCTTCATACTGAGCAACTTCTTCCTCAGCTCCACTCTAACCCTGCTCTGCCTCAGCTCCAAACCATTCCCCCTTGGCCTGTCTCAGACCCCCTCAGCACAAGTCCTACTGCAGCCTTCCTGCAGGATCCCTTCAGGCACTGGCAGCAGCTCTAAGGTCCCCCTGGAGCCTTCTCCTCTGCAGGCTGCACCCCCCCAGCTCCCTCAGCCTGAGCTCACAGCAGAGCTGCTCCAGCCCTGGCAGCATCTTTGTGGCCTCCTCTGGCCTCACTCCACAGCTCTGTGTCCTTCCTCTGCTGGGGCCAGCAGCACTGGAGGCAGGGTTGGAGGTGAGGTCTGAGCAGAGCAGAGGCAAGGGGCACAATCCTCTCTCTTGCCCTGCTGCCCACACTGCTCTGGCTGCAGCCAGCACACAGCTGCCTGCTGGGCTGCCTGGGGGCACTGCTGGCTCCTGGGGAGCTGCTCAGCACCCAGCACACCCAAGGCTCTTTTTTCAAGGCTGCTCTCAACTCACTCTGCACCCAGCCTGCATTTGAGCCTGGGGCTGGCACAAGGCAGCTGCAGGACTCTGCTTGCAGCCTTACATCCAAAGAGCTCTGTCCCCTTCAGGCGCTGAAGGGCTGCAGCAGGCTGGCACTCCGCTGTGCAGTGTAACAGGAAAAGCTGCTATGCAGTCCACCTTTTATTCTTTGTTTTCAGTTGCAGCCTTCTCTAGAATGCTCTTTTAATTACTTTTTTGGTAAAATACATTGGAGATGCTGGTGGCCAAACTCACAGGACACGTTTGTCATCGTGCAAAGGTAAAAACATTCAGTTATCAAAAAAAGGAGTACAGCTGGAACCCCGAGGAGGTTTGGTTTGGCTTTGTCACAGGCAAAGAGACAGCTTTAGAATCTGCAAAGTTAAATGCTGCAGCAGAAAGCCTCACTCGGGCAACATCAAAGGTTTCCTTCTGAAGCTATGGCACAGAGCTGCGTTAGCCACGACTGGCTACTGGCAGCCTCATTTGGTTGGGTTTTTTGGGGGCCAGGGAGCCCAACACTCCATGGGTTGCTCCACAGCCACCTTCTCAGAAGCTCCAACGCTCCCCCAGCAGGGTTCAGAGGTGTGCTGGCTCCAGGAGGCCATCTCCAGCCCAGCAGTGCTGCAGGGATGCTTCTTCCTCTCTGAGAGTCCTCCCGCAGCAGCGGCAGCAGTCTTTGTGCTTTGAACAGAAGGTGAGCTCCAGAGGACAGCGCTGGCTCCGGCACACCTGCGGCGCCTTCAGAGCTCGTTGTGGGAGTTCTTCTCTGCAGCTTTGAACATCAGGATGGAATTAAAGATCTTTAGGGCTGGTCCCAGTTTAATGCTCATTATTTTGACGATGTCTGATTGGGTCATTAGCAGAAATGCTTCTCCATCAATTTGCTTGAAAAAGAAAAGACAAAGAGAGAGGTCAACAGTTCTGAGAGTGCAGCAGTGCAGATGCTTAAACACCATGGACATGCCCAGCAGGCCCAGGCAGTGCAGAGGAATGGCTGAACACAAAACACTTCAGCAGAGCTTTGACTTCCACCTCCAGGACAGAAGAACAGGATGGTGAGCTCCTTTCTGCCTGAAAGCAGCTGCTTGGGCCACTCTTGCTGGCCAGTCCTTGCTTTCCTACTGGCAGTGGCAAGTCAAGGCGCTGAAAGGGCAGCTGGGGAAGTGGAGTTCAGCTGGGCAGCAGCACAGGAACGACTTGAGCATGCCTGCTGCAGCTGCAAGATACCCAGCATCTGGACAAATGCAGAGCAGCCCAAAGGTGCAGCTCCTCAGCCCTCGAACAGTCCTCACCAGCTGCACTTCAGCCTGGAGGCTTGGCGTTTCCTGAGCAGCACAGGCACTATCCCCTGAAAAGCTGCCTGGCTCAGGGCATTACAGCATCAGGTTGCCTGTGCAGGTGCTCTGGCTGGGCTGAGCAGCTCAGCTATTCCCTGTGACCATTTGTCCCTGTGACCAAGCAGCCTTCCTGGAACTAAGAATTAACAGGAGAAGCAAACTTCTGAGAAGAGAAAGCCAACTTAGCTTATAAAGGCCTACTGTGCCTAAGAGCCTGTCCTAGCAACAACCTTGGCACAGCAATCTTCCCAGCGAGCAGAAATGCTTGCCAGGGTGCTCCCAAAGCGAGCCCACACCCCTCTGAACCTCATCATGAGCCTGCAGATTTTCTCACCTCCCCCTCACTCAAATTACATTTGTAAACTGGCAGCTCTCTAACAGGGGGAAGAGCACCAAGAGCTAAGTGTGAGCAAGCAAGCTGCAGAGAGTTTGCAGAGGTGGTTAGCTCACATCACTGCTCAGCTGCTCTGTGCTTAGAATCATAGAATCAGCCAGGTTGGCAGAGAGCTCCAGGCTCAGCCAGCCCAGCCTAGCACCCAGCCCTGGCCAAGCAACCAGACCATGGCACTAAGTGCCCCAGCCAGGCTTGGCTTCAACACCTCCAGCCACGGCCACTCCACCACCTCCCTGGGCAGCCCATTCCAATGCCAATCACTCTCTCTGACAACAACTTCCTCCTAACATCCAGCCTGAACCTGCCCTGGCACAGCTTGAGACTGTGTCCCCTTGTTCTGTTGCTGACTGCCTGGCAGCAGAGCCCAGCCCTATCTGACTACAAACTCCTTTCAGGTAGTTGTAGATAGAAGAACCTCCCTTGCCCTGCTGCCCACACTGCTCCTGAGACAGCCCAGGATGCCATTGGCTCTGCTGCCCACCTGGGCACTGCTGCCTCCTCTGCAGCTGCTCTCTGCCAGCACCCTCAGGTCCCTCTCTGCCTGGCTGCTCTCAGCCACTCTGGCCCCAGCCTGTAGTGCTGCTTGGGGTTGTTGTGGCCAAAGTGCAGAGCCCTGCCCTTGGCCTTCTTCAGTCTCATCCCCTTGGCCTCTGCCCACCCATGCAGCCCGGCCAGGTCCCTCTGCAGGGCTCTCTTACCCTCCAACAGCTCCACAGCTGCTCCTAGCTTGGTGCCATCTGCAAACTCACTGATGCTGGACTCAATCCCCTGCTCCAGCTCATCGATAAAGATATTGTTAACATCCTGCAGAACTGAAACACCTACTGAACATTCACTCAAACCAGGCTGAGAGAGAAGAGCAGAGAAGAGAGAAATCAGAAAGTTCCTTCTCTTCTACCACTAGTCCCAAGTGATTTCAGCTGCAGAGAAGCACAACAGACTTGGCTGACACTCATTTGTATTTTCTTGACTGTGTCCCCACTGCACAGCCTGTGACCCAACCTGACCTTGCCTCACGTGCACCTGACTTCAAACCCAGCTTGCTCCTGCTACCTTTTGTGTCTTTGCAGTGATGGCATTAAGTGAACCTTTCCACCAAGCTCTGTCTCTTCTTCCAGTCAAACTCACCTCATCTTTGAACACCTTGCCATGTTCTTCACATCCTGGCAAACTCCTTATGAATTCAGAGACCTGCCACAAGAACATCAGAAGGTTTAGTCAGGTTGGCTGAGTTCTCAGGATTGTCCTGAGGGTTACAGTTTTGCAGCTATTGTTTTTTCACAGCCTCACATTGGGTGCTCCACCTTCCTCCCTGAGCTCATGGAGTCACAGCTGGGTGTTTAAGGGCAACCAACTCTTGTCCATAGCACCTTGCAGTGCCACATGGCTGCTTCAGGTTATTCTATGCAGGCAGACCCAGAACTGTGAAGCTTTTCTTGGTGAACCAAAAGGGTTGCTGTGCTCCTCCTGAGCCTTTACAGCACAGACTAAGAAATGGCAGAAGCACAGAATGGGTTGGGTTGGAAGGAACCTTCAAGATCATCAGTTCCATCCCCCTGCCATGGGCAGGGACATCTGCTACTAGCCCAGGTGGTTGTCCAAGGCCTTGTCCACCCTGACTTTGAACACCTCCAGGAGGAGGCATCCACAGCCTCCCTGGGCAACCTGTTCCAGAGGCTCACCACCCTCACCCTGAACAACTTCCTCCCCAGCTCCAGTCTAATCCTGCAGCTTCAAACCAGTCCCCCTTGGCCTGTCACTAGACAGCCTTAGGAACAGTCTTTCCCTTCAGCTATTGGAAGGTAGCTCTGCAGTCCCCTGGAGCCTTCTCTTCTCCAGGCTGAACAACTCATTATTGTAAATGGCTGAGGCTCTACATCAACCAAACCTTCCCAGGCAGCTGCAGCGAGACAGAAGCTGCAGGTGACCTTACCTCATCTGTGCTCCACTTGGACACTCTACTGGCTGGGATCCCAGCCACACTGGGCAGGAGCTTGCTCTGCTGCTCCCAGCGCAGGGGCAGGCCTGGGATCTGCAGCTTGGAAGCCAGGATAACAGGCGGAGAAAGGAGCCGCTGCGGGGGGGCTTCTTCAGCAGCTTCAACGAGAAGAAGCAACAAGCAAGCATTAAATCCCTTGGTCAGTGATGAGCTCAGGCACAGCAAAGCCACCTCTGTGGGTGCAGAGAGCTTACCTCCCTGTGCTGCAGGTTCTGCTTACAGAACCAGCCAATGCTCAGCCTTACAAAGGACCCGAGACTGCTTCACTTTTCCCTAGCAGCATGCTCTACCTCTTGGAAATGAGCTGCATGGAATCAGTCAGGGTTGGAAGGGACCACAAGGCTCATCCAGTCCCAACCCCCCTGCCATGGGCTGGGACACCTCACACTAGATCAGGCTGGCCAGAGCCTCATCCAGCCTGGACTTAAACACCTCCAGGGATGAGGCTTCCACCACCTCCCTGGGCAACCCTTTCCAGGCTCTCACCACCCTCATGCTGAAGAACTTCTTCCTACATCCAGGCTGACTCTCCCCATTGCCAGCTTTGTTCCATTCCCCCAGTCCTGTCACTGCCTGACAGCCTAAAAAGTCCCTTCCCAGCTTTCTTGTAGCCCCCTTCAGGGGGGCTTACTGTGCAAGGCCACAAGAAGGTCACCTGGGAGCCTTCTCCTCTCCAGACTGCAAAGCCCCAAATCCCTCAGTCTCTCCTCACAGCAGAGCACCTCCAGCCCTCTGCTCATCCTCGTGGCCCTTCTCTGGACACCTTCCAGCACATCCATAGCCCTCTTGTAAAAGGGCTAAGTGCATCAATGGCTCTGTACACTTCACTCTTCTTCACATGGTCCTTAGAGTTTCTACTGTTGCTAAGAACCTCAGTGAGAAAGGAAAGAGTCTTGTGAGAATCACAGAATGGGAAGGGTCGGAAGGGACCTCCAGAGCTCATCCAGTCCAACCCCTCTGCCAGAGCAGGGTCACCCAGGGCAGGGCACACAGAAATGCATCCAGATGGGGCTTGGAAGTCTCCAGAGCAGGAGACTCCTCAATCTCCCTGGGAAGCCTGCTCCAGGCCTCCAGCACCCTCACAGCAAACAAGTTTCTCCTTACCCCAGCATCTATGCCTGTTCTTCCACCAGGATGGCTCTGAGGATTCTGGCTCTACACAAATGTAACTACTCTTGCATGGGAAAAGCATCTCCCAACACAAGGCAGCCCTGTGCCAACACAACTGCTGCCATGCTGCTGCACGGGTCAAACCTCTCCCAGTGTTTGGATACAACAAATCACCCCCACAGGTGGTATCTGTGCAGCAGCACAAGAGCCAATTAATTCCAGGCTGGAGTTGTTGTGACTCCATCAAAGCCAGCACTGCACTGCTGCACAACTCCAAGTGAATCAGTTGTACAGCTCCAGCCCACACAACATCCATGCCTCATCCACAACAAAATGTTTCTTAGTTCATCTGAGGGAAAGAAAGAAACCCCATAAGTGTCTGCAAATTCCCTGCTCCTACTTTGATCCGATGTTTTGTGTGGAAAGCAGCACTGAGCTCCTCCATGCTGCTCTGTTTCTGCACTGGCTCAGTTCCCTTCTGCTCTCCAATGCCCATGATGGAAAGAATGAGCTCCCATCCCACTGGCCTCCAAGGAAATGCACCAGGGGCAGGGAGGCTTCAGCCCCATGCTGCTGCTGCTGCAGATGTGTGTGGGAGGCAGAGGCAAAGGCAATGCCTCCAGCCACATCGGCCAGCAGGAGACATCCACAGCCATGCAGATCCATGGCAGTGCAGAAGCCTGCAGTGAGCTGAGGCCTGCCTGCCTACAGCTGGGAACAACTCAGGGATGGATTCTGCATGGAGCAGCCAGTGAAGAACCCAGGCCTGGCATTCTTGACTAAGAGGGCTCCATGCAGTCCCTCAGCCTGTGCTGGGGTTGCTCACTTACAGCTCCACTCAGCTCCCGCTGCTGAGAGGCTGCTCTGACCCACAGCTCTCCCTGCCCTGGCTGCTCTGCTTTTCATGCCTCTGTGTCCAACAGCTGGGCACAAAGTTTGCCAGCACAGTGGGGCTGACTAGAACAGAGAATCACACAACAGCCTGATGGGAAGCTCTCAAGGTCACTGAGCACACAACTCTTAGGTGACGTCCCTGAGCTCCTCATCCAAACGTCCAGGAACAGGGACTGCACCACCTGCCCGGGCAGCCTGGGCCAGTGCCTAATGACCTCTGTGGTGAAGAAATGTTTCCTCATATCCAACCTAAACCTTCCTTGGTGCTGCCTGAGGCCACCTGCCACCACACTGCAACCTCCTCTGAGGTAGCTGCTCAGAGCAATGAGGTCTCCCCTCAGCCTCCCCTTCTCCATCAGCCAATACAACGTGGCCAATACAGGACTGATTCCATGGATTGTGCTGCTCCTCTGGCTGCAGTTTTTGTTACTCTCAAGATTTAGCCTCCTTTTTCATCAACGTGAGAAATTCAGAAGTGACCTCCTAAGCCACTGTCAACTCACTGAGCAGAGTTTTAGACTCCTTCACTTTTTCCTAGCAGCATACTCTGCCTCTGGGAAATGAGCTGCCTAAGTGGCTGCTTACACTTCACTGTTCTTCAGACGTTCCTTAGAGCTTTTGCTACTGCTAAAAGCCTCAAGGGGAAAGGAAAGAGTGTTGCAAGGTGGCAAACACAATGAATCACAGAGTGGTAGAGGCTGGAACGGACCTCCAGGGAACCCTGAGTCCAACTCCCCTGCCAGAGCAGGGCACCCAGGGCAGGGCACACAGGGACACATCCAGGTGGGGCTTGAAAGTCTCCACAGAAGGAGACTCCACAGCCTCTCTGGGCAGCCTGCTCCAGGCTCCAGCACCCTCACACCAAACAAGTTTCTCCTCATCTTCAGGTGCAACTCCCTGGGCTCCAGTTCCTGGGTTCCATTGCTCCTTGTCCTACCCCAGGACAGCACTGCACAGAGCCTGGCCCCTGCTTCTTGGCCCCAGCCCTCAGCTATTTGTAACCATTGCTCAGATCCCCTCTCAGCCTTCTCCTCTCCAGGCTACCCAGCCCCAGGGCTCTCAGCCTCTCCTCCTCATGCAGAACTTCCAGGCCCTTCACCAAGATTTCAGTGCACTTCTTTAGCTGCAGATCATCTTTCTCCAGAGAAGGGAAGACAGCAGCAGACACTTTATGTGGCACCAGCAGAGCACTGCTCGAGTGAGTATAGCAAAAGCAGCCTGAGGAATAAAAAATGCATGTGACATGCAGCAAAATGAGGGCAACAAGCAGAGGAGGCAGCAGTCAGACTGCACAGAGCCTGCACAAGTGCAGTTATTTCAGCCTGAGCTTTCCATCAGTGTGACAGAAGAACTCCCTGATCCATGTCAGCTCCAAAGGGTCACCATTCTGGCACATTCAGGCAAATCAGGGCACACAACTGCTGTGATTTTTAAATCAAAAGGCAAGTACAAAAGCACACATACAGGAAAGGACATGAAAGAGTATCAAAGGGAGGTAAAAGGACTTTGCTCAACAATAACCTAGGAAACTGCCCCAGCTTTCCAAATGGAATTCTGCCAGAGCCTGCACAGAAATGTGTCCCAGCCAGCACAGATTCCCAGGGCAGCTTTATCCAGGTACCCAAACCTACCAAACTCCAAATGCTTCAGAGAGCCAGGCAAGGCTTCCTGGAATAAAGAGAGCATTGTAGGCTACTTAAAGTCATGGAATGGCTCAGCTTGGAAGTGACCTCAGAGATCATCTTCTCCAACCTCTCAGCCATGGGCTGGGACTCCTCTTGACTGGCTTTGGTTGCTCAAGACCTCATCCAACCTGGCCTTGAACACCCCCTGGGAGGAGGCAGCCACAGCCTCCCTGGGCAGCCTATTCCAGCATCTCACTACCCTCATCCTGAAGAACTTCTTCCTAACCCTGCTCTCCATCACCTTCAAACCATTCCCCCTTCTCCTATCAATGGGAAGTCCCTCTGCAGCCTTCCTGTAGGAGAGGGAAGACACCTTCCAAGCCCTGAGGCACTGGCAGGCAGCTCTAAGGTTCTGCTGGAGCCTTCTCCTCTCCAGGCTGCACACCCCCAGCTCCCTCAGCCTGTGCTCACAGCAGAGCTGCTCCAGCCCTTGGCTCATCTTTGTGGCCTCCTCTGGACTCTCTCCAGCAGCTCTGTGTCCATCATATGCTGGGGACAGCAGAACTGGAGGCAGCATTCAAGGAGGGGTGTGACAAAAGCAGAGCCAAGGGGCAGAATCCCCTTTCTTGACCTGCTGGCCACCTGATTTTACACTTTTTGTGTTGTGATGTATGGTGCAAAGTCAACATCAAATCACAGTCACAGAATTGCTTGGGTTGGAAAAGCCCTCTGAGATCATCCAGCCCAGCCACCAACCCAGCCCCACCATGGCCATCAAACCACAGCCCCAGGTGCCATGGCCACAGGTTTCTTCAACACCTCCAGGGGTGGGGACTGCACCACCTCCCTGGGCAGCCTGTGCCAATCCCTGACCACTCTTGCAGGAGAGATATTTTTCCTCATCCCCAACCTAACCCTCCCCTGGCACAATTTCAGGTCACTTCCTCTCCTTCTGTCACCTGAGACTAAATATCAGAGTCCAATCCTCACCTCACTGAAGCCTCCTCTGAGGGAGCTCTAGAGAGCAATGAGCTCTGCCCTCAGCCTCCTCTTCCCCAGACTAAACCCCCCCAGCTCCCTCAGCTGCTCCACCACAGCTCTGTTTCCTTCTAAACCTTTATGTCTCCACTCTACTAAACCAAAATACTGCAAATGACCAAAACCTTTCATCTGCTTCAGAGAAATTCTGCTTTGAGTGCTTAATTTTTTCCAGGACTCTGAACAAATCATGTCTGAAAGGACTAACAGCCTGGATCTGATGCAGCTTTTGCAGAGCTCCTGTAGCAGCCAGAACCAGCTACTTCACAGGGTCTTCAGAGAGCCTCTTGGACCCACCTGAACAGCTCTGGCAGACAAATGATGGTTTAAGATAAAAGGGGTTAATAACAAAGACCAAACCACTGCCTGCATTTCATCCCTACACAGTGCTCTGCCAGTCTCCAAGAGTGTCCTGGGCTTTATGAGGATGAGCTCCCTTTAGAAGTGAGGAATGGAGCCCTCAAGTCCCAGGATCTCTGACTACAGCCTCACAAATGTTCTGCTGCAGCAACCTGCTGAAGAAAACAATCTCAAGTTCTCAGTAACTACCTGCTGATACTGAGACATTTCACCTCTCACTGCACCTCTGGGAGTTAAAATGGCTGCCCAGAGGGTCATGGTTTGTGCTGCAGAGTCCAGCTGGAGCCTGCAGCTGGAGTTGCTCTCCAGGGGTCAGCACTGGGGTCAGTCGTATTCAGCATCTCCATCAATGCCCTGGATGCGAGGGCAGAGTGGAGCCTCAGCAGGTTTGCTGCTGACAGCAAAGTGGGAGCAGTGGCTGCCAGCCTGCCAGACCTGCACAGCCTGCAGCTGGGAGAAGGTTCATCAGGAGTTCAACAGGGGTAAGCATAGAGTTCTGCACCTGGGGAGGAACAAGGACCAGGGCAGGGCAGGGTGATCTTCTGGAAAGCAGCTCTGTGGAAAAGGACCTTGGGAGTCCTGGTGGGTAAGAAGGTATCCATGGCCATGAAGGCCAAAGGTCTCCTGGGGTACATCAAGCAGAGTGTGACCAGCAGGGCAAGGGAGGTTCTCCTCTACCCTACCCTGGTGAGGCCACATCTGGAATACTGTGTCCAGTTCTGGGCTCTCCAGTTCAAGAGGGACAGGAACACACTGCAGAGAGTCCAAGGGAGGCTATGAGGCTGCTGAAGGGCCTGGCACAGCTGTGTGAGGAGGAGAGGTTGAGAGCCCCGGGGCTGGGTAGCCTGGAGAGGAGAAGGCTGAGAGGGGATCTGAGCAATGGTTACAAATAGCTGAGGGCTGGGGGGCAAGAAGCAGGGGCCAGGCTCTGTGCAGTGCTGTCCTGAGGTAGGACAAGGAGCAATGGAACCCAGGAACTGGAGCCCAGGGAGTTGCACCTGAAGATGAGGAGAAACTTGTTTGGTGTGAGGGTGCTGGAGGCCTGGAGCAGGCTGCCCAGAGAGGCTGTGGAGTCTCTTTCTCTGGAGACTTTCAAGCCCCACCTGGATGTGTTCCTGAAGCAACCTGCTGTCCACCACTGTGCAGTGGGGAAGATATCTCCATCTTCTCCCTAACTACCTTTTGGTTACTGGAGGACTGTGACTAGATTCCTCCACATCTTCCCTTCCCAAGTTCCATCAGCCTCTCTTCCTATGTCAAGTCACTCAATCACCTGATCACTTTGGTGGCCCTCCACTGGACTGCCCCCAGCCTCTCAGTGAGGGCAGAATGTGAAGGATCCCTCTTTCTGCCAAGGGAAGAGCTCATCTTGCCCACGGGCTGCTGGCATGTGCCAGGCTGCAGAAGACACTGAGGCTGGGTGGAGGAAATGACCTGAGCTTTGGATTGAACCTGGAACATGGAAATGCTGCAACTTCCTTTGCAACAAGAGAACATTATCACCTCTACAGCTCAGACTGCTAAAAACACCTCTCTGTCACAGGTGGGAAAACCATTCCTGAAATGAAACCTTTACCAGCATTCATTTTACAGCTGTGGCAAAGTTCTTAGCAAAGCCTCAGCAGAGAGACAGCATCCAAACCTTTGCTGACACAAAATCTGGGTCCCCCAACAGTGGATGTGGGAAGGAAGTTGCAAAGAAGTCTCCTGAGGGAGTGTCACAGCGCTGCAGTTCTGCTGCTTTTCACATGGAGCGAGTGGATGCTGCCAGCTTACCTTTCACTTCACTGGCAATGAGCAGCTTCGTTTCTGTCCCCTCTTCTTCACATTCTCTGCTCTTCATGGAGTCCTTTGTTTGTGGTGGTCCACTGAGGAAAAGAAGATGTCCAGTTTGCATTAACACAGCACCAAACCCACTGAGCAGGATGACATCCACAGCTAGCAGCGCTCATGGAATGGTTTAGGTTGGAAGGGACCTCAAAGCTCAGCCAGTTCCAACCCCCTGCCATGGGCAGGGACACCTCCCACCAGCACAGCTTGCTCAAGGACTCATCCAGCCTGGTCCTCAACATCTCCAGGGAGGTTGTGGAGCACAGAAGCACCCAATGTGATCTTTGATCACATTGGGTGCTTCTGTGCTCCACAACCTCCCTGGGCAACCTGTGCCTGTGTCTCACCACCCTCAACCTGTGCCAGTGTCTCACCACCCTCACTGTGAAGAATTTCTTCCTTATCTCCAGTCTCAGGCTCCCCTCTCCCAGCTCAAAGCCACTGTGCCTCATCCTGGCACTACAAATCTTTGTAAAGTCCTTCTGCAGCCTTCCTGTAGTCCCCTTCAGCTACTGGGAGGCTGCTCCAAGGTTTCCCTGGAACCTTCTCTTCTCCAGGCTGAACAGCCCCAATTCAGTCTTCCCTCACTGAGTATTTTCACTCAGTGTAACTCCTAACAGACTGCAATTCTTTTGCTGCTTTGAAGCTGGTATAAGGATACTCTCAAATTCAAGCTGACTATGCTGCAGGCATGTATCTTTTCCCCTTGGCTTCTGAAGCCAGCTGCATTCCAGAGGCTGCAGTTTTTCACACATGTATTTTTGCAAACCAAAACTGTCTGCTGTAACTGTTTGTGTGCACAGATAACTCTTACTAGAACAGTGAGGGTGCTGAGATCTAGCACAGGTTGCCCAGGGAGGCTGTGGATGCCTCTGCCTGGAGGTGTTCAGGACCAGGCTGGATGAGCCTTGATCAGGCTGTGCTAGTGGGAGGTGTCCCTGCCCATGCCAGGGGTTGGAACTGGATGAGCTTTGAGGTCCCTTCCAACCCAAACTGTTGTATGAAGCTATGAAAAGCAGCAAGTGGACCTGGAGGTTAGCTGAGTACCACTTGGGTGTGACACATCAAAATACATCTCATGGCTGGCTTCATATGTGCTTGGCTCCTCAGGCAGGGACTTGCATGAAACAACAAACAGGTGCAGCATGAAGGTGCACAGAGCTGTACTGGAGTCTGACATCAGGAAAAACAGCCTAAGCTGTGCAGCTGAGCAACACAGATACAGGGAGCTGTCCTCAATGGCCCAGGTGTACTTTGAACACACCTGGAGAGATCCACTGGGCCCTGCAGCCACCAGAGGCTCCATGCCTTAGAGCTCCAGCAGTCATAGCCCTGGTGCTGAGAAGAGCAGAGTGCTTGGCTCTCTCAGACAGGTTTGCTCAGCTAAAGTCCTCTTTATGCTGGACACAGAACCATAGAATTGTGCTTGGAATTGAACTCTAAGCTCATCCAGGCCAACCAGCAGCCCAGCACCACCGTGGCCACTAAACCATGGCCCCAAGTGCCATGGCCACACATTTCTTGACTGCACCACCTCCCTGGGCAGCCTTTTCCAATCCCTAACCACTCTTACAGCAAAGAAAGTTTCCCTCATCTCCAACTTAAACCTTCCCTGACACAATTTCAGGCCACAGTACTTCAGCTGCACAAAAGTGAGTTGTCCTGCTTTTAGGACCTGCACGAGTAAGGATCCCTGTCTACAACTACCTGCAGGGAGGCTGTAGCCAGGTGGGGTTGGGTTCTTCTCCCAGGCACCCAGCAACAGAACGAGGGGACACAGCCTCAAGCTGTGCCAGGGCAGGTTCAGGCTGGATGTGAGGAGGAAGTTGTTGCCAGAGAGAGTGATTGGCATTGGAATGGGCTGCCCAGGGAGGTGGTGGAGTTGCTGTGGCTGGAGGTGTTGAAGCCAAGCCTGGCTGGGGCACTTAGTGCCATGGTCTGGTTGGTTGGGCAGGGCTGGGTGCTAGATTGGGCTGGCTGAGCCTGGAGCTCTCTTCCAACCTGGCTGATTCTGTGATTCTAAGAATTCTGTCTTGCAGTATTTCCTCTCCTTTCTGTGGCACTCCTTTCCCTCCCCCCACTTCTACCACAAAGACAGCAGAAGAACTTTCACCTGCAAGGGTTTCATGGACAAACCATGGGTCTGCACTGCCTTGTAAGCTGCATCTTGAGCTGAGCAATTCCAAACCCCCCAAGGCTTTGAAAGGAACTGATAGTTACCCAGGTGCCTTCTTCTCTTTCAGATCACACAGGAGGGGCTTCCTGCAAGGAGATCTACTTTCTGCATCCTCTTGCCTCGTTGTTTCAGCCACAGGTTTCCCAGGTGGTGCTTGATTGTGAGCTGAAGGCTTCACGGCTGCGTGGCCAGGGCTGGGGCACTTTCTGTCACTGTTTAAAACAAATCAGCAAGATGGTTCAAACCACAAGCAGCTGCTTCCCTTCCCTTCTCTTCTCCATGGGTAAAGAGTCAGCAGGGCAGCTGAAGGGTTTGGTTTAAGGACACAGAGAAGTTGATTTTCCTTTTCACTTTCCACCACCAAAGCTGTTTGTAGAAGTGACAGCTCAGAACTCTTTCCCCATGAAACCAAAGGTAAAATGTCTCAGCAATGTGACAGAGGATTTGCATAATTAGCTGCTCACTTCATAGGCTGGGACTTGTGCTAACAGGCTGTCCACTTCAAATCCTTACAGGAGAACAACACTGACAAGTGTCACTTTCTCCTCTGCCTTCTCTCCCTTCAATGATCCATGGCTGTGCCGCCAGGAGTCTTGCAAAACCTCACTCAGGCTCTTCACTGGCACAGTGGGAAAGGGAGCACTGCACACAGCCTCTGGATTCCATGGCTCTACTGGAGAGCAGCAGCTGAGGGAACTGAGGTTGTTCAGGCTGGAGGAGGCTGAGGGGAGGCCACCAGCATCTGGCATGGACTGGCAGGAGCAGAGAAGTGATTGTGCCCCTGGGCTGAGCCACACCTTGAGTTTTGGACTCCCACTCCAAAAAGGACATTGAGGGGCTGGAGAATGTCCAGAGAAGGGCAACAAAGCTGGGGAAGGGTCTGGGAAACAGGGCTGGGGAGGAGCAGCTGAAGGGACTGAGGGTGTTTAGTCTGAGTAGGAGGCTGAGGGGAGACCTCATTGCTCTCTACAGTTCCCTGAGAGGAGGCTGCAGTGAGGTGGGGGTTAGGCTCTGCTCCCTAGTATTAGGTGATAGAAGGAGAGGAAATGGCCTGGAATTGTGCCAGGGGAGGGATAGGTTGGAGATGAAGAAAAATGTCTGCAAGAGTGGTCAGGAATTGGCACAGGCTCCCAGGGAGGTGGTGGATGTGGTTTAGGGGCCATGGTGGTCTTAGGTTGAAGGCTGGACTGGACAAAGTGTTCCAGGAGCAGAGTAGGCAGGGAGGAGAACCTGCCTGGACCTGCAGGACACACTTCTGGTCAGCCCTAGCCATGGCATTTCTTTTTAACCATTAATGTATTACCTAATGCTCAAGAACCAGTCACAAAAAGCATCTGCAAGCTGAGTGGTCAGGGACTGGAACAGGCTGCTTGGGGAGGTCACCCCAACAAACAGCAGAAAGACAAATAACTCCCTGAAGTGGAACCAAGTGGCAAACAATCCATTTGAAGTAGCCTACACACACCAGAGAGGAAGCTAAAGTCCTTTTACATCTGGAATGGTTTTAAACTGGAAGAGGGGAGAGTTAGCCTGGAAGAAATGCTTGACAGTGAGGGTGGTGAGACACTGGAACAGGCTGGCCAAGGAGGGAGGTGTTCAAGGCCAGGTTGGATGAATCCTGTAGCAACCTGGGCCAGTGGGAGGTGTCCCTGCCCATGGCAGAGGGGTTGGGAACTGGATGAGCTTTAAGGTCCCTTCCCACCCAAACCATTCTGTGACTCTATGGTCACACATAGTAAGGTCACTGGCAGGCTCTGAAGGCTCAGTGACCTTGTGCCAGGCACTGCCAAGCTCGATCTGCCCTGTGGATGAGGATGCAGAGCAGCAGGCAGGTGCTCAGAAAGCATGCATAGAGTCACTGACTATCAGGGGCTGGAAGGGACCTCAAAAGATTATCTGGTCCAGCTCCTCTGCCAGAGCAGATCACACAGGAACACATCCAGATGGTTCTTGACCATCTCCAGAGAGGGAGACTGCACAAGCCCCTGGGCAGCCTGTTCCAGGGTTCCATCACCCTCACAGGGATAAAATTCCTCCTCAGGTTCGCATGGAACCCACATTCACCTGGCCCCAGCACCAGTGGGGCTGCAGAACACTGAAAGGAAGCTGTGCTGTTGGCCAGGCCATGGCTGCAGTCACTCATTACTTGATGAGAGGGGAGGTGGATCCCTCGCTGGCTTCCACCCTCCTGCTCCTGGGCACGGGGCTGGCCACAGGCATCTTCCCGCTCAGCCGGTCTGGGACGAGTCTCTCTTTGTGCAGGTTCATCTCAGAGTAGGGGCAGCTGACTGCACTGGAAGGAGAAGAGGAGAAAGGGCTCCTTATTGTCAGACACTCACTCAGCTGACGTGAAAGGACCCCAGGGAGCAGTTTTCCAGGAGCAGATGCAGACAATAGAAGTGTTAGGAAGCAAAGCACCCAGCAGACAGACTCCGTCCAGCTCTGCCTCCCCACGACCTGCTGCAGGGCTCTGTTTCACCGCCAGACACACGAGCCCCAGACACAAGTGTCAAACACAGACACCTCTCCCTTGCCAGCCACATGTCCTGCCACCTCCAAACGACCAAACCAAGCAGAGAGAGAACAGATTCGACTGCCAGCTCCGTGTGGCTCAGCACACGGCACACACTGGCCTTTGCTTTCACAGCACCACAGGGTGGGTGAGGTGGGATGGGACCTTCAACACCATCCAGTTCCAGTCCCCTGCCGTGGGCAGGGACACCTCCCACCAGCACAGCTTGCTCAAGGCCTCATACAGCCTGGCCCTGAGCACCTCCAGGCAGGGGCATCCACAGCCTCCCTGGGCAACTTGTGCCAGTGTCTCACCAGCCTCACTCCACAAACAATTTCTTCCTCACCCCCACTCTCACTCTCCCCTCTCCCAGCTCAGAGCCACTGTCCCTCATCCTGTCACTCCCAGCCCTTGTCAGAAGTCCCTCCCCAGCTCTCCTGGAGCCCCTTCAAGTACTGGAAGGCAGCTCTGAGGTCTCCCCAGAGCCTTCTCTTCTCCAGGTGCTGGAGCAGGGCAGAGAAGGGCAATGAGGCTGGGGAGAGCTCTGGCAAACATGGCCTGTGAGGAGCTGCTGAGGGAGCTGGGGGTGTTTAGTCTGGGGAAGAGGAGGCTGAGAGGAGACCTTATTGCCCTCTGCAGCTACCTAACAGGAGGCTGCAGTGAGGCTGGAGCTGGTCTCTGCTCCCCAGTTACTGATGATAGCACAGGAGGAAATGGCCTCAAGTTGTGTCAGGGGAGGTTTGGGTTGGCTGTTGGGAGGAAGCTCTTTCCTGAGCAGGTGGTCAGGCACTGGCACAGGCTGCCCAGGGAGGTGGTGGAGTCCCCATCCCTGGAGGTGTTTAAAAGGAGAGTGGCTGTGGTGCTTGAGGCTATGGTCTGGTGATGAAGGCTGCTGGGATGAAGGCTGGACTGAAGGCTCCTGCTGGTCCTTTGCCACCATAGGGATTGATAGTGCTGAGATGTTGTGCTGAGGGCTTTGGGTTGGTCAGGGACCTGTCAGTGTGAAACTGATGATTGGACTCGAGGAGCTTGAAGGGCTCTGCCAATCTAAGAGATTCTGTGGCTCTGTGGTTGTCCCAGCACCTTCTCTGAGACACAGACACTGAAGCTTGTTGCTGGCAGAACCTTCACACCAGAACTTTCCACAGCAGAGTAAGATGGAGCAAAGTAAGTGGCTGAAAATAGGTTCTTTACTATGAAGCTGTGGCTGCCTCATCCCTGGCATTGTTTAAGACTTTGAGCAAGCTGTGCTGGAGGGAGGTGTCCCTGCCCATGGCAGGGGGTTGAACTGGATGATTTTTAAGGTCCTTTCCAGCCCAAACCATTTTGTGATTCTGTGATGTGCCAGATTCAGGGACAAATGTAGGGAGTTGCTCCTGGAGAGCCACTGCAATCCTCCTGATCTTTGATTCCATGAGTGCTACAAAGCAGATTCTTGATTTGTTGGTTCTTAGTGCTTTAGACACAGACAGTGACCTAAGTCTGGGGCCTTCAGATCAGTAAGAAGATTGGATGTGGAAAGAATGTTTGGTGAAACTACTTAGCACAGCTCCTCACTTGTGTATGGGACGAGGGGCAGTGGCTTTGAGCTGAGAGAGGGCAAGTTTAGACTCGAGGTTAAGGAGAAATTCTTAGGGTGGTGAGGCACTGGAACAGGCTGCTCAGGGAGGCTGTGAATGCTCCCTCCCTGGAGGGGTTCAAGGGCAGGTTAGCTGAGGCCTTGAGCAGCTGAGCCTAGCTGAGAGGCATCCCTGCCCACTGTGGGGAAGTTGGCACAAGATGCTCTTGAAGGTCCCTTCCAAGCCAAACCATTCCAGGACTCTGATCAGGTCTAAAGCACCACACCTCAAACAGGGTTTGTTTTTTTCCTGATCAGTGAAAATGCTTCACAGGCCTGGAGCAGGATGGATGAAGAAGAAGTTAACTTTGAGCATTTAACTTTCACTTCTCATTTCTCCTCAGCAGAATCTGGCACTCTGGTTTAGATTTCTGTATGTACCTCTGCTTATATCTCATTTTCAGCCTGTTGCTGTTGCCTGTTTTAGGACCAGCCTCTGTTTGACCTCCTGAAACAACAACAAGGCCTGCAAGATGAGGAAGAAGAGAGGGGAAGTTGTTGTATCTTCTCAACTCCAAAGACTGCTGCAGCTATCACAATGAACTCTTTTTTTCCCCTTTCAAATGAACACCCAGATGAAAGACTCAGGCTTCTATACAGGCAAAAAAGGGTTTAAAAAGGCAGCTTTCAAAGCTAGTGGCATTGAAGTTCTTGCTGTGACAGGCTCAGACCACTGAGCTGAAATGCAGTGATCAGGAAGTCAGGACTGCATTGGCTTCTCTTATCCACTGCTGGGAGGCAAAGCAGCCAAGCTTCTGTGGCTTCCCAGCCTCACAGGGTGCTTTGGAGCACAGAAAAACAGAATCAGAGAATCAGACCTTCAGCCAAGCCAGGGATGCACTCCTGGTGTGTGCTGGCAGCTGTGGCTGGCAGAGCCCTGCCCTGGGGCATCAGGAGGTGGATAAGTGACTGTGTATGAGGGCTGGGGGTCAGGAAGGAAGGGACAGGGACAGCCTCTGCTCACCAGTGCCCTGGCATAGGACAAGGGCAAGGGATGGAAACTGCAGCATAGGGAGTTCCACCTCAACATGAGGAAGAACTTCTCAAGTGGAAGGGTCCAGAGCCCTGGCACAGGCTGCCCAGAGAAGTTGTGGAGTTTCCTTCTGTGGAGCCTTTCCAGCCCTGTCTGGATGTGTTCCTGTGTGACCTGAGATAGATTCTCTGGTCCTGCTCTGGCAGGGAGGTTGGATTTGAAGATCTCCAGAGGTCCCTTCCAACCCCTAGCATCCTATGATGCTGTAATCATCTGGGTTGGAAAGGACCTTCAATGACCCCTGCAGTCAGCAGGGACATCCTCTGCTAGAGCAGGCTGCCCAGAGCCCTGCTGAGCCTCACCTTGAGTACCTCTAGAGATGGGGCCTCGACCACCTCCCTGGGCAATCTGCTGCAGTGCTCCACCACCTTCACGGTGTAGAACTTGTTCCCAACATCCAATCTCAGTCTGCTCTGCTCTCACTTCAAACCATTGCCCTCATCCTGTCACTGCAGGGCTTTGCTAACAGCCCCTCTGCAGCCTCCTTGTAGCTAGTGGAAGCCATGTGGCAGTTAGGCTTCCCCAGAGCCTCCACTTCTGCAGGCTGAACACCTCCAGCTCCCTCAGCCTCTCCTGCTAGCAGAGCTGCTCCAACTCCCTGAGTATATTCATGGCCCTACTCTGGACCTGCTCCATCAGGACCAAGTCCTCCCTGTGTTGAGGCAGTGGCTCAGGGAAACACCAAAGAAGCCTCACACTACAATTCAATCTGACAACACAGTTTCATCTCCAGCAGATCTCAGGGATATTGGGTATCAGGGTGCAGGAGTGGTCAGGGACTGGCACAGGCTGCCCAGGGAGGTGGTGGAGTCCCCATCCCTGAGGTGTTCAAGAAACCTGTGGCCATGGCACTTGGGACATGGTTCAGTGGCCATGGTGGCACTGGGTTGAAGGTTGGACTGGATGATCTTAGAGCTCTTCCAACCCAAACAACTCTGATTCTGTGGAATGGCACAGGATCAGCCAGGCTGGAAGAGACCTCCAAGGTCATCCAGTCTGCTGTTTAACAACATCCTTAAGATGTTTTAAGCTGGCAAACAAGAAAGAGCATTCAGAGTGCAGTCCTCCATGCCAGCCTGCCTGTTCCTCTGCTGCCTTCCCCTTCAGTATCTTCTACACAAGCGGAAGCTGAATGACAACTTCAGCCCACAACAGTTGTGACCACTGTGGGAGCTGGAGCTAGATGATCTCAAGGCCCCTTCCCACTGAAGCCATTCTGTGGTTCAGAAGAGTTTATCTCTGTGCATTTCCCTGACAGCACTTTTGATGCTACCATTACTAGGGGCAAAAGAAAACCCCTCAAGGTTTCCATCGGTAGCTTTGTTCCAGTTGAGCAGAGCATGGATGAAGCTGAGTGGGAATGAGAAGGCTTCAGAGCAGTCAGTGAAGCCTCCTGAACCCAAATGCCTCCAGCCCTTCAGCTCACTTTGTGCCCTTCAGCTCACACTTTGTTATGCCTACACAAGTCATAGATTTACAGAAGACTGGGAGTTTATAGACACAACTCATTTCAAGGGCTCAGAAGTCTTCCTTTAATGTCAAACTAGGAATTTTAACTCTTCTGGCAACTCAAACATAGAGTTTTGCTCAAGCCTATGGTTTGCCTTTGCATATTATTTTGAAAGCAGTAGAAATTCCCCCTCTGCTCTGCTGAGAGCCCCTCTGGAGCACTGCATCCATTTTTGGGCCCCTCAGCATAAGAAGGACATGGATGTGCTAGAGAGGGATTAGAGGAGGCCATGAGGATAATGGAGAGGGCTGGAGCACCTCTCCTGTGGGCACAGGCTGGGAGAGTTGGAACTGTTCAGCCTGGAGAAGAGAAGGCTCCAGGGAGACCTTACAATGGCAGAAGAGTGGAGGTTTAGATTGGAACCTGGAATAGGTTGCCAGGGAGGTTGTGGATGCTCCCTCATTAGAAGCCATAGAACAGTTTAGGTTGGAAATGACCTTTAAGATCATCCAGTTCCAACCCCCCTGCCAACCCCCAGATCATCCAGTTCCAGCCCCCCTGCCAACCCCCAGATCATCCAGTTCCAGCCCCCCTGCCAACCCCCAGATCATCCAGTTCCAGCCCCCCTGCCAACCCCCAGATCATCCACTTCTAGCCCTCCTGCCAGCCCCCAGATCATCCAATTCCAGCCCCCCTGCCAACCCCCAGATCATCCAGTTCCAGCCCCCCTGCCAACCCCCAGATCATCCAGTTCCAACCCCCTGACAAACCCCAACATCATCCAGTTCCAGCCCCCCTGCCAACCCCCAGATCATCCAGTTCCAGCCCCCCTGCCAACCCCCAGATCATCCAGTTCCAGCCCCCCTGCCAACCCCCAGATCATCCAGTTCCAACCCCCTGACAAACCCCAACATCATCCAGTTCCAGCCCCCCTGCCAACCCCCAGATCATCCAGTTCCAGCCCTCCTGCCAACCCCCAGATCATCCAGTTCCAGCCCCCCTGCCAACCCCCAGGTCTTCCAGATCCAACCCCCCTGACAACCCCCAGCATCATCCAGTTCCAACCCCCCTGACAACCCCCAGCATCATCCAGTTTCAACCCCCAGCTCTCCTGGAGTCCCTTCAGGTACTGGAAGGCTGCTCTAAGGTCTCCCTGGAGCCTTCTCCTCTCCAGGCTGAACAGCTCCAATTCTCTCATGCCGTTTCTGCACAGCAGAGGTTCTCCAGCCCTCTGATCACCTTGGGGGCTCCTCTGGACTTTTTCCAACTGCTCCATGCCCTTCTTGTGCCAGGAGCCCCAGGATAAAGACAGAGGTGATCTGCACAATGCCACCACCCTCCACATCAGCCTCGCTTTCAACTGTGCAGCAGAAAGCCCAAGAGGAGCTGGTGCCAGACACCAAGTCCTTATTAACATCCATGTCCCAAAGGTAAATGCTTTAACCCCACTCCACAACTCATCAGGAAGCCTTTCATCTGATTGCTGAGGAACAACAACTGCAAACCACGGCAGAACTGCTTAGCATTTTAAATCACCTCCTTGTCTGCACACAGGCATTTCTGCTGCAGAGGGCTGCTGCAGCTCCACGTGAGCAAGGAGAAAAGCATGGTTAAACACATTTCAAGGCTGCCAAGATAAAAGATGCTCCTTGATGGGGCTAATTACACCAATTTCCAAATGTCTTTGTTAAGTCAGGGAAAAGAAGTGACTTCAGAGTTCCTAGGGTGACCCAGACCTTCGAGTCTGCAGACTGCAAGTAAAGAACAGATCTCATTACTCAGCTCAGAAATGCTCAAGGGAAAAAGAGTCTCAGCAGAGAGGGCAAAGCAGCAGAGTTTGTAGGATTCTTACTGGTGTTATGAAACACAAAGGTTTGTATTTATGATCACAGGCTCAGAGAGTGGTGGGGATGGAAGGCACCTCCAGAGATCCTTGAGTCCAACCCCCCTGCCCTAGGGCAGGGCACACAGGAACACATCCAGAAGTGTCTTGAAAGCCTCCAGAGACTGATGATCAGCAAAATGGCTCTTGCTCTATGCTCAGCTCCTAGAACTATCAGCAGACAACAGGATGGCTGAGGCTGCAGTAAAAATAACCCAGACTGGATTGCCATAAGGTGGCTTCTGCTCTTTATAGTCAGGGTGAGTGCAGCACCTTTAAATACCATGGAGGAGGTAGTCCTGAAAGCCAAGGCTAAGAGAACTGTTGAGATACACAGCTCTTACTCCTGCCCTCAGGAACCTCTCAGTACTTCTAGTGCCAAAGTTTATTTAGGGAAGTCTCTGGAGACTTTCAAGACACATCTGGATGTGTTCCTGTGTGCCCTGCCCTAGGGCAGAGGGGCTGGACTCAAGGGTCTCTGGAGGTCCCTTCCTACCCCACCACTCTCTGACAGAGTTCCTCTTCAGTTTCAGCCTTGGGCTAAGAATGAGCACACTCACCTGGCTCTGTGTGGCTGAGATAAGACTCAGCTAAGAGAGATAAAACTCCGAGCTGGAAGTCAGTGCCTTACAGAGCAGCTGTGTTAAAGAATCACCCCAGACTCAGGCTACAGGAATATGAAATCAAATGGGTTGCAGCTAAGCAGGCAGGAGGCTTTCTAGGCAAGTCCAGCTGAGCTCACATGTGCACAGGCCTAAGAACATGAACAGAAGCAGGCTACAGCCTGCCAGGCTGTGCTGCTATCCAGCCAGAGCTGGATGGGATGGAGAGCTGGGCAGAGGGGAGCCTCGTGGGGTTCAACAAGGGCAGGTGCAGAGTCCTGCAGCTGGGGAGGGCTGACCTGCTGGAGGGCAGCTCTGTGGAGAAGGACCTGGCAGTTCTGGGAGACAAGAAGCTACCCATGGGGCAGCAATGTGCACTTCTAGACAAGAAGGCCAAAGGTCTCCTGGGGTGCATTAAAGGAAGAGTGTGGCCAGCAGGGCAAGGGAGGTCTCCTCCCCCTCTACTCTGCCCTGGTGAGGCCACATCTGGAATACTGTGTCCAGTTCTGGATTCCCCAGCTCAAGAGTTACAGGGAACTACAGGAGAGAGTCCAAGGGAGGCTATAAGGCTGCTGCAGGGCCTGGCACAGCTGTGTGAGGAGAGGCTGAGAGCCCTGGGGCTGGGTAGCCTGGAGAGGAGAAGGCTGAGAGGGGATCTGAGCAATGGTTACAAATAGCTGAGGGCTGGGGGGCAAGAAGCAGGGGCCAGGCTCTGTGCAGTGCTGTCCTGGGGTAGGACAAGGAGCAGTGGACACAAACTGGGACCCAGGAAGATGCACCTCAAGATGAGGAGAAACTTGTTTGGTGTGAGGGTGCTGAAGGCCTGGAGCAGGCTGCCCAGAGAGGCTGTGGAGTCTCCTGTGGAGACTTTCAAGCCCCACCTGGATGTGTTTCTGTGTGCCCTGCCCTGGGTGATGCTGCTCTGGCAGGGGGTTGGACTGGATGAGCTCTGCAGGTCCCTTCCAAGCCTCTATGCACCATCAGCAGTCTCATCCTCACTGAACTCAGGATTCACCTCATGCTATAAACGGTTTTTGAAACCTAATGTTTCCCATCCACTCTATCACTGACTCTACACGTCCTGTGCTACTGCTCTCCCTGTGTCAGCTCACCTCCTTGGACACATTCCTGTGTGCAGTTTCAGGAAGGATTCCCCAGAAGCATCTGTAGCTACCAGGAGCAGAGTGTTCAGGCTCTCACTAGGGAATATGTCAACCAGAAGTTCCTTCTCAGCATTCTCTCTACCAACCAAGCAGAACAAACCCATCCAAGCTACAATAAAATCAGTGTCCTCTTCCTTGAGAAGGTTCAGAAGTTATAGTTCCATACATATCTGTCTGTAACATTTGACAGTGTGAAGAGCAAGCTGAGGAATCCTCCTAGGAGCAAACCCCAAAGTAACTGAACCTCCCAACTGTCAGCAAGAAGGATGTTTGCCAAAGCCTTTCTGGGCACACCCTGGTGAAATGAAGCTATGGACTGCTCCTGTTTCCCTCAGCACACTCACCATGGCAACTGAAATCCCTGCCTGTTTAGCTCTACCACATTTCCACCTTGGATCTGTTGTGCTTGTGAACAGCAATTAACAACCCCCATGGCCAGCAGGGCAAGGGAGGGGATTCTGCCCCTTGGCTCTGCTCTCCTCACACCCCAGCTGCAGTCCTGGGGGCAGTTCTGCAGCCCCTAGCACAAGCAGCACATGGAAGTGTTGGAGCCAGTGCAGAGGAGGCCACCAAGATGCTGAGAGGGCTGCAGCAGCTCTGCTCTGAGCACAGGCTGAGAGAGTTGGGGCTCTGCAGCCCGGAGAGGAGAAGGCTTGGAGGAGCCCTTGGAGTGGCCTTGCAGGATCTGCAGGGGGCTGCAGGAGGGCTGGGGAGGGACTACTGACAAGGTCTGGGAATGCCAGGAGGAGGAGGAATGAGTTTGGAGTGGCAGAGGGGAGACTAAAAGTGGATGTTAGGAAGAAGTTGTTTGCAGTGAGGGTGGTGAGACACTGGCACAGGTTGCCCAGGGAGGCTGTGGAGCACAGAGAGTGAGGGTGGTGAGACACTGGCACAGGTTGAGGGCTGGTGAGACACTGGCACGGGTTGCCCAGGGAGGCTGTGGAGGACCAGGCTGGATGAGGCCTTGGGCAACCTGTCCTAGTGGGAGGTGTCCCTGCCTATGGCACTGGGGGATTGGAACTGGCTGAGCTTTGAGGTCCCTTCCAACCTAACCCATTCTGTGCTTCTCTGCTCAGCTGCAAGGAAGAAGTTCCACTTTGCCAGCACATACCTGTGGTGCCCGATGTGTCTTGCTCTTTTGATGTACCCAACTCCTTTACATCCTGCTGTGGGACACCCTCCATGCTCTAAAGCTTCCACCAATTCCAAGGGAGCTGCAGGGCAGGAGAAATGACATCAGAGGTTAAAAAACTCCTCATCTTTAGACCTTCTAGCAAGATGCAGGAAGAGAAGAGGATCCCAGCGAACAGGGAGATGAAGTAACCAGACCCTTCAGTACTTCAGAACACACTCTGCACAAGCATGGTGTGGACTCAAATAGCCTCATCCAGCTGAGGAAAGCTTTCTTTTGTGTGAGGAGTCACACTCAGGGACACAACACACATCTTGGATGCACTGCATGGCTCCAAGCAGCTTCCAGTCACAAGTTCCCAGGGCCCAGAGCTGGGCCCAGTCCTCTTTAGTATCTTTACCAATGCTGTGGACGAGGGGACTGGGGGACCCTCAGTCAGTTTGGATGGGAGTGGAGGTCTGCATGAAGTTAGGGAGGCTCTGCAGAGACCTGGACAGGATGCACTGATGGACTGAGGCCAGTGGGATGAGGTTCAACAAAGCCACATGCCAGCTCCTGCACTTGGGCCACAGCAATGCCATCAGCGCTCCAGGGCTGGGGCAGAGTGGCTGGAAGCTGCCTGGTGGAAAGGAGCAGGAGCTGCTGGCTGACAGCAGAAGATGAGGCAGTGTGTGCTCAGGGGGCCCAGAAGGCCTCCAGCATCCTGGCCTGGATCAGCAGGGCTGTGGCCAGCAGTAGGGAAGTGAGTGGGTACTTCTGAGGCTACACCTTGAGTTTTTGGGCTCTCACTCCAAGGACACTGAGGGGCTGGAGAGTGTCCAGAGAACGGCTGGAGAACAGGAATGGGGAGCAGCAGATGAGGCAGCTGGGGGGGTTCTGTCTGGAGAGGAGGAGGCTGAGGGCAGAGCTTGTTGCTCTCTACAGCTCTCTAGGAGGAGGCTGCAGTCAGGTGGGGGTTGGGCTCTGCTCCCTAGTAGCAAGTGATAAAAGGAGAGGCAATGGCCTGAAACGGTGCCAGGGGAGGCTTAGGTTGGAGATCAGGGAAAATCTGTTTGCTGCAGGAGTGCTCAGGGACTGGCAGAGGCTGCCCAGGGAGGTGCTGGAGTCCCCATCCCTGGAGGTGTTCCAGAAGGGTGTGGCCATGGCACCTGGGGACATGGTTTGATGGCCATGGTGGGGCTGGGCTGGATGATCTTAGAAGCTTGTCCAATTCACACAATCCCATAGGTCTCTGATTCTTCCCTATTAACCACCTCTACTTGGGACCTGACTGCTTTGCAAGAGCACAAAGTTGCCCTGGCCCTGCTGAGGACAGGGATCTGTTCCTGCTCTGCTCCTGCTGAGGACAGGGATCTGTTCCTGCTCTGCTCCTGCTGGGGATGGGGATCTGTTCCTGCTCTGCTCCTGCTGAGGACAGGGATCTGTTCCTGCTCTGCTCCTGCTGAGGACAGGGATCTGTTCCTGCTCTGCTCCTGCTGGGGATGGGGATCTGTTCCTGCTCTGCTCCTGCTGGGGACGGGGATCTGTTCCTGCTGAGGACAGGGATCTGTTCCTGCTCTGCTCCTGCTGAGGACAGGGATCTTTTCCTGCTCTGCTCCTGCTGGGGATGGGGATCTGTTCCTGCCCTGGCCCTGCTGAGGACAGGGATCTGTTCCTGCCCTGGCCCTGCTGAGGACAGGGATCTGTTCCTGCTCTGCTCCTGCTGAGGACAGGGATCTGTTCCTGCTCTGCTCCTGCTGAGGACAGGGATCTGTTCCTGCTCTGCTCCTGCTGAGGACAGGGATCTGTTCCTGCTCTGCTCCTGCTGAGGACAGGGATCTGTTCCTGCTCTGCTCCTGCTGAGGACAGGGATCTGTTCCTGCTCTGCTCCTGCTGAGGACAGGGATCTGTTCCTGCTCTGCTCCTGCTGGGGACGGGGATCTGTTCCTGCTCTGCTCCTGCTGGGGATGGGAATCTGTTCCTGCTCTGCTCCTGCTGGGGATGGGGATCTGTTCCTGCTCTGCTCCTGCTGAGGACAGGGATCTGTTCCTTCTCTGCTCCTGCTGGGGATGGGGATCTGTTCCTGCTCTGCTCCTGCTGGGGATGGGGATCTGTTCCTGCTCTGCTCCTGCTGAGGACAGGGATCTGTTCCTGCTCTGCTCCTGCTGGGCACAGGGATCTGTTCCTGCTCTGCTCCTGCTGGGGATGGGGATCTGTTCCTGCTCTGCTCCTGCTGGGGATGGGGATCTGTTCCTGCTCTGCTCCTGCTGAGGACAGGGATCTGTTCCTGCTCTGCTCCTGCTGAGGACAGGGATCTGTTCCTGCTCTGCTCCTGCTGGGCACAGGGATCTGTTCCTGCTCTGCTCCTGCTGAGGACAGGGATCTGTTCCTGCTCTGCTCCTGCTGAGGACGGGGATCTGTTCCTGCTCTGCTCCTGCTGAGGACAGGGATCTGTTCCTGCTCTGCTCCTGCTGAGGACAGGGATCTGTTCCTGCTCTGCTCCTGCTGAGGACAGGGATCTGTTCCTGCTCTGCTCCTGCTGAGGACAGGGATCTGTTCCTGCTCTGCTCCTGCTGAGGACAGGGATCTGTTCCTGCTCTGCTCCTGCTGGGGACAGGGATCTGTTCCTGCTCTGCTCCTGCTGAGGACAGGGATCTGTTCCTGCTCTGCTCCTGCTGGGCACAGGGATCTGTTCCTGCTCTGCTCCTGCTGGGCACAGGGATCTGTTCCTGCTCTGCTCCTGCTGGGCACAGTGATCTGTTCCTGCCCTGGCCCTGCTGAGGACAGGGATCTGTTCATGCTCTGCCCCTGCTGAGGACAGGGATCTGGGGATCTGTTCATAATGGGCACTGAGCTGCATTTTTAGCTCATTTCCCAGTGAAGAAGACATGAAAAGAAAGGCTGAAAATGCCACTCAGGAGAACAGGCCAACAGGGTTTTGATGGTTTCACTTGTCTGAAGTTGTGTGTCTGATTTTCACCAAGGGATCAGAGGGAGAGATGAAGGCCTGCAGCTGTCACAGCTGGCATGGACACTGAAGCAAACAGGGTGCAAAGGCCACGGGGGTACAGCAACTGAGAGCCACACTGGCTCCAGAGCATGCAACTGAGCACAGCTGCTGCACAGCTGCAATGACTCTGTGATCCTAACAGGGATAAAGCACCTGGATACAGGAAAAATGGGGGGGGGGAAGCAGGAGAAAGCACCCTGGGAATGAGGGAATCTGCAAGAAGTCAACAATCTTAATAGTTGGACTTGATTTTGAGGGTCTCTGCCCACTGGAATGGGCTGTGAGTCTGCTTGGGCAGCCTGGGTGTGTCTCATCCCAGTCATTTCATGTGTCATTTTTCAGTGTACCTGGCACTGCTCAGCATTCCTGCTCTCCCAAGTACAGCTCCTGATCCCACTTACAGCTGTGGGTTAGGCTCTGTGCTTCTGTGCACACACAGCAGGACTGGATTTCCTCTGCAGCAAGGGCTGAGCAAAGCCAGCTCTGCTGAAAAGTGATGAATTCCTGCCTGCTGATCTTGCACCAAATGTCACATTTCCATCACTCTGCATACTCTGCTATGCCAAAGAAAGGAGGAAAGGATAAAAGAAGCTGATTCTTTTGCTGCTCTTCCATGGAATCACAGGAACACAGCATTAACCAGGTTGGAAAAGACCTCTGAGATCATCCAGTCCAACCCAGCACCTAACCCTTCTCATTAACTAAACCTGGCACCAAGTGCCTCATCCAGCCTCTTTTTAAACACCTCCAGGGACAGTGACTCCACCACCTCCCTGGGCAGCCCATTCCAATGCCAATCACTCTCTCTGCCAACAGCTTCCTCCTAACATCCAGCCTGAACCTGCCCTGGCACAGCTTGAGGCTCTGTCCCCTTCTTCTGCTGCTGGCTGCCTGGCAGCAGAGCCCAACCCCACCTGGCTACAGCCTCCCTGCAGGCAGCTGCAGACAGCAATGAGCTCTGCCCTGAGCCTCCTCTGCTGCAGGCTGCACACCCCCAGCTCCCTCAGCCTCTCCTCACAGGGCTGTGCTCCAGGCCCCTCCCCAGCCTTGCTGCCCTTCTCCAAACACCTTCCAGCACCTCAACATCTCTCTGCAATGGAGGAGCCCAGAACTGGACACAGCACTGCAGGTGTGGCCTGAGCAGTGCTGAGCACAGGGCCAGAAGAACCTCCCTTGTCCTGCTGCCCACACTGCTCCTGAGCCAGCCCAGGATGCCATTGGCTCTGCTGCCCACCTGGGCACTGCTGCCTCAGCTTCAGCTCTTCTCTACCAGCACCCCCAGGGCCCTCTCTGCCTGGCTGCTCTCAGCCACTCTGTCCCCAGCCTGCAGCACTGGATGGGGTTGTTGTGGCCAAAGTGCAGAACCTGGCACTTGGCCTTGGTAAAACTCCTGGCACTGGCCTGTGCCCATCTGTGCAGCCTGCCCAGGTCCCTCTGCAGACCCCTCCTGCCCTCTAACAGATCCACGCTTGCTCCCAACTTGCTGTTCTCTGCAAACTCACTGATGGAGGACTCAAACCTCTCATCCAGATCACCAGTGAAGATGTTGCAGAGCACTGGCAGGTGCTGGCAGGGAGCAGCCAGTGTGGTTCATGTCACTTGGAGCACCATTATGTTACAGTTGATTTCTCTTACTGAGTGGGGGCTGAAGAGAGTGTCCTGTTTTTGTGCACCAGCCTGCAGGATGGATATCAGGGCTATCTACATCAGTCCAGTAATCATAAATACTATCCCAGCCATCAAAATGGACCTAAAAAAAAACAGCAAAAGGGAGAAGAATTTGTGTTAGAGCAGAAAAACTTCTCTGCCAAGTCAGTTTCTGCAAGTAAGCTCTGAAAATGACATCCACTGGAGGGGTCACTTTGAGAGCAATAAACCTCCCTTCGATTCTGCACCCAGAGATGCTCTCAGTGAAGCAGAGAGAGAGCTGCCCCTTGAGTGTTTACTAAGCCTTGCATCACCAGCCTCAACTCCCAGCAACAGAGCAGGCAGGTGCACTTCTCACATTAATACTCAAACCAAGCCTGGATTTCTGCCTTCTCTTTTCTCTCAAAAAAAACCAGGTTCAACATTGTTAAATCTTCTGCTGGGGCAAGACTTAACAACAGAACAGCAGGAAGCAAAGGCTTCAGAAATGGCTTTTAGCCATAGAAATTCCAAGCAAGTCATACAATCATAGAAAGGTCAGGGCTGGAAGGGGCCACAAGGAGCATCCAGTTCCAACCCCCATGCCATGGGCAGGGACACCTCACCCTAGCTCAGGTTGCCCAGAGCCTCATCCAGCCTGGCCTTAAAAACCAACATGGATGAGGCTTTCACCACCTCCTTGGGCAACCTGTGCCAGGCTCTCACCACTCACTCTCAAGAATCTCCTCCTCATCTCCACTCTCACTCTCCCCTGTCCCAGCTCAAAGCCATTGTCCCTCATCCTGGCACTCCCAGCCCTTCTCAAAAGTCCCTCCCTACCACTCTGTATCCCCTTAAGGTACTGTAAGGCTGCTCCAAGTTCTCCCTGGAGCCTTCTCTTCCCCAGGCTGAACAGCCCCAACTCTCTCAGCCTGTCCCTCCTAGGAGAGGTTCTTCAGCCCTCTGAGCATCTTTGTGTCTTCCTCTGGATCCTCTGAAAACAGTCCCATGTCCTCCCTATTTTGGGGCTCCCACAGCTGGACAGAGCAGTGCAGGTGGTTTGCCTCTGCAGTTTGCATTGCCCTGGTGGAGTCCTCCCTGAAGTGCTCTTCTCCCAGCCAAGGTCAGGAAGAGTTGTGTGATCTATGCAGGTAAATCATAGAGTCACAGAACTGCCAGGGCTGGAAGGGCTCAAGGATCACCCAGCTCCAGCCCCCTGCCATGGGCAGGGACACCTCACACTAATCAGGTTGCTCAGAGCCACATCAGCCTGGCCTTAGAAACTTCAGGGATGAGGCTTTCCACCACCTCCCTGGGCAGCCTGTGCCAGCCTCTCACCACCCTCATGGTCAAAAGCTTCCTCCTAACATCCAATCTGAATCTCCTCACTTCTAGTTTTGCTCCATTCTCCTCAGTCCTGTCTACCTGACAGCCTAAAAGGTCCCTCCCCAGCCCTCCTGTAGCCCCCTCCAGATACAGGAAGACCGCAATAAGGTCTCCTTGGAGCCTTCTCCTCTGCAGACTGAACACCCCCAACTCTCTCAGCCTGTCCCCAAATCCAAGTGACAATCCTACTCGGATCAGACTAGACAGGAAAGGACCTGAACACAACGAGCAGATGGTGTCACTGCCAGAAATCACCACATGGGCAGTTCTTTATGGTGAAAGGCAAACATCTTCCAACTGTGCCTGACCTCTGTAGCTGTAAGGAGAGAGCTCTCCCATGTGGATGCACACACAGACACAGGAGGGCTCTTCCAGCACATGCTACACAGTGCAGGCACCACCCTGCAGACTACACAGCCTCTTCTCTGAATAATCCAGACTGCAGAGGGCTTTGGTTGCTTGATTGGTTTGGGTTGTGCATGCTCAACTTCAGCTTTAGGTACAAACTGTGTAGGTGTGAAGCTCTTAGTTGTGATGAGTCCCTGTAACACCTTACTTCAGGTTCAGAAGGGAATGTCAGCTGCACTCCTGCTTGAAATGCCAAAGCTTAATTAAAGTGAACCAAGTTCAAGCAGAAAGAGCTTCCTCTGCAGCCAGCTGGGTGCTGCAGGTGATGGGCAAGGGCCTCCCAGACTAAATTGGTTTGCTTTGGGGAGCAGATCACTAAACTAACAACAACTCCAGCACACAGCTTCTGCAAACTGGCATTTCTTACAGATGCACTACCTGAGGTCAACCCCAGCTGAACCCCAGCACTGAGCAACCCCATCTGATCCCCACCACTGAGCATCCCCATCTGAATCCCACCACTGAGCACCCCCATCTGAATCCCGCCACTGAGCATCCCATCTAAATCCCATCATCAATGAGCATCCCCATCTGAATCCCACCACTGAGCACACCCATCTGAACCCCACCACTGAGCATCCCATCTAAATCCCATCACTAAGCAATCCCATCTAAACCACATCACTGATCAATCCAATCTGAATTCCACCATTGATTAACAATATCTAAATCCCATCACTGATCAATCCAATCTAACTCCCATCACTGATCAATCCAATCTAAATCCTGTTACTGATCAGTCCAATCTAAATGCCATCACTGATCAATCCAATCCAAATCCCATCACTGATCAATCCCATGTGAATCCCATCACTGATCAATCCCATCTGAATCCCATCATTGATCAATTCCATCTGAATCCTGTTACTGATCAGTCCAATCTAAATGCCATCACTGATCAGTCCAATCCAAATCCTACCACTGATCAATCCAATTCAAATCCCATCACTGATCAATCCCATCTGAATCCCATCAATGATCAATCCCATCTGAATCCCATCACTGATCAATCCAATCCAAATCCTGTTACTGATCAATCCAATCTAAATGCCATCACTGATCAGTCCAATCCAAATCCCATCACTGATCAATCCAATCTAAATGACATCACTGATCAGTCCAATCCAAATCCCATCAAGGATCAATCCAATTCAAATCCCATCACTGATCAATCCAATCCCAATCCCATCACTGATCAATCCCATCTGAATCCCATCCTCAGTACAAGCTCCAGGAGCCACTGCAAGGCAGAGATCAGAGTGCTTTGGGTTTTTTCACTGTCTCCCTTCTAGCTCTCTCCTCTCCCTGGAAGCCTCTAGAGAGCCTCAACCCACCCTGGGCACTGCTTCATGTGGCTCATTCCCACAGTCCTCACAGCTGCTGCTGGCTCAGACACCTGCTCTGCAGCAGCCACCCCCAAAGCAATCCTGACACAGCTCTGATCTCTCTCTACCTCCATCAACAAGCACCGCCAGGAGGGCAGCAGAACTGCTCCTTCCAGAGGAACCAGGCACACTCCCCAGCAGCACGCAGTAACCTGGCTCATTCCTTCCTGGGCTTGATTTCACACCAAGAACTCCTCAGCCACTCCAGCAGGAAGGTGCAGGAAGACAGAGAGCCTTACTTTTATTCTATAGTCATCAGTATCTACAATAGTTGCTACTCTGATAAACACAGGATTCCTCTTGTCAACCACTTCCAGCTTCATGTTTTTCTGAAAGCCATGAGAGGGTTTCTAGAAAAGAAGAAAGAGAAAAAATGCTGTGAAACAGAAGGAAACCTCCAGCAACTCACAGCTGCAGAGCACAGCAGATCCTCAGCCACCTTCTGCCCTCCCACTCCAACGGATGCCTCAGAGCAGTGTAACTAAAGCAGAGAGATGACCTAGTGTGGGATTTCAGCTGCTGCAGTCAGCCTCCCAAGCACAGGAGGAAGGGAATTCATTGGGCCTCCTCCCTACATTCTACACAAAGGCTTTCCCAGACACTTCCCAGCGATGTGCCCTTGGGGCCAAGAAGGCCAAAGGGCTCCTGGGGTGCATCAAGCAGAGTGTGGCCAGCAGGGCAAGGGAGGTTCTCCTCCCCACCTACTTTGCCCCGGTGAGGCCAGATCCGGAGGACTGTGTCCAGTTCTGGGCTCCCCAGTTCAAAAGAGGCAGGGAACTACTGCAGAGGGTCCAAGGGAGGCTGTGAGGATGACTGCAGGACTTGAACATCTCTGCTATGAGGAAAGGCTGAGCCCTGGGGCTGGGTAGCCTGGAGAAGGCTGAGAGGGGATCTGAGCAATGTCTGTAAGTACCTGAGGGGTGATCAGGACCAAGATGAAGGTGCCAGGCTCTGCAGTGGGGCCCTGTGGTAGTACAAGAAGCAACAGGTACAAGCTGGAACCCAGGAGGTTCCACCTCAAGATGAGGAGACACTTGTTTGGTGTGAGGGTGCTGGAGGCCTGGAGCAGGCTGCCCAGAGAGCCTGTGGAGTCTCCTTCTCTGGAGCCTTTTAAGCCTCACCTGGAGGTGTTCCTGTGTGACTCTGGCCAGCAGCTCTGGTGCAGAGGGGACCAAAACCCTGCACACCAGCAGCATTTCAGGCCTGTGAAACTCTGCAGGAAGCATATTTGGGTATCTCAGGCTGTGATTTGGTGGCTCCATCACTCTCAGCCTCGGACTGCAAACACAACCAGTGCATGGTCTGACAGTGACTACCCAGAGCAGACAGCCCCAGAGAGCTGCTGTGCAGCACTGTTTTGGCAGAAAGAAAAAGGGACTTTGTGAGGAGTGTCTGAGTTTGTCTTTGCCATCTACAAAAGCTATTTCCATCTCAAAGGAACACGTTCACAGGGCCTGCTATGGGCTTTAGTTCAGATTTCTAGGAAAATAACCTGCCTGTCTCTCTAAGCCTTTCCAGAACATCAGAGCCTTTTCCTCAGCTTCAGAACTCTCTCTTCTCCCATCACACAAAATAAAACTCTGTGACCATCTCAGGAAGAATTCAGAGATTCCTAGAATCTGAGAATGGTTTGGGCTGGAAAGGACCTCCAAGATCATTGAGTTCCAGCTCTCAGCGATGGGCAGGGACACCTCCCACCAGCACAGGCTGCCCAAGGCCTCATACAGCCTGGCCCTGAACACCTCCAAGCAGGGGCATCCACAGCCTCCCTGGGCAACCTGTGCCAGTGTCTCACCACCCTCACTCTCAACAATTTCTTCCTCCTCAACCATCTCACTCTCCCCTCTCCCAGCTCAAAGCCACTGTCCCTCATCCTGGCATTCCCAGGCCTTTTCAAAAGTCCTTCCCCAGCTGTCCTGGAGCCCTTTCAGGTACTGGAAGGCTGCTCTGAGGTCTCCCTGGAGCCACCCCTTGTCCAGGCTGCACAGCCCCAACTTCCCCACCACACCCCAAGTCAATCAGCATTTTGTCTCCATTCAGTTGCTTCCTTACTGCTCCCCACAGTTAGCACTGAGATGGCTCCCACAGTTAGCACAGAAAGCAGGGAGGGGAATGCCTCTTGCAGAGCACAGCTGACCCCCTCCTCTCCATCCTCACAGCCAGGCAGCTCTGTCTGCCACTCTTCCTGCCCTGCATCATCCCCAGCTGCTCTGCTGCAGTGGTGCCCTGCTGAGCCCTGCCAGGCAGTGTTTTCCCAGGCCACTGCTGTCAGTGCTGCATGCCTGTGGCATGCTCTTTTCAGCTTCCCAGTGCAGACCAGTGGGCCACTGGTGGGGCATTCCCTTGGCCAAGCCCTGCATCCAAGGGGGAGAAATTCAATCATGGATGCTCTGAGAGTGAAAGGAAGTTTGCTTATAGCCTGATGTAGTCAAAGAGCTCCACGTTTTGCCAAGGTCTGTACCTCTCAGCTACTACTCAAGACCTTCCTAAACCCTGAGTCTTCTTGTTGGGAGCAGCAGATTGAGACACGTTTTGGGGTGGAAACTCTTGATGATCTACTGACCCCAGCAACTGCTGTAGGCACCACATTTCTGCTTTGCTTAATCCAGCCCTTAGCAAAGTGTTACTCAGAAAGAGTGGCCCTAAGCTGACAAGAGAGGCCACCCTAGCTTCAGTGCACTGGGAGCATGTCTGAGCAGCCACCTTCCCCTCTCAAATTCTAGTTGCTCAAGAAACCTGAGGGGCACTGCAGGGAACCAGCAAGCAGAGGGCTGAAAGAAAAAGATGCTGCCCATCAACACCACAAAGAAGCTGGGGAGCTGCCCCTGGGTGCTGCTCAGGTGCCCTACTCACAAACTCACAGGAGAAAAAGTCTCCTCAGGGGCTGGCTACTGCCAGGGGCAGTCACAGAATCACACACAGAATGTGAGGGATTGGAAGGGACCTGCAGAGGTCATTGACTCCAACCCCCTGCCAAAGCAAGGGCACACAGGAACACATCCAGATGGGGCTTGAAAGCCTCCAGAGAAGGAGACTCCACAGCCTCTCTGGGCAGCCTGCTCCAGGCCTCCAGCACCCTCACATTATTTGTTCTTTTTCCTCATGTTGAGATGGAATTTCCTGTGACTGAGTTTATAGCCTCTGCTCCTTGTCCTACCCCAGGACAGCACTGCACAGAGCCTGGCCTCTGCTTCTTGCCCCCCAG
Organism: Pogoniulus pusillus; assembly: GCF_015220805.1. Taxonomy (NCBI): domain Eukaryota; kingdom Metazoa; phylum Chordata; class Aves; order Piciformes; family Lybiidae; genus Pogoniulus; species Pogoniulus pusillus. The sequence goes on along the minus strand of NC_087296.1, from coordinate 14,153,331 downwards.
CCCTCAGCTATTTGTAACCATTGCTCAGGTCCCCTCTCAGCCTTCTCCTCTTCAGGCTACCCAGCCCCAGGGCTCTCAGCCTCTCCTCCTCACACAGATGTGCCAGGCCCTTCAGCATCCTCATAGCCTCCCTGGGACTCTTTCCAGTGTATCCCTGGTCCCTCTTGAACTAGACAGCCCAGAACTGGACACATTCTTCCAGATGTGGTCTCACCAGGGCAGAGTAGAGGGGGTGGAGAACCTCCCTTGCCCTGCTGGCCACACCTTTGGCTTTCATAGCCACAAATGCACATTGCTGCTCCAAGGAGAACTTTTTACCTACCAGGACTGCAAGATCCTTCTCTGTGGAGCTGCCTTCCAGCAGCTCTGCCTCCCATCTCTACTGGCCCATGGGGTTGTTTGTTCCCAGCTGCAGGACTCTACACTTCTCCTTTGAAGGCTGATTTTTGCCCAGCTTTCCAGCCTTCCCAGGTCTGTCTGAATGGCAAGGGACTAGATGGGCAACCTCCTGTGGTACACTCTCCCTGTGCTTCCTGCCCCACCTGAAGGGTGCTGATGGAAATGCCTACATTCGAAGGGCGTTCTGCTGCCTCAGTAGCTCACTCATCAGTTCTGATAACTCAGCAGCCCAGCCACTTCCCACAGCAAATTACATCCATTAGCAATCTTGTGCAGCATTTAACCCCGTTGCTAACAATTAATAAAGCAGCAGTGACTGATAGCAACCATGATCTGATTTCTAAGAGCAAGCCTGGACAGAAATGAACCAATTATCATGCAACTGATTAAGCAAACCCGAGGACAGAGTTCCATGCACTCAGAAGCATTTTCTCACCACTTTAAAAGCCCTTGCAGGTGCAGGTAAGGAACTGGTCTCTTCCAAATACTTCTCCCAAGAAAAATGCTTAGCATGAGGATAATCTGGCAGAGAAGACAGGAGCAAAATGAGACACTGCAGTGCACAGTGATTTACAGGGTCCTAACACGCGTACAGCAGTGCCCTGATTCATGCCTCAGCTTTCTGAGAGCATTACTCCAAACTGGCTCTGCCACTTCCCCACATGTAGGTTACAAAACTCCACAATCTTCTCATACACACTGCTGAGTAGCTAGAAGGAAAAAAAAGTCACAACTGCTTTGGGTGTAAGAATAGGAAGAAAATAGGCCTGGAAAAATCTGTCCACTTGACTGGAGCAATGCATGGAAGTAAGACAAAGCTAATCCTGCCTTTGATAATTTACAGCCCAAACTCACCAGTGGGAGCTTTGCAGCACAGCTGGGCACTGCCTGTTCCTTCAGTGAGCCTGGCTGAGCTGCACTTCCAAACCAAAGCAGCCTGGCCACTTAAGAATAATCCCCAGGAGCTGTTGCCCTTCTGAGGAAGTGTGGTGCAAGAGACAGACAGGCAGCTTTGCTCCTGAAGAACAGGCACCTGGCTTCTGCCTTCCATCTGCACTGGAAGTTTAACTCAAAGCCTCATTATCTAGGCCAGAGATAAACCAGTTCTGGTTTGGTTTTAAAGGAGTTTTGGTCCCTTGCACCTCCAGGCATACACTGCTCATGGCTGTTCCATGCTGCTGGCTACCAGCACTTCTGAGCAGCTTGGGTTGGTCCCACTGCAGTCTTCCATATTCTCAGACCACAGGTGGTGGTGTCTACAACTGGACACTCAGAGCATCCAGCTGGCCACAATGCTCCTGAAAACGAGGTCTTCTATTGCCTACTGCTGGCTGCACTTCCAGTCTTCTCTACTGCCTCTCGCTGTGCTCTCTCCCTTCCAGTGAGCCCTTACATGCTTGATTCCGTGACCATGGAAAGCCAACCCATCACCTTCCATATTCAGTCCTCAAACAACAATTCCACACCCCTGGCATGTGGCTTGCCAGCACAGTCACCACGTGAGTGTTCAGACAACTGAATCCATTCAGCCAGCAGCACAAAGTCGTTCAGATTCCAAGAGATGCCTTTCACAGATGGGTGTCTCCTCACTGCAGCACCTGAGCACCTATTGCCCATTGGGCTTCTCATTCCAGTGTATTATGTCCTGCAATAAAACTCAGAACTCCCCTAGAACTTCTTAATTACAGAAAGAAAGTGTCAGGAGAGGTGGCAGTAAGCTCACTGTAAGTGCTAATGCTGGCAATAACCTCCCTGGAGCTCGCAGATACAAACCTGGTGGGGGAATGAGAGTCCTTTTGTGCTCTTTACACCAGCCGACAGGATGGATGTGTGGGCTGGCTGCCTCACACCTGCAGAGGGGGAGAAAACAAGGCACTGAAACGCAGGTCTTCAGGCAGCAGGGGCAGTGCTAGACAGCAGAAACCGTGCACTGAGGAGAGCCAAGGGCAGGTGGGAATGTGAGGCCCTGCTGTGGGCACCGCTCCGCATGCAAGAACACATCAGCAAGCCTTAACTCGTGGCAAGAGCATGTCCCAGGAGAGACTCAGCCCCTTCCCATGGGACACTCTGAGCTCTCCTCTCCCATTCCCACCACCCCATGATTCCCACACACAGCTCACTGACTGTCATAAACACTGCAGGGTACAATAACCTGTGGGACAGCAGCTCCATGGAGAAGGACCTGCGAGTCCTGGTGGACAAAATGTTCCCCGTGGAGCAGCAATGTGCCCTTGTGGCCAAGATGGCAAATGGCCTCCTGGGGACCCTCTACACTGTCCTGGTGAGACTGTATCTGGAAGACTGTGTCCAGTTCTGGGCTCTCCAGTTCAAGAGGGACCAGGGATACACTGCAGAGAGTCCAGTGGAGGCTAGAGGGATGCTGAAGCTCCCACACAGACGTGCCCCAGCTGTGACTGACGGCAGCTCCTCAAGGGTGCTACTCACAGAGCCTCACCTAACAGTGCTTAAAAGGAGGAGAAGAACACAGCACCCATCCTGCAGCCCCACCTAGTGCAGGAGTGAGAATACTTCATCACTGACAAGTGTACTGCTGGGATATATGAGGTCAGAACTTCCCAAAATGTTACCCAGGAGGTTATGGGATGTTTCTTGATGCATACAGCAAGCCACACTGCCATACATTCTAGTCAAAGCCTGTGAGGCAGCAGTGTGGAACTGTAGGGGTCTAGTGTCAGAAGGCTTCTGAGGAGCAGCTGAGGGAGCTGGGGGTGTGCAGTCTGGAGAAGAGGAGGCTGAGGGCAGAGCTCACTGCCCTCTATAGGTCACTCAGAGTGAGGTGGGGGTTGGGCTCTATTCCCTGGTATTAGGTGATAGGAGGAAATGGCCTCAAACTGTGCCAGGGGAGGCTTAGGCTGGAGATGGGGAAAAATGTCTTTGCTGGCAGAGGCTGCCCAGGGAGGTGGTGGAGTCCCCATGCCTGGAGGTGCTCAGGAAGCCTGTGGCCATGGCACTGTGTGACATGGTTTAGTGGCCATGGTGGGGTTGAACTTGGTCATCTTGAAGATCTTTTCCAGCTAAAACAATCCCACAGTTCTATGAGAGCAGAGGCTGACAGCCCTCAGGCTGTGCTGCCATCCATGTGACCTGGCCAGGCTGGTGTGGCACTTTGGGACACAGTTTAAGGGCCATGGTGGTCTTAGGTTGAAGGCTGGACTAGACATAGTGCTCCAGGTGTGGTCTCACCAGGGCAGAGTAGATGGGGAGGAGAGCCTGCCTAGAGCTGCAGGACACACCTGCTAGGGCTTGGTCAGCCCCAGCCATGGCCTTCCTTCCTAACCATTAATGTATTACCTAATGCTCAGGAATCAGGCACAAAAGCATCTGCAGGCTGAAAGCCTCAAGCTTAGAACAGCTTAGATGATGGTAACAGATCTCTGTTGTGTGAAGTGCAGTGAAACCTGTCAAGTGCCCTCATCCTGGCACACACAGCCCCTGTCCAAACTCCCTCCCCAGCTCTCCTGGAGCCCCTTCATGTACTGGGAGGCAGCTCTAAGGTCTCCCTGGAGCCTCCTCTTCTGCAGGCTGAACAGCTCCTACTCTCCTAGCCTGTCCCTGTGGGAGAGATGCTCCATTCCTCTGATCACCTTTGTGGCCCTCCACTGGACCCGCTCTTGCTGTGCTGGAGGCCACAGAGCTGGACACAGCAGCCCAAATGCAGCCCTCCCCTCAGTTTAGAACTCAACATGAACCACATTCCCAGTGCCACAGTCACACCATGGTGCACATTCTTCACTGGCATCAACCTCAGCAAGACTGCTGAGTCCAACCCCTCAGGTGCAGCAGCAGAGCTCAACATTCACTTAGCACAATCCTGGATTCTTTCTGTGCAACCTGACGTGGGAAATCTGCTCCCTCCAGTCTGCTCCTCAGCCACACTTTGGTGGCCATGCTGACAACGCAGCAGAAGCTGCTATGGCTGCAAGGAGAGCCTGGGGAGCAGGGCAGAGACCAGCACTGCAAGCTAACAGATTTCATAGAGTCATAGTCAGAGAGTCACAGACTCACAGCACATGCAGGCTGGCAAAGCCCCTCAGGAGCACCAAGTCCAACCTAGAACCCTACTCTACAAGACTCAGCCCTAAGCACCAGATCCAAGAATGGGCTGGGCTGGAATGGACCTCCAAAGCTCATCCAGTCCAACCCCTCGGAAGTCAGCAGGGACATCCTCAACTAGATCAGGTTGCCCAGAGCCCTGTTGAGCCTCATCTTTGAATACCTTCAGGGATGGGGCCTCAATTACCTGTCTGGGCAACCTGTTCCAGTATTCCATCACCCTCATGGTGCAGAACTTGCTCCTCTGATCTCCTCCAGTCTAAACCTCAAACCATTGCCCTCGCCCTGTCCCTGCAGGCCTTTGCAAACAGTCCCCCTGCAGCCTGCTTGCAGCCCCTTCAGGTCCTGGCAGGCTGCTCTAAGGTCTCCCCAGGGCCTTCTCTTCTCCAGGCCTGTCCTCCAGCCCCCTCCTCTGGACCCCCTCCATCAGCTCCATGTCCCAGCAGGACACAACCCCACAGCACCATACCAGTAGTCGTAGCTCTCATCCCAGTTGTCGAAGTGCACCAGGAGACGATTGTCCACCATGTCTGCCACCGTGGCCACGCAGATGAAAGCTGGGTTCTTCTTGTCCACAGCCTCCAGCTTCATCCCCACGCGGAATCCCGATGGGATCACTGTCTGCATGAAGGCAGGGAACAGAAGACAAATGCTGTAAACCCAGGAATGTCCCCAGAGCCCACAGCCAAAACATCCATGGAGCACTGTGTGCCCCAGCACAAGCAGGACATGGAAGCGTTGGAGCCAGCCCAGAGGAGGCCACCAAGATGCTCAGAGGGCTGCAGCAGCTCTGCTCTGAGCACAGGCTGAGAGAGTTGGGGCTCTGCAGCCTGGAGAGGAGAAGGCTTGGAGGAGACCTTGGAGTGGTCTTGCAGGGTCTGCAGGGGGCTCCAGAAGGGCTGGGGAGGGACTACTGACAAGGTCTGGGAATGCCAGGATGAGGAGGAATGGGTTTGGAGTGGCAGAGGGGAGATTGAAAGTGGATGTTAAGAAGTTGTTGTTTGCAGTGAGAGTGGTGAGACACTGGCACAGGCTGAGAGTGGTGAGAGACTGGCACAGGTGGAGGGCTGGTGAGACACTGGCACAGGTTGCCCAGGGAGGTTGTGGAGCACAGAAGCACCCAATGTGATCAAAGATCACATTGGGTGCTTCTGTGCTCCACAACCTCTCTGGAAGTGTTTAGGACCAGGCTGAACGAGGCCTTGAGCAACCTGTTCTAGTGGGAGCTGTCCCTGCCTATGGCAGGGGGTTGGAAGTGGCTGAGCTTTGAGGTCCCCTTCCAATCTAAAGCATTCCATGAAGTGTGCTGTGAGTCTCCATCACACACACAGAGCACAGCAGCAAGGTCCCCTCAGTAACAAGTGAGTACTCACTGCATTCTGGTTTTCAAACAGTGACTTAGGAGCAGCCTGAGCCTTGCATGCCTTCAGGTAGGAGGGCCAGCTGAACTGTTCTTCTTTATATCCTAAAGGAGGGTCAGAAGAGGAGGGCAAGGAATGACAGGCAGAAGACACAAGCTGCATGCAGTCACTTGACTGTAACTGATGAAATCGTTTTTCACTCCCAGTTTTGGACTCCTTTTTCCAGCTTCAAAGCTGCAGAGGTTCTGTACTATTAGCTACTGACTCTAATTTTAAATCAACTACACTGGCAAAATGGACCTGTAAAGTAGTTAGGGAGTGTGCCCTGCTGGGAGCTCAGGGAGCCTCCCGGGGAGCCCTGGTTTGCATTATCAGACATCAGCAGGACACTCTTTAGAGCAGCTTAGAGAGTCCAAAAGGAAGCTAATGAGGCCTGTCCAGGCTTTGTTACACATGTTCTTTCTTTAGGCTGGGCTGAGCCCCCCTAGCTAAATGTCAAGCTGTCTTTCCACTAAGCAAGGCAAACTCTCTGCTTTCCTAAGCTGCACATTATTAGCTTCCTGTGGCTGCCTACGACTGACATTTGAACTGCTCCTCATCTTCACCCGGGCAGAACAGCCACATAAACAAAGCACTGGGTAAGATCTCAGGAGATTCCAGCTCAGCTTCAACTCCACCTTCAAAACAAGCTGGGGAATATTTCTCACAAGATCACTGCCCTGTCCCTGAGCTCCAACCTCCCTGTCCTGGCTGTCAGGGGAACGGAAGGTCCCCAGGACGCAGAACATCGAGAGGGAGCCTGGAAACTAAACTTCCTCTTTCCCTTTTACATTTCAACCTCACTCTTTGAAACAAGAGCACAACCCTGGTTACTCTGTGCCAACACATCTATAATGATGCTGAGCACCATCTAGCACTGAAAATATCCCAAGAGCTTCCACTGAAGGAGTCTCAGCTGCCTGCAAGACCTCAGTTGAAGCACACATGTCACCAGCAGGCTGCCACTTCGTTTGCAGTAAGCATTCATTTGGGACCTAGCTTTGTTGCTTAAGTTCCCATCCTAATACCTTATGAATCACTTCTGCCTCATTTTGTTCTGCTTTCTTTGAATTTCCACTGAATAACAGCTTCAAGACTCTAAGGAGACATCAAGTGGAGCTGAACTTGCTGCATTCAAATACTCTAAACGAATAAAAAGGTTTCTGTTAAAAAGATTAAGTCATTCCAGGAAGAAAGAGATCTCAGAGCTATGGCAAACACAAGCAGTGCACACTCAACAATACCTTTAGGTGGACGAAGCTTGTGACCTGTCCTCTCACACCAGCCCACAGGATGAATGTCTGAGGAATCAGCGTTCACCCAGAAATCGTAGCAGTCTGGGTACCCATCAAAGTGCAGCCGTATTCTGTAGCCACAAACCTAAGAGCAAGAATGGACAACATCCAACACAGGACCACAGGATGTTAGAGGTTGGAAGGGACCTCTGGAGATCTCCAGGTCCAATCCCCTGCCAGAGCAGGAGCAGAGGATCTATCTCAGGTCACACAGGAACACATCCAGGCAGGGCTGGAAAGGCTCCAGAGAAGGAGACTCCACAACCTCTCTGGGCAGCCTGTGCCAGGGCTCTGGACCCTCACAGTCAAGAGGTTTTTCCTCATGTTGAGGTGGAACCTCCTGTGCTGCAGTTTCCATCCATTGCCTCTTGTCCTATCCCAAGGCACAGGTGAGCAGAGGCTGTCCCTGTCCCTTCCTCCCTGACCCCCAGCCCTCAGCTAGTGACAGACATTGCTCAGATCCCCTCTCAGCCTTCTCCCCTGCAGACTAAGCAGCCCCAGGGCTCTCAGCCTCTCCTCAGCAGGCAGTGCTGCAGTCCCTTCAGCAGTAGCTCTGCTCTGGACTCTCTCCAGTAGATCCCTGTCCCTCTTGAACAGGGGAGCACAGAACTGGATGCAGTATTCCAGGTGGGGCCTCACTAGGGCAGAGCAGAGGGGAAGGAGAACCTCCCTGGACCTGTTGGCCACACTCTTCCGAACGCGCTCCAGGGCCCCACTGGCCTTCTTGGCCACAAGGACACATTGCTGTCCATGCAGAACTTGTCCAGCAGGACTCCTGGGTCCTTCACAAGCTTTTAAGATGTATTCCCTCCAGCTAACAGCTTCTGTTCAGCTCCATGTCTAATGACTGTTTTAAGTCAGCCTTTCACTTCTGCTCAAGGCAGCGCTGGCTGCACGATTCATTTGCTGCAAAGCAAAGAGTAGCCAAGCACAGCCATTCTCAGCCTGAGTGCCTCCTCTTCTGGTGGAAGGCATTCACCAGAGGATGGATATTGCCATCAGTGCTGCAAGCCTCTTCTGCTCAGCATCAGGCTAGGACAGAGAGCCTAGAGAAGAGCATGAACACATCTGACACAGCCATGGCCAAAGTGCAGGCAGTGCTGCAGTGAAGCTGTCCCAATTACAGACTCACAGCATGCCAGGGTGGAAGGGATCTCAAGGATCATCTGCTCCAACCTTTCTAGGTGATACCAGAGCTGAAAGGAGCTGGCCCAGCACCCTGCCAAGCTGAGCCCTCAAAGTGCCCAGTGCAGGGCACTCCACTGCTTCCCTTGGGAGATGATTCCAGTGTCTGACTGTGTTTAGGGACATTTTCTTCCGGAGTCCAATAGGAATCTCCCCAGCAGTAACTTGTGCCCCTTGCCTTTCCCATGGCACTCCTTGTACAAAGGGAGTCATTGTCTACCAGGAAATTATTTGTACCAGTTTAGAAAGCACTCAGGCATGAGGATTTCTGCAGCTGCATCTCAAAGCACAGCTCCAGGGGCATTTTGAAATCCATGTTTGTTTTGCCTATAGAGAAAGGAGAGCACTTGACCATAAGTGAGTTCAACAGAGAGATAATGAGAACTGGCAGTGAAGATGAAAAGCCAGTAGAGCTATCCTCTACAGTCTGATGATTCCTTGAAGTCCCAGGTTAACCACTGAGGGGAAGAGAAAGATGGGACACAATCCTTCTCTCTGCTGAAGTTGACTACATCTTCCCGAGTGCCACCTGCCATAACTTGCCTGCAGACACCACTGAAAATCTCTTGACATCAAAATCACATCAAAGTCGTCCTTCTTTCTAATTAGTTTATACTCTGACAGACCTGTCAGAGCTCTGTGGAACTCAGGTAATGCTGCAGGCCAACACAACCCCCAGTTAGGGCTGAGCACAAGGCAGACAGGAAATAATCAGCCACAAGAAAATGGGAGAGGTACCCACAGAAGTGGGATCTGGCTGGGGGCCACCAAGAGATCCAGAAATAGGAATACAAAAGCTTAGGCTGTTAAAATATGAACTGCAAAGTTACAGCTGCTGGAATAGCAGTGCTAGAGAGCAGAGGGCCTGCTAATTCCTCCTGCCCTATTTTCACTGCTAAAACAAAACTACAAAAGGACTCTGGGTGAAACTACAGCAAAATCAATGCAAGGTGTGTTTGAAACTCTAAACAAAGCTTCTCAGCTATACCATGAGAAGCAAAGAAGTCTCTCAGCAGCAAGCTGCAGAAATAATAATGAATACAAAATAAAGCTGCAGCAAAAAGCCAAGCTGAGTTTCCACTGTACCCCAGCTTTTGTCCTTCTGCCTCATGGTACATCAGCAGGTCTCAGCACTTCCCATCGACCAGAACGTGTCAGGCTGGGAGGCTGCAGGTTTGGTCAGGGAAAGTCAGCAGCCACTGGCAGCAAGATGGAACTAGATGATCCTTAAAGTCCTTTCCAACCCAAAATATCCTATGATGCTGGAGTACCTTCTCTATGGGGACAGGCTGAGAGTTGGGGCTGTTCAGCCTGGAGAAGAGGAGGCTCCAGGGAGACCTCTGAGCAGCCTTCCAGTACCTGGAGTGGCTCCAGGAGCACTGAGGGACTTTCAACAAGGGCTGGGAGTGACAGGACAAGGGACAATGGCTTTGAGCTGGGAGAGGGGAGACTGAGAGTGGAGATGAGGGAGAAATTCTTTAGCGTGAGAGTGGTCAGACACTGGCACAGGTTGCCCAGGGAGGTTGTGGATGCCCCTGCCTGGAGGTGTTCAAGGATGAGGCCTTGAGCAGCCTGGGCTGGTGGGAGGTGTCTGTGCCTGAAAGAGCTGTAACCCATCTGCAGCAGAGAAGTGTCAGGCATTTGCATCAGTGAGTGGAGCAGCTGGCAAGCAGCACAGGCTAAATTCTATGACAGTGTTGGGTATCAGTTGCCATACTCCTGCTTTTTTCTAGTTCTTTTCCCTTCTAACTCTAGCTTGCAACTGCAGGATGACAGAAAGCACACCCAGAGCTCAGCCAGCTGGTGTAGCTGTTTCTCTAGTTAAATATGTGCATAAGGCACTGCTGCATGGCACCTGCAGATACTCTTTACAGGTAAACTGGATACAGAGACAGTCATTCAAAAATCATCTTCCTACACTCAGTTTCTGTCTGCCTCTTTAGGCAGGAGTGAGCCCTTCCAGCTGCTGCTGTTTGGGTTCAGCCTCTGCTCTGCTTACCTCAGCCACCGTCAGCACGCAGTACATGGACTGGTGCTCAGGATCCACACCCTCCAGCTTCATCCCTGCTTTGAATCCATTCTTGTTGTATGGGAAAGACTGATACTGCAATGGAAAGGAGAGTTTCAGTGCCTCTGAAAGCACACCAGAGAAAGAGAACAACTTGAGAAGGGCAAGAACAAGGTTCACGTGCTCATGTTTCTGGAAAAACTACTACAGGATGATAAAATGTTTGGCAGCTTTACAAACACAGCAGTGAAAAAGAGGAACTGAAGGTTGGTTGGCAAACCACCTTGAGACCAGGATCTCTTAACACTTGAGAGTGCTTAAGGAAAATTGGAGGAGTTAATGGACAAGGTCATCAAGGGCAAGCAGGCAGCAGCATCTGCCCTCAGATTCTCTCAGTGACTGTCAAGGTCAGAACTTTACTAGCAATTACCAAAACAATTCATCAAGGGAAAGCAGGTGACATCACCTGAGAATGCCCAGGGGGCTGGAGCACCTCTGCCAGAGGACAGCCTGAGGGAGCTGGGCGTGTTCAGCCTGGAGAAGGCTCCAGGGAGACCTAATAGCAGCCTGCCAGTACTCGAAGGCTGCAGAGGCACTGTTTGCAAAGGCCTGCAGTGGCAGGATGAGGAGAATGGCTTCCAACTAGGGCAGAGCAGATTTAGACTGAATGTTAGGAACAAGTTCTGCACCAGGAGGGTGCTGAACACTGCAACAGGTTGCCCAGGCAGGCAGTTGTGGCCCCATCCCTGGAGATATTCAAGGTGAGGCTGAACAGGGCTCTGGGCAACGTGATCTAGTTGAGGATGTCTCTGCTGACTGCAGGGGGTTGGACTGGAGGAGCTTCGGAGGTCCCTTCCAACTCAAACCATTCTGTGATTTGCCCTCAACTCCTTTCACTGTCAATAAAAGATTTTCAATAAACTCTTTGGTCTTCAGCCTGCACAGGAACACTCTGAAACCTTCCTGCTTATTCATCCCTACACAAAGGATTGAGTCGTTGGAGCAAGCAGAACAAAATGAAAGCAAAGAACAAAGTACAAGGAGAGAATCATCACCAAACAAGAGCAGATCTTCAGAGCAGAAGTACAGCAGCTGAGACGTGTGCACATTCTGCCAGGTTTTGCAAGAGGAGAGAACAAGCAGCATGGAAGCTCTGTGGCTTTGCATCTGGAGCTCTCCTCCAAGCCAGACAGACAGCACTGGAATGACAAATGGCACAGCCTAGCAGAGCAGGCAAAGGCCAAGCACGAGGTGCTGAGGTGACACCCAAGCAGATGCCAGGCAAGGTGGGAACAGGCCAAACTGGGGTTTGACGTAGGATGAAACTGTAACGTCAGCAGGAGCTGCAGAAAGAGAAGCAGCAGAACCAAGGCAAGCCAGAGGATGGATGAGCTCTGCAGCACCTTTGGGGACACGTTTGCAGAGCATGGTACAGCATGAAACAATGAGGCCTTGCAGCAGCTTCACAGCTGCAGAGGTCAGAAGGGAAGACTAGAAGATGCAGGCTTGGAAAAGCAGCTGCTTTCTGCAGCCTCAGCTGGCAGCACTCAGCTGCACCTGTAAGGCCAAGCAGAGGCTTGCATCTGGGAAATAACCCCAGAGGCTGTCACGTCAAGGGGAAGAGGACGCAAGCAGGTGGACAGATGGTGGCAGTGCAGTGGTTGGTGGATGGTGGCTGTGGTTTATCCTGATCTCAGGAAAGCACCTGGCACAGTCTGCCACAGCATCCCTGCAGCTCAACTGGGGCAGTGTGCTCTGGGTGCCTGGGAAGTGAGGTGGGTGTGAGCTGGCTGAAGGAAAGCAGTCAAAGAGCTGTGGTCAGTGGGACACAGCCTAGCTGCAGGCCTGTGTCTAGTGGAGCCCCTGCGGGGCCAGCGCTGGGGCCAGCACTACTGAGTCTATTCATCAGCAGCCTGAGGGCACAGGGACACTGCCAGCAGGTTTCTGGGACACCAAACCGGGAGCAGCGGCTGACAGCCCTCAGGCTGTGCTGCCGTTCAGAGACACCTGGGCAGGCTGAGAGCTGGGCAGGGAGAAATGGAAGGAAGCCCAACAAGGGCAAGGGCAGAGTCCTGCCTCTGGGAGAGGACAACCCCAGGGACCAGCACAGGCTGGGGACTGAGCTGGTGGAGAGCAGCTGTGAGGAAAGAGACCTGGCAGTGCTGGTGGCCAAGAGGATGGCCATGAGGCAGCAGTGTGCCCTGGTAGCCAAGGAGGCCAAGGACATCCTGGGGTGGATTAGAAGGTGAATGGTGAGTAGGTCAAGAGAGGTTCTCTTCGCCCTGTGCCTTGCCCTAGTCAGGCCACAGCTGGAATATTGTGTCCAGTCCTGGGCCCCTCATGTCAAGAAGGACTTCGGGGAACTGCTTGAAAGTGTCTAGCTCAGAGCCCCCAAGCTGCTACAGGCAGTGGAAGCTCCCCTGTGAGGCCAGGCTGAGGGAGCTGGGGCTGGGAGCTGGCAGCAGAGGAGCCCTCAGTGCTGTGCTAAGGATGTGCAGGGCAGTGTCACGAGAATGCAGTCAGGCTCTGCCTGGAGCAGAGGAGGTGTCAGGGGAACAGGAGGAGAAACTCTGTCAGTGTGAGGGTGTTGGAGGCCTGGAGCAGGCTGCCCAGAGAGGCTGTGGAGTCTTTTTCTCTGGAGACTTTCAAGGCCCATCTGGATGAGTTCCTGTGTGCCCTGCCCTGGGAGATGCTGCTCTGGCAGAGAGGTTGGACTGGACAATCTCCAGAGGTCCCTTCCAAGCCCTGACACTGTGATTCTGTGAACTCCCTGAGCAAGCCAAGGAAGAGCACTCACTGCACATAATTCACCATGCTGAGAGCTGATGAAGAGGATTATTTCACTCACTAGGATTTCCCTCCCAGGGAAGTGTAAAATCTTCACATGTTTGAGTTTTTCTGGGGTTGGATTTGGGTTTTTTAACCTCAAATCCATTTCCTAAAGATGTCACGATCCTGGGTGATTGACAGATTTAAAGTTCAGAGATCATACCTCTTTGAAAAGCTTAGTGGGTACAGCAATGGCCTTTTCTTCCTCCAGGTAGGATGCCCAGCACCAAGCTTGCCTTCCTTTAGAGGGTACAGCTGTAAAGAAGTGCACAAGAGCAAAACAATTCTGTAACTGCAGAGAAGGGGGAAAAAAAAAAGACCAACACTTTCAAGTTCCTAACACAGCTTTCTCATATCTACATCTCACTGATTGCATTTGTGGTGCTTCTGAGGACTTATTCCAGGAAACCTGAAAGGAAGCTCTGAGTATTGATGCAAAGCTCAATAGGAGCCTGTGGTGCAAGTGCAGCCCAGACACAACCCTGAGCTGGGCTGCAGCCAGAGCAGTGTGGGCAGCAGGGCAAGGGAGGGGATTCTGCCCCTTGGCTCTGCTCTCCTCACACCCCACCTGCAGTCCTGGGGGCAGCCCTGGAGCCCCCAACACAAGCAGCACATGGAATTTTTGGAGCCAGCCCAGAGGAGGCCACCAAGATGCTGAGAGGGCTGCAGCAGCTCTGCTGTGAGCACAGGCTGAGAGAGTTGGGGCTGTGAAGCCTGGAGAGGAGAAGGCTTCCAGGAGACCTTGGAGTGGCCTTGCAGGATCTGCAGGGGGCTCCAGGAGGGCTGGGGAGGGACTACTGACAAGGTCTGGGAGTGCCAGGAGGAGGAGGAATGGGTTTGAAGTGGCAGAGGGGAGACTGAAATTGGGTGTTAGGAGGAAGTTGTTTGCAGTGAGGGTGGTGAGACACTGGCACAGGTTGCCCAGGGAGGTGGTGGGGCACAGAAGCACCCAATGTGATCTTTGATCACATTGGGTGCTTCTGTGCCCCACCACCTCCCTGGAGGTGTTCAGCACCAGGCTGGACGAGGCCTTGAGCAACCTGTTCTAGTGGGAGGTGTCCCTGCCCATGGCAGGGGGTTGGAACTGGCTGAGCTTTGAGGTCTCTTCCAACCTAAACCATTCTGTGATTCTACATTGAACCGCACCGAGGGCATGAAGGCTCCTGGTTTCTAGAGGAAGGTTTCCAGCAGTTCAAATCTGCCTTGCTAAAAAGGAAAAGCTCTTTCAGGTGACAATAACTTAGGCATTCTTGTCCCCTCTTCCTTTTCCCCTAGTGCTCTTAAAAACCATTAAGCTATTGAGTTTGCAAAGGTCTAAGACCAGTTCAAGACTTAAAGCAGCTCACTCTTAGCATTTGTCTTTCTGAGAATTTCCCTTCCTGGGAAGCATTTTCATCTGGACAGAGCCCTTGTGACATTCTGGGAGGCTTTATTCTTTACCAGGACTCAGAATATTTCTAAGCTGCTTCAGCCCTCTGCAGTTTGCTGGGCTGGGGAGGAGCTGCAGTGATCTCAGTTTCCTTCAGGCCATCCAAACTGACACCACTGCTCTCTGCCCCTGGCAGGTCATGGAGTCAGAGAGCCTCAGAATGGTTTGGGGTGGAAGGGACTGGCACCAGGAATCCTGGCAGCTTCTCTGCTGCAGCTGAAACACTTCTGATCTGTGGAGATGGATTCAGGGAGTCACAGAATGGTTTGGGGTGGAAGGGACCTTTAAGATCATCCTGCTCCAACACCATGCCATGGGTAGGGACACCTCCAACCAGAACAGGTTGCTCAAGGCCTCATCCAGCCTGGCCTTGAACATTTCCAGGCAGGGGCATCCACAACCTCCCTGGGCAACCTGTGCCAGTGCCTCACCACTCTCACTCTAAAGAATTTCTTCCTCATCTCCACTCTCACTCTCCCCTCTCCCAGCTCACAGCCATTGTCCCTTGTCCTGTCACTCCCAGCCCTTGTTGAAAGTCCTTCTCCAGCTCTCCTGTAGCCCCTTCAGGCACTGGAAGGCTGCTCTGAGGTCTCCCTGGAGCCCTGGGTGATCCTGCTGGGTCTCCCTCCCTGCCCTGGGTGACAGAGGGGTTGGACTGGATGATCTGTGGAGGTGCTCTCCAACCCCCAATCTTCTATGACTCTATCACCACCTGTCAGCTAAAGGTCAGCAACCTCCTCAGCACTAACTGCCCTGTCCCCCAGCCCCCAGCACGCTGACTCTGTGGAGTCAATCACTCCACACTATCAAAGCAGGTTCCTTTTGGTTGGGATTTACCCTGCCCTCAGCTATCCCATTTAAGAGATGTGCTGCTCAGCACAATTATCCACAGTGATGTGCTTGGCTCTGAATAGAAATTGGTCTTTTATCTCAAATCTCTTGTGCTGAACTGACATTTTCCCAAGGAAAAAAAAAGAAGGAAGAAGAAATCTGTGCAGATGATTCTGTCAGTGGCCTGCAGTGATCTGTAGCTGCCTTCCAATATCTGAAGGAATCCTACAGGAAAGGTACAGAAGAAATTTCCTGAGGGTGTCTAGAGCCAGGCCAAGGGGGAATGGTTTGGAGCTGAGGCAGAGCAGGGTTAGGCTGTAGCTGAGGAAGAAGTTGCTCAGTAAGAGGCTGGTGAGACACTGGCACAGGTTGCCCAGGGAGGCTGTGGCTGCCTCCTGCCTGGAGGTGTTCAAAGCCAGCTTGGATGAGGCCTTGAGCAATCAAGTCTGCTTCAGCAGTGTCTCTGCCCATGGCAGAGGGCATGAAGTAGATAATCCCTGAGGTCTCTTCCAACCTAAGCCATTCCAGAGTTTCCACAGAGCACTGGCTTGGTCCTTGTATGCCACAATCCCAGACACATTCTGGTTGGAAAAGACCCTGGGAACCATCAAGGCCAACGAGAACCTCACTCCCCAAAGTTCAGCCCTAAACCATATCCCCAGGCACCACACCTAAAAACCCATTAAATACAGCCAGGGTTGGTGCCTCCACCCCCTCCCCGGGCAGCTCATTCCAGGGCCTGACCACTCTTGCTGGGAAGAAAGGAGCAGCCTCACCCACTCCTCATCAGCTCAGCTCTGCAAACAGCTGCAGCAATGCTAGGCTGCATTCCAGGGGGAGTTCTGCCTCGAGAGGAGGATCCTCCCTAACATTTCTCTGTTGTACCCTCACTCAGTGTTCCAGCAGCCCATGTGCAGCAGAGCTACTTGGGAGCTCTGTGCCCATTAGTGGCCTGGCAACTTCTGGCACTGGCTCTCAGCCTACTGGAAGCAACACTCCAGAGGGCAGGCTGTGGGTCTGTGCTTGGTGTACCACTGAGGTCTAAGAGCTGCTGATTCCCTGCTTCTTCCTGAAAGTATCTTTCAGACAGACAGCCTGAGCAAGCTCACTCATTTCAGACATGTTGTGTTAAGCTGCATGATGCAGTGGCTGTCCCTTTGGGCTGATTACAGCAATTACTCCTAAACACTCCCATAAATGTGCCTATTTCCAGCAGATACTGTAGACACTAAATTGATCTCCAGGGAAACAAAGGCAAACTTCCACTGCTGCTTCATACAGATCTTGCCACAGCTGGGAATTCAGTGGGGCTGATTCCCTTTGATGCTGGGCTGGGAAGAAAGCCCCTAAAATGTGCATCAACTAAAGGTATCCTCACTGCATGCTCCTCCAGGCTGCCAGAGGTAAATAACATGGCTCTGGCTACAAGAGAAGGAATTCTCAAGTCATAGAATCATTGAATGGTTTAAGTTGGAGAGGACCTCAAGGATCATCCAGTTCCAAACCCCTCTGCCACAGGCAGGGACACCTCCCACTAGAACAGGTTGCTCAAGGCCTCGTCCAGCCTCATCCTCAACACTTCCAGGGAGGTTGTGGAGCACAGAAGCACCCAATGTGATCAAAGATCACATTGGGTGCTTCTGTGCTCCACAACCTCCCTGGGCAATCTGTGCCAGTGTCTCACCACCCTCAACCTGTGACAGTCTCTCACCACTCTCACTGCAGACAACTTCTGCCTCACATCCAGTTTCAATCTCCCCTCTGCCACTTCAAACCCATTCCTCCTCCTCCTGGCACTCCCAGACCTTGTCTGTAGTCCCTCCCCAGCCCTCCTGCAGCCCCCTGCAGATACCACTGAAGGCCACTCCAAGGTCTCCTCCAAGCCTTCTCTTCTCCAGGCTGCACAGCCCCAACTCTCTCAGCCTGTGCTCAGAGCAGAGCTGCTGCAGCCCTCTCAGCATCTTGGTGGCCTCCTCTGCACTGGCTCAAACACTTCCATGTCCTGCTTGTTTTGGGGGGTCAGTCGTGGAGTTACTTTCTCAGTCTTCTCTTGGCTCACTCAGTTCTTCAATCACTAAAACTTACCTGGCACTTTGCTGTTATAGAACTAAGAAATGTATTCAGTGTGGAACACAAATTCAATGTAGGACACAGCAAGAGATGGGTACCACCTAAAGAACTTCTCCCTGGTATCAGGGGATAGAACAAGAGGAAATGGCTTGAAATTGTGGCAGGAAGGTTGGAGATGAGGAAAAATGTCTTTGCTGCAAGAGTGGTGAGGGATTGGCACAGGCTGCCCAGGGAGGTGCTGGAGTGCCCATGCCTAGAGGTGTTGAAGAAACCTGTGGCCGTGGTTTAGTGGCCATGGTGGTGCTGGGTGAAGGGTTGGACTTGGGGCCATGGTGGTGCTGGGTGAAGGGTTGGACTTGGGGCCGTGGTTTAGTGGCCATGGTGGTGCTGGGTGAAGGGTTGGACTTGGGGCCGTGGTTTAGTGGCCATGGTGGTGCTGGGTGAAGGGCTGGACTTGGGGCCGTGGTTTAGTGGCCATGGTGGTGCTGGGTGAAGGGTTGGACTTGGGGCCGTGGTTTAGTGGCCATGGTGGTGCTGGGTGAAGGGCTGGACTTGGGGCTATGGTTTAGTGGCCATGGTGGTGCTGGGTGAAGGGCTGGACTTGGGGCCATGGTTTAGTGGCCATGGTGGTGCTGGGTGAAGGGCTGGACTTGGGGCCATGGTTTAGTGGCCATGGTGGTGCTGGGTGAAGGGTTGGACTTGGGGCTGTGGTTTAGTGGCCATGGTGGTGCTGGGTGAAGGGTTGGACTTGGGGCCGTGGTTTAGTGGCCATGGTGGTGCTGGGTGAAGGGTTGGACTTGGGGCTGTGGTTTAGTGGCCATGGTGGTGCTGGGTGAAGGGTTGGACTTGGGGCTGTGGTTTAGTGGCCATGGTGGTGCTGGGTGAAGGGTTGGACTTGGGGCTGTGGTTTAGTGGCCATGGTGGTGCTGGGTGAAGGGCTGCACTCGATGACTAAAGGGATTTTCCAAGGAAAACACTTCTGTGGTTCTGTGGGCATTGGGAATGTTCAGCCTGGAGAAGGCTGCAGGGAGACCTCAGAGCAGCCTGCCAGGGGGCTTGCAAGAAAGGCACAAAGGACCTTTGGCAAGGGCTGGAGTGCCAGGATGAGAGACAGTGGCTGTGAGCTGGAAGAGGGGAGACTGAGAGTGGAGTTGAGGAAGAAATTCTTCAGTGATGGTGGTGAGACACTGGCACAGGTTTGCCTGGGAGGCTGTGGAGCACAGAGGCTTTGATCACATTCTCCACAACCTCCCTGGAGGTGTTCAAGGCCAGGCTGGATGAGGCCTTGAGCAACCTGGGCTGGTCCCTGCCCACGGCAGGAGGTTGGAACTAGAGGACTTTCAGGTCCCATCTAAGACAAACTATTCTGTGATCCTATGATTCTCTGGCATGATAGAGGTGTCAGCTTTGATGGCCTGGAGAAGAGAGTTCAATCAATGCCTCTCCACCCCAAGCCCAGCCCATTCTACCAATCTGTGAATTCTATGATGCTGTGCACTGAGAGTTGAGGTTTTTGTTTCTGAGTCTAACTTACTTTGTTTCAAAACTGTTATATCTCCTTTCCTTTTCCTTCTGGCTCTCTGTGAGACTCTCAAGATCCTTCCTTCAGGTCTGTCTTCCTAAATGAAGAGAAGAGGACAGTAAATAAGAGTGTATCATTAGTGCAGGAGCCCAGAGCAGTCAAAACCAGACACTCCAACAGTTTCTCTGTGGCCTATATTAAATGACCCTGACACAGCTCTCCCTCACAACAAACAAACCTGCAGAGGTCTAACAAGAGCCAGACCAGACATGAGTGACAGATGACAGCCAGAACAGTGGAGCTGACAGACAGAAAGGCTCTCAATACCCAGCCCTCAGACAGGCAGCCTCTGCTGAGCCAGACCACATAGGCCTCGGCAGGCCTGGCTGCAGCAAAGCTAAGTAGCAGCACCTGCATGCTTCCAGAGGGATGTGAAGAGAACCTCTCACAGCTTGAGTCTGCTTTGTTCCCACATGCACAGCTGCTTCACGACCCACAGAATGGCACCGACCTTCTGCACTGCCTTTGGGTGTGTTCACACTTCTGAGTGCCTCAGCAGAGGTGGAGCTCACTGGGGAGGGCAGTGGAGGTAAAGGAAGTGTCCACTGGCTTCTGGCTAAAGAGTGAGCTACAAACTCCCTTCTGGCAGCTCTTCAGCTCTTTGACAATCTGGCACTTGCAGATCTCTCCCATTCCCTCTCCAAACTGTGCTCCTCCCAGCACTCACAGCTACACTACAGGAAATCAACATTATGGGAAGGCACTGTGGCTTTGCCAGCCTGAAGGCCCTAGGAATTACCTTTCCTGAGGCACTGTGGATTTTCCCATCCTAAAGGCACTGAATTTTCCTATCCTGAAGGCACTGTGGGTTTTCCCACCCTTAAGGCACTCAATTTTCCTATCCTGAAGGCACTGTGGATTTTCCCACCCTTAAGGCACTCAATTTTCCTATCCTGAAGGCACTGTGGATATTGCTGGCCTGAAGGCACTGGGAATTTTCCCATCCTGAAGGCACAGTGGCTATTCCTATCCTGAAGGCACAGTGGCTACTCCTATCCTGATGCCATATGAAGTCTAGGTTAGTATCATCTTGCTGTAAATTCTTCTGCTGCTCTTGCAGCAGGAGGGAAAGCAGCTACCAAACAGCTCTTAGTGGTGAGAATTACAGCCTCCTGATGAGGCACAACTGAACTGGGAAGGGAACCCAGCAGCTCTGGAGGCTCTGCTGCTGCTGCCACCACTCTGCAGACAGATGAAGCTACTGCCACTGCCACTCAGAGCACAGCTGCCGCTGCAGCCCCTGGAGGAGGGGGTCTGTGATCATACTAACAGTCTCATCGGGGCTCTCTTTCTTCTCCTCGTTCTCCCTGGGCTCTTCCTTCAGAGGCAACTTTGCTTTCCTTTTCCGAATGCCTTTGGCATCATCTTCCCCATTGCATTCCAGGCTGGGCTCCTCCTCCTTTGCTTCTCTGGGAGGAGAGTAACACAAGGACCCAAAGTCAACGTTATTTTACTACTCGTAGTCACAGAACAAGTACAAAGGGAGTACCTCTAAAGGGCAAGGGCTTGAGGCTCCCAGGGCACTATACAGTCTGACAATCACATCTGCCAGAATTCATCTGCTTGAGGGACAGGAGTGCAAGAGGAGAGCTGCCAGCCCCTGCTGAAGCCCCTGCATTGCACCCTGGCACCCAGCCTCACGGGAGAGGTGCATGACTCTAGGGCAGCTCACAGGCAGGAAAGCAAAGGGGATTATTCAGAGTGACAAATCCAATTGGAGGAAGCTGCTCTGTGCCTGGACAAACTGCTAAACCAGCAACCAGAACAGGAAACTTTGAAGCAGGTAGCTAAAAATGAAGGGAAAAGTACAAGCCCCTGGCTGTTAAAAACTGCCTCAGTGCAGCCATGTGCAATACAGAGTGGAGATGCTAAGCTAAAGCTACTTTCCTGGTGAGATCTGACTGGGCTTGTCTTGCTGTAGAGCAGCTCCATGGAGTCCTGGTGGACAGTTAAGTTATCCATGGACAGCAGTGTGCCCTTGTGGGCTAGAGGCCCAGTGGCACCCTGCAGTGCATCACAAAGAGTGTGGCCAGAAGGTCAAGGGAGATTCTCTTCCCACTCTGCTCTGCCCTAGTGAGACCAAATTTGGAGTACTGTGTCCAGTTCTGGGCTCCCCAGTTCTAGAGGGACAGGGAACTACTGGAGAGAGTCCAAAAGAGGCTATGAGGATAACTGGGGGACTGTGTGATGAGGAGGGGCTGAGAGCCCTGGGGCTGGGTAGCCTGGAGAGGAGAAGGCTGAGAGGGGATCTGAGCAATGGTTACAAATAGCTGAGGGCTGGGGGGCAAGAAGCAGGGGCCAGGCTCTGTGCAGTGCTGTCCTGGGGTAGGACAAGGAGCAGTGGATACAAACTGGGACCCAGCTGTATCCTCTCCAACATGAGGAGAAACTTGTTTGGTGTGAGGGTGCTGGAGGCCTGGAGCAGGCTGCCCAGAGAGGCTGTGGAGTCTCCTTCTGTGGAGACTTTCAAGCCCCATCTGGATGTGTTGCTGTGTGCCCTGCCCTGGGGGATGCTGCTCTGGCAGGAGGCTTGGACTGGATGAGCTCTGGAGGTCCCTTCCAGCCCCTCCCACTGTGTGACTGTGAGATAGGTGCAAGCAGAGGGCCTGAGGATCTGGAGCACGCTGCTGCTGCTGCTTTCACTCACTGCCAGCTCAACATGGCTCTTGTGCTTCATTATAATTAACTTCCCACACCAAACATCTCATTACTGATGCTCTTAATTCCAGTGATTAGGAAACAGGGTGGCTGCCTGATGCTGATTCATGCATCCAAGGGACTTCTTCACATCTTGCATCCAACAGCAGAACCCAGCACACTGAGCAAAGAAACTCTGCCTTCAACATCAGCGTCAGCCAAACCCAATCCCTGTTAATGCAATTCCATGAACACCAGGGAAGGAACCTCCCAGTCACCCACACATGGCTGCTTAACAGCTCCCTTTGCCCCACCACCAACACTTTACCCCATGCTGTATTTCCTGCCAGAGACCTGATTTCCATGTATTGTAACAGCACCTACTTGTTCTTCCCTTGCTGGGCACATCTCTGGCTGCAAAATCTCCCTTCAGGAACAAACTCTTCCAGGGTACCATAGTGGTAACAGTTTTCACAGAAAACAAGGCTGTCCATTTTTGCAGTTTCCTTCAACCTCGTGGAGATCCCTGTCCTTTCTGAAAAGGCTGCACAGGCAAAACAAGAAAAGAAACTTCACTTAGGCAAAGGTGACACAGTTCCAGCTGTCCCCAGCAAGCCATGCCAAGCAAACAGAGAAACACAGCCAGGCACAGCACTCTGCTTGATTGGTGATTCTGCCCCTTGGCTCTGCCTTCCTCAGACCCCACCTGGAGCACTGTGTGCAGCTCTGCAGCCCCCAGCACAAGCAGCACATGGAAGTGTTGGAGCCAGCCCAGAGGAGGCCACCAAGATGCTGAGAGGGATGCAGCAGCTCTGCTCTGAGCACAGGCTGAGAGAGTTGGGGCTCTGCAGCCTGGAGAGAAGAAGGCTTGGAGGAGACCTTGGAGTGGCCTTGCAGGATCTGCAGGGGGCTGCAGGAGGGCTGGGGAGGGACTATTGACAAGGTCTGGGAATGGCAGGAGGAGGAGGAATGGGTTTGAAGTGGCAGAGGGGAGATGGAAAGTGGATGTTAGGAAGAAGTTGTTTCCAGTGAGGGTGGTGAGAAACTGGCACAGGTTGCCCAGGGAGGTTGTGGAGCAGAGAAGCACCCAATGTGATCAAAGATCACATTGGGTGCTTCTCTGCTCCACAACCTCCCTGGAGATGTTCAAGGCCAGGCTGGATGAGGCCTTAAGCAACCAGGGAGGTTGTGGAGCACGGAAGCACAGATTAGGATTGAAGATCAAAGGGGTTGGAAGGGAACCAAAGAACTCATCCAGTCCAACCCCCCTGCCAGAGCAGGACCACACAATCTAGCTCAGGTCACACAGCAACACATCCAGACAGGCCTCAGAAGGCTCCACAGAAGGAGACTCCACAATCTCTCTGGGCAGCCTATGCCAGGGCTCTGGGACCCTTCCAGACAAGAAGTTCCCCCTTGTGTTGAGCTGGAACCTCCTGTGCTGCAGCTTCCATCCATTGCTCCTTGTCCTATCCCAGGGAGCAACTTTCCTTGAGCACCTGAGGAAAGCTGGAAACACCTGAGGTCACGATTTTCACACCAGGAAGCATTTTATCTGCCAGACAGGGACTACAACTATTGAAGGTTGTCCCTCAGGAGAAACGTAAGTGGCCCCAACACACTGATTTTAAGTGAGCAGGAGCAAGGCAGCAGCACAGACACACACTGCCATGGGTGGTGGCAGCTGAGCAGCAGCCAGGACCACCTGAAGGCAGCTTACAGCATGTGGCACTCAACCACCAACGAGCCGTGGGCAGTTAGCAGAGCCTGTGGCAGTCTGGAGAAAGCAGCTCAAAGCCAGCAGCAGCTAAAACAGCCTCAATAATTCAGAGTAAGAAAGAGAATACTACTCAAAATAAAGAGAGGGGGAAATAGTGACTTTGGCCTCAGAAAAACCCACAGTGGTGACTGTAATACAACTTTAGATGTATAAGAGTGGAATTGTTTCCTTCCCACCTAAGCTGCATTTGTTCTCACACTTCCAGCCCAAGAAACAGGTAGACCATCAGAGATGCTCTGAGCACTAAACCAAGGAAGTGTGGGTTGCTTTTTTTCCACTTTGGGAGCAAACTGATCTATTTAACAACACACAGCCCAGCACAGAAAACATTTCCAGCCTCTGAACTGACCTTCTTGAGCAGTTGGAACCACCCAGGTTGTGGTAGCAGTTGCTTTTTTAACACTTTCCATCTCACTTTCATCCGTGATCACCTCCAAGGCCCCAAATTCATTCACTCTGAACTGTAAAACAAAACAAATGGCACAGAGCATAGTAAAAAGTTCCTAATACTCTCCCCCAAAGGTGTCTTCTCCAGTTCCCCAAGAAGTCTGCACCTGGTGTCCTCAGCATTTTATGCAGCTGATCCCTAAGGAAGTGGCAGCAGGCAAAATGCAAACTGCTTTTGTTACCTAAGAAGCTTCATCTGCAACAAACACTGGCACAGAGCTGCCTCCGTATGCACTGACATCTAACTTAAACACAGCAACCTAAAGGTCAGGGCAAAGAGGGAGGTGAGGAGCTCTGGTGGGATAAGGCACTGGCCATGCCCACAGGTGTGGTCAACAGCTGAGTGTCCAAGTGCCAAGTGGTGCCCCTCAGAGCTTGGTGCTGCTCAACACTTCAGACAGTGACATGGGCAGTGGGACTGGGGCACCTTCAGCAAGTCTGCAGATGACACCAGGCTGTGTGCTGTGGCTGACAGTGCTGCAGGGAAGGACCCATCCAGAGGGACCTGGACAGGCTGCAGAGCTGGGCCCAAGACAACATCATGAAGCTCAAAAAGGACAGGTGTAAGGTCCTGAACCTGGGTCAGGGCAATCCCAAGTAAAAATCCAGGCTGGGTGAGGAGTGGCTCAAGAACAGCCTTGAGGAGAAGGCCTTGGGGGTGTCAGTTGGTGCCAAAGTGCCCAGCAGCCAGCACTGGTCACTGGCAGCCCAGAGCCAGCTGTGTGCTGGCTGCAGCCAGAGCAGGGAGAGCAGCAGCACAGGGAGGGGATTCTGTCCCTCTGCTCTGCTCAGAGCTCACCTGCAGCACTGCCTCCAGCTCTGGGAACCCAGCATGAGAAGGACCTGGAGCTGCTGGAGAGGGTCTAGAGGGGGCCACAAAGATGATCAGAGGTCTGGAGAACCTCCCCTATGGGGACAGGCTGAGAGTTGGGGCTCTTAAGCCTGGAGAAGGCTCTGGGGAGACCTCAGAGCAGCCTTCCAGTACCTAAAGAGGCTACAGGAGAGCTGGGGAGGGACTT
The DNA here is from genome assembly GCF_015220805.1 of Pogoniulus pusillus. Taxonomy (NCBI): domain Eukaryota; kingdom Metazoa; phylum Chordata; class Aves; order Piciformes; family Lybiidae; genus Pogoniulus; species Pogoniulus pusillus. The sequence continues at coordinate 14,128,346 of NC_087296.1, read as the reverse complement.
CTGAGAAGGGCTGGGAGTGACAGGATGAGGGACAATGGCTTTGAGCTGGAAGAGGAGAGACTGAGAGTGGAGATGAGGAAGAAATCCTTGAGAGTGAGGGTGGTGAGACACTGGCACAGGCTGCCCAGGGAGGCTGTGGATGCCCCTGCCTGGAGGTGTTCAGGGCCAGGCTGGATGAGGCCTTGAGCAAGCTGTGCTGGTGGGAGGTGTCCCTGCCCACGGCAGGGGCTTGGAACTAAGTGATCTTTCAGCTACCTTCCAACCCAAGCCACTCTAGGGTTCTGTGGTGATGGTTAACATAAATTCCTGCCTCGTGTGCTTTTTGCTGCAGCAGCAAAGCATGCTCCAGGCAGGAGGATTTCTGCTCAGGAAAAGAGAACTGAACTTCTAACACAAAAGGTTTGCAGAGCACAGCAATGTCAGCATCCTCTGCAAACACAGAGCTCCTCAGCTGCAGAGAGCACACAAGCAAACCCCTCAGGGCAGTTTGTGAGCTGGTTAATTACAGCTGAAGGTGGCACCAACGTCAGCCAGGAGCAAAGCTCCACAATGCCCCACACGCTGTGCTGGCACAGCAGCACCGGCGCTTAGCTCCTGCTGCCAGCAGAACGGTGTCCTCCAAATGCCATCCTGACTGCAGGGCTGCCAGGGGAGAGCAAACCTCAGCCTCTGCTCACCACCTGGCTTTAAGGCAGCATTCTGCCCACAACACTCTGCTCTGAAGTGTGAAGAGCTTAACTCTGAGCAGTAACTCCTGCACCAGCACAGGTGAGGGCTGACCTGATCACAGCAGCTCCACAGAGAACGGCCTGGGAGTGCTGCTGGCCACTAAGTTCACCACGAGCCAGCAATGTGCCCAAGAAGGGCATCCTGGGGTGTATTAAGAAGAGTCTGGCCAGCAGGCTGAAGGAAGTGCTCCTCTCCTACTCTGCCCTGGTGACACCTGGAGTACTGTGTCCAGTTCTGAGCTTCCAGTTCAAGAGAGAAAGAGACCTACTGGAGAGAGTCCACCAGAGGGCTGCAGAGATGCTGAGGAGACTGGAGCAGCTCTCCTGCAAGGAGTGGCTGAGACCTAGCTCTGTCCCCCTTTTTTGCCTACAGCCTCCCCTCTATCAGTGCCAGAGGCCTTCAGCTCCTGCTTGCACACAAACCCAGAGCAGAAATGTCTGCTTTCCCCCACGGCTTCCCCACCACAGCTGCAGCACTGCTGTGCATGCTGAGCTCCTCCTGACTCACCAGAAAATGCCTCAGCCCTGGGCAGCTGTAGTCTGCCTTCAGCTGGGAAGGAAAAGCAACAGAACACTTGTGACAGAGGTTAACTGCTCAAAAACAGGGTAAGGAGGTGCAGAGAGCATGCTGCAAGAAGCCAGCAGAGGGGATGACCCAGCAGAGCAATGTGCTAACTGCTGTCTGCTGCTGGAAGCATGACAAAAAATCACGGAATGGCTTAGGCTGGAATGGATCCCAGAGCCCATCTACTCCAGCCCCCCTGCTACGGGTAGAGACAGCTCTCAACTAGACTTGGCTGCTCAAGGCCTCATCCAACCTGGCCTTGAATGCCTCAAGGGAAGAGGCATCCACAAACCCCCTGGGCAGCCTATCCCTGTCTCAGCCCCCCTCACACTGAAGAACTTCTTCCTCAGCTCCAGCCTAACCCTGATTTTCCTCAGTTTCTAACCATTCCCCCTTGGACTGTCTCTAGACACCCTTAGGAGAAGTCCCTCTGCAGACTTCCTTCAGGATCCCTTCAGGTGTTGGAACCCAGCTCTAAGGTCCCCCTGGGGTCTTCCCCAGGCTGAACACCCCCAGCTCCCTCAGCCTGTCTTCTTCTGGCCTCACTCTGGCAGCTCTGTGTCCTTCTTGTGCTGGAGACAGTGGCAACGGAGGCAGGCTTGGAGGAGAGGTCTGAGCAGAGCAGAGGCGGGGGCAGAATCCCCTCTCCTGCCCTGCTGCCCACACTGCTCTGTCTGCTGCCAGCACACAGCTGCCTGCTGGGCTGCCTGGGGGCACTGCTGGCTCCTCCAGATCAGTGGTGGTTTGTGTGTCCCTGAAAAGCATCACCTTCAAAAGCCTCTTCTACTTAGAAAGCAGGAAACAAAACCACCCTCAAGTAAAGGTTTTGTCACTCTATTTCCTCTCTTTTGGAGGATCTGTCCCTGCTATATGCCTCCCTAAGTACCTGGACAGCCTGGAAGTTCAGAGAGGGAAGGAACTGGTGCCACTGAGCTAAGTGCAGGGACCGCATGCAGAGCTTTCAGAGGAGTGCAAGCTGAAACCACAAAACTCTAAGCAAACACATCCACTTGCCTTGGATCAAAGGGGCTGCCTCCAAACCTTCTTCAGGAAGGTAAAAAGTAGGATTCCTACTGACAGACACAAAGTCAGGCCATCACTATAAAGTTGTTTCAAAACCATCTCATAAAGAAGCCTGATTTGTGTCACTGCAACCTTTACAAGAGGATAAATCATAAAGCTGCCTGAGTGTGGATTTAATCCGTTTGACTGCTGTCAAATGCCTGTTTGCAGATGTTAGGTAACCATGCCCATGCCCAGCACATGCAGCCAACAGCCTCCAAACAGCAGAAGGCAAAGAAGAAGGATGTCAACAGGTCCAAGTCCAAGTGCAGGCCCTCAGGGATCAGTCCTAGGACCACTCATGTTCAACATCTTTGTGGGTGCCATGGACAGAGGCACTGAGTGCAGCCTCAGCAAGTTTGCTGCCCACACCAAGCTGTGTGGTGCAGCAGCCAGGCTGAAGGGCAGGATCCATCCAGAGGGACCTGCACAGGCTGCAGAGGTTCAACAAGACCAAAGGCAAGGTCCTGCAGCTGGGTTGAGGCAATGCCAAGCACAACTCCAGGCTGGGCAGTGAGTGGCTGGACAGCAGCCCTGAGGAGAGTGATTTGGGGGTGCTGGTGGAGGAGAAGCTCAACAGGAGCCAGAAGTGTGCTCTGCTGAGACCCCACCTGGAGTGCTGCATTCAGTTCTGGAGCCCCCATTACAAGAGGGCTGTGGAGATGCTGGAGAGTGTCCAGAGCAGGGCCAGGAGGATGCTCAGAGGCTGCAGCAGCTCTGCTGTGAGTACAGACTGAAAGAGTTGGGGCTGTGCAGGCTGGAGCAGAGGAGGCTCCCAGGTGACCTTCTTGTGGCCTTCCAGGGTCTAAAGGGGGCTACAAAAAAGCTGGGGAGGGACTTTTTAGGCTGTGAGGGAGTGCCAGGACTGGCGGGAATGGAGCAAAGCTGGAAATGGGGAGAGTCAGACTGGAGGTGAGGAGGAAGAGTGGTGAGAGGCTGGACTGGGTTGCCCAGGGAGGTGGTTGAGGCCCCATGGCTGGAGGTGTTTGAGGCCAGGCTGGCTGAGGCTGTGTGCAGCCTGCTCTAGGGTAGGGTGTCCCTGGGCATGGCAGGGAGGTTGGAACTGGTTGCTCCTTGTGGTCCCTTCCAACCCTGACTGATTCTATGGTTCTAATAGAGAAATAAACCCTCAGAGCTTTCAGGAGGGAAGTGGCAAGATAAACAGGAGTAAACCTAACACTTAGCAAACTGAGCTTTCAAAGTCCCATGTAAAGGTGAGCAAGCAGGGCAGAAATACTTTGAACACAAGTGTATCAGAAGCCCAGCCAGCAGCATGACTCCAACTGTTAGCAGGCAAGGAAACAGCACAAAACTGACGTGGATGCCTTCAGCAGTTTCCAGGAGGATCAAAAGGGAATGAAGAACAGCTCCCACCTGAAAACACCATCAGAGGCTCCATCCACTCAGAGCAGAGATAGTTTTTCACATCCTCTGGATAGGAAGCCCTCCTAGCTGACACCAGGACAACACAGGCTGGAGGAGGAGGTGAAAGAAGGCAGCCTTGTGGAAAAGGATTTGGGGGCAGCGGTCGAGAAGCTGGACATGAGCAGGCAGTGTGAGCTTGCAGCACAGAAGGCAAACCACATCCTGGGCTGCATCCAGGGATGTGCTGACAGCAGATCCAGAGAGGTGATTCTGCCACTTTGCTCTGGTGAGACCTCCCCTGCAGTGCTGCATCCAGCTCTGGAGCCCTCAATACAGGAAGGACATGGAGCTGATGGAGCAGGGCCAGAGGAAGCCACAAGAATGATGAAGGGTTTGGAGCAGCTCTGCTATAGGGACAGGCTGAGGGAGCTGGGGGTGTGCAGCCTGCAGAAGAGGAGGCTCCAGGGATACCTTAGAGCTGTCTGCCAGTACTTGAAGGGGCTGCATGAGAGCTGGGGAGGGCTTGTAGAGACAGGATGAGGGCTTTGAGCTGGGAGAGGGGAGACTGACACTGGAGATGAAGAAATTCTTTAGAGTGAGGATGTTTGCAGCAACCCGAAGGGAGGCTGTAGCCAGGTGGGGTTGGGCTCTGCTGCCAGGCAAGCAGCAACAGAACAAGGGGACACAGTCTCAAGCTGTGCCAGGGCAGGTTCAGGCTGGATGTTAGGAGGAAGTTGTTGGCAGAGAGAGTGATTGGCATTGGAATGGGCTGCCCAGGGAGGTGGTGGAGTGGCTGTGCCTGGAGGTGTTCTTGCCAAGCCTGGCTGGGGCACTTAGTGCCATGGTCTGGTTGGTTGGCCAGGGCTGGGTGCTAGGTTGGGCTGGATGAGCTTGGAGCTCTCTTCCAACCTGCTTGGTCCTACGATTCTATGGTGAGACATTGGCACAGGTTGCCCAGGGAGGCTGTGGATGCTCCCTCTCTGGAGGTATTCAAGGCCAAGCTGGATGAGACCTTGAGCAACCTGGGCTGGTGGGAGGTGTCCTTATCCATGGCAGAGGTTTGGAACTAGATGAGATTAGTATTGAGAGAAGTCTGGAGGAGAAGGCCTTGGGGGTGTCAGTTGGTGCCAAAGTGCCCAGCAGCCAGCACTGGTCACAGGCAGCCCAGAGCCAGCTGTGTGCTGGCTGCAGCCAGAGCAGGGAGAGCAGCAGCACAGGGAGGGGATTCTACCCCTCTGCTCTGCTCAGAGCTCACCTGCAGCACTGCCTCCAGCTCTGGGAACCCAGCATGAGAAGGACCTGGAGCTGCTGGAGAGGGTCCAGTGGGGGCAACAAAGATGATCAGAGAGCTGGCAGAGTTGGAGCTCTTCAGCCTGGAGAAAGAAGGCTCCAGGGAGACCTCAGAGCAGCCTTCCAGTAGCTGAAGGGGCTCCAGGAGAGCTGGGGAGGGACTTCTGACAAGGGCTGGGAGTGCCAGGATGAGGGACAGTGGCTCTGAGCTGGGAGAGGGAGAGTGGGGGTGAGAAAGGGATTCTTGACAAGGAGGGTGCTGCTGTTCCTTAGCAGGTGAAAGCCTTGGTCGGGAGAACAGGCAGAAAGAAAAAGGCCGAGAAAGGCAGGAGCAGAGAAGTGCAAAGGACAAAAGCCGCAGGAACAGCTTGGAAGCGCTCAGAAAACGCAGCCGATGCTACCATCTGCTGGGCACGGCAAGCACAAAGGGCTCGCCGCAGCCACCACAACTGCTGCGCTCCGGCCGCGCTGCAGGCACACACCCTGAGCACACCGCAGTGACTCCGGAGCAGACACACACCCTGACTACACCAGCGGCTCCGGAGCAGGCACACACCCTGACCACGCCGCTGCGACTCCGGAGCAGGCACACACCCTGACCACACCGCAGCGGCTCCGGAGCAGGCACAGACCCTGACCACACCGCAGCGACTCCGGAGCAGGCACACACCCTGACCACACCGCAGCAGCTCCGGAGCAGGCACACACCCTGACCACACCGCAGCGACTCCGGAGCAGGCACAGACCCTGAGCACGCCGCTGCGACTCCGGAGCAGGCACACACCCTGACCACGCCGCAGCGACTCCGGAGCAGGCACACACCCTGACCACACCGCTGTGACTCCGGAGCAGACACACACCCTGACCACACCGCTGCGACTCCGGAGCAGGCACACACCCTGACCACACCGCAGCGACTCCGGAGCAGGCACAAACCCTGACCACACCGCTGCGACTCCGGAGCAGGCACAGACCCTGAGCACGCCGCAGCGACTCCGGAGCAGGCACAGACCCTGAGCACGCCGCAGCGACTCCGGAGCAGGCACAGACCCTGAGCACGCCGCAGCGACTCCGGAGCAGACACAGGCTGAGCACACCGCTGCGACTCCGGAGCAGGCACACACCCTGACCACACCGCTGCGACTCCGGAGCAGGCACACACCCTGACCACACCGCAGCGACTCCGGAGCAGGCACACACCCTGGCCACACCGCTGCGACTCCGGAGCAGGCACACACCCTGGCCACACCGCAGCGGCTCCGGAGCAGGCACAAACCCTGACCACACCGCAGCGGCTCCGGAGCAGGCACACACCCTGACCACACCGCTGCGACTCCGGAGCAGGCACAGACCCTGAGCACGCTGCAGCGACTCCGGAGCAGGCACAGACCCTGAGCACGCTGCAGCGACTCCGGAGCAGGCACAGACCCTGACCACACCGCTGCGGCTCCGGAGCAGGCACACACCCTGACCACACCGCTGCGACTCCGGAGCAGGCACACACCCTGAGCACGCCGCAGCGACTCCGGAGCAGGCACAGACCCTGAGCACGCCGCAGCGACTCCGGAGCAGGCACACACCCTGACCACACCGCTGCGACTCCGGAGCAGGCACAGACTGAGCACACCGATGCGACTCCGGAGCAGGCACAGACCCTGACCACACCGCTGCGACTCCGGAGCAGGCACAGACCCTGAGCACGCCGCAGCGACTCCGGAGCAGGCACAGACCCTGAGCACGCCGCAGCGACTCCGGAGCAGGCACAGGCTGAGCACACCGCAGCGACTCCGGAGCAGGCACAGACCCTGAGCACACCGCTGTGACTCCGGAGCAGGCACACACCCTGAGCACACCGCTGCGACTCCGGAGCAGGCACACACCCTGACCACACCGCAGCGACTCCGGAGCAGGCACACACCCTGGCCACACCGCAGCGGCTCCGGAGCAGGCACAAACCCTGACCACACCGCAGCGGCTCCGGAGCAGGCACACACCCTGACCACACCGCAGCGACTCTGGAGCAGGCACAGACCCTGAGCACACCGCTGCGACTCCGGAGCAGGCACAGACCCTGAGCACGCTGCAGCGACTCCGGAGCAGGCACAGACCCTGAGCACGCTGCAGCGACTCCGGAGCAGGCACACACCCTGAGCACGCCGCAGCGACTCCGGAGCAGGCACACACCCTGAGCACGCCGCAGCGACTCCGGAGCAGGCACACACCCTGACCACACCGCTGTGACTCCGGAGCAGGCACAGACTGAGCACACCGCTGCGACTCCGGAGCAGGCACAGACCCTGAGCACACCGCTGCGACTCCGGAGCAGGCACAGACCCTGAGCACGCCGCAGCGACTCCGGAGCAGGCACAGACCCTGACCACACCGCTGCGACTCCGGAGCAGGCACACACCCTGACCACACCACTGCGACTCCGGAGCAGGCACAGACCCTGACCACACCGCAGCGACTCCGGAGCAGGCACACACCCTGACCACACCGCAACGACTCCGGAGCAGGCACACACCCTGGCCACACCGCAGCGGCTCCGGAGCAGGCACAAACCCTGACCACACCGCAGCGGCTCCGGAGCAGGCACACACCCTGACCACACCGCAGCGACTCTGGAGCAGGCACACACCCTGACCACACCGCTGTGACTCCGGAGCAGGCACAGACTGAGCACACCGCTGCGACTCCGGAGCAGGCACAGACCCTGAGCACACCGCTGCGACTCCGGAGCAGGCACAGACCCTGAGCACGCCGCAGCGACTCCGGAGCAGGCACAGACCCTGAGCACGCCGCAGCGACTCCGGAGCAGGCACACACCCTGACCACACCGCAACGACTCCGGAGCAGGCACACACCCTGGCCACACCGCAGTGGCTCCGGAGCAGGCACAAACCCTGACCACACCGCAGCGGCTCCGGAGCAGGCACACACCCTGACCACACCGCTGCGACTCCGGAGCAGGCACAGACCCTGAGCACGCCGCAGCAACTCCGGAGCAGGCACAGACCCTGAGCACGCCGCAGCGACTCCGGAGCAGGCACAGACCCTGACCACGCCGCTGCGGCTCCGGAGCAGGCACAGACCCTGACCACGCCGCTGCGACTCCGGAGCAGGCACACACCCTGACCACACCGCAGCGGCTCCGGAGCAGGCACACACCCTGACCACACCGCTGCGGCTCCGGAGCAGGCACAGACCCTGAGCACGCCGCAGCGACTCCGGAGCAGGCACAGACCCTGAGCACGCCGCAGCGACTCCGGAGCAGGCACAGACCCTGAGCACGCCGCAGCGACTCCGGAGCAGGCACAGACCCTGACCACACCGCTGCGGCTCCGGAGCAGGCACACACCCTGACCACACCGCTGCGACTCCGGAGCAGGCACAGACCCTGACCACACCGCTGCGGCTCCGGAGCAGGCACACACCCTGACCACACCGCAGCAGCTCCGGAGCAGGCACACACCCTGACCACACCGCTGCGGCTCCGGAGCAGGCACACACCCTGAGCACACCGCAGCCACTCTGGAGCAGGCACACACCCTGACCACACCGCTGCGACTCCGGAGCAGGCACACACCCTGACCACACCGCTGTGACTCCGGAGCAGGCACAGACCCTGACCACACCGCAGCGACTCCGGAGCAGACACAGACCCTGAGCACGCCGCAGCGACTCCGGAGCAGGCACAGACCCTGAGCACACCGCTGTGACTCCGGAGCAGACACAGACCCTGAGCACACCGCTGTGACTCCGGAGCAGACACAGACCCTGAGCACACCGCTGTGACTCCGGAGCAGGCACACACCCTGAGCACACCGCTGCGACTCCGGAGCAGGCACAGACCCTGAGCACACCGCTGCGGCTCCGGAGCAGGCACAGACCCTGAGCACACCGCTGCGGCTCCGGAGCAGGCACAGACCCTGAGCACACCGCCGTGACTCCGGAGCAGACACAGACCCTGAGCACACCGCCGTGACTCCGGAGCAGACACAGACCCTGAGCACACCGCAGCGACTCCGGAGCAGACACAGACCCTGAGCACACCACTGCGACTCCGGAGCAGACACAGACCCTGAGCACACCGCTGTGACTCCAGAGCAGCTCGGAAGGAGGCTGCAGATTCCTATGCCCCAGAGAAAAGCAGAGTGATAAACGCTCCCTATGCCTGCGAGCCAATGGCAGCAGTCACGCAGCAGGCTGCTAAGAGATGAGCCCCTGGGACTGAAGCGGTGCAAGGCAAAGAGTCTGAGAACCACAGAATTGTTTGGACTGCAAAAGCCCTCCAAGATCACCCAGCCTAAGCACCAGCCCAACCCACCATGGCCACCACACCATGTCCCACAGTGCCACAGCCACACCTTTCTGGGATGGGGACTCCACCACCTCCCTGGGCAGCCTGTGCCAGTTCCTCACTACTTCAGCAGCAAACAAACTGTTCCTTATCTCCAACCTAACCCTCCCCTGGCACAACTTCAGGACAGCTCTTCTCATCCTGTCACTTGAGACTAGAGAGCAGAGCCCAACTCCCACCTCACTGCAGCCTCCTTTCAGGCAGCTGCGGAGAGCAATGAGCTCTGCCCTCAGCCTCCTCCTCTCCAAACTGCACACCCCCAGCTCCCTCAGCTGCTGCTCCCCAGCCCTGTTTCCAGGCCCTTCCCCAGCTTTGCTGTTCCTCTCTAGATACACTCCAGCACCTCGATGTCCTTCTTGAAGCGAGAATCCCCAGACTGAATCCAGTGGCGGAGGTGCAGAGACAGAACCAGAGCCTGCCTCTGCTTAGCACTTAGCATCACTCTCGATTTCAAGCACTGCTCAATCACAGTGACCTCAGGGCAACCTCTCAGATAAACCAGAGCTTTTCTTGCACCTCCTCTAGAAACCAGGAAGAAATTCATTCTCATGAAGGTGGTGAGACTGGCACAGGCTGCCCAGGGAGGCTGCGGATGTCCCCTCCCTGCAAGTGCTCAAGGCCAGGCTGGATGAGGCCGGTGGGAGGTGTCCCTGCCCACGGCAGGAGGTGGGAACTGGACGAGCTTTAAGATTGCTGCCAAACCATTCCGTGGATCTCTGAGAGCCATATGCCGTTTGCTTGTCCTTCCTGCTTGCTTGCTGAAGCTCCATGCTTGTTTTGACATGGGCACTTTTAAGTCAGGGAGTGATAGGACTCAGGTGAATGGAACAAAGCTGGAAATGAGGAGAGTCAGCCTGGATGTTAGAAAGAAGTTCTTCAGCATGAGGGTGGTGAGAGCCTGGAAAGGGTTGCCCAGGGAGGTGGTGGAAGCCTCATCCCTGGAGGTGTTTAAGTCCAGGCTGGATGAGGCTCTGGACAGCCTGACCTGGTGTGAGGTGACCCTGCCCATGGCAGGGCAGTTGGAACTGGATGATCCTGAAGCCACTCTTTGGGTGCAGCCACCAAGCCAGTTCTGCATCCATCCAGTGGCCTATCCATCAAACCCTGCCTCACCAGTTTGGAGCTCAGGATGTCATTCCCCTCTGCCTGTGACACAGCCTCTGCATGCACCACCACAGACTGTTTTGCACAGAAGCCCTGCCCCAGGCAGGGGCTGGAAAGCACTCAGAATGTGAGGCTGCAGTAGAGGATGCTTCTGTCCTTTTTCCAAGCAGTAAAGCCAGTCTTATGTACTGCACAGGGCTGGAAAGCAGAAGGACTCTCTATTTGCTTCCCACCAAAACCCACTCAAGTACCCAAGAGCAGGTATCAGAAGCTGCTTTTGGCACTCCAGCAATTACTGCTACAGTGCTGTGCAAAGCAATTCCTGAAACCAAACCTTTCTGCCCAGCCACTTGCAAAGGAAAGTAAATCTCTCTTCCCAGCACTTCAGCCCTGCCAGGACTCTGCTCCCAGCACATAACCCCTGATGCTTGCCTCTCTTTCCAGGCACAGAGGTTAGGGGAATGTGTCCCTGTGCCTGCCTATTCCCTTCCTTTTGTGATGGATCAGGAAAGAAAGTATCCTGCCTGCATTCTCCTGCTCTGCAAGCATGGCAGCAAACTCAAGCAGGATCCCAGGCTGTTCAGGGCTCCCTGCACCATTACCAACAGATTCACTGCTTCACAGAGTGGTTTGGGTTGGAAGGGATCTTAAAGAGGATCTAGTTCCAAGTTCTTGCCACGGGCAGGGACATCTACCACTAGCCCAGGTTGCTCAAGGTCTCATCCAACCTGGCCTTCAACACCTCCCTGGGCAGCCTGTGCCAGTGTCTCACCACCTTCACTCTAATGCCAAGGTGAGTGGAGATGTTTAGCAGTCTGTGAGCAGCAGAGGTTAAATTCCACAGCACCATCAAGGGTCAGGGCCAGATCCCCTCTCACTGGAGTGATGCTGTCAGCAAGAAAGTCAAGCACTTCAAGCAGCGTTCCATTGATTTTAGGAAGCTTCAGTAACACTGCAATAGCTAATCCTGAAATAACAAAGAAGAGGGAACAACCTGAATGCAAAGGGAAAGGGTTTTCCCTCCCTGGGCAGGCAGAAACAGAAAAGGATTTCTGCCAAATTACAACCTGTTGGAAAGGAAATCAGTAAGAGGAACACACTCTCATCACTTCTGAACTACAAAAGGCATGGAAAAGACAAGGGGTGGTGGGGACAAGTCACTGCTGTGGAGACTCCCATGGGACTCCAAAAGAAACTCTTTCCCCACGAGAACAGTGAGACACTGGAATCACCTTCCAAGGGAAGCAGGGGAGTCCCCTCCACTGGCCAGTTTGAAGACACAGCTTCATTAAGCTTGCTGGGCCAGCTCATTTCATCTAGCTCCAACCCCCTGCCATGGGCAGAGACACCTCACACTTCAAGTTGTTCAGAGCCACATCCAGCCTGGTCTTAAAAACATCCAGGGATGAGGATTCCACCACCTCCCTGGGCAACCTGTGTCAGTCACTCACCACCCTCACGGGGAAGAACTTTTTCCCAACATCCAATCTGAGTCCACCTACTTCTAGTTTTGCTCCATTAACCATGCCAGCCCCAGAGACCAACACTGTGTGTTCACTGCCTCTAGTGGAATGACCTGGCAGGGTGCTGGGCCAGCTCGTTTCAACTCCACTGTGACCCAGAGGGATGGATCCTGGGGGCCCTTTCCCACCTGGCATTCTGTGATACTGTGTAAGACCCATGTCTTTAGTGAGAGAGACTGGCACTTCCCCCCAGCCCTCCCCATACAGCCTTGTCTGCAGCTGTGTTTATCTACTCCATTCTTACAGTCACAGAGTGTCAGGGGCTGGAAAGGACCTCAAAAGCCCATCCAGGCCAACCCCTGCCAGAGCAGCAGCACCCAGAGCAGATCACACAGGGACACATCCAGGCAGCTCTGGAATCTCTCTAGACAGGGAGACTCCACAGCTCCCCTGGGCAGCCTGTGCCAGGGCTCTGGCACCCTCACAGGGGAAAAATTCCTCCTCCTGTTTCCATGGAACTTCCTCTGCCTCAGCTTCCACCACTGCCCCTTGTGCTGTCCCTGGCATCACCCAGCAGAGCTGGCTCCAGCCTCTGGCCCTCACTTTTACATCTTTATCAGCATTGATGAGATCATCTCTCAGGCACTTCTTCTCCAAGCTCCCAGTCCCAGCTCCCTCAGGCTTTCCTCAACAGAGGTGTTCCATTCACTTCATCACCTTTGAGGCTCTGTGTTGGACCCTCTCAAGCAGCTCTTAGACACCCCTCAGGCTTTTCCATTCCCACTACTCAAGAATTACCTTGGCAGCAGAGGCCTTCTCCCCTGCAAACTCAGCCTGCCTTTTAATCTCCACTTGGGAAGCTGCAGCTCAGCAGACTGTGGCGACACACGAGTCACGGCACAGCCAGCAGCCAAGGCTGCCAAGATGAGGCTTACTGATCCACATCTGACCTACAAAGCAAGCCCAGCTCCAAATTCCATCAGACAGAGGATTTCTGAACACCAAGAGCCAATCTCTCTTGGAGAACCCCAGCAAGTGACAAAGGAGTGAATGGCTACTGCCAGAGTCCTGTTTGGCAGCAGCAGGAAGGCTGCAGGAGAAGCAAATGCAGTGCAAGGCTGTGTGGGACTGCAGCAAAACTGCAAGTGGGGAGATTTGGACTGGAGGTTAGGAAGAAGTTCTCCCCCATGAGGGTGGTGAGAGCCTGGTACAAGTTGCCCAGGGAGGTGGTGGAAAGCCTCATCCCTGGAAGATTTTAAGGCCAGGCTGGACATGGCTCTGAGCAATCTGATTAGTGTGAGGTGTCCCTGCCCATGGCAGGGGGCTGGAGCTGTGTGATCCTTGAGCCCTTCCAGCCCTGGCAGTTCTGTGACTCTATGATTTACCTGCACAGATCACACAACTCTTCCTGACCTTGGCTGGGAGAAGAGCACTTCAGGGAGGACTCCACCAGGGCAATGCAAACTGCAGAGGCAAACCACCTGCAGTGCTCTGTCCAGCTGTGGGAGCCCCAAAATAGGGAGGACATGGGACTGTCTTCAGAGGATCCAGAGGAAGACACAAAGATGCTCAGAGGGCTGAAGAACCTCTCCTAGGAGGGGCAGGCTGAGAGAGTTGGGTCTGTTCAGCCTGGGGAAGAGAAGGCTCCAGGGAGAACTCAGAGCAGCCTGCAAGTATCTGAAGGGGCTACAGGAGAGCTGGGAAGGGATTTCTGACAAGAGCTGGGAGTGCCAGGACGGGGGACAGTGGCTGTGAGCGTGAGAGTGGAGATGAGGAAGAAATTCTTTACAGTGAGGGTGGTGGGCACAGGTTGCCCAGAGAAGCTCTGTATGCCTCATCCCTGGAAATGTTTAAGACCAGGTTGGATGAGGCCCTGAGCAACCTGGGCTAGTGGGAGGTCTGAACTGGATAATCACTAAGGTTCCTTCCAACCCCATCCATTCTGCAATGAGCAGAGCTAATCAATACATTAGATTGCAAAAAAGGGAAGTTCCTTTCACATGGAACAGATCAGGCCACAAAGTCCATCTGCTGGGGCTCACAGGTGGTCAGAGAAGTCCCACTCTGCCCTGGCCTCCTCCTCCCTGAGCCACCCCTCAGCAGCTTCCCTGAAGGAAACCTCTTCCCTCTGCATTAACAGTGACTTACAGAACCAGAGAACTGTTGAGGCTGGAAGAAACCTTTGAGGTCTTCAAGTCCAGTCACTCACCCAGAGCTCACAACCCTACCACTTCTGCTCAGCCACTGCTACTGAGCCACCTCCCTCAGCACCACATCCACGCAGCTTTCAAACCCCTCCAGGGATGTCTCACAGGCTCGCAGGATGTCAGGGGTTGGAAGGGACCCAAAGAGATCATCGAGTCCAACCCCCCTGCCCGAGCAGGACCATGTTGCTGATGTTCCCCACAGACACTCTCGGGCACTCTGCTCACCAGGCTGAAAGCAGCACATGGCACTGTGCGAGGGCAGAACAGCTCTGCACGCCCAGGCCACCACTCGCAGTGCCCGACACTGTCCCCGAGTTGGCCACAGAATCAGGCTCGTGGCAGAAGAAGACAGAAGCTGCTCCCAAAATGCAAATTATCTCCAGCAAGCCTGAAGCTGATTCCAGAGCAGGCAGGTGGAAGGATGAACTTTACTGCCTGGAACTGCAGCAGCTGCACTGTCTCCTGAGAACCACCACTGCCACTGCCTGTCCGCAAACACCAAGCACCACTGCTGCAGTGATCTGCACCATTCTGGGGTGCATCAAGCAGAGTGTGGCCAGCAGGGCAAGGGAGGTTCTCCTGCCCCCCTGTTCTGCCCTGGGGAGACCACATCTGGAATACTGTGTCCAGTCTGGGCTCTCCAGTTCTAGAGGGCAGGGATACACTGGAGAGAATCCAACAGAGGCTGAGAGGATGCTGAAGGGCCTGGAACATCTCTGTGATAAGGAGAGGCTGAGAGCCCTGGGGCTGGGTAGCCTGGAGAGGAGAAGGCTGAGAGGGGATCTGAGCAATGGTTACAAATAGCTGAGGGCTGGGGGGCAAGAAGCTGAGGCCAGGCTCTGTGCAGTGCTGTCCTGGGGTAGGACAAGAACAGTGGACACAAACTGGAACCCAAGGAGTTACACTTGAAGATGAGGAGATACTTGTTTGGTGTGAGGGTGCAGGAGGCCTGGAGCAGGCTGCCCAGAGAGGCTGTGGAATCTCCTTCTGTGGAGACTTTCAAGCCCCACCTGGATGTGTTGCTGTGTGCCCTGCCCTGGGTGCTGCTCTGGCAGGGGGCTTGGACTCAGTGATCTCAAGAGGTTCCTTCCAACCCCTACCACTCTGACCCATGCTCCATTATTACTCTTTGTCTCCTATATTAGCTGCCCAGCTTTATTTACAGGTTTATTTCTTCATCATCTTTTCTTTGGTTGGGTTCTTAGGTTGAGATTTTTATGGGTTTTTTTTTGGGGGGGGTTTGGTTGGGCTTTTGTTTGGGATTTTTTTTGTTGTTTTTTCTGGTTGGGTTTTCTGGTTGGGATTTTTGGTTGGGATTTTTTGATTGGGTTTTCTGGTTGGGATTTTTTGGTTGGGTTCTTTCTGGTTGGGATTTTTTGATTGGGTTCTTTCTGGTTGGGATTTTTTGATTGGGTTCTTTCTGGTTGGGTTTTCTGGTTGGATTCTTTTTGGTTGGGTTCTTTCTGGTTGGGTTTTCTGGTTGGGATTTTTTGATTGGGTTCTTTCTGGTTGGGATTTTTTGATTGGGTTCTTTCTGGTTGGGTTTTCTGGTTGGATTCTTTTTGATTGGGTTCTTTCTGGTTGGGTTTTCTGGTTGGGATTTTTTGATTGGGTTCTTTCTGGTTGGGATTTTTTGATTGGGTTCTTTCTGGTTGGGATTTTTTGATTGGGTTCTTTCTGGTTGGGATTTTTTGATTGGGTTCTTTCTGGTTGGGATTTTTTGATTGGGTTCTTTCTGGTTGGGTTTTCTGGTTGGATTCTTTTTGGTTGGGTTCTTTTTGCTTGGGTTTTCTGGTTGTTTTTTTTTCTGGTTGGTATTTCTGGTTGGGATTTTTTGTTGGGTTTTCTGGTTGGGATTTTTTTGTTGGGTTTTCTGGTTGGGATTTTTTTGTTGGGTTTTCTGTTGGTTTTTTTTCTGGTTGGGATTTCTGGTTGGGATTTTTTGTTGGGTTTTCTGGTTGTTTTTTTTTTCTGGTTGGGATTTCTGGTTTAGGTTTTCTGGTTGGGTTTTTTTGGTTGGATTTTTTTGCTTGGGTTTTCTGGTTGGGTTTTTTTTTTGGGGTTTTCTGGTTGGGTTTTTTTCTGGTTGGGATTTTTTGGTTGGACTTTCTGGTTAGGGTTTTTTTGTTGGGTTTTCTGGTTGGGTTTTTTTGGTTGGATTCTTTTTGCTTGGGTTTTCTGGTTGGGTTTTTTTGATTGGATTCTTTTTGGTTTTTTGGTTGGATTCTTTTTGCTTGGGTTTTCTGGTTGGGTTTTTTTTGTTGGATTCTTTTTGCTTGGGTTTTCATGGTTGGGTTTTTTGGCTGGGTTTTTTTTGCTTGGGTTCTTTTTGGTTGGGTTTTCTGGTTGTTTTTTCTGGTTGGGTTTTTAGTTGGTTTTTTTTTTTGCTTGGGGTTTTTGATTGGTTTTGGTTGGGTTTTTTGGGGTTTTTTTTGGTTGGGTGTTTTTTTGGGAGGTTCTTTTGGTTAGGGTTTTTTTGGTTGGGTTTTGGGGTTTTTTGGCTTTTTTTTTTTAGTTTTTTTTTTTTTTGTTGAGGTTTTTGGTTGGGTTTTTTTGGTGGGCTTTTGCTGCTTGTTTGTTTCTGTAGTTTGCTCTTTTTTTGTTGTTTGTTTGCTTGTTTGGGGGGGGTTGTTAGGGGGTTTTTTTGTGTATGTGGTTTTGGGTTGGTTGGGTTTTGTTCAGCTGATTTGATTTTGGTGGTTTTTGTGTTCCAGCACAATTTGCAAGCGGAAAACAACCTCCAAAATCCTGTCCAGGCAGTACCTAAAAGTTGACTTTCCAAACACAATCACTAGAAAACATTACAAAGTACTTCATAAACTCCTGTCCCCACAGTAGTAGGAAGTGCCTGTAAATTATTACAGCATTTCCAATTTAATGAGCACATTTAAATCCTGAAGTGCTGCTCTCACTGCCTGCACTCAGCACAGCTCAGAAAACACAAAAAAGAGGGGGGAAAAAAGGGAAGATAAAAAAAAACCAGCAGAGTCTTTGCCATTTACATTCACACCATGCAGAGCAACTGGGAAGCACTGATGGGTTTCAGATGAGCATACATTACTCAGCTTGCCACATCAAGGCATTCTCTAATTTGTAAACTATTTTAAACTCTACTGGAATTTGAGTTGTGTTTTTTTTATATTTAAACATCTTGAAGGAACCAATATACAATGCTAATATTTTTCTACTCAGCTCCCGATGCATCCCACTGTACAATCTTTAGTTCTCCCTCTCCCCTGTACCATTTGAAGTTGCATGCAAATGGCATCCTGGGCTGGCTCAGGAGCAGTGTGGGCAGCAGGACAAGGGAGGTTCTTCTGCCCCTGTGCTCAGCACTGCTCAGGCCACACCTGGAGTGCTGTGTCCAGTTCTGTGCCCATCAATTCAAGAGAGATGTTGAGGTGCTGGAAGGTGTTTGGAGAAGGGCAGCAAGGCTGGGGAGGGGCCTGGAGCACAGCCCTGTGAGGAGAGGCTGAAGGAGCTGGGGGTGTGCAGCCTGCAGCAGAGGAGGCTCAGGGCAGAGCTCATTGCTGCCTGCAGCTGCCTGCAGGGAGGCTGTAGCCAGGTGGGGTTGGGCTCTGCTGCCAGGCAGCCAGCAACAGAACGAGGGGACACAGCCTGAAGCTGTGCCAGGGCAGGTCTAGGCTGGATATTAGGAGGAAGTTGTTGGCAGAGAGAGTGATTGGCATTGGAGTGGGCTGCCCAGGGAGGTGGTGGAGTGGCTGTGCCTGGAGGTGTTGAAGCCAAGCCTGGCTGGGGCACTTAGTGCCATGGTCTGGTTGATTGGCCAGGGCTGGGTGCTAGGTTGGGCTGGCTGAGCTTGGAGCTCTCTTACAACCTGGCTGTTTCTATGATTCTGTGAAAGTCATGTTCCCCTAACATTTTAGGGGAGAAAGTTCAGTCCTCTCTCTTGAGGTGTCCAAGGCCAGGTTGGATGAGGCCTTGAGCAAGCAGGTCTATGGGAAGTGTCCCTGCATATGGCAGGGGAGTTGGAACTGGATGCTCTTGAAGGTCCCTTCCAACCCAAACTATTCTATGGATCCATGCAAGCATCAGCAATGTGATCAAAAGTTCAATCTGTGAGAGGCACTCTCAACCTGTCACCAAGCTATAAAAACAGACCCTTTGGATTTCTGCACCTTGCAGCTACAGTGTTAGCACCCAACCTTTCAGAGAATCACAGAAACATCCAGGTTGGCAAAGACCATCAGGAGCACCAAGCCCAACCCCTATCCTTACTCTACAAGGTGCACCCTAAACCATATCCCCAAGCACCACATCCAAACCACCTCCAAACATCTCCAGGGTTGGTGACTCCACCACCTCCCTGGGCAGCTCATTCCAGTGCCTGACCACTCCTGCTGGGAAAAATGTTTCCTAATGTCCAGTCTAAACCTGCCCAGTGGCAGCTTGAGGCCATTCCCTCTTGTTCTATCACTGCTCACCTGTGAGCAGAGCCCAGCAGCAGCCTCTCCACAGCTTCCTTTCAGGTAGCTGTAGGCAGTGATGAGGTCTGCCCTCAGCCTCTCTGTTTCAAACTAAGCAGACCCAGCTCCTTCAGTTGCTCCTCATCAGGCTTATTCTCTCTAGTTTCAGATGCCCTTCAATGTCAGTGGTTTGACACCTTTAGTAGATACCTGCCACCATGGCAGTGGTTTGATAGCTTTAGTAGGAGAAGCCTATGATGAATATTGAGAGACACATAGAATGGTTTAGATTGGAAGGGACCTGAAAGCTCAGCCAGTTCCAACATCCATGACATAGGCAGGGACACCTCCCACGAGAACAGGCTGCTCAAGGCCTCATCCAACCTGGTCCTGAACAACCCCAGGGAGGTTATGGAGCACAAAAGCACACAATGTGATTGATTTTGCCCCGCTGCTCAGCTCAGAGCTCACCTGCAGCACTGCCTCCAGCTCTGGGGAACCCAGCACAAGGACCTGGAATGGTTGGAGAGTCCAGAGGCCACAAAGATCATCAGAGGGCTGGGAGAGTCGGGGCTAGTCAGCCCAGTGAAAGAAGGCTCCAGAGAGAGCCTTCCAGTAGCTGACAGGGGCTCAAGGAGAGCTGGGGAGAGACTTCTGACAAGGGTTGAGAGTGCCAGGATGAGGAACAGTGGCTTTGAGCTGGGAGAGGGGAGAGTGAGAGTGGAGATGAGGAAGGAATTCTTTTCAGTGAGGGTGGAGAGACACTGGCACAGGTTGCCCAGGGAGGCTGTGGATGTCCCTTGCCTGGAGATGTTCAAGGCCCCTTGAGCAAGCTGTGCTGGCAGGAGGTGTCCCTGCCCGTCGCAGGGGGCTGGAACTGCAAAATCTTTATGGTCCCTTCCAACCCAAACCATTTTAGGGCTCTCAGAATCTATTTCCCTGCATTGTTCCCTTTCAGATTCTTTGAACACTTCAGCATTGTTTGCCTTTCACAGAATGATGCTTGTTAAAACAGCACTGTTTGGAAGCCTGGACTTTTGAACTGGTCAGGGATGTGGAGGCTGACAGCAGCCTTGGCAGCAGCAACCATGACTTAGTGAAGTCTGAAATCCTGCAGGAGCAGCATCAGACTTCAGGAGAGGCAGCTGTTGGTTTGTTCAGTGATCTGCTTGGCAGGATCATACAGGAGACTGTTTTGAAGAGGAAAAAAGCCCAGGAAGTTTGGATATCTCCCCAGGGACCTCACACCAGGAGAATAACACATGCCAATGTCCAAGAATCTAAGTCAACGTGGCTGAAGGCCAAGATGAATGCACCAGGGACTCCTGAGCTAGTTCAAATGAGAAAGGAAGCAGAAGGCAAGGCAGGAGAAATGTTAAGTGTGGAAGGTAGGCAGTGAGGGCGCTGTAGCGCTGCGATGGCGCTGCAGCATGCAGGGACAGCATCTGGGAACTCAAAGCTCAGCTGGAGAAGAGAGTGGCAAAGGCAAGGAGAAAGGCTTCTTTACGTGTACAGGCAGCAGAAGCAAGGGACCACACTGGAAGGAGTGGCAGAGGAACTGCAGGGCAGGCTGCTAGCCAGAAGGAGCTCGGCATGCTGAAGACACAGGCTAACAAGATGTGGTGTGCAAGGCCCTGCAGCTGGGACAGAGCAGCTGTGTGCTCCAGCCCAGCCCCGGGCTGACTACTGGAAAACAGCTCTGTAGAAGACAAGGAGCTGAGCGTGAGTCAGCAGTGCACCCTGGCAGCGAAGGGCCGGCAGCACCCAGAGCTGCTCTAGCAAGGAGCCAGCAGGCTGAGCAGACCCTCAATTGGATGCTGAGGAGAGCACAGCTGGGCTACTGTCTCCACTACAAGAAAGGCAAAGGCACACCAGAGCAAGCCCAGGAGACATCCACCAAAACAAGCAGAGGCTGCAGCAGATGGCATGCAAGAAGCAGCACAGCAAACTTGTTTGCTCAAGTCTTAAGCACAGGAGAGATTTTAGTGCTGCCTTCCAAGCCTTCACTGCTCTCTGCCAGTCCAGA
Source organism: Pogoniulus pusillus (assembly GCF_015220805.1). Lineage (NCBI taxonomy): Eukaryota > Metazoa > Chordata > Aves > Piciformes > Lybiidae > Pogoniulus > Pogoniulus pusillus. The sequence goes on along the minus strand of NC_087296.1, from coordinate 14,107,749 downwards.
GAGGGGATGGAGACAGGTTCTTCCCAGAGGCACAGTTAAAGGACCACAGGATGTTAGGGGTTGGAAGGGACCCAAGGAGATCTCCAGGCCCAATCCTTCTGCCAGAGCAGCACCAGAGAATCCAGCACAGGTCATCCAGGAACACATCCAGACAGGGCTGGAAAGGCTCCACAGAAGGAGACTCCACAACCTCTCTGGGCAGCCTGTGCCAGGGCTCTGGGACCCTTCCAGTTAAGAAGTTCTTCTTCATGTTGAAGTGGAACCTCCTGTGCTGCAGTTCCCATTCATTGCCTCCTGTCCTATGCCAGGGCACAGGTGAGCAGAGGCTGTCCCTGTGCCTTCCCGCCTGCCCCCCAGCCCTCAGCTAGTGACAGACATTTATTCTGCAAAGTCGAATTCCAACACAGTATTCACAAAGGAAAAAGTCACTGTGAGGGTGGTCAAATGCTGGAGCAGGCTGCCCACAGACTGTGGCATCTCCAACCCTGGAGATAATCAAACTCATACTGGGCAAGGCCCTGAGCAATGTGATTAAAATCAGTCTAAGGTCTGGAGTGGTCAGAGGTAGTGTCCTGACGTCCTTCCCAAAGAAAGTTTTTGTGATTCTATGGTTCTGTGACTTAAAAAACCAAAAGCAACCAAACACAACAAGAAGCAAAAGCAAACCAAAACACAACCCCAGACTCATAAGATGTAGACCCTGAATGCCAACATTTTTTGATTCCCTACTTCAGCGACAGAAATTGTATCAGACACCAAGGGACAGGAAGATTTTCCCACCCACACATGTGAAAAACAAACTGTAAGAAAACCTCATCCATCTTAGTCTAGATGGAAGGAGCTGAAAATATTGACTGTGATCAACAGGAAACAGGTACAAGAAAGATTCTAACACTTGAAGTGTATTTTTAGCTACATGGCAGGGGGACAGCTCCTGATGACACAGTATAAAGAAGGTAAACAAAAAAAAATCCCCACATAGTTTGAGATCAAAATAGAAGGATTATCATTTCCTAGAACCATAGAGTCCTAGAAGCACAGAATGGGTTAGGTTGGAAGGGACCTCAAAGCTCAGCCAGATCCAACCTCCCTGCCATAGGGACACCTCCCACTAGAACAGGTTGCTCAAGGCCTCATCCAGCCTGGTCCTCAACATCTCCAGGGAGGTTGTGGAGCACAGAAGCACCCAATGTGATCTTTGATCACATTGGGTGCTTCTGTGCTCCACAACCTCCCTGGGCAACCTGTGCCAGTGTCTCACCACCCTCACTACAAACAACTTCTGCCTCACACCCAGTTTCAATCTCCCCTCTGCCACTTCAAACCCATTCCTCCTCCTCCTGCCATTCCCAGACCTTGTCAATAGTCCCTCCCCACCCCTCCTGCAGCCCCCTGCAGATCCTGTCAGGCCACTCCAAGGTCTCCTCCAAGCCTTCTCCTCTCCAGGCTGCACAGCCCCAACTCTCTCAGCCTGTGCTCACAGCAGAGCTGCTGCAGCCCTCCCAGCATCTTGGTGGCCTCCTCTGGACTGGCTCCAACACTTCCATGTCCTGCTTGTGCTGGGGGCTCCAGAGCTGCACACAGTGCTCCAGGTGGAGTCTGAGGAGAGCAGAGCCAAGGGCAGAATCCCCTCCCTTGCCCTGTGCCCACACTGCTCTTGCTGCAGCCCAGCACAGGGTTGTGTCTGCGCTGCAGTCACATTGCAAGCTCCTGTTGAGCTTTGCCTCACCCCAGACCCCCAGGGCCTGTTCCTCAGGGCTGCTCTCAGCCATTCCCCACCCAGCTTGGAACTGTGATTGTGATTGCACCCACCCAGGTGCAGGACCTCACACTTGGCCTTGCTGAATGTCATGAGGTTGGCCTGGGCACACCTAAGTTTATTTCAGTAAAGTGGCATCACCATTCCAGTATCATTCAGCTTTCTCCCTTACCCCCAGCTGAGCAGCTCTCACTTGATTCATTTCTCTAGGCACCCACACACAAAAGCCCAGCAAAAACAAACTATTTTTAGGAGAAAGAAGTAAGACTATGAGACAGTGAGAGGATAAAGATTCCCAGCAATCCAGCAGTGCAATGCTCTAAGTGGACTGCATTTGCACACTTCACTTCTGAGGTTTCTTTTGGGTTCTGTGTACTTGATTACCTCTGTCTACAGAGTGAGGCAGTGCTAATTTATGCCTTGCTACGGGGATGACAGCTGCCTGTGCCAGAGTCAGCAACTGAATCAAGAGACTCCACAGCTAAAAGCTAACAGGCTACAGTCTCTTAACTCAGAGCTGCAGGTTCATGTTTTATTCATAAAAGATACCTCCATACCAGCCTGTGAACTGCTTTCTTTTGTCATGGAACATTTTTATTTCACTTATTAAAAAAAAAACCCAAACAACAAAGTCAAATCTTACCTTCAGGTCACTTCCTGGCAAAGTCCCTATGCCATCCTTCCAGTCCATAGCACTAAAAACATCAAACTCTTGACCATTTCCACTAGAGGCAGGTTCACTCATGATGCATGTACTAAAAAGAAAGGTATTAAACATTAGTGAGGATCTCTCTGGCAATGCTGGTAGTGGTTGAAAGGTTATCTGTTAAAAGGAACTTCTTCACTGTAAGGGTTTTCAAACACTGGCACAGGCTGCCCAGGGAGGTGGCTGGATCCCCATGCCTGGTGGTGCTTCAGAGAGGCAGGGATGCGGTGCTGAGGGACTGGGTCATCACAGAAACACAGAATCATTTGGCTTGGAAGGGACCTTAAAGTTCATCCAGTCCCCCCCCCTGCCATAGGCAGGGACACCTCCCACTAGCACAGGCTGCTCAAGGACTCATCCAGCCTGGTCCTCAACATCTCCAGGGAGGTTGTGGAGCACAGAAGCACCCAATGCGATCTTTGATCGCATTGGGTGCTTCTGTGCTCCACAACCTCCCTGGGCAACCTGTGCCAGTGTCTCACCACCCTCACTGTGAAGAATTGCTTCCTCATCTCCAGTCTCAGGCTCCCCTCTCCCAGCTCAAAGCCACCATGCCTCATCCTGGCACTATGAATCTTTGTAACAAGTCCCTCTGCAGCCTTCCTGTAGTCCCCTTCATCTGCTGGGAGGCTGCTCCAAGGTTTCCCTGGAACCCATCATCCCATCTCTACAAGCCCTCCCCAGCACTCCTGGAGCCCTTTCAGGTACTAGAAGGCTGCTCTGAGCTCTCCCTGGAGCCTTCTCTTCTCCAGGCTGAACAGCCTCAGCTCTCTCAGCCTGTCTCCAGAGGGGCACATCTCTGTGGCCTCCTGTGGACCTGCTCCAGCAGCTCCATGTCCTCGTGCTGAAGGGACCCAGAACTGGAGGCAGGGCTGCAGGTGAGGTCTCAGCAGAGCAGAACAGAACAGAGGAGCAGAATCCTCTCTCTCATCCTGCTGCTCTCCCTGCTCTGGCTGCACCCAGGATATGGTCGGTATTCTGCATTTAGCACCAGTTGGTAGTTGGAGAATGGCTGGGCTGGAGGATCACAGAGCTCTTCTCCAACCAAAATGACTCAATGATTCCATGAGCAGTGGCCATGTCTTCAAATGCTCCCTGAGCACAGTGGCAGTGTGGGCAGCTGGTGACAATGCTGCTCACATACACTGAGCTAACAAAAGCCAGGAGAACCTTTTGGAAGCCCTCCCAAATGAGTCCTAGCAGTACACACTAGCAGTAACCAGGCTGTACTGGGGGAAGATGAACTTCCCAACTGCAAGTAAGGTGACATAGCTCAAGCCCACCAAGCAAGCCTGGGGTGTATACACTTAGCAGGGCTTGGGAGCACTGCTTTTCTGCAGTAGCAGAACACTTGCTGATGTGAATGCATCTCCCAGGCCTGAAATGAGCTTCAAAATTCATCTGAAATAGAATCACAGAATGCTCTAGGTTGGAAGGCACCTCCAAAGCTCATCCAGGCCAACCCCCCCGCATTCAGCAGGGACAGCCTCAGCTAGATCAGGTTGCCCAGGCCCTGTCCAGCCTCATCTTGAATATTTCCAGGGGTGGAGCCCCAACCACCTCCCTGGGCAACCTGTTGCAGTGTTCCACTGCCTTCATGGCAAAAAATTTGTTCCAAACATCCAATCTAAACCTGCTCTGCTCTAGTTTGAAGCCACTGCCCTGGTCCTGTCCCTGCAGGCCTTTGCAAACAGTCTCTCTGCAGCCTTCATGTAGCCCCTTCGGGCACCAGCAGGCAGCTCTAAGGTCTGCCTGAGGCCTTCTCTTCTCCAGGCTGCATGCCCCCAGCTCCCTCAGCCTGTCCTCACAGCAGAGCTGCTCCAACCCCTTGACCATCTCCATGGCCTCCTCAGGACCTTCTTGGAGCTCCCGTCAGGCACTGTAAGGCTGCTATTAGGTTTCCCCAGAGCCTTCTATTCTCCTTGCCTGCTTCAGTACACTCTGAACCTCACCTGTGAAATGCCTTTAGAGGCAGAGAAGCACAGACACGGGCAGAGAAAAGCCTCTGCTTTGCAAGGCTCTGCTTAACTGGATCCCTTTGTCTCAGAAGAGCAAAAGGAGAGGAGACACTATTTATCTTCAGAAACACTGCATCTGGACATCCTCTTCTGTGCTAAGAGCCTCCTCCCAATCCATTAGCAGAAGCAACAGGAGGACAGAACACTTGACACCAGGCCTTGGCTTTGGCCCACCACTTGTCACTGTCACAACGCCAGCACGGATGGCACTGAACTGCAAATGTCTGCAGCAGCCAGCTGTCATTCCACCAACTCCTTCCCTTCCACCTCTTACAAACCCAGCAATCTTTAAAGCTGTGGCCTGGCACCTACTTTACTATTTGTTCAATTTGGGATCTGACTCATTCATCTTCTCTCTGAAGAACTTCTCCACTATGCCTGGCAGCTGAAATGATGACAGCACCTCCAATGCTGGGTCCAGTTTTGAGGCCACTCACTACAGGAAAGCCAACGAGGGGCTGGAGTGTGTCCAGAGAAGGGCAATTAAGCTGGGGAAGGGTTTGGAGAACAGGGCTGGGGAGCAGCAGCTGAGGGAGCTGGGGGTATGCAGTGTACAGAAGAGGAGGCTGAGGGCAGAGATCATTGCTCTCTGCAGCTCCCTGAAAGGAGGCTGCAGTGAGGTGGATCTGGGCTCTGCTCCCTAGTCTCAGGTGACAAGGTGAGAGGAAATGGTCTGAAATTGTGCCAGGGGAAGGTTAGGTGGGAGATTAGGAAAATCTCTTTGCTTCAAGAGTGGTCAAGGACTGGCACAGGCTGACCAGGAAGGTGGTGGAGTCCCCATCCCTGGAGGTGTTCTAGAAACCTGTGGCCATGGCACTGTGGGGCACAGTTTAGTGGCCATGGTGGGGCTGGGTTGGTGGTTGGACTGGATAACCTTAGATGTCTCTTCCAATCCAACCAATCCCCTGATTCTAAGTGCAGCAAAATGAGCTGCCTTTGCTTTGTGAACCAAAAGCTCTCCTCTTTTCCAATTTACACTACCTGAACTTTTCCACCAACCCTTTCTAAGCCTCATACTCCTCCTGCAGGCTGCCACCTTTTGCCAGGAGTATTGATATTTGAAATTCAAGTAGGCAGAGTTTCCTCAGTGCTTCACTTTGCTTTCTGATCTCTGATTCCTAACCTGGCTGCCCCTCCCAGAGTCTGCAAATACCTACCAACTTCCACAACACAGCCTGAGTGGTATTTGCTCACTCACTGATAAGGGAAAAGGATGCAAACCAAGCAGAAGTAAACTCAAGCCATCAATGAATGTTTGAAGGCAACAATTATTAGCTAGTTAACAATACTGCAAGAAAAATTAATCAACTTCACTTTTTTTTTTAATCAGAAAACCTGTACCAGCCACTGCAATGTGACCACTACAGACAGACACTGCTCTGGGCTGGGGCCTGCAATGTGGACTCCTCTGTATTTCTTCTCAGTTTCCTCCTCCTTTACAAGTCTGAGACACATCTTACTCCACAAGTCCCACAGCCACTGCACAGGATCAACAAGGTGCCAGGAGCTGGACCTCAGACAGTAACCAGTGCTGAGGGTGAAAGCTTCTGCATTTCCTTTCATTTCACACAAGGAGCAGAAGACTTTTGGAGAGAACTCCGAGTACTTCACACGACAAGGCTGAAGTGAGAACCACCAAAAGATTCAACATCTTCTCCATCTCTAAGCTCAGTCATCTTCTGTGAGGAAGTATTGGAAACCACCCTGCCAGTGCCTGGGGTTTTCACTTTGAAAAGTGTCAATAAATCCCAAACAAATTCGGTGCCAGCTGAGAAGGTCCCCAAAGCTACAGACCTGAGCTTTCAAAATCACTCCCAGCCAAATGCCTGCACAGCAGCTCAGGGCAGTGCCTGCCAGACAGCTTGGACAACCTCTCCATCCCTGGAGACGTTCAAAGCCCACTTGCTCCTGTGTGACCTGCTCTAGGTGGTCCTGCTTTGGCAGGGGGGTTGAAGCCGATGACCTTCAGAAGTCCCTTCCAACTCCTACCACTGTGATTCTGTGATGTCAGCCTGCCACACCTCAGCAGACCAACTCCAGGCAGCTTCCACCAAGAGAGCCAATGGCATCCTGGGCTGCATCAGGAGCAGTGTGGCCAGTAGGACAACGGAGGTTATTCTGCCCCTGTACTCAGCACTGCTCAGGCCACACCTGGAGTGCTGTGTCCAGTTCTGGGCCCCTCAATTCAAGAGAGATGTTGAGGTGCTGGAACATGTCCAGAGAAGGGCAACAAAGCTGGGGAGGGGCCTGGAGCACAAATCCTATGAGGAGAGGTTGAGGGAGCTGGGCCTGTTTAGCCTGGAGAAGAGGAGGCTCAGGGGTGATCTTATTACTGTCTACAACTACCTGAAGGGGCATTGTAGCCAGGTGGGGGGTGGCCTCTTCTCCCAGGCAACCAGCAATAGAACAAGGGGACACAGTCTCAAGTTGTGCCAGGGCAGGTTCAGGCTGGATGTTAGGAAGAAGTTCTTCACAGAGAGAGTGATTGGCATTGGAATGGGCTGCCCAGGGAGGTGGTGGAGGCACCGTCCCTGGGGGTCTTCAAGAAAAGCCTGGATGAGGCACTTAGTGCCATGGTCTGGTTGACTGGATAGGGCTGGGGGCTAGGTTGGACTGGATGAGCTTGGAGCTCTCTTCCAACCTGGCTGATTCTATGAAACCCAAGCACAGCACCACAGCTTTCTCTCCAGAACACAAGACCCAAGGTGCCCAAGGAGCAAATGGGAAGTTGGCTCTACCCCGAAATTCATGCAAGTTTCAGGACACAAGGCGGCACGCTGCTTTAGGCACCCTGGTGTGACAAGCTCCCCGTGACCAGCCTGGCTAAGCAAACACAAAGCTGTCTTCTCTGTTAGTTGCTGTTTCCAAGTAACCTTCAATTACCACCCTATTTAGGGGACACTTCACTCAACCTCCCTGTGCTTTATTTATTCCACAAAGCATGTTCCAAAGGATTTGGGAGAAGACATGGCAGAAGATGGGAAGAGACTAGGAGAGGCTTTGGGGAAACTCCCTCCCAGCTGCTGCTCTCCTGTGGAGCATGGAGCAGCAACCACTGCACCAGCTGCTGCTGGCCCAGAAGTGCCAGACAGGTTGTGCAGCACAGACAGCTGTGAAATGGGGCAAAAGTGACATGGAACTGCTGCAGAGGGCCCAGAGGAGGTCAGGAAGATGATCAGAGGGCTGGAGAACCTCCCCTCTGGGGACAGCCTGGAAGAGTTGGGGCTGTTCAGGCTGAAGAAGAGAAGGCTCCAGGGAGACCTTACAGCAGCCTTCCAGTACCTGAAAGGGCTACTGGAGAAGCAGTTTTGTCTGGGAGTGCCATGATGAGGGACAATGGCTTGGAACTGAGAGAGGGGAGACTGAGAGTGGAGATGAGGAAGAAATTCCTTAGAGTGAAAATGGAACAGGTTGCCCAAGGAGGCTGTGGCTGCCCCCTGCCTGGAGGTGTTCAGGTCCAGGCTGGATGAGGCCTTAAGCAAGCTGGTGGGAGGTGTCCCTGCTCATGGCAGGAGGCTTGGAACTGGATGACCTTGAAGGTCCCTTCCAACCCAAACCATCCTATGAACTGTATGAGATCTTCCATCCCAGCATGCTGAGGCAGGATGTAAACTGAGACATTGAAAAGAGACAGCAAACCTCTGTGAGAGCAAAGTTCAGGACAGAGTTCTCTGAAGAAAACATTAAACTTTTAATTGATTGCACCTACCAAAGCTTCCTCAGGTAACAATCAGCACTAATGATACATTCTGTTGTTTGATAAGGTATGTTCATTACTGTTTTCCTTTCACAATCAGCTCAGTCTCAAAGCCACAGTCTGTATTCTCACTTCTTGCAGCATGCAGAAGTGTTCTTGGGGAGGATGAAAAGGTTACAGGGCAATGAAGACAGAAATTAATTTACCAAAAGGAATTACATTTAACAAAGTATCTGTTTCCAGCCTTGCTGAGGTGGAAGAGATGAAAGATGGAGCTGTATTCCTCTCCTAACGACAGCAAAGGAGAGAGATAGAGACCAATTAAACTGGCACAATAATGAGGTACCAAAAAAGGCCAAAACCATCACAAATCACAGAACAAAGCAGAGAAGAAATGTCTCATCTGCTTATTTTCACTTTCAGTTTCAAAGCACTGATGCCACCCTGTGAACCAGCCCAGCTCCTTCCAGCACGACTTCATCTGCCATCATCTGGCTTCCAGAAAAGCAGCCAAGCCTGGCTGAGAGATGTCCCTGCCCACGGCAGGGGGCTGGAGATGATGTCTGAGGCCCCTTCCAACCTGAGCCATTCTGTGATTCTATGAAATGTGGTAGAAATGCCAGGTAAAAGGACACATTAACCACAGCCCTGGCCCCAGGCCTGCCACTGAGTGCCAGCTGATGGCAAGGAAAGGACATAACAGTGAGAACTTGGAACATGCATCTTCCAAAACCAGAACCCTAGAACGGCTTAGCTTGGAAAGGATTTCAGAGATTATCCACTCCAAATGCTGCCATGGGCAGGGAGGCCTCTCAACTGGACTTGGTTGCTCAAGGCCTCATCCAATCTGGCCTTCAAGACCCTCAGGGAGGAGGCATCCACAACTTCCCTGGGCAGCCTGTTCCAGTGTCTCACCTCCCTCATACCAAACAACTTCTTCCTCAGCTCCAAACCATTCCCCCGTGGCCTGGCTCTAGCCACTCTCAGGGAAAGTCCTTCTGCAGCCTTCCTGCAGGATCCCTTCAGGTACTGGCAGCAGCTCTAAGGTGCCCCTGGAGCCTTCTCTTCTCCCAGCTGCATGCCCCCAGCTCCCTCAGCCTGTGCTCACGCAGAGATGCTCCAGCCCTTGGATCTATCCAACAGAGATTCCAGCTCTCTCTTCAGAGTCCTAAGCAGCAACATTTCTACAGGAGTGTGCTGCATGTCAATATTCCAGCATTAATTTTGGACTAGACATATGTAATAAATTCATTAAAACAAGCAAGAATGTAAAATAAGATTAGGCAGGAAAACTTCCACTTGTACCAACTGGCTCAACAATAAATGAGCAGCTCGCAGAGCAGATACTTAATGAGAGGAGCAGCACTAAAAATGAGATCATTTCAGCTGGTAAAGACTCTCTAAAGATGTAAAGTAAAGAAGTGGGAGAGAATATGCCAATTAAACTTACATAGTTTGGGAAGTAATTACAGGGTTACGTGCTGGATGCAGCAGAGAGTACTGGGGGCTCTTGCTTGCAAATGGCTACCTGAGACCTACCCAGGGCTCGAACCCCTAAGACGCCACCAGTGCAATGCCTGGCGTCAGCCAGCGGGGCCAGCTCAGCGCCCGGACACTGGGCAGCAGGGAGCAGGTTCCAGCAGCGCCGCCACCAGTCAGCGCTGCCAGATGGGCTGAGCCTGCCGGTGACAGTTACCTCTGCTTTTTATGCACCCCTCTGCGTGTCTGATTTACTGTAGAGGCTTTCTGTCATCAGCACAACAGCAGATCCGCCCTGGGCTTGTCCTCTCCCCGACCAACAGCTCTCGCCCAGAGGCAAAACTGGGCACGTGGAGCTGGAAGTCTCAGCAAGTGGCACCAAGGCTGAGCTCCAACTGTGATGCACTCGACCTGCTCAGACTGGCTCTTAGAAGTCTCTTCCAATCAAAACGATTCTATGGTTCCATGACCTTCCCTTATCCAAACTCACAGGAGTTTGGTACAGATAAAGGAGGTGAAGACCTGAGCCACAGCCAAGAACTCCTAGAGGCAACCCACAAAGGAGCAGTGACCCAGCGAGCCTGGATGCAGAGCCTGCAACACCAATCCTGTGAGCCTTGTGTGACTCTCCAAGGCTCCTTTAGGAGGACCAGCACCGTGGGTACCAGTGCCTGAGTCTCTCCAACTGTATGCACTTTGCTCACAGTCCATCCACGGCACCCACATGGATGACAGCCAACGTCAGGCTCCCTGCAGCTCGCCCTGCTAGGCAGCTTCGCTGCACAGCAGTCATCTCCCCTTCAGCTGCAATGCTTCTCGAGGTTGCTCCTCGGAGCAGTGAGATCTTCCACCAACGAGAGATCAACAGATGAGCCATTCAAGCTTTTTGCTGGCCAGCACAGCAGGTGACCCTCCCCTTGAGCCTCTGAAGGCTTGAGATTCCTTACATAACGCTAAGAGATCCTCCTTTTCCCACAGCAGTGAGACCCCTTACCTGCAAGAGAAGTGACTGACAGCATGCTGAATCCATACTAATGAAATCCAGGTGTCCAAAGACCACTGACCAAGTCTGGGACTAAGATGGGATCTAGCCACACCTAAGCTTCATCAGAGGCTCAGAAAGCAAGGGAGTCTGCTCTGAACCTCGTGACTCAACAACAGGGTGTCTCTTAGCCTTCTACACCTCCACTCTGTGTAAATCATTCAAAATCAATGCTAACTGGATCACAGAATCGCAGAATCATTAAGGCTGGAGAAGACCTTTAAGATCATGGAGTCCAGCCATAACCCAACTGCCATGACCACTAAACTGTATCCTGAAGCCCCACATCTACAGCTTCTTGAACACCTCCAGGGATGGGGACTCCACCACCACCCTGGGCAGCCTGTGCCAATCCCTGAACACTCCTGCAGCAAAGAGATTTTTTCTAAGCTCCAAATTAAACCTCTCCTGGCACAGCTTAAGCCCTTTACCTCTTGTCCTATTGCTGGTTACTTGGGAGAAGAGACCAACACCAGCCTCACTGCAGCCTTTCAGGGAGCTGTAGAGAGCAATGAGTTCTTCCCTCAGCCTTCTTCAGACTAAACAACCTGTTCCCTCACCTGCTCCTCTTATGCCATGCCCTCCAAAGCCCTCGCCAGCCTCGCTGCTCTTCTCTAGACACACTCCTCAGTGTCTTTCCTGTCCTGTGATGCCCAGAACTCAACCCAGCACTCAAGCTGTGGCCTCCCCAGGGCTGAGTAGAGGGGCACCATCATCTCCCTTTCTATGCAATAAGCCACAGCGTGCACTTTGCCAAACCACACTTCTACAAAGTCACACTGAAACCACTTTTGCCATCACCTTGGATGGAGGTACTTTAAGCTATCTACACCACACAAAGGGACAAACACAGGTGCCAAGGGAGGTGATATCCTTATGGAGCCAAGCCATGGTCCCTCGTGCTCCCAGGGTTCAGAAACAAAATCAACAGGTGAGGCTTTTTGTCCTAGTACTGTAGATGGTTATTCTGGACATCTCCAAGGAAGGAGGAGGTTGCTTGCTGTAGCACCCATTTTCCCTACATGATAAACCAAGAAAACAAGGTGGATCAGAAGCAGACAACTCAGCCTACCAGAGCTGCAAATACACTAACTTCTGGACACCACAAGACAAGCTGATGCTCAGTTCCAGCTTTATTAATGTGTAGGAACATCAACACTAGCAAGGCTGACCTGTTGGTACCCCAGGAAGCAGAATCACCTCTCAGAGCATCAGCTCCCTCTATTTCAGACAGCCCTTGGATTAAGCCAGCCTTGTAACAACAGCAAAAGCCAAGCTGGGGTGAGCCCTCTTCTCCTTGCCATCTCCTCTTCCAGCTGGTTGAGCCCCACACTTGTACCTGTCTCTCCCTTCATCTTTCTGTACCTGGTTCTTCACTGAATGAAAAGCAATCACAACAGGAATGGGGCAGGAAATGGTAAAATGTTTTGAGGCTATCCACCATACTTTGGTATCTGCTTTGTGCTCTACCTGCTTAATGCTTCTATTACTTTAATGTTTCATTCTGCAGATGACACATTTCCTTCAACATCTCATTTTTGGTTGTTTAGAAACCACTTTACTAGCTCTGCCACGTTTCCCTTCTGTGTTGAAGAGCTGTTTGAGTAAATGTCACTGTTTTGCCTGCTGCTTGTGAAGTTTATTGCAGCAAGTTCCTTTAAAGATTATACAGCTTATATATGTATTCACCAAGGGACCAGAGCTTCAAAGCCTGTGCCATTCTTCACACTTGTGACAGGAAACGGAGCACGTTTCCTATTGATGGTCACAAAATCACAGAACGTGTCAGACTGGAAGGGACCCACAAAGGTCAACTTGTCCAACCCCCAACGCAGTCAGCAGGGACATCTCCAACTAGACCATGTGGCTGAGGGCCCTGTCAAGTTTGACCCTGAATGTCTCCAGGGATGGGGCTTCCACCACTTCTCCAGGCAACCTTTTCTAGTATTTCACCATCCCCATTATGAAGAACTTCCTCCTGATGTCCAGCCTAAATCTGCCCTACTCCAGTTCCAAACCACTGCCCTCATCCTATCCCCACAGGCTCTTCTGAACAGTCCCTCCCCAGCCTTCCTGTAGGTCCCTTTTGGATGCTGGAAAGCTGCTCTAAGGTCTCCCCAGAGCCTTCTGTTCTCCAGGATGGACAGGCTAACTCTGAGCCTTTCCTCCAGAGGGACTCCAGCCCTCTATCATCTTTGTGGCCTTCCTCTGGACCCACTCAGGCAGGTTCACATACTTCCTGTGTCAGGGGTTCTAGAGCTAGAGCAGTACTGCAGGTGAGGTACCACCGGAGCAGAGCAGAGGGGCAGAGCCACTTCTCTTGACCTGCAAGCAGGTCCCTTTAGCATTATTTATTTCTTTAGTCTGATGTCCTTTCAGCATTATATCCTCTATTTTATCTGTTGAAACTCCTCTGCCTGCTAGGTTCTCCGGGGTGTGTTTGCTCCTGATATCCAGTACCTCGGTTAAAACCCTTTTCATCACAGGCAGAATCTGGACACAGCTGCACCACAAAATGCCGTGAAGCCTGAGTCTGCTCCAGCACCACAGCAGCGTCCCTCTGTCCTCACTGGGTCCAGTCTCCCTCAGCACAAGGATCTGTGCACACAAGGATTGCCTCAGCGTTGTTAGGAACTGGGCAGCACAGTCCCACACAGCCTTCGTCTACCGCTTCATTTGCTGATTTCCACGCAGCACTGTAGTAACAGCAGCTAACCACTATCAAAGCAATCCCAGCACCTCCTGAAACTTAACACTGACAACTTTCATCTTGTTTATAAAGAACCTGTAACTCACACCAGCAAAACACTCCCTCTGCGAGCTTTCGCGTCTGCAGTCCTGTTAACTTGCTTGGATTGTGAGACTTGAGTACAACTCTGAAATCCTGTGCCTTCATTTCTCACTCTTAGAAGCAGGCACAGAAAGTTACAGCAAAGCTCTGCCTTTGCTTATCTGTGCCTCCTTCCTTCTCTTGTGCAGCCACCTCCTGGAGAAGAACTGGGCCGCACCAAATCACACCAGGTAGCATCTGACCTAGTTCAAATTGTGACTTCTTACCCCAAAATAATGCAATATACATCTGGATACTCCTTTTTTTTTCCTCACTCAGATCCTCTGCTGGCTCTTAGCAGCCTTCATGTTCTTCATTCATTCACTTTTCTAGCTTCTAAATACTGGACACTTCCAGACTTGCCCTTCTCTCCAACTCATAAAGAGCTTCTACCTGCCTTTGAGGTGAGTAGTTCTACCACTGGGGCACTAGTAAGCTACACACAGGCTACTGTGCTCTTCAGTAAGCACCATGCTAGGGCATGGGGCTCATGACTCACAGTCCCTCACCAGCAGTACTGAAAAACTCAGTAAATACTACCACTGACAACAAGTGAGAACAGGTGGTGCCCTACAAAACTGAACAAGTCGGAGGCAAAGGACTCCTCACATAATCCCTTTAAGTGATTAGAACTTCCATAAGCAACACACTGGTAAAGCTCATGAAACCAAAGGTGAAGCAGATCATCACAACACAGCCAGAGCTCATTTCAATCACCCAGCTGACACAGACACCCAAGATGATGCTTCAGCCACCTTCATCACAGCAGTACTTCATGAGAAGACCAACTGGACCACTGAGTACCACCAGAAGTACTTGGCTTCAGCAGTGCTTCACTGCCTTCAGCTGCTGGTTCAGGGAGCTTCTCCTACAGAAGTTAATCAGATCAACTTCTTGGAACACCACAACTTCATCAGGTTTCCTGAACAGCTTCTATATCTTGGTGGAGAGCACAGTTACACTCCTGAACACAGACTAGCTCCTAAACAAGGCACACTGAAGTCTTTGTAACTCCAGTTTTACTCACGCTCCCCACCTGCCTTATAGCACCCTTGGCTGAGCACCCACTGCCGAACAGAATCCAGCAGAAAGAAAGGTAAAACAGCACCCGACTATGTGAGAGAAGTCAACAATAACACAGAACAACGTGCAACAAATAACTGGAACGGGCTGCCCAGAGAAGCTGTGGATGCCTCAGCCCTGGAAGCATTTTAAGTCTAGACTGTATGAGGCTTTGAGCAGCCTGGGCTAGCGGGACTCTCCTTAAGGTCCCTTCCAACCCAAACCATACTGTGACTCTCTGAAGTCAGCCTCCCCTTTCCTGTCAGCCTCACACACACCGCGCCAGCAAGTACAAAACACACGGAGGAGGCCGAGCTGCTCCCCACCCGCGGCTGCCGCTGCACCCCCAGGCCCCCTGCCCTGAAGCGCTGCTCGCTAGGCTCAGCCCACGCTCCCGAGTGGGACAAGTGACACGGCCACGGGGCACGACTCCGTCGCTCCCCACGCAGGCCTTGGGCCCGCGGCGCGGCGGTTGCGAACCGGCGGGGCCCGGTCCCGGCCGCCCCAGCGCCGGCCCTCCTGTCCCGGCCCTCCCCTCCCACCCTCCGGCCCAGCGCGGCGCGGCGGAGCGGGGCTGCAGCCGGAACGCGGCGGCGAGGCCCGGCGGGCGCGGCCGCTGCTCCCCGGCGCCGGCAGCCCGCGGCCTACCAGCAGAGGTCCCTCCTTGGCCAGTTTTGCGGCGTGTTTTTGCTGCACTTGAAACTTTCTGCAGGAAACCCGGGCTCGGGTCCGCGTCTGCCCCAGCCGCGGGCAGAACCACCCGGACAAAAGCGCCCGCCCGCCCGGCCCGGCCGGCTCCTCCGAGGGGAGCTCCTAGGGAAAGCGGTCCTGAGCTCGGTCCGCTTCTCTCCTCAATTTGCCTTTTTTTCTCTTTTTTCCCTCTGACCGTGTCCCGTCCCCCCCCCGCCACCGCCCCGGGCAGCTAATTAGCAGGGGGGCAGCGGGTCCCCGTGCCCCAGGCTGGGGGCGGCGGCGGGGGCGAGCGCGGTGCGGCGGGGGTGGGAGAGGAACTGGGTGTTAAGCGTTCCTGAGGAAGTTGCACAACGAGAGGGACTCCGCTTGTTTACCGGGTCCTCTGCCTTCGTCTGCCCTCCCATCTCCCACCCCCCACCAGGAACCCCCCTCCCCCCCGCTCCCTCTACCTTCACCCCTGGAGGCCGGGATCCGGGAAGCGGAGCCTCGCTGCTGAGTGGGAAGAAAAAAATAAAATCTAAAAAGAAGAAAAAAAAATTTTTACCTTCTCCTCCCTCCTCCCCTCCCCCAGCGCGGAGGAGGAGGAGGAGGAGGGGGTCGAGCTCTTTTTTTCCCTAAGGGAGCGCTGGGGTTCGCTCCCCGGCCGCTGGCAGCCGCTCTCCGGGCATCGCTGGGCGGAGCGGCCGCCCCTTGCCGCGGGAGGGGCTGCTGTCCCCACCGCCCCGCAGGGCTCCCGGCCCCGCGGCCGCAACTTTTTCTCTCACGCTCTGGTGTGCGCCCGCTCCGACGGGGAGGGGGGAGGAGAAAAAACAACCCACGGCGCCCGGGAGCGGGCCCAGCCGCCGTGCCCTGCCAAGGCCCGGGCGCAGCTGCCTAGGCGGCCTCTGCCCCCAGCCCCGGCTCGGCGGGAGCGCCTTCCCGTCGTCCGCCGCTTTCCTTCCCCCTTCCCTCCCCCCACCCCGCCTCAAAAAAATATCACCCGGCCCTCCCCCCTGCCGAGAAGGCAGCGGCTCGCACCCGTTAGGAGAACAAGTGTGCCGATATCCTGTTGTGATATGCACTGGCTGCCGAGCCCGGCAGGCAGCGCCGGGCGTGTGCGCGGGGGCCGCTCCCCCACCCCGGGCGCACTTCAGCGAGAGCGCGCAACTTCAGCGAGCCGCCGCGGCCGCGGCCCTGTGCCCCGCCGCCTCCCCACCCACCGCCCCCAAACGCGCTCGCTCACTCACAGGCGCCGCCGGCACCCCGCTGCCAGCCGCCGGCAGCCCCACGAGGCCGGTCCGCGGAGCCAGCGGCGGTGACAGGCGGCGGCGGGCGCCGCAGGCAGCCCGGGGCGGGCAGGGGCCGTTCCCCGCCGCCTCACATGTCTGCCGCAGCGAGCGCGGCGCACGCACCGCACACAGGAACTGAGCACTCCGGCAACACTTTTCGGTTTTTTTTTTTTTTTTTGCCTTTTTTTCCGCCTCTTAGGAAAAAAAGAGGCTGGGAGGTTTTTTCCTCTCGGTATGTGCCTGTGTGCGCAAACTTTCCCCAAAATGGCGGAAATGGGGAGACGATGGTGTTTTAAACACCTCTCGCACACGATCGCACAAAGTGCGGGAGCGACGGAGCAGACAAACTCCGCTGAGCGCTGCCAAGGCCTCGGCACGCCGGGACCCACGGGCACATTCAACCGGTACATCCCGGCGGCCGCCACCTCTCGCCGCTTCCGACCGAAGAGCCCTGGGCTCGTTCACACCCCTCTCGGCCGCGCATCGCCCTCCTGCCTGCCCGCACTTCTCCCCGTCCTTCAGCCGGTGCGAACAAAGAGCCGGGGAGTGGGGGGGCTCGGCTCGCTCCCCGCCCGGCGCTCACACGCGCAGCCAGGCACCCCCCGCCGCTGCACCCGCATCACATTGTTCCCAGCGGCGCGGCGGTGCCCCGTAAGTGTCATTAAATGGAGCCAACTGACACGCTCATTGGTGGGGCAAGTCTGCAAAATGTCTCGCTCGTCCCCTTTCCCTGCCCCCTCCCTTCGGAACCCATTCCCCCCCCCCAAAAAAAAAAAATAAAAGGCCCCCCCGCCCCCCGTTCCGGCAGCTCCCTCCCCCGTCTCTCTCCATCTCCGCGCACACACCGCCGTGCGTGCCTGCCCGCGTAGGTACAGACAGCTAGCGCAGCACACACCGACATGTACTCCCTGCGTGTGTTTGGGAAGAGAAAAATAAATAGCAGGCACCTCTCTCTTTCTTTTGTTCCTCTTTCACACTCGCACACTTATGATCTATGCGATCCCCGGGGCCTCAGCTGCTCCCCAGCCACTTGCGAGTCACTTGCCCACTTTCCCCGGCATTAACTTCCATCCTTGCTGCTGGAGGTGCTGGGGGAGCAGCCCCCCCGCCCCTCCCCTTCCCCAGCTACGTTTCGTAAGGGAGGCAGAGGAGGTGCGTCTCTGCCTTCATCTCCCGCGCTCTCCCGAACTTTCATCCTCACCTCGGGGCAAAATCAAACCCCATCACCGGCCTCTGCCACTGCAGCTGCCTAAACGGCTTGCGGATTAGATCGGAACCCGCCGCTCCTTACCCCCCCAAATTTCTCTTTTCTCCGTCTCTCGAGGAGTCCTGACAAATATGGTCCAAGGCTGCGGGCACAAGTGAGCATGCGCCCGCCGAGCCGGGGCTGGGGAAAGGGGAAACCGCCGCCGCCGCCGCGGCTCCTCTTCCTCCCTCTCGCCGCGCTGCCGCTGCGCCCCGGACACCGGCCAGCGGCTGGCGGCCGCGATCGTCGCCGCCCCGCCGCAGATGCAGCCGCCAGCCAGGGCCCCGCCGCGGGGTGCGCGGCTCCTTCCCCCCGCGATCCGCCGCCGACGCTGGCGGAATAATGACGAGACTTGTGCCGCGGCCGCGCCGTGCTGGGCGCTCGCAAAAACGGTGCCCCCCGCTTCTGGGGCTGGGAAGAGGCCGCGGAGACCCTCCCCGCCGCTCCTGGCCCCCGTCCTCGGCACAAAGCGGGGCTGGGGCAGCTGCGCACCGGGAAGGGAAGTGGGGACCCAGCGGGAGAGGGGCAGCTCGCTGCGGCCCCACCGAGGGCTCCTCCGGGCTCCCTCTGCCCTCCAGAGCCTGGGGTTCGCCCCACAGACGGGCGCCCTGCGGTAGCCTCGTGTCGTTAGACCTGGCCAGCGCGCAGGTTGCCAGTGGTGTCACATGTGCCACCTGCCTGCCTTCTCGCCGTCCTCAGTTCCCCGAGAGACTCCTGCCTTCAGCCGCTGTTTGCTCTCGCTTGCTGCTTTCCAGAACACAGGGAAGACGGAGGGCCTGTGTTACTCCGTGGGGTTGGCCGGGGTGGGCTTCCTCCACCGATGAGAGGGAAGGTGAAGCAAAATAGATCTAAAAAGGGAGGATGGAGCATTGCCATCAGTGGTATATAGCTCATGCTTCTAAAAATATGTGTGTCTGTACAGTAACAAGTGACAGGACGAGAGGAAATGGCCTCAAGTTGCACCAGGAGAGGTTTAGGTTGCACATTAGAAGAAACTTCTGCCCTGAAAAGACTCTCAAAGACTGGAGCAGGCTGCCCAGGGAGGTGGTTGGATGCCTGTCCCTGGGGGTGTAGGAGGCAGAGATGTGATGCTGAGGGACATGGTTTAGAGTTAAAGAATGGTTGGGCTGGATGATCCGAAAGGGCTTTTCCAACCAGAAGCATTCTCTGAGCCAGTTATGTGTCTATATAGTTTCAGGCAAGGTGTGGAACATTACTGGGCATAATTATTCTGAACATTCTTCTCAGACCACAGAATGTCTCTCTAAGCTGACTCTGTCCTTTGAAGACAAAACCTGGGAAAGTGAAATCTGTAGTTCTAGTAGTTTGGGACGTTGTTATCCTTCTCTTCAAAAGACTCTCAAAGCTCACCTTACCCTGTTGTTAATCACAGTAGTGAGCAGCAGCCACATTTCCTCTGGATTTTATACATGCTCCCTGCAACAACTTTGGCCCAATTTACTGTAGTAGAAAAACTACTAATAGTGACAAGTGTCCAGGAATGAGCATCAGCATGGAGAGTCAACAAAGAGATGGCAAAAATGCTTTCCTACAAAATCAGGGCAACTAATAAGATAGTTCCTACAAGACCAAACCCAACTTTGTTTTTTTTTGCTTATGGGTATGTCACTGGCACAGGCTGCCCAGAGAGGTTGTGGAGTCTCCTTCCCTGATGACTTTCCAGCCCTGGATGTGTTCTTGCGTGACCTGCACTAGATTCTGCTCTGGCAGGGGGGTTGGAATGTCCATCAAGAGTGGTCAGGGACTGGCACAGGCTGCTCCCGGAGGTGGTGGAGTCCCCATCCCTGGAGGTGTTGAAGAAACCTGTGGCCGTGGCACTTTAGGATGTGGTTTGATGGCTGTGGTGGGGTTGGGCTGATGGTTGGACTGAATGACCTTAGAAGTGCAATGAAGTTGTTGAGGGGCCTGGAGCACAGCCCTGTGAGGAGAGAGGCTGAGGGAGCTGGGGAGGTGTAGCCTGGAGAAGAGGAGGCTCAGGGCAGAGCTCATTGATGTCTGCAGCTCCCTGAAGGGAGGCTGTAGCCAGCTGGGCTTGGGCTCTGCTCTCAGGCAACCAGCAACAGAACAAGGGGACACAGTCTCAAGCTGTGCCGGGGCAGGTTGAGGCTGGATGTGAGGAGGAAGTTGTTGTCAGAGAGAGTGATTGGCATTGGAATGGGCTGCCCAGGGAGGTGGCTGGAGGTGTTGCAGCCAAGCCTGGCTGGGGCACTTAGTGCCATGGTCTGGTTGCTTGTCCAGGGCTGGGTGCTAGGTTGGGCTGGCTGAGCTTGGAGGTCTTTTCCAGCCTGCTTAATTCATGGATTCTGTGGTCTCCAGAGGTCCCTTCCAACCCCTAACATCCTGTGATCCTATATCACAGTGGTATCCCCATAGCAGAGTCAGCATTGCACTGGACACTGGCAGAAGATTTGATGGTGAGCATTTCTCAAGCCCCTTTGGCTCCAGTGGCATTGCACAGAGGCTGCAGTTTTTGTCAATGAACACAAGTTCATTAGGAACTAATTACAGAAAGCAGTGTGGACCTAACTGCAGTAATTAGTGGTGACATGCTTTTCAGCTCTTGTACAGCACAGATGCAAACAGATAGCAGAGGAGAAGAAAACTCTCACTTTCCACCAGTGAAGGAAATTTACGGGTCACGAAGAAAGACTGAACTGCAGCTGCACTCAGTGCCTGTCTGAAAGCCACTTCCCAAGGTTTTGGGTAATGTTTTTACGCAGATAGTTGCCAACTAACAACATTATTCTGTCGTAGCATTAAATTAGCTGGGCCCTGGAGAAGGCACTTGGAGAATGATGCAGTTTGCTGCCTCAGGATGCTCAGCCTGTGCCGGTCATTTCTCCAGATGACAGCGAGGTTCAGGGCAGGGTAGATCACAGCCCGTTATGAAGAAGCATTTCTAAGAACACAAGGGATGAGTTACCTGCAGTTAGCTTATTTATGCTTGGGAAACTTTCTCTCTTCCTTGGAAAATCTTAGACTCACAGAACTGTTTGGGTCGGCAAAGTCCTCTGTGATCATCCAGTGCAACCTTCAACCCAGTACCACCATGGCCATCAACTCACGTCCCACAGTGACATAGAATCATAGAATCAACCAGGTTGGAAGAGACCTCCAAGCTCATCCAGTCCAACCTAGCACCCAGCCCTAACCAATCAACCAGACCATGGCACTAAGTGCCTCATCCAGTCTTCTCTTGAAGACCCCCAGGGACGGTGCCTCCACAGGTTTCTTCAACACTGTTGCGGAGGAGTATTCTGCTGCCTGCGCCGATTTTGGCGGAGGGGAGAAATTAATTGGTGTGAGATGCTGTTATATGAAAATAGATATTTATTCAATAAACATACATTATATATTTATTGAACTCTGCCAACCCCAACCACTGTGTATTAATAGTAAAATGGGTTCTACATGGTCATGGGAACATTCGAGGGCAAATATCTACAGTCCAACTTATTAATAAGTAGCAAACAGTTCAAACTATAAACAGAGAGAGGAGTTTTCCCTGCGGCAAATACCGTTTGGGGTCTATGCACTGTTCTGCTCTATGGCAGAGGCAACAGATGTTACAGAGGCATTAAAGCATTTACTTACAACTCTTATTAATTATTGTGCTAGTTTGAAGCAGGCTAGAATGTCTTGGTAAGAAGAACTAGATAATTGTCTGAAAAAGGAAGACAATGGTTGTGTCTCCTTCCCTCATCCCCGCTGAGAAGGATGGGAACAAGAAGTAAACATTAGATAACATTCTCCATTTTGTCTCTCACTCTGCTTTTGTCTTCACACTGAGCAACATCTCATTAACCTCGATGCCACTAACCTTCCTTCTTAACCTCTTGGCTGCACCTCTTTTCTTTCTGGGAACTGGGGTAAGGTTGAGAGGGGCAGGGGGAGGTGTTGGGGTGGTTGTGAACCCCTCCTGGGGACTCAGGTTTCTGGGAGGGGAGTTGTGCTTCTGTATTGTTTATCCTTTGTATATTTCTGTATATAACTGTATATATTGTAAATAGCTGCTTGTATATTTGCTGCTGTAAATAAATAGCTTCATTTATATTCCCAGAGGCCGTCTGAGTTAGCTGGGGCAGTTTCTAAAGTGTGGGGGGGCGGGTTACAGCCAAACCACCACAATTATCAATCACCCTCCGGGGCTACGTCACAGTGTCCAAACTTCAGGGGATCTCTGCCCGTGGACTTTGAGGCTGGAATCTTCCTGGTTTCAGGAGAAAGGAAACTCTTCCTGGTTTCTGGGGAAACGATGGTCTCTGACCTAGTTCTCCTAGCCAAGGATGCAATCTCTGCCTTTGTGCTGCTGACTTCTTCTGGATGCTCTGTCCAGGGATTCTTAGCAGGCAGGATCTCAGGTGCAGGAGTAGGATGTTGTACTGTCTCAGCATGGATCTCATGCAGCTAGCAGGCCGATCGTGTGCAGACAATCCAGAGTCTGCTTCCTGGTTGTCTCAGCGTCAGCGGCGCTTACCAGGCAACAATAGGCAGCAGGCATGCAGGATGTGTGAGGCTGCTGGGAGTCTGAGCTCTGTAGGCAAAGGCAATGCAGGATATGGGCCTGATAACACAGTGGCATGCAGATGTGCACAGCTGGCTGGGAGACTATGGGCTCCACATATATATATAGGCAGGCTTAAGTGAGCTCTGCAACTAAGTATGCAGGCAGGCAAGCAATGTATGGGATCTGAGCTATGCAGGGAGTCCGAGTGTGGGGGTCTGAGCACGTTGTTTACCTGTGCACCCCTATTTATTGACTGTGGGCTGAGATTAATGGCCCCTTGGCCACTAGAATGACCAATCAGGTTGGCAGTCAGCCAAACCTTACCATAATAGGCAGAAGCTCTTGCCTTGACTTTCCCAAATGTGGGGATCACATGGGTCCCATCCTCTTTAACATCTTCATAGATGATCTGGATGAGGGCATGGAGTCAGTCATCAGCAAGTGTGCAGATGACAGCAAGCTGGGGGCAGATGTGGCTGGGTTGGAGGGCAGAAGGGCTCTGCAGCAGGACCTTGACCGCCTGGACAGATGGGCAGAGTCCAAGGGGATGGGGTTCAATAGCTCCAAGTGCAGAGTGCTGCACTTTGGCCACAACAACCCCATGCAGAGATACAGGCTGGGGTCGGAGTGGCTGAGAGCAGCCAAACAGAGAGGGATCTGGGGGTGCTGATTGATACCCACCTGAACATGAGCCAGCAGTGTGCCCAGGTGGCCAAGAGGGCCAGTGGCATCCTGGCCTGCATCAGGAATGGTGTGGCCAGCAGGAGCAGGGAGGTCATTCTGCCCCTGGACTCTGCACTGCTTAGACCACACCTTGAGTGCTGTGTTCAGTTCTGGGCCCCCCAGTTTAGGAGGGACATTGAGATGCTTGAGCGTGTCCAGAGAAGGGCAACGAGGCTGGGGAGAGGCCTTGAGCACAGCCCTACGAGGAGAGGCTGAGGGAGCTGGGATTGGTTAGCCTGGAGAAGAGGAGGCTCAGGGGAGACCTCATTGCTGTCTACAACTACCTGAGGGGAGGTTGTGGCCAGGAGGAGGTTGCTCTCTTCTCTCAGGTGGCCAGCACCAGAACAAGAGGACACAGCCTCAGGCTGTGCCAGGGGAGATTTAGGCTGGAGGTGAGGAGAAAGTTCTTCCCTGAGAGAGTCATTGGACACTGGAATGGGCTGCCCGGGGAGGTGGTGGAGTCGCCGTCCCTGGAGCTGTTCAAGGCAGGACTGGACGTGGCACTTGGTGCCATGGTCTGGCCTTGAGCTCTGTGCTAAAGGGTTGGACTGGATGATCTGTGAGGTCTCTTCCAACCCTGATGACACTGTGACACTGTGACACTGTGATAGTGTGATAGTGTGTGGCTTACCCCAGGCAGGCACAAGCTGGGTGTGTGGGGGCTTACACAACCTGTTTACAACCACCTTATACAGCACAGACCCTAGGCAGGCCAGGCTCCATGGCACCAGGTCTGTTGTGCCCCTTTTATCCATTTATGTGTTTATCTCTGGTGTAGGCAGAAAAACATGTCCAGGCAGGGCAAGGCATAAACAAGCCCATTTTTGGTCCTAGAGGCCCTCCATGACAAACACCTACAGGGATGGGGACTCCACCACCTCCATGGGCAGCCTGTGCCGGTCCCTGACCACTCTTGCAGCAAAGAATTGTTTTCCTCATCTCCAACCTGACCCTCCCCTGGCACAATTTGAGGCCATTTCCTCTCCTTCCTTCACCTGATCCTAGGAAGAGCCCAACCCCAGCTCACTGAAGGCTCCTTCGAGGGAGTTGTAGAGAGCAGTGAGGTCTCCTCTCAGCTAGGGAAACAGTTTTTGGTGCATGAAGGATCTTGAAGCCAACTCAGCTTTGTTCTGACATTTCTCAGGGGACATTAATGTTGGATATCAGGAAAAGGTTTTTTTTCCCCAAGAAGGTTGTCAAGCCCCAGAACAGGCTGCCTGGGGGAGTGGTGGAGGAGTCTGAAAGGTGTGGGGATGTGGTGCACAGGGACATGGTTTAGTGGTGAGCTGGCAGTGCTGAGCTAAGGCTTGGACTTGATGACCTTTAAGGTCCCTTCCCACTCCATCAGTTCTATGATCCTGTGACAGACCCTGTGGAACTCGGTCGTGTTCTGACCCATCCAGTCCTGCAGGAGGCCTGGTGTGGCCCCTTGCAGAAAATGATGGCATGGGTGGAAGAGCTCCTTGGAGGACCTGTATTGGACATCAGAACTGAAGCATTTGAACCGAGACTCAGCAGAGCTATTGGATCAGTAGTTTGCTCTCTGAGCAAAGCCAAGGGACTTGGAAAATCACAGAGAATCACAGAATCAACCAGGTTGGAAGAGAGCTCCCAGCTCATCCAGTCCAACCTAGCTCCCAGCTCTAGCCAATCAACCAGACCATGGCACTAAGTGCCTCAGTCAGGCTTTTCTTCAACACCTCCCTGGGCAGCCCACTCCAATGTCAATCACTCTCTGTGAAGAACTTCCTCCTAACATCCAGCCTGTGCCTCCCCTGGCACAATTTGAGACTACCACAACTAGTTTCAAGAGGGACCACCAAGTTCTGTGTCAGTGCAGGGTTGTAGGACCTTGGCTCACTGCATGGCAAACTGAAAGGAGGCAACATTCACCTGATCAAGTGTTCACCTCTCCACTGCTGGTAATGCAGAGGGTCCACAGAGCTGAATCATGGAATGCCTTAGGTTGGAAAGGACCTTAGAGATCATCTACTCCAACCTCCCTGTCATGGACAACTAGCCTTGGCTGCTCAAGGCTTCACCCAAACTAAGTGCTAAAGCAGTTGCTAGATGATAAATTTAGAGCAGAATTCACAAGCCAAGGTTCTTTGGAAAGACTTTTGACTGTCAGGAACTGCTTATTGCAAATGAAAGATACAACAAAAGCACATCTGGTACCACAAACATTTACATGCTTTCTTGGTTCCCACACAAACTTGTTCATTCAGCACCCCCCAGCTGCCCCCAACAGCCTGAATTAGATCAGATACAGCTAACCTCAAAGTTGGCTCTTGAAGTTCCTCATATGAGGGTAGTGAGACACTGGGATGAGTTGGCCCAGAGGAGCTGTGGATACCTTGTCCCTGGGAGTGTTTAAGAGCAAGCTGGATGAAGCTTGGAGCAGCCTACTCTAGTGGGAGGTGTCCCTGATCATGGCACAAGGGACCTTGTGTGCTCTGCCCCTTCTTCAGTCCCAGCCCCAGCCGTGTTGTGGCAGCTCCTGATGTGTAACAAGCCCATCATTTTGTCAATAAACATTTATTGAGTAAAAATAGATTAACCAGTAGTCAAATATGCTCTTTGGACACGAGTTCTGTTGGCACTTCTCTGAGCAGCAGACTCCCATCTGCACGCTGAAGACAATGGTGCTGGGAGGGGAGAGTGACGTTTGGTGCCGTCTTGGCAGGGCCTTGAATGCCAGATTCTGGAGCAGCTAAATTTGGGCTCTCTCAGAGTATTCTTGTAACTGGTTGAATAGGTGTTTGTGCTGGAGCCAAAGGCTGCTTGTTTTGCTGAGAGCAAGCACATGAACATCCTCCTGCATGGCTCCCGACTCCCAGACCTTGGGTTCCATCTAAGGTGGCGAGAGGGAAGAAATGCAGCCCAGAGACTGAGTTGTGTGTTGGGTTTGTGCCCTGGGCTTGCAGATGGGCAGCAGAGCTGGGGGAGGGTCTGGAGAACAGGGCTGGGGAGCAGCAGCTGCGGGAGTTGGGGGGCTTCAGCCTGGAGGAGACTGAGGGCAGAGCTCATTGCTCTCTGCAGCTCCCTGAAAGGAGGCTGCAGTCAGGTGGGGTTTGGGCTCTGCTGCCTACTCTCAGGTGATAGAAGGGGAAATGGCCTGGAGTTGTGCCAGGGGAGGGTTAGGCTGGAGAGGAGGAAGAATTTGTTGCTGCCAGAGTGGTCAGGGATTGGCACAGGCTGCCCAGGGAGGTGGTGGAGTCCCCATGCCTGGAGGGGTGCAAGAAACCTGTGGGCATGGTGGTGTGGGAAGTGGTTTGGTGGCCACAGTGGGGTTGGGTTGCTGCTTGGACTGGATGATCTTGGAGGCCTTTTCCAACCAAACCTATCCATGATTTTATAGCTTCTCAGCTAATATCTGAACACAGATGAGGATCAGTGTCTACATTTCACCCAATCCCTTGTCATTCCTGGGGTCTTGGTATCTACAGTACAGACTGAGCTGCCTCCAAGATGGTCTTGTTTCTCACAAGGAGTCTCCATGGGACATTTTGTCTCACTTCCAGCAACCTGGCAGCTCATTGTGTGACCTTTCTCACCAGTGACAGTTATCAGGCTGCCACATGATTCTTCCTCAGGCCTAACCAAGAGAGCAGTAAAAAAGGGCTTGAGGGCAGTCACTGGCAAAAAAAACAAACCTTAAAATGCTCTTAAAGATTCTAAGGCAGGAAATGAGAAGTGTGAAAGCTTTAAGGAGCTGGGGATGAGGAGAGGTGAGGAGTGTGCCTGCCCAGCAGCAAAGACAGGCCCTTTGCAGTCCATGGTTGCCATCAGCAGTGCTCTCTCCCCCTCCAAGGATGTCCCTGTAGAGGTGAAGCCACAGTGACTGGTGGAATTGGCTGGGGCTTGCCACTAAGCCCAGGACAGCTGCTTTCAGGTACCACACTGAAGAGCAGAGCCAGTAACACCTCTGAACTCTCAATCCCCAGTGTGTGCCCTGGCTGCAGCCCAGCTCTGTGTCTGAGTCAGCCTGGGGTACTCAGCACTCTTCTTGCCCTGGGGGGGAATACTAGAAAGGAGCTGCAGGGGTTTCCAGCCATGTTTCAGCTCCTTGTGCAGCTGGATGCACACTAGGGGCAGCCCTGGAGAGCTTGTTTCTAGAAAGTAGGAGTTCCAAGACCTTGCAGAGCAGGGATCCCATGGATTTCATCCAAGCTGCAAGGCCACCAAGGTTTGCCTTCCAGAGGTGGTCTTCATCTTGAAGGAATTCAAAGGCAGTGCAGATGTCAATCATGGAGTCACAGGACACACTGGGCTGGAAGGGGCTCTTGAAGGTCACCTTGTCCATCTGCCCCACAGTGAACAAGGACATCTCCAACTAGATGAGGTTGCCCAGGGCCCCATCAAGTTTGACCTTGAGTGTCTTCAGGGATGGGGCCTCCAGCACATCTCTGGGCAGCAGAGCAGGACTGCTGGTGAAAAGTTTGGGAAGCAGTGGACCAGAATAATGAGGTGGAAAAGCAGAAGAAGTAATTTGTAAGAGTGGGTCAAATGCAAATGAGGACCTCTTGGGAATATCAATGAGCCCTCTTAAGCCAGGAGAATACTGCAGTTAGAAGCTTGGATGTATGAGTTGGGCATTAGGGGAGGGCTTGGAGCATTGGCAAAATCTTGCATCAGTTGAAGGAAGCAGGAGAGGACACCAGGTTGACTGGCAGGGAGAAGGGGTACAAAGGTGCAGCAGAGGCTATACAGTGCCAAACTGGGAGGCAAACAGCGACAGTACCAACCTGGGAGGCTTGGCTGAGACAGCTGCAGGCTGTGCTGCCACCCAGAGAGTCCTGGGCAGACAGCTGGGCACAGAGGAGCCAGATGAGATTCAACAAGGACAAGTGCAGAGTCCTGCACCTGGGCAGGGATAATAAACTGCACCAGTCCAGGCTGGGAGGTGACTGCTGGAGAGCAGCCCTGTGGAGAGGGACCTGGGGGTGCTGGTGGAGAACATCCATGGCACAGCAATGTGCCCTGGGGGCCAAGAGGCCAATGGGATCCTGGGGGGGCATTAAGCAGAGTGTGTCCAGCAGATCAAGGGAGGTTCTCCTGCCCCTCTACTCTGCCCTGCTGAGACCTCATCGTGAATACTGTGTTCAGTTTGGGGCTCCCCAGTTGAAGAGGGACAGGGATCTGCTGGAGAGGGTCCAAGAGAGGGCTCTGAGGATAATGAGGGGACAGGAGGGCACTGCCTGGTGAGGAGAGGCTGAGGGACCTGGGGCTGCTTAGTCTGGAGAAGAGAATATTGAGAGGAGATCTAATCAATGTCTATATATCTCTGAGGGCTGGGGGTCAGGAGGGGGGGACAGGCTCTGCTCACTGCTCCCTGGGATAGCACAAGCAGCAATGGATGGAAGCTGCAGCACAGGAGGTTCCAGCTCAACACAAGGGGAACTTCTTGACTGGAAGGGTCCCAGAGCCCTGGCACAGGCTGCCCAGAGAGGTTGCGGAGTCTCCTTCTCTGGAGCCTTTCCAGGCCTGTCTGGATGTGTTGCTGTGTGCCCTGAGCTAGATTGTGTGGTCCTGCTCTGGCAGGGGGGTTGGACTGGATGAGCTCTCTGGGTCCCTTCCAACCCCTAACATCCTGTGACCTGTGATCTGTGATCCCAGATGGATAATAGGCCAAGAGAAGTCACTGAGAGTGAAGGTCCTGAGGGAGGACAAGGTGGGGAGTAGTGAGAGACTTTGTGCAGAGGAGAAGTGGAAAGGCAAACAGTGTGAGGATGCCAGGAAGGAAAGGGGGCAGAGGGGAAGGAGCATGGGTCAGGCCAAGCTGCAACAGCAGGAGGTCTGCACTCTAAAAATGGAGCTCTCCAGGTGAAGTGTGGAAGGTTGATCACAGCCAAGAACCTGATCATGAGTGAGGAGGAGGGCAGAGAATTTACCAAGTTGGAAAAGACCTCTGAGATCATCGAGCCAAACCTGTCTGACTGTTCTAATTAGCTAACCCCTGGCACCAAGTGCCTCATGCAGCCTCCTTTTAAACACCTCCAGGGATGGGGACTGCACCACCTCCCCAGGCAGCCCATTCCAATGCCAGTCTCTCTGTGAAGAAGTCACCACAAGGCTCTCTGCCATCCAGGTCCATCCCTGCCTGCTCTTTGCCAAGGGGTGTGGGCACA
This sequence comes from Pogoniulus pusillus, assembly GCF_015220805.1. Lineage (NCBI taxonomy): Eukaryota > Metazoa > Chordata > Aves > Piciformes > Lybiidae > Pogoniulus > Pogoniulus pusillus. The sequence continues at coordinate 14,078,567 of NC_087296.1, read as the reverse complement.
GTCTGTGTGCCAGGGCCATCACCACTGCCCTTAGCAAGCCATGCAGAAGCTTAGAGCAGCCTCGCAGCAGAGCATGGCCTTGGAAAGCCTCTTTGTGCTGTCACCAAAGGCCAGCAAGCACCCTGAGAGCTAAGGTTGTGTAAGTGTGCCCAAAGGAGGCAAACTGATGCAGAGGAGCAACCATAACCCTTGGGAGCAGAAGCTACATAGTAAGGGGCTGCAGCCTGCGCTCCGTCCTTGGGCAGGGCTTGGGCCACTCACTCCAAGAGCACATTGAGGTGCTGGAGTGTGTCCAGAGAAGGGCAACCAAGCTGGTGAAGGGCCTTGAGCACAGATCTCCTGAGGACTGGCCGAGGGACCTGGGATTGGGTAGCCTTCAGAAGAGCAGGCTGAAGAGAGACCTCATTGCTCTCTACAAGTCCCTGAAAGGTTAGAGTGAAGTGGGGGTTGGGCTCTTCTCACATGCAACAGGTGACAGGGAAGAGGAAACAGCCTGAAGCTGTGCCAGAGAAGGACTGGGTTGGATGTTTGGAACAGTTTCTTCCCATGGAGGGTTCTCAGGCGCTGGAAGAGGCTGCCCAGGGAGGCAGTGGAGTCACCCTGCCTGGAGCAGTGTACCAGCTGTGGAGATGTGGTGCTTGGAGATGTGGCTCAGAGGTAGCCTTGGGAGAGTAGGGTGAGTGGTTGACTGAGTGACCTAAATGGTTCTGTGACTCTCTATCAACCCCTGCTCATGGGTGTGCAGCCACAGCACCACTCTGCTGCCTTCACTGCACAGAGCCAGAGGACTATGGATGGGCACCAATGCAGCACAGATGTGCCTGATTCTGAACTGTCCCCCTGGTGTCAGACCCAGAAACAGGCTCTGTGCCTGCTCTCTGCTCTGCTCCAAAGCAGGCAGTGCCACTGCTGTGTGCCAGCCTGGCACAGCCCCACTGGCACACGTCCTAAGGGATGCACAGGCTGGTGCTGTGGCAGGGGTGCTGGGCCCAGCAGCCACAGGGGGTTTGTGCTCTGTGGCTTTCACTGCAGCCACACCCAGAGAATTGTTTGGGCTAGAAGAGAGCTCCGAGATCATCCAGTCCAGCCTTCAGCTCAGCCTCACCATGGCCACTAAAGCGTGTCCCATGGAGACTCCTTGTGAGAAACAAGACCATCTTGGAGGCAGCTCAGTCTGTGCTGTAGATACCAAGACCCCAGGAATGTCAAGGGATTGGGTGAAATGTAGACACTGATCCTCATCTATGTTCAGAGATTAGCTGAGAAGCTATAAAATCATGGATAGGTTTGGTTGGAAAAGGCCTCCAAGGTCATCCAGTCCAAGCAGCAACCCAGCCCCACCGTGGCCACCAAACCACTTCCCACACTGCCATGCCCACAGGTTTCTTGGACCCCTCCAGGCATGGGGACTCCACCACCTCTCTGGGCAGCCTGTGCCAGTTCCTGAGCACTCCTGCACCAAACAATTTTCCCTGATGTCTGACCTAAGCCTCCCCTGGCACAACTCCAGGCCATTTCCTCTCTCACCTGACACCAAGAGGAATAAACTCGGTCAGCCTCACAGGTCCCTGCTCTGCTGCCGTCCTGGTTCGGGATGCCAGGTCAGGAGAAATGTCCTCTCGATGCCCCAGAAGGCTTTGTTCAGCACTTGCCCCAGCCCAGCTGCAGTTCTGTTTGCCTTCCACTGCCTCTAACCACTGGCACCAGGCTCTTGCCTCAGGGGGGAGCCTGTTTGCTGGGAGTACACCTGGGCATCATCCCATGGGCACTGAGCAGGTAGTGCCTGGTGCATGCAGTCTGTCTTACAGCAGCAGCACCCTGGGAGTGCTGAGGGATTTATTTACTCGTTGGAAGTCACTGTGAGATTAAAAGGGACTGAAAAGAAACAGCAAAAGGAGAGACCCCATGCATGCTTTGAGTCACCCAATCTCGTGGCTCGCAGCAGCAACATTTGGGATCCTTCCCTCTTCATCTGCTGCTAGAGCAGTTTATATTTTGCTGGGAACGTCCACATGTGCTTGTGAGTCACTAAGCCTGACACATGTTGCTCTAAAAGCTGTCCTGCTGCTCTCCAGGGGGAGCAGGGAGTTGCTCCCTTCTCACCCTGCCATTCTGTCTTAAGGACCTTGGATGGGACTTCCCTCTCCTGCCCCCATGCTGCCAGGCTTTGCCATCCAGTCAGACCCACAGGTCCAACTCCTCCTTCATTGCCAGGTGTTTTCCACCAACAGTTCTGGATCAAGAAATTCTTGACAGCCCTTTCCTTTGCTGCCTGTTTCAGTGGAATTGTTCATAGAATCACAGAACTGTTGAGGCTGGAGGAGACCTCTGAGCCCATCCAGTGCAGCCACTCCCCCAGAGCTCACAGCCCCACCACTGCTGCTAACCACTGCCACTCAGCCACCTCCCTCGGCACCACATCCATGTGGCTGTTAAACACCTCCCGAGGTGGTGACTCCAGCACAGACTCACAGCACCATGCAGGCTGGCACAGCCCCAGAGGAGCACCAAGCCCAACCTAGAACCCTGCTCTACAAGATTCACCTTAAACTATAGCCCTAAGCACCACATCCAGACCACCCTGAAACACACCCAGGGTGTGCCAGTCCCTGACCACTCTGGCAGCAAAGACATTTTTCCCCATCTCCAACCTAACCCTCCCCTGGTGCAGCCAGAGGCCATGCCCTCTTGCTCTGTCACTTGTTCCTTTTGAGAGCAGACCAACCCTCACCTGGCTCCAACCTTTCAGGGAGCTGCAGAGACCAATGAGCTCTGCCCTCAGCCTCCTCTTCTCCAGGCTGAACACCCTCAGCTCCCTCAGCTGCTCCTCCCCAGCCCTCTTCTCAAGACCCTTCTTCAGCTTCATTACCTTTCTCTGGGCATGCTCCAGCACCTCAATGTCTTCCTTACAGTGAGGTGCCCAAAACTGAACCCAGTACTTGAGGTGTGCCCTTACCAGTGCTGAGTACAGGTTGATCTAGTACAGGTTGGTCTCTGCCCTCATCCTGCTGGCCACACCATTCCCAACAGAAGTCAAGATGCCCTTGACCACACTGTGTGCAGTTCTGGAGCCCCCAGCACAAGCAGGACATGGAAGTGTTGGAGCCAGTGCAGAGGAGGCCACCAAGATGCTGAGAGGGCTGCAGCAGCTCTGCTCTGAGCACAGGCTGAGAGAGTTGGGGCTGTGCAGCCTGGAGAGGAGAAGGCTTGGAGGAGACCTTGGAGTGGCCTTGCAGGATCTGCAGGGGGCTGCAGGAGGGCTGGGGAGGGACTATTGGCAAGGTCTGGGAATGCCAGGAGGAGGAGGAATGGGTTTGAAGTGGCAGAGGGGAGATTGAAAGTGAGTGTTAGGAAGAAGTTGCCTGCAGTGAGGGTGGTGAGAGACTGGCACAGGTTGCCCAGGGAGGCTGTGGAGCACAAAGCTTTGAGGTCTCTTCCAACCTAACCCATTCTATGAGTCTATAATTCTGCATTCATAAATGTAAGCAGTACTGCAGTGAGCAAAAGGCAGGCTTTGTCCTGGCCTCTGAAGCTAGATGCTGAGCCTCCCTCTCGTGCTAGGAAGTCAGTCTGCCCACATCTCATCTGGGATCTAGCAGTTGATGGCAAAGAGGGGATCACTTGTAGGAAAGCACTGGTGCAGGCCAGGCAGAGGTGGGAGTGCCTGCTGGCTGGAGATGTCAAGGTTCAACAAACAGACGTTGGGGCAGAACTCAGTCTCCCGTCTCCCAGCTCCCACAGCAGAGCAGGCAGGATGTGCTTTGTGGGGGGAGCAGTGGGTGTCAGTGTGTGTGCAGGCTGAAGCCAGCTGGTGGAAGAAGCTGCATCTGCAGCATGGTTTGGTTTCAGTGTCCAGCGAGGACAGAACTGAAGTGCTCAGAAGGAGCTGAACTTCAGAAAAGCTTCTTTAGCTGAAGCCAGTTTGTTTCATGTAGCACTCCTCAGACTCACAGATTGCATTGGCTTGGACAGGACCCTCAAAGGTCATCTCATCCAGCCCCCCTAAAGGTCATCTTGTCCAGCCCCCCTGCAGGCAGCAGAGACATCTCCAACTAGAGCAGGAACACATCAAGTCTGATCTTGAATGAGTCTGGGGCCTCAACCACATCCCTGAGCAACCTGTTCCAGGGTCTCCTTACCCTCACTGTGCAGAGCTTCCTCCTGGTGTCCAACCTGATTCTGCTCTGCTCCACTTGCAAAGCATTGTCTCTTGTCCTAACACTAGAAACTCTTCTGAACAGTCCCTCCCCAGCCTTCCTGTAGGTACCTTTCAGATACAGAAATGCAGCTCTGAGGTCTCCCTGGAGTCTTTTGCAGGTTGAACAGCCCCAGCTCTTTCAGCCTGTCTCCATAGCAGAGGTGCTCCAGCCCTCTGACCATCTTTGTGGCCTCTTCTGGACCAGCTCCAGCTGTATTCCTGGCTTCATGCCCTCCTCTGCAAACCAAAATCCTTCTATGGCTTCAGTGGCAGAAAGAGGATGATGTGGCCTGGGAAGAGGAGCTCTGCTCTCATGCATCCACTGTGCTGCTGTGCTGAGAGCTTTTCTACCCTGTTTCAAGGTACATGTGGCCATGGCACTCTGCTTCAGTGGCCTTGGTGGTGATGGGTTGATGGTTGGGCTCAATGAGCTTAGAGTTCTGTTCCAACCCAGACAATTCTATGAGTCCAGGATCATAGAAGCACAGAATGGTTTAGGTTGGAAGGCACCTCAAAGCTCAGCCAGATCCAACTTCCCTGCCATAGGCAGGGACACCTCCCACTAGAACAGGTTGCTCAAGGCCTCATCCAGCCTGGTCCTGAACACCTCCAAGGAGGTTGTGGAGCACAGAAGCACTGAATGGGATCAAAGACCAAAGATCACATTGGGTGCTTCTGTGCTCCACAGCCTCCCTGGGCAACCTGTGCCAGTGTCTCATCACCCTCAACCTGTGCCAGTCTCTCATCACCCTCACTGCAGGCAACTTCTTCCTCACATCCACTTTCTATCTCCCCTCTGCCACTTCAAACCCATTCCTCCTCCTCCTGCCATTCCCAGACCTTGTCAATAGTCCCTCCCCAGCCCTCCTGCAGCCCCCTGCAGATCCTGCAAGGCCACTCCAAGGTCTCCTCCAAGCCTTCTCCTCTCCAGGCTGCAGAGCCCCAACTCTCTGAGCCTGTGCTCAGAGCAGAGCTGCTGCAGCCCTCTCAGCATCTTGGTGGCCTCCTCTGCACTGGCTCCAACACTTCCATGTGCTGCTTGTGCTGGGGGCTCCAGAACTGCCCCCAGGACTGCAGGTGGGGTGTGAGGAGAGCAGAGCCAAGGGGCAGAATCCCCTCCCTTGCCCTGTGCCCACACTTCTCCTGATGATTTTACCTACCCTGCACATATTCCATCTGGAAAAACGAAAGCTGGAGGAGTTTTAGGTTTGCAGTGCTGAGGGCTGCTGCTGAGCTCCCAGGGAGCATTTGACACTTGTGCCCATCCAAGAAAGCACAGAAGAACTTTGAGATCCTTGTCTGAAAACCAGCAATGGACTTTTCTGGCTCCAGATGATGTCTTCCCCAATCACCACTCATCTGGGCAAGCCTGGGTGAAACTAAGAGTTTCATCAATATTTGATCACCCTGAAAGCAGCAGGCAGAGCCTCCACTCACAGGAGTGATGGCAGTGGTGATGCTCTGCAAGGGTACCCTTAGTGCAGAAACCTCACCTGGGGGCTCTCCTTAATGGATAACTTCTGGCATCTCTCTGATGTGCTGGAGCACTTCAGAGGGCTCTGCTGCAAGGACAGGCTGGGAGAGTTGGGGCTGTTCAGTCTGGAGAAGAGAAGGCTGAGGGGAAACCTGAGGGCAGCCTTCCAGTACCTGAAGGGGCTCCAGAAGAGCTGGGGAGGGACTGCTTAGAAGGGTCTGTAGTGCCAGGATGAGGGACAGTGGTTTGAAAGTGGAGCAGGGCAGAGTTGGGTTGGGCATCAGGAGGAAGTTCTGCACAGTGAGGATGGAGAAATACAGGAACAGGCTGTCCAGGGAGGTGGTGGAGGCCTCAGCCCTGGCGACATTCAAGATCAAACTTGACAGGGCCCTGGGCAGCCTGCTCTAGTTGGAGATGTCTCTGCAGCATGCAAGGGGTTGGACAAGAAGACCCTTGAGGGTCTCTCCCAACTTGATGCATTCTGTGATTCTGTGCTCAGTTCAGTGGGGTGAAGAATGTTCCTTGGAGTGGGTTTCAAATGTACACCTTAAGGTTTTCTGGGTTTTAATGAACTCCACAGTGAACTCAGAGAGCTGCCTAACACTGCAGCCTGTCAAGCTCTGCACTGCAACTCTGAGTCCAGAAACTCTTGGCACAAACTCTCTCCTACTCAGGATCATGGCATGGTTTGGGCTGGAAGAGACCTCCAGAGGTCATCTAGTCCAACCTCCCTGCAGTCTGCAGGGCAATCCTCCATCATCACCCTGATGGTAATCTCTTCCCATTCATAACACTGCTGACGTCCCCTCTTGGGTGAGGCAGCTCTGAGCAGCAACCCCATGAAACAGAGATCTTACCTGAATATCTGTCTGAATGAGCAAGAAGAGTAGCTGATTGATACCCACCTGAACATGAGCCAGCAGTGTGCCCAGGTGGCCAAGAGAGCCAGTGGCATCCTGGCCTGCATCAGGAATGGTGTGGCCAGCAGGAGCAGGGAGGTCATTCTGCCCCTGTACTCTGCACTGCTCAGACCACACCTTGAGTGCTGTGTTCAGTTCTGGGCCCCCCAGTTTAGGAGGGACATTGAGATGCTTGAGCGTGTCCAGAGAAGGGCAACGAGGCTGGGGAGAGGCCTTGAGCACAGCCCTACGAGGAGAGGCTGAGGGAGCTGGGATTGGTTAGCCTGGAGAAGAGGAGGCTCAGGGCAGACCTTATTGCTGTCTGCAACTACCTGAGGGGAGGTTGTGGCCAGGAGGAGGTTGCTCTCTTCTCTCAGGTGGCCAGCACCAGAACAAGAGGACACAGCCTCAGGCTGCACCAGGGGAGATTTAGGCTGGAGGTGAGGAGAAAGTTCTTCCCTGAGAGAGTCATTGGACACTGGAATGGGCTGCCCGGGGAGGTGGTGGAGTCGCCGTCCCTGGAGCTGTTCAAGGCAGGACTGGACGTGGCACTTGGTGCCATGGTCTGGCCTTGAGCTCTGTGCTAAAGGGTTGGACTTGATGATCTGTGAGGTCTCTTCCAACCCTGATGATACTGGGACACTGTGATACTGGTGTCCATGCAGATTTACTCACATGAAAACACTTCATCTTTTGGAAGGGGCAGGGTTGGTCTTCTGGGTGCAACCTAAGCCAAGTTTCAGCTGGGAACAAATAGCTGAGTTATATAAGCACACCTAAAAATAGCCTGACCCACATCTATGAGAGCAGGATCAGATCCTAACCAAATGGGGTTTGTTGGAGCATTTCCTGAAGGCAGGGGGAACAAAACAGCAGCACCTCTGGAAATACAGGAATGGACTTTGGAGATCTGGTCTGTAGCAGACCCCCCGGGGCCTCTGCAGTGGAGTGGTTTGCATGTGTGGGAGCTGCAACAGCTGCAGGCTGTGCTGCCACCCAGAGAGCCCTGGGCACAGAGCTGGGCACAGAGGAGCCAGATGAGGTTCAACAAGGACAAGTGCAGAGTCCTGCATCTGGGCAGGGATAATAAACTGCAGCAGTCCAGGCTGAGAGCTGACTGCTGGAGAGCAGCCCCAAGGAGAGGGACCTGGGGGTGCTGGGGGAGAACATCCATGGCACAGCAAAGTGCCCTGGGGGCCAAGAAGGCCAATGGGATCCTGGGGGGGCATTAAGCAGAGTGTGTCCAGCAGATCAAGGGAGGTTCTCCTGCCTCTCTACTCTGCCCTGCTGAGACCTCATCGTGAATACTGTGTTCAGTTTGGGGCTCCCCAGTTGAAGAGGGACAGGGATCTGCTGGAGAGGGTCCAAGAGAGGGCTCTGAGGATGATGAGGGGACTGGAGGGCATGGCTGATGGGGAGAGGCTGAGGGCCCTGGGTCTGCTTAGCCTAGAGAAGAGAAGACTGAGAAGGGACTTAATAAATGTCTATGACTATCTGAGGGCTGGGGGTCAGGAGTGGGGGACAGGCTCTGCTCACTGCTGCCTGGGATAGGACAAGCAGCAATGGATGGAAGCTGCAGCACAGGAGGTTCCAGCTCAGCACAAGGGGGAACTCCTTGCCTGGAAGGGTCCCAGAGCCCTGGCACAGGCTGCCCAGAGAGATTGTGGAGTCTCCTTCCGTGGAGCCTTTCCAGGCCTGTCTGGATGTGTTCCTCTGTGATCTGTGCTAGATTGTGTGGTCCTGCTCTGGCAGGGGGTTTGGACTGGATGATCTCCTTGGGTCCCTTCCAGCCCCTGCCATCCTGTGACCTGTGACCAGGCACACTTTGTCTCCCTGGTGCAAGGCTGTGTGCCAGGGAAGATGGATGTCCCATTCTGGGCTTGGATCAGGAGGCATACTCTGAGGAGAAGAAGCTGCATCCAAAAGGGGTCTGGAGTGGCAGGAAGCTTGCTGGTGTTGGTAGTAGCATCTGGGTGCAGTTCTGCTCGCGCTGCTACCACTGCTCTGCACAGGGCTGGAGCCAGCTGAGCGCTGCACACAGCAGGGCAGCTGCAGCTGCAGGTCTGAAGAGGCTGCAGGGAGCAGGATATAAATGTACTGCCCAGGCTGCTGTAGCAGCATCTGCCAGGACACACTCATCAGGCAGCCACGCACCCATGTGCAGGGCACACAAGGTAGGTGCTCAGCTGGGGCCGACCCAGTGCGGGTTTGCAGCTGCTGTCAGCTCCCCGCCCCGCACAGCTTGCAGCCACAGGCTGGCACACGGAGAGCCTGCTGCTGGAAGGGACCTTGCACATCATCCAGCTCCAACCCCCTGCCGTGGGCAGGGACACCTCCCACAGGATCTTCCAAGTCGTTCTAGTTGTAGTTCTCAAAGCTGAAAGCTGGAGCATGACTTGGCCACTGTGACTGCTTAACAGTTCAGCAGGCTCAGGGACTGGGTTTTCCAGACCACTCCAAGCTCTCCTGGAAGCCTTCTCCTCTCCAGGCTGCACAGCCCCAACTCTCTCAGCCTGTGCTCAGAGCAGAGCTGCTGCAGCCCTCTCAGCATCTTGGTGGCCTCCTCTGCACTGGCTCCAACACTTCCATGTGCTGCTTGTGCTGGGGGCTCCAGAACTGCCCCCAGGACTGCAGGTGGGGTGTGAGGAGAGCAGAGCCAAGGGGCAGAATCCCCTCCCTTGCCCTGTGCCCACACTGCTCTTGCTGCAGCCCAGCACAGGGTTGTGTCTGGGCTGCACTCACACTGCAGGCTCCTGTTGAGCTTTGCATCAGCCCAGACCCCCAGGTCCTGTTCCAGGGGGTCATGGTTTCTCCAGCTAGCACATGGAGAGTGTCTACATGCCAGGAACCATGCCAGTATCCCATGTGCTTAGTGAGTCAGGTGGCAATGCTGATCTCCTGGAATGTGGGCAGCACTGTGGACAAGAGGGCAGTGATCACAGGATCACAGATCACAGATGTCAGGGGTTGGAAGGGACCCAAAGAGCTCATCCAGTCCAAGCCCCCTGCCAGAGCAGGACCACACAATCCAGCTCAGGACACACAGGAACACATCCAGACAGGCCTGGAAAGGCTCCAGACAAGGAGACTCCACAGCCTCTCTGAGCAGCCTGTGCCAGGGCTCTGGGACCCTTCCAGTCAAGAAGTTCCCCCTTGTGCTGAGCTGGAACCTCCTGTGCTGCAGCTTCCATCCATTGCTCCTTGTCCTACGCCAGGGAGTGTCCCCTCAGGCAGTGAAGTGCCTCCTTCTCCCTGTACCCCTGGGAAATTGCAGTCTGGACAGTCTGTGAGAGGGTTGAAATGAGGCTTAATGAAAACCAGTTAGGAGCCAAACTGCACTGCTGGACAGGCTCAGTGAGTGGTCAGCCAGAAGCCCACACAGGACAGCAACCCCCAGGGGCAATTCCAGGCCCTTCTGAATTTTTTTGCCCCATGCCTAAAAGCAGTCTAATGGCTCTGGAGCCAAATCCTCATGGTTTGGGTGGCTCTTTAGTTGACCCATTGGAGTTTCAGAGTGTGAGAATAGTCCTAAGCACTTTAGGAAAGTTTGATGTCCTGCCCAGCAATGGACACTGGCAGCTCAAAAGGTCACCTGCATCCTGGGCTGCTTCAGAAGCAGTGTGAGCAGCAGCACAGGGAGGGGATCCTGCCCCCCTACTCTGCTCTGAGAGACCTCACCTTGGCTACTGTGTGCAGCTCTGGAGCCCCACACACAAGAAGGACCTGGAACTGCTGGAGAGGGTCCAGAGGAGGCCACAAAGATGATCAGAGGGCTGCAGAACCTCCCCTATGGGGACAGGATGGGAGAGCCCAGGATGTTCAGCCTGGAGAAGGGAAGGCTGCAGGGAGAGCTCAGAGCAGCCTTCCAGTAGCTGAAGGGGCTGGGGAGGGACTATTGACAAGGGCTGGGAGTGCCAGGGTGAGGGACAGTGGCTGTGAGCTGGGAGAGGGGAGATGAGGAAGAAATTGTTTCCAGTGAGGGTGGTGAGACACTGGCACAGGCTGCCCAGGGAGGCTGTGGCTACCCCTGCCTGGAGGTGTTCAAGGCCAGGCTGGATGAGTCCTGGAGCATCCTGTGCTGGTGAGAGGTGTCCCTGCCCATGGCAGGGGGTTGGAACTGGATGAGCTTTAAAGTCCCTTCCAACCCAAACCCTTCAGGGAAGCCACAAAAAAGACTCAGGTTGTGGTTTCCATCAGGCAGGACTGATCCCTGCCACCAGGAGCAGGCTATGGAAATCAGAGCACAGCTAAGCAAAGTGGCAGTAGCAATTACACCGAAGTGCTGAGTGCAGCCCTCTCTGCAGGCTGCAGTGAGCAGCACAGATCCATCTCAGCCCATTTGCATCTCTGCTGTTGGACTCAGGAGCTTTGCAAAGTCTTAACTTGCAGCTTTCTAAAAGGAAACATTTCCAGCACTGGCTGTGAGGGAAGTGAGAATGGTGTGGACAGCCTCAGCTTGCCAGGGGGGGCATTCCCTGCCTGCTTTGAGGTCTGCCTGCAGTTGAGGCAATGCCTGGCTGCTGGGAAGCAGAGGGACTTTGCTTTAAGGCTTGGTGTTCAAATTGCAGGAGAGAGCAACTCAACTGCTCTCCTGGTGGAAGTCTCAGAGAGGAGCTTGCAAAGTTGTTGTTTTTTAAAGGTGGAGATTCAGCAGCAGAGGATTAAGTTGCAGATCACATAACAAAAATTTCCTTCCCTTGGCCATGCCTGTTCTCAGCTTCCCAACGTTCTGGGCCTCCACATCAGCTCAAATTCACCTTTGCTGTCTGTGTGCTGAGTGATGGCAGCCCAATGGCATCCTGGGGGGCATCAGGAGAAGTGTGGCCAGCAGGGCTAGAGAGGCTCTTCTCCCCCTCCTCTCTGCCCTGCTGAAACCACAGCTGCAATACTGTGTCCAGTTTGGGGCTCCCCAGTTCAGGAGAGACAGGGACCTGCTGGAGAGTGGCCAGCAGAGAGCCACGAGGACTTGAGCATCTCTGCTATGGAAAGAGCCTGAGAGCCCTGGGGCTGTTCAGTCTGGAGAGGAGAAGGCTGAGAGGAGATCTGAGCATGGGTACAAATCTCTGAGGGGTGGGGGTCAGTGCCTGGGACCAAGCTCTTTTGGGTGGTCTGCAGCAATGAACCAAGGAACAATGGATGCAAACTGGAACAGAGAAGGATTTAGCTCAACATGAGGAGAAACTTGTTGGGTGTGAGGGTGCTGGAGCCCTGGAGCAGGCTGCCCAGAGAGGGTGTGGAGTCTCCTTCTCTGGAGGCTTTCAAACCCACCTGGATGCCTTCCTGTGTGGACTACCCTGGGTGATGCTGTTTGGCAAAGGGGTTGGAGTTGATCTCTGGAGGTCCCTTCCAACCTCTAAGGTTCTGTGATGCTGTGACTGCACTTGCAGGGACTGTGCAGATCTGTGAGAGCAGCTGAGGTTCCCCTGGGTCTGTAATGCACAGCTGGGAGACCTCCCCAGCTCCAGTGACACCTCCTGTCCCCACACCTCCACCCCTCTCACTCCAGTCCCAGTGTGACTGAAGGGGTTTGCAGACTTAGGTGGCAAATGTAAGAGGTCTCTGTCATCTCAGAAAAGGAGGCTCAAGGGAGACCTGACCACTCTCTGCAGCTGCCTGAAAGGAGCTTGGGACCAGCTGGGGATTGGTCTCTTCAACCAAGCAACAAGTGAGAGGAAAAGAGGAAATGGCCTTAAGTTGTGCCAAGGGAGGTTCAGGTTGGATATTGGGAAGGGAACTGCTGGAGTCACCATCCCTGGAGGGGTTTGAGTCATGTAGATGTGGTGTTGAGGGGCATGGCTTAGTCAGGGACTTGTCAGTGCTCAGCTAATGATCAGCTCCATGCTCTTGAAGGTCTCTTCCAGGCTGTGATTCTGTGATCCACTTACAAAAGCTTCTGTGAGCCACAAATAGCTCACTGGGGATGAAGGAATAAGTAACTTGTTCAAAGATTTCCTTTTCCTCTCTCCTGAGCCCAGCTTCTCACTGCAGCTTGCTTGCTGGGTGATTATTGCCAGCAAGCAGAGTCCCAAAGAGGACAGAAACTGTTGACAAGAGTCACTGCTTCCGAGCACAGCTCAGCAGCCCTCCTGCCCCTCTGCAGCCCAGGCTCACACACTGCTGGCTGTGGGGGCAGGAAACACCTGGGCTTTCACCAGCAGGGAAAGAGAGAGCTCTTAATGCCCACAGACCTAAGGTACAGGCACAAAACCACCGAGTCAGAGAACTGCTTTGGGTGGAAGAGACCTCTGCGGTCACCAAGCTCAGCCACCAGTCATAAAGCATGTCCTCATCCCCAGCTGTCATGGGCACAGCTGAAACTGCTGCCAGCTTTGGCACCTTGGAAGTCATGGGATCATGGAATCACAGAAGCAGCCAGGTTGGAAGAGAGCTCCAAGCTCAGCCAGCCCAACCTAGCACCCAGCCCTGCCCAACCAACCAGACCATGGCACTAAGTGCCCCAGCCAGGCTTGGCTGCAACACCTCCAGGCACAGCCACTCCACCACCTCCCTGGGCAGCCCATTCCAATGCCAATCACTCTCTCTGACAACAACTTCCTCCTAACATCCACCCTCAACCTGCCCTGGCACAGCTTCAGGCTGTGTCCCCTTCTTCTGGTGCTGCTTGCCTGGAAGCAGAGCCCAACCCCACCTGGCTACAGCCTCCCTGCAGGCAGCTGCAGACAGCAATGAGCTCTGCCCTGAGCCTCCTCTGCTGCAGGCTGCACACCCCCAGCTCCCTCAGCCTCTCCTCACAGGGCTGTGCTCCAGGCCCCTCCCCACCCTTGCTGCCCTTCTCCAAACACCTTCCAGCATCTCAACATCTCTCTGCAATGGAGGAGCCCAGAACTGGACACAGCACTCCAGGGGTGGCCTGAGCAGTGCTGTGAGCTAATTTGGTTATAAAATCCTAGAATTCTGTGGGTTGGCAGAGACCTCTCTGGGGTCATTGAGTCTGACCAATGCCTGGTTTCAAGTTGAGTATCTCAGTCAACAATCCTCTTATTCATGCAGAACTACATGGCTTGGTTTGTTGCAACTGAAAGGTTTAGCTCAGCCCTAGAGGGCTTCTGGCACTTGTTGTTTTCTGTCCTGGTTCTCTGTGATTCATCTCTCAGAAGGGGTCAGCAAGGTCCTGGAATTAAATGCATAAGGAGAAACTCATCCTGGAATGAGAAAACCATTGTGAGCTTGCATTTACTGAATCAAAACCTATCTGGTTGGAGCTTTGCAACTCAAATAGAACCTCCAGGTTTGGATAGAAACCAGGGAACAGTTGGAGTCACAAATATCATGTAGCCAAACTAATGGCAGTGGAACAATAGTCTGAAGTGTTGCATTCATTTTCTTTTCCAGCTCAGGAAACCCAGGCTGTGATGCTTCCATACCCCAGCAGAGTTTATTAGATGACAGCTCCTGTAGGAAGCTACAGAGCCAAAAACCTGGGCTAGACAAGGAACATGGGCTTTGGGGGGGCTGTGGTGGTGTGGGAGGATGGAGCTCTCAGAGGAGCTGTTTTGTATCGTTCAGTGACTCAGGTATTGCCTCCTGCTTTGGGTGCCTGAGAGCAGAAGAGCTCTGGGCTGGGAGCAAAGGGTTACAGCAGGGGAAGTGCAGGCTGAGGCCAGACTCTGCACACTCCTGATCCTGGAGTGGGCTCTGCAGCTCCCAGGCTTGTAATTAGAACAAAAACCTCCTCCCAGTTCACTGTCATCAGAGCTGCAGACAGCACAGAACAATGTCACTGTGCTTTTGCCACCTCAACATCAGGGGAAACTTTGCTGTGAGGGTGCTGGAGCCTGGAGCAGGCTGCCCAGAGAGGCTGTGGAGTCTCCTCTGGACACTTTCAAGCCCCACCTGGATGTGTTGCTGTGTGCCCTGCCCTGGGTGACCCTGCTCTGGCAGGGAGGGTTGGACTGGATGATTTCTGGAGGTCCCTTCCAACCTCTACTATTCTCTGATTCTGTGATGGAATGGTGAAAACTTGGAACTGGCACTGGCTGTGTGCTCATCTTTCCCCTTCTGATTTCCTTTCCTTCTCTGCTTTGGAGATGTGCACTGTGGCACCTTGCACTCACAGGCCTAATATCTTCAACCAAACATCCAAATTGCTCTCTGCAGCTCCCTGAAGGGAGGCTGCAGTCAGGTGGGGTTGGTCTTTTCCATTAGGGCATAGAAGGAGAGGAAATGGCCTGAAATTGTGCCAGGGGAGGGATAGGTTGGAGAGGAGGAAAGATGTCTTTAGTGCAAGAGTGATCAGGCACTGGCACAGGCTGCCCAGGGAGGTGGTGGAGTCCCCATCCCTGGAGGTGCCAGAAACCTGTGCCCATGGCAGCTGGGGCCATGGTTTAGTGGCCACTGTGGGGCTGGGATGCTGGCTGGACTGGGTGATCTCAGAGGGCTTTCCCAGCCCAAACAATTGTCTGACTCTGTGATTTTATGAGATAGTTTTAGGGTAGAGGAAATATTCTCCCACATAATTGTAGCCTGCTGGCAGGTGCAGAGGCAGGCTCAGGCCTCCTGAATTCCACAGAGAAGGTCTATGGGAGAGACAAAGAGGCTTCTGGAATCCTCTTCTGTATCTTAACACCAGTTTTAACACAGCACAGAGAATCCTTTTCCTGCTGGAGGTGTCAGTGGGAAGCAGGGAGGGTTCACCAGGTGTGTGAGGATGCAAGCACACTTGCTCCAGGGCTGCCATTTTCCCAGGAGAGGAGAGCAGTCCATTACAGACAGCCTGCTGCAGGCTGTGAGAGCTGCTGCAGTTGGATCACAGATGTCAAATGTTCTCTCCAAGCAGTTTCCCTTTGAGTGAGACAATGTCCTGTGGAGGAAGAAACGTTCACGAGGTGATAGAATCTGAGCCGCTAAATACTTGGTGGGCTGTGAAGTTCAGGGGTGTAGCAGAGCAGACTGAGACAGGCAAACAGCAACTGTGTCCAGAGCATCAAGGGAGGTTCTCTTCCCCCTCTACTCCACCCTGCTGAGACCTCATCGTGAGTGCTGCCTTCAGCTTTGGGCTCCCCAGTTTAAGAGGGACAGGGCTATGAGGATGATGAGGGGACTGGAGCACTGCCTGGTGAGGAGAGGCTGAGGGACATGGGGCTGCTTAGCCTGGAGAGGAGAAGACTGAGAGGGGATTTAAGCAATGTTGCAAAGTGGCAAAAGGGCAGTGGCAGGAGTGCAGTGGCAGTAGGGCAGTGGGAGCAGGGCAGTGGGAGAAGGGTAGCTGCAGCAGGGCAGTGGCTGAAGGGCAGTGGGAGAAGGGCAGCTGCAGCAGGGCAGTGGCTGCAGGGCAGTGGCTGCAGTGGCAGTGGCTGCAGGGCAGTGGCAGGAGGGCAGTGGCAGCAAAGCAGTGGCAGCAGGGCAGTGGCTGCAGTGGCGGCAGGGCAGTAGCTGCAGTGGCAGGAGGGCAGTAGCTGCAGTGGCTGCAGTGGCGGCAGGGCAGTGGCTGCAGTGGCAGGAGGGCAGTGGCTGCAGTGGCGGCAGGGCAGTGGCTGCAGTGGCAGGAGGGCAGTAGCTGCAGTGGCGGCAGGGCAGTGGCTGCAGTGGCAGGAGGGCAGTAGCTGCAGTGGCGGCAGGGCAGTGGCTGCAGTGGCAGGAGGGCAGTGGCTGCAGTGGCGGCAGGGCAGTGGCTGCAGTGGCAGGAGGGCAGTAGCTGCAGTGGCAGGAGGGCAGTAGCTGCAGTGGCGGCAGGGCAGTGGCTGCAGTGGCAGGAGGGCAGTAGCTGCAGTGGCGGCAGGGCAGTAGCTGCAGTGGCGGCAGGGCAGTGGCTGCAGTGGCAGGAGGGCAGTGGCTGCAGTGGCAGGAGGGCAGTGGCTGCAGTGGCAGGAGGGCAGTAGCTGCAGTGGCAGGAGGGCAGTAGCTGCAGTGGCGGCAGGGCAGTGGCTGCAGTGGCAGGAGGGCAGTGGCTGCAGTGGCAGGAGGGCAGTAGCTGCAGTGGCGGCAGGGCAGTAGCTGCAGTGGCGGCAGGGCAGTGGCTGCAGTGGCAGGAGGGCAGTGGCTGCAGTGGCAGGAGGGCAGTAGCTGCAGTGGCGGCAGGGCAGTAGCTGCAGTGGCGGCAGGGCAGTGGCTGCAGTGGCAGGAGGGCAGTGGCTGCAGTGGCAGGAGGGCAGTAGCTGCAGTGGCAGGAGGGCAGTGGCTGCAGTGGCGGCAGGGCAGTGGCTGCAGTGGCAGGAGGGCAGTAGCTGCAGTGGCAGGAGGGCAGTAGCTGCAGTGGCGGCAGGGCAGTGGCTGCAGTGGCAGGAGGGCAGTAGCTGCAGTGGCGGCAGGGCAGTAGCTGCAGTGGCGGCAGGGCAGTGGCTGCAGTGGCAGGAGGGCAGTGGCTGCAGTGGCAGGAGGGCAGTGGCTGCAGTGGCAGGAGGGCAGTAGCTGCAGTGGCAGGAGGGCAGTAGCTGCAGTGGCGGCAGGGCAGTGGCTGCAGTGGCAGGAGGGCAGTGGCTGCAGTGGCAGGAGGGCAGTAGCTGCAGTGGCGGCAGGGCAGTAGCTGCAGTGGCGGCAGGGCAGTGGCTGCAGTGGCAGGAGGGCAGTGGCTGCAGTGGCAGGAGGGCAGTAGCTGCAGTGGCGGCAGGGCAGTAGCTGCAGTGGCGGCAGGGCAGTGGCTGCAGTGGCAGGAGGGCAGTGGCTGCAGTGGCAGGAGGGCAGTAGCTGCAGTGGCAGGAGGGCAGTAGCTGCAGTGGCGGCAGGGCAGTAGCTGCAGTGGCGGCAGGGCAGTGGCTGCAGGGGCAGGAGGGCAGGGGCTGCAGTGGCTGCAGTGCACTGCGCTGCTCAGGCGGCAGGCAGCAGAGGGTCCCTTTGTGTGCAGCCTGCCCATGAGCCCTTCGCCACCTAGCGGCAGCTGCCCTCAGCGCACCCAGGAGCGCACCGCAGAGCCTGCGAGCGAGGGCAGGGCTGCCAAGGGACCTCCGGGGAACATCCAGTGCAAGCCCCTGCCAGAGCAGCACCCAGGGCAGGGCACACAGCAACACATCCAGGTGGGGATTGAAAGTCTCCACAGAAGGAGACTCCACAACCTCTCTGGGCAGCCTGCTCCAGGCTCCAGCACCCTCACACCAAACAAGTTTCTCCTCATCTTGAGGTGCAGCTCCCTGGGTTCCAGTCTGTGTCCACTGCTCCTTGTCCTATCCCAGGACAGCACTGCACAGAGCCTGGCCCCTGCTTCTTGCCCCCCAGCCCTCAGCTGTTTGTAACCATTGCTCAGATCCCCTCTCAGCCTTCTCCTCTCCAGGCTACCCAGCCCCAGGGCTCTCAGCCTGTCCTCACACAGCTGTGCCAGGCCCTGCAGCATCCCTGTAGCCTCCAGTGAACTCCCTCCAGTAGTTCTCTGTCCCTTCTGAACTGGGGAGCCCAGAACTGGACACAAGCCTCCAGATGTGGTCTCAGCAGCACAGAGTGGCAGGAGAACCTCCCTTGCCCTGCTGGCCACGCTCTTCTGCATGCACCCCAGGATGCCACTGGCCTTCTTGGCCACAAGTGCACATTGCTGTCCCATGGAGATCTTCTTTTCCACCAGGACTGCAAGGCCCTTCTCCATGGAGCTGCTTTCCAGCAGGCCAAGCCCTACTCTGCAGATGAGGTCCTTGAGAGGCAGCTGCTGTCAGTCAGTGCAGCAGATGTGCCTGGCAGTGGGCAGGGCTGTGTGGAGTCCAGACACAAACATCTCTGAAGCAAATGTCTTGCCAGACCAAGTTTCAACATAGCACAAACTGGTTCAAGCCCAGTAAAGCTTCTTGGTCCTGCAAGATGCTCAGTCCCATCATCTGCCTCAGGTTGCACCAGCAGAGCTCCAGATTGGACATGAGTAACTGCTTCTTCCCCAGTACCACAGTGCCAGGGGCTGGAAGGGACCTCCAGAGCTCAGCCAGGCCAAGCCCTGCCAGAGCAGCAGCACCCAGAGCAGATCACACAGAACACATCCAGGCAGCTCTGGAATGCCTCCAGAGAGGGAGACTCCACAGCCCCCCTGGGCAGCCTGTGCCAGGCTCTGGCACCCTCACAGGGACAAAATTCCTCCTCCTGTTTCCATGGAACTTCCTCTGCCTCAGCTCCCACCATGCCCCTTGTGCTGTCCCTGGCATCACCCAGCAGAGCTGGCTCCAGCCTCTGGCTCTCACCTGCACATCTTTATCAACATTGCTGAGGGCAGCCCTCAGGCTCCTCCTCTCCCAGCTCCCAGCCCCAGCTCCCTCAGGCTCTGCTCCTAACAGAGCTGTTCCATTCCCTTCAGCATCTTTGTGGCTCTGTGCTGGACTCTATCCAGCAGTTCTATGTCCCTCTTCAACTGGGGGTCCAACAAGGTTGCCAAGCTCTGGAACAGGCTGCCCAGGGCAGTGGAGGAGTCTCCAGCCCTGGAGGGGTCTCGTAGCTGTGGTGCTGAGGGCAGTGGTGCCCTGGCAGTGCTGGGCAAACAGCTTAATTGATGACCTGAAAGGTCTTTTCCAGGGTGACAAACTCCTAGAGACAAGCACAGGTGCTCCAGTTTGAGAGTACTCTGAATCAACTGACAGACCCCCTGCAAGCACTGCAAGCTTCAGCACTGTGCTGTGAAAGCTCTGCTAGAGAGGAGGCTCAGCTCAGGCTGCTGAAATTCACATGAGGTTGTCAGCAGCCATTACCCCACTGCAAAGCATTTAATAATGACTTCTATCAGACTAGAGCTGTACTAAAGAGCTTTTGAAGTACAATTTGGAGACGTCATTGGTACAACTCTTCCCCTCCCCTCCTTTGTTTTCTGACAAATATCAGCTGGATCTGATGTCAGAGGAGCAGGAAAATGGAATGAAACTCTTTAGATGTGAGAATGCAGAAGGTTGCTGAGCTGAGTGCTGTCTGCTGACACTGGAGTAGTCAAACCCAGAAATATCCATGCATGTTCCACCCAGTTCCTGCAGGCAGCTGTGCTGCAGCTCCTGCTCAGCCAGCACACACAAATGCTCCATTCACTCCAAACCCCCTCCAGCCCCCACTGCCAACCTGGCTGCAGTCAAGCTCCTTGCATCCTGTTCTGGGCCATGAATCATGCTCCCAAGACTTAATTAAAGTTCTAATGGCAGGGGCAGCAAGGTCAAGTGAATGAGTTTGTCTACATGCAATTAGGGCAGAAGTGAAGCTGATGAAGTCCAACAGGTGTAGGTGAGAGCAGCAGCTCAGCTCTGCCTAGCTGCTTGCCTTGGAGAGCCCAAATCAATTCTGCACTGGCCAGGAGAGAAAATATATAACCTTTGATTTGCCAATGGAAGTAAACCTCTAACAGTGAGGTTCAAAATTGCTCTTGGAGTGAAAACTCGAGGGGGGAAGAGCATTTTTACTTGTCCTGTGGAAGTTCTCTGGAAGTGAAGATTCAGAATCAGCCTGGGAGTGGGAAGTTGGGCAAATAGCTCTGCATGGGGATGGAAGTCCTCTCCTCTCTCCAGAGATGCCTTGGAGAGTTAAAGTCACTTTGGGAGTGAAAGATTGGGAGGAGAAGATCTTTTTCTTTTTCACTGGAAGTAAATTCTTTCGAGGTGAGGATTCAAAATCAGCTTTGGAGTGAAACATTGCGGGGGGGGATCAGTTTTTCTGGCCAATGGAAGCAAATTCTTTCTCTGGCAATGATTCAGAATCAGTTTTCAAGTGAAAAATTGGGGGAAATATCTTTTTCATCTCCTTTTGCATGCTAAGGGAAAGAATTGTTTTCCTCTAGAAAGGGCTTGAAGTCACTTCTGGAGTGACATCCTGGGGGGGAATCACTGTGCTTGTCAGTGGGAGGAAACTGCTTCTCTAGCAATGAAGATTCAAAATCAGTTTGGGAGCCAAGACCTGGGGAAATATCTCTGCATGGGGCTGGAAGTGATCTGTGCTCTCAGGACATGGCTTGGAGAGTTGGAGTCACTTTGGGAGGGAAATATTTGTGCCTGTCAGTGGAAGTAAATTCTTTGGGAAGAAGGACCCAAATTCAGCTTTGGAGAGAAAGATTCTGTCAGTGGAAGTTAATTCTTTACAAATGAGGATTCAAAATCAGCTTTGCAGTGAAAAACTTGGGGGGGCCCAAAACCTTTTTATTTGTCAGTGGAAGTAAATTCTATCTCCTGAAGATTCCAGATCAGCTTTGAAGTGAAAAACTTGGGGGGGGGCAAAACCTTTTTATTTGTCAGTGGAAGAAAATTCTTTCTCCAGCAATGACCTGAAGATTCCAGATCAGCTTTGGAGTGAAAAACTTGGGGGGGATCTCTTTTTGCATGCTAAGGGGAGCATTTTCTTCCTCTAGGAATGGCTTGAGGATTTCAAGTCCTTTTTGGAAGGAAATACTGGGGGGGAGGGGGACATCAGTTTGTTTGTCAGTGGAAGTAGATTTCTTCTTGAGCAATGAGTTGAAGATACAAAATTGCTCTTGGAGTGAAAAACTGGGAGGGGGGGGAAGTATTTTTACTTGTTCAGTGGAAGGAAATTTCTTCTCTAGCAATGAAGATTCAAAATCAGTTTGGGAGCCAAGACCTGGGGAAAGATCTCTGCATGGGGCTGGAAGTGATCTGTGCTCTCTGGACATGGCTTGCAGAGTGGAAGTGACTTTGGGAGGGAAAGATTGGGAGGGAAAAAGTCTTTTTAGTTGTTGGTGGAAGTAAATTCTTTAGAAATGAGGATTCAAAGTCAGCTTTGGAGTGAAAAAATGGGAGGGGAATCTTTTCACTTGTTAATGGCACTAAATACTTTGTCAATGACTGAAGATTCAAAGATTCAAAATCAGCTTTGGAGTGAAAAAGTGTGTGGGGGGGAAATCTTTTTGCTTGTTAATGGAACTAAATTCTTTATCAATGACTGAAGATTCAAAATCAGCTTTGGAGTGAAAAAGTGGGGGGGGGGGGAGGGAATCTTTTTACTTGTTAATGGAACTAAATTCTTTATCAATGACTGAAGATTCAAAATCAGCTTTGGAGTGAAAAAGTGTGTGTGTGGGGGGAGGGAATCTTTTTACTTGTTAATGGAAGTAAATTCTTTATCAATGACTGAAGATTCAAAATCAGCTTTAAAGTGAAAAAATTGGGGGAGGAATCTTTTTACTTGTTAATGGACCTAAATTCTTTCTCCAGCAATGATTTAAGATTCAAAATCAGCTTTGGAGTTAAAAAGGTTGGGGGGGGGGGAAATCTTTTTACTTGTTAATGGAACTAAATTCTTTCTCCAGCAATGATTTAAGATTCAAAATCAGCTTTGGAGTGCAAAATAGGGAAAAACTCTTTTTGCAGGCTAAGGAATTCCTTTTTTTTCCCTCTAGAAATGGCTTAAGAGTTAAAGTCTTTTTTGGAGTGAGATATTGGGGGGGGGGGGAAATCTTTTTACTTGTTAATGGAAGTAAATTCTTTAGAGAGAAAGATCCAAAATCAGCTTTGGAGTGAAAAAAAATGGGGAGAAAACCAAGGGTTTTTGTCAGTGGAAGTAAATTCTTTCTCCAGCAATGAGCTGAAGATTCCAGATCAGCTTTGGAGTGAAAAACTTGGGGGGGATCTCTTTTTGCATGCTAAGGGGAGCATTTCTTCCTCTAGGAATGGCTTGAGGATTTCAGGTCCTTTTTGGAAGGAAATACTGGGGGGGAGGGGGACATCAGTTTGTTTGTCAGTGGAAGTAGATTTCTTCTTGAGCAATGAGTTGAAGATAGAAAATTGCTCTTGGAGTGAAAAACTGGGGGGGGGGGGGGGGGGGGGGGAAGTATTTTTACTTGTTTAGTGGAAGGAAATTTCTTCTCTAGCAATGAAGATTCAAAATCAGTTTGGGAGCCAAGACCTGGGGAAAGATCTCTGCATGGGGCTGGAAGTGATCTGTGCTCTCTGGACATGGCTTGGAGAGTGGAAGTGACTTTGGGAGGGAAAGATTGGGAGGGAAAAAGTCTTTTTAGTTGCCAGTGGAAGTAAATTCTTTAGAAATGAGGATTCAAAGTCAGCTTTGGAGTGAAAAAATGGGAGGGGAATCTTTTCACTTGTTAATGGCACTAAATACTTTGTCAATGACTGAAGATTCAAAGATTCAAAATCAGCTTTGGAGTGAAAAAGTGTGTGGGGGGAAATCTTTTTGCTTGTTAATGGCAGTAAATTCTTTACCAATGACTGAAGATTCAAAATCAGCTTTGGAGTGAAAAAGTGTGTGGGGGAGGGAGGGAAATCTTTTTACTTGTTAATGGAACTAAATTCTTTATCAATGACTGAAGATTCAAAATCAGCTTTAAAGTGAAAAAATCGGGGGAGGAATCTTTTTACTTGTTAATGGACCTAAATTCTTTCTCCAGCAATGATTTAAGATTCAAAATCAGCTTTGGAGTTTAAAAGGTTGGGGGGGGGGTGAAATCTTTTTACTTGTTAATGGACCTAAATTCTTTCTCCAGCAATGATTTAAGATTCAAAATCAGCTTTGGAGTGCAAAATAGGGAAAAACTCTTTTTGCAGGCTAATGAATTCCTTTTTTTCCCTCTAGAAATGGCTTAAGAGTTAAAGTCTTTTTTGGAGTGAGATATTGGGGGGGGAAATCTTTTTACTTGTTAATGGAAGTAAATTCTTTAGAGAGAAAGATCCAAAATCAGCTTTGGAGTGAAAAAACTTGGGGAGAAAACCAAGGGTTTTTGTCAGTGGAAGTAAATTCTTTCTCCAGCAATGAGCTGAAGTTCCCAGATCAGCTTTGGAGAGAAAAACTTGGGGGGGATCTCTTTTTGCATGCTAAGGGGAGCATTTTCTTCCTCTAGGAATGGCTTGAGGATTTCAGGTCCTTTTTGGAAGGAAATACTGGGGGGGAGGGGGACATCAGTTTGTTTGTCAGTGGAAGTAGATTTCTTCTTGAGCAATGAGTTGAAGATAGAAAATTGCTCTTGGAGTGAAAAACTGGGGGGAGGGGGGGGAAGTATTTTTACTTGTTTAGTGGAAGGAAATTTCTTCTCTAGCAATGAAGATTCAAAATCAGTTTGGGAGCCAAGACCTGGGGAAAGATCTCTGCATGGGGCTGGAAGTGATCTGTGCTCTCTGGACATGGCTTGGAGAGTGGAAGTGACTTTGGGAGGGAAAGATTGGGAGGGAAAAAGTCTTTTTAGTTGTCGGTGGAAGTAAATTCTTTAGAAGGAAGGGTCCAAAATCAGCTTTGGAGTGGAAAATTGAGGGGGAAATCTTTTGGGGGGGGGGATCAGTAAAAGTAAATTCTTTAGAGATGAGGTTTGAAAATCAGCTTTGGAGGGGAAAATATTGTTACTTGTCAATGGAGGTAAATTCTTTCTCCAGCAATGACCTGAAGATCCCAAGCCAGTTTTGGAGTGGGCAACTGGAGGAAATCTCTTTTTGCATGCTAATGGCAGTGATGTTTTCCTCCAGAAATGGCTTGAAGAGTTAAAGTCCTTTCTGGAGTGAAATACTGGGGGGGGAAATCTTTTTATCTGCCACTGGAAGGAAACTCTTTAGAAATGAGGATTCCAAATCACTTTGGGAGGGCAAATATGGAGGGGAAATACCTTTTTGGTTTTTTGGTCAATGGAAGTAAACTCTTCCTCTAGCAATGTCTTGGAGATGCCAAATCAGCTTTGGAGTGGAAAATTGGGAGGGGAAAAAAAAGCCCAAAGCTTTTCATGTGTGAATGAAAATAATTGTTTCCTCTGGAAGTGGCAGGTCTGAAAGCAGACCAAGTCCCAGCACTGCCTTTCCTCTCCTGCTCAGACCTGCTGAACTGAAGGGTGTGAAGCAGGTGACTGTTTCAGCCACACACTTGTGTCCCACAGAGCAGTGCAGCGTTGCTGTGCCTGCAGAGAGACCAAGACAAAGGAGAGCACTTGGGAGATGCTCTTTGTTCTGCAGCAGCTCCCTGTTAGAATGTCTCTGTTTTCTCCTACTGAAACAGCAAGCTCATGCCGAGGATGAGGATGGGTGGCAGTGTGGATCTGCTGGAGGACAGGAAGGCTCTGCAGAGGGATCTGGCCAGGCTGGATCCATGGGCTGAGGCAGTTTGGATGGTGCCAGGTCCTGTGCCTGGGGCACAACAACCCCACGACTGCTCCAGGCTTGGGGTGGAGTGGCTGGAAACTGCCCAGCAGAGAAAGACCTGCGGGTGCCTGTTGGCAGCAGCTGAAGATGATCCAGGCTGTGCCCAGGTGGCCAAGAAGGGCACCAGCACCCTGGCCTGGATCAGCAGTGGTGTGGCCAGCAGGAGCAGGGCAGAGGTTATGCCCCTGTACTGGGCACTGGTGAGGCCATGGCTCAAGTCCTGGGTTCTGCTTTGGGCTGTCTACTCCAAGAAGGACATTGAGGTGCTGGAGAGAGAGAACAGCAACCAAGCTGGGCAAGGGTCTGCAGAGCAGGGCTGGGGAGGAGCAGCTGAGGGAGCTGGGGGTGTGCAGTGTGGAGGAGGCTGAGGGCAGAGCTCATTGCTGCAGTGAGGTGGGGGATGGGCTCTGCTCCCCAGTCTCCAGTGGTAGGGGAGGAAATGTCCTGCAGTTGTGCCGGGGAGGGTTAGACTGGAGATGAAATTTCTGTGCTGCCAGAGTGGTCAGGGATTGGCACAGGCTGCCCAGGGAGGTGCTGGAGTCCCCATCCCTGGAGGTGTTCATGGCACTGGACATGGTTTGGTGGCCACGGTAGGCTGAAGGTTGGGCTCAGTGATCTTGGAGGTCTTTCCCAAGCCAAACAATTCTCTGACTCTGTACTGAAGGCTGAGTCCCTGCTGAGTCCCTGGCACACACAAAACCCAGGGCTCTGTGGGCTGCCTCCCCCTGACAAGCAGACACATTCTGCACCCTGAGCCCTGAGGCTGCTCTGCCTTGCTCCCAGGATTGCTGCCTTAAGACAACCTCTCTGCTCAGCAGCCAACGAACAGCACAGGTCTGCCCCACGAGCAGGACAGAGCATGCACAGCAGTTGGCTGCTGGGCACCACGGCCCCAGCTGAAAGCCACTGAGTCACATCTACTTCAGCTGCCCTTTCTGGAGAGCAGAAGCACACAGGTGGCTGTGTCCCAGCTGTCCTCCCCCAGCTGTGTGCTAACATCTTTCTGATAGCTCTTGGCAGTGCAGATTTCCTTCTGCCCCCTTGCCCTCGCTCTAGGAGGTCCTTCAGCCAGAAGGGAAACCTCTGCAGACAAGAAAGGAGTTCAGTGCCCTTGCCCAGTCACTCCTGGTGTCTCTCCTGAGAGTGCCAGGCAGGGATGGCTAATTAGTGCCAGGGATTGCTGCTCCTGGACACCTCCCTGCAGTGAACAAGAGTGAGAGTGCCAGGTTGTGGCACGGAGACTCTGCAGGGAATGCAAAGAGCTGAGTGGGGACAGAGAGGGGATTGAACATCAAATGAAATGGTGATGGGAAAAGTTCTTGCCCACACCAGGGAGCACAAGTGGGGAGGCTGGCACAGGCCTGAGTCACCCTGGCTGGCACAGTACACCCTGGTGCCATCACACCACAAGGCCCAGGAGCCCTCCTGGCACTTTGTGTGCTACAGGTAGGGGGTTGTGACTTGTTAGGCTTTCACATAACAGATAACATCAGTTACAAAAGAGATAATCCCTCCCTCAGCCACCATCATGTCCTGCCAGCTGCATGTTGGCTTCTCCTCCTCCCTAGTGACAAGTGGCAGGACAAGAGGAAATGCCCTCAAGTGTCAGCAGGGCAGGGTTAGGTTGGGCATTAGGAGATACCTCTTTGTTGTAAAGATTCTCAGGGGCTGGAACAGGCTGCCCAGGGAAGTGGCTAAGTCCCCATGCCAGGATGTGTTTGAGGTACAAGTGGATGTGGTGCTTGGGGTGTGCTTTAGTGGAGGGCTTGGTCAGGTAGGCTTCATGGCTGAGCTCGCTCCCCACGAGGGTTGTTTGCAACCCAAATGATTCCCTGGGTCTGTAAAGTCTCCACTTTGCATGGGTCTGTGCTGTGGGAGATCCATGTCCTGGCTTGCCCAGGTGTGATCCCATGGTCCCCTTCCCTCTGCTGGGGGGAGTAGAGTGCAGGGAGAACACAAAGGGCTTGGAGACAGCCACTTGGAGGGCCCAAGAGCTGCCCAGGCTTGTTCCTCCCAAACAGGGGTGAGCAAGCTCCTGACTTCACCCAACGTGCTCAGGCTTGCAGGGAGCCCTGCTGCCTGCTGAGTCTCTGTGGCCAAAGGGCCACTGCTCTCGGGCCAGCATCCACAGGCTTTTGCCACATGCCTGCTGCTGCTCTTGCTCTGCCTGCTCTGCCCTGCCACCTTCTGCTCTGCTTTGCCTGCAGTGGCTTTGGAGACACCCACAGAAGTCCCCTCAAGTGTTTGGGTGCTGTCTGGTACTGTTGTGGGTAAGCAGTCAAAGCTCTCTGTAAGGAACTCTGTCACTAGAGTCTGTTGTGCCTTCTGCCTTCGCAGCAGGAAGGAGCCTCTCCAGTCCCCTAGGGGGCAAGAGGTGTCCTTGAGCCCCAGAACCTCTTCCCAGCTCTGAGCTGAACGTTTGCATTTGCTGGCTGTTTCCTGAGTGCTCTACTTTTGCCTGTCCCCTCTGTGCACAGATAGCCAAACCCTGCCTTCCAAACCTTGCAGCTAAGGTTCCTGGCCAGAGGTACTGCTAGGAAACAATTGCCACAGCTGTTGGCAGTCCTTGCCTGGTTAGCAAACCCAATGCCCATTGCTACTTTGGCATCACTCCAAACAGCCTACTCCTAAAAAGAGATTGTTCTGGTTCCCTCACTGTGCTCATCCAGAGCTCCTAGAAGCACAGAGTTGTCAGGGTTGGAGGAGCCCTGTGGGTTACCCAGTCCAGCCAGCAGCCCAACACCACCGTGGCTGTTCTCCCTGCTACTGCCCAAGGGAAGCTGTGGTCAGGTGGGGGTCAGGCTCTGCTCCCAGCCAACCTGGGACAGGATGAGAGGGCATGGCCTGAAGCTGTGCCAGCGGAGGGTTAGGTTGGATGTTAGGAAGCACTTCCTGATGGAAAGGGGGATTAGAGACTGGAATGGGCTGCCCAGGGAGGCGCTGGAGTCACTGTCCCCGGAGGTGTCTGAGGGAAGATTGGATGTGGCACTTAGAACCACAGAAACAAGCAGCTTGGAAGAGACCTCCAAGCTCATCCAGCCCAGCCTGGCACCGTGGCACTGGGCGGTTCAGCCTGGCATGGTTCAGCTGATGTCATGCTCTTTGGATGGTCTCAGAGGGCTCTGCCAGCCTCAGTGATTCTGTGGTTCAGGCCTGCCCCCAGGTGCCATGGGCACACCTTTCTTGAGCACCTCCAGGCATGGGCACTCCACCACCTCCGGGGGCAGCCTCTGCCAGTCCCTGACCACTCTTGCACCAAAGAACTTTTTCCTCATAGAATGGCTTAGGCTGGAAGGGACCTCAGAGATCATCTAGTTCCAGTCCCCCTCCATAGATATGGATCATCTCCACCCAGCCTTCCCCTGGCACAATTTCAGGCCATTTCCTCTCCTTCTAATAGGGAGGTGCCAGAAGCTCTTCAAGCTGCAGGCTGGTGGTGATCAGCAGCTCCAGCAAAAGGGCCAACTACTGCTTTGTGGTTTCAATGCAGCCACTTCAGGTGGGCCCTGGGGCACACGGTGGGGCCAGGGGGGAGAGTTTACACTGCTGCCGTCGTGTTGCAGCTCCTCCCTGGCTAGGCGCAGGACTTCCTTGGCAGTTCTGTCACTCCCACACCACTCAGGACAATGCATCTCCTCTCCAGCTTAAATAAACAAAGCTGCTCAGTTGGTTCCTCTCAGGTTTTGTGCTGAGCTCCTTCACAAAGCCAGCAGGGTCAGGGAGCAAACAAAAAGATGCTGTTGATTGGCTTTGCTGTTAATCAAGCCAGCTCTTTGCAGTCAGTCACCTCCAGAAGAAGCCAGTGCCCTTGCAAATCAGAGACTAAGTTTTGGAGCTAAATACTTTTGGTACTGTGAGCCCTTGGGAATCACAGAATGGCTTAGGTTGGAAGGGACCTCAGAAATCATCTACTCCAAGCCTCCTGTCATGGGCAGGGACACCTCTCAACTAGACTTGAGCCCTCAAAGCCTCATCCAGCCTGGCCCTGCAAACCTCCAGGCACTCTGGGCAACCTGTCCCAGAGACTCTTCACCGTCATACTGAAGAACTCCTTCCTAAGATGCAGAGCCTGTGAGCTTTTGCCCTGGCGTTGAAGGAAGCAGCTTGCAGGGGCTGGAAGTGCCTAAATGTCAGCTGTGCTGAAGCTCCTGCACATGCTACTGCCAGGAAGGAGGGAATTGTTCAAAGCACTTCAGCCAGGTTGGGAACTAATAGATGGAGCCCTTCAAAGCACATTTCTCCTTCCACTGAGCTCTCAGCTTTCCCATCTCTCAAAATTTCATAGAATCATAGAACCAACCAGGCTGGAAGAGAGCTCCAAGCTCAGCCAGCCCAACCTAGCACCCAGCCCTGCCCAACCAACCAGACCATGGCACTAAGTGCCCCAGCCAGGCTTGGCTTCAACACCTCCAGCCACAGCCACTCCACCACCTCCCTGGGCAGCCCATTCCAATGCCAATCACTCTCTCTGACAACAACTTCCTCCTAACATCCAGCCTGAACCTGCCCTGGCACAGCTTGAGGCTGTGTCCCCTTGTTCTGTTGCTGACTGCCTGGCAGCAGAGCCCAACCCCACCTGGCTACAGCCTCCCTGCAGGTAGCTGCAGACTATATACAGGCACATGTGCATTTCTCCATCAGCAAGCAAGGCTAAAGAGGGAAAGAACTTCATTGCTTCAGTCCTCATGGATGTAGAGCCCAGACCTGACACAATCCCACTTCTTTCCATCTGGGAGCCAAGCTGTGCATGTGCCATGGAATCCTACCCCGGTTTGGGTTGGAAGGGATCTTAAAGCTCATCCAGTTCCAAGCCCCCCCAGCCATGGGCAGGGACACCTCCCACCAGCACAGGTTGCTCAGGGCTGCCCAGGCAGGTGGTGGAGTCACCATCCCTGGATGTGTTGAAAGGTCACTGAGATGTGATGCTTGGGGATATGGTTTAGGGGTGAACTCTGTGGAGCAGGGGCTGTGGTTGCATTGGTGCTCCCAGGGGTCTTTTCCAACCTCAATGATTCCATGAGCCTTGAACACCTCCAGGCAGGGGCATCCACAGCCTCCTTGAGCAACCTGTGCCAGTGTCTCACCACCCTCACTCTCAACAATTTCTTCCTCCTCTCCACTCTCACTCTCCCCTCTCCCAGCTCAAAGCCACTGTCCCTCCTCCTGGCACTGCCAGCGCTTGCCTGAAGTCCCTCCCCAGCTCTCCTGTAGCTCCTTCAGGTACTGGAATGTTGCTCTAAGGTCTCTCTGGAGCCTTCTCTTCAGGCTGAACAGCCCCAGCTCTCTCAGCCTGTACCCACAGGGGAGGTTCTCCAGCCCTGGGACCATCTTTGTGGCTTCCTCTGGGCCCTCTCCAGCAGTTCCAGGTCTTGCTTGTGCTGGGGGCCCCAGCACTGGAGGCAGCACTGCAGGTGAGGTCTGAGCAGAGCAGAGTGCATGCCCAGCACCGACCTGCCTGGGCTGTCTCTCACAGCACACAGCTGAGCTATGGTTGCTAAAGTTTCAGCACGTTTTAAGCCCACACATTGTAGTGTTTTTTCCTTTACCCCCCCCACATGCACCCATTTCCAGCACGTTCCCTGCACCGCAGTGACAGAGCCTTCCCCTTGGGACAGACAGAGAGCAACTGAAACTGGCCACTCCTTGCCCCTCGTACTCAGTGTTCAGTACAGCTCCTCCCTATCAGCAGATGGAGACAGAGTACATGTGTTGGGACTTCATCCTCCTTCAGCAGGACAGCATCCACCTGCCTGAGCCTCGTGTGTCCTGAATCAACAAACCCCGGGCTTGGGGCGGCTCCCTGACCCTCAGCTTGGTTGGCATTGCCTAAGAACTGTGAGTCTAGATCCAGTTCTGCATCTGCTACAGAGCAAGGCACCAAAACAGCAACACAGGGCAGAGAACAGACTCCCAGATGCACAGAATGCATCGGGCTTGAAGGGACCCTCAAAGGTCTTCTTGTCCAACTGCCCTGCAGTCAGCAGGGACACCTCCAACTAGAGCAGCTTGCTCAGGGCCACAGCAAGTTTGGCTTGGAGTGTCTGCAGGGATGGGGCCCCCCACCATAGCCCTGGGCACCCTCACTGTGCAGAACTGCCTCCTGGTGGCCATCGTTTGTGAACCATTCCCAAACACAGGAGGAGAGGTGTCCAAATCCTGCCAAGTTTACTGTGTCCTGAGTACTCCTTAAGGCAAAGCAGCACAAGCTCCAGAGTCCCACAGCAGCACAGGGCTGGGTTTGCTCACAGCCCTCCTTACAGGCTGTAGGTTCATGTAGTAGCAAAACAGTCTGTTTGGAAGCAGGGCTGGCTGAAACCACACAGTCTGTGTTTGAAAGCAGGGCTGGCTGAAACCACACAGTCTGTGTTTGAAAGCAGGGCTGGCTGAAACCAAACCACAATAGCTCCAAGTGCAGGGTGCTGCACTTTGGCCACAGCAACCCCATGCAGAGATACAGGCTGGGGTCAGAGTGGCTGAGAGCAGCCAGACAGAGAGGGATCTGGGGGTGCTGATTGATACCCACCTGAACATGAGCCAGCAGTGTGCCCAGGTGGCCAAGAGAGCCAGTGGCATCCTGGCCTGCATCAGGAATGGTGTGGCCAGCAGGACCAGGGAGGTCATTCTGCCCCTGTACTCTGCACTGCTCAGACCACACCTTGAGTGCTGTGTTCAGTTCTGGGCCCCCCCAGTTTAGGAGGGACATTGAGATGCTTGAGCGTGTCCAGAGAAGGGCAACGAGGCTGGGGAGAGGCCTTGAGCACAGCCCTACGAGGAGAGGCTGAGGGAGCTGGGATTGGTTAGCCTGGAGAAGAGGAGGCTCAGGGCAGACCTCATTGCTGTCTGCAACTACCTGAGGGGAGGTTGTGGCCAGGAGGAGGTTGCTCTCTTCTCTCAGGTGGCCAGCAGCAGAAGGAGAGGACACAGCCTCAGGCTGTGCCAGGGGAGATTTAGGCTGGAGGTGAGGAGAAAGTTCTTCCCTGAGAGAGTCATTGGACACTGGAATGGGCTGCCCGGGGAGGTGGTGGAGTCGCCGTCCCTGGAGCTGTTCAAGGCAGGACTGGACGTGGCACTTGGTGCCATGGTCTGGCCTTGAGCTCTGTGCTAAAGGGTTGGACTTGATGATCTGTGAGGTCTCTTCCAACCCTGATGATACTGTGATACTGTGACACTGTGGTACTGTGTGATACTGTGATACACAGTGTTCTCATCCACAGATCTACTCTGCTCAGACCTCACCTCCAACCCTGCCTCCAGTGCTGCTGGCCCCAGCAGCAGAAGGAGACAAAGCTGCTGGAGTGAGGCCAGAGGAGGCCACAAAGATGCTGCAAGGGCTGGAGCAGCTCTGCTGTGAGCACAGGCTGAGGGAGCTGGGGGGGTGCAGCCTGCAGAGGAGAAGGCTCCAAGACACCTAACAGTGGCCTTCTGGTACCTGATGGAGGCTACAGAGGGACTGTTTGCAGAGGCCTGCAGGGACAAGACAAGGAGCAATGGTTTGAAATGAGAGCAGAGCAGAGTCAGATTGGATGTGAGGAACATGTCCTGCACCAAGAGGGTGGTGGAACACTGCAACAGGTTACCCAGGGAGGTAGTCAAAGCCTCATCCCTGCAGATATCCAAGGTGAGACTCATCAGGGCTGTGGGCAGCCTGATCTAGCTGAGGATGTCCCTGCTGACTGCAGGGGGTTGGGCTGGCTGAGCTCTGGAGGTCCCTTCCAGCCCAGCCCAGCCTCTGAATCTGTGCTGGATCTGCCCTAGAGCAGACTCAGTTTCATTCTGCTGAAGGAACAAAATACAGTTGAGGAAGTGGAGAAGAGTGAAAGCATAGCTCTGGCTGCTCTTCCCCTGGCCAGGAGCAATTCAATGTCAAGTGCAGTTGGTGCAATCAAGTGCTGGGAGAAAAGGGTCAGTGAGGACACTGTGAAGAATGTGCCACTTCTCTGGGCAGGGTAATTACCTTGAGGGGCTGGGATCAAGTGAAAGCTGAAAACATCCAATAGATGTGGAAAGCAAGGTGAGCAAGGCCTCCAGAGAGGCAAGGTGTGCTAGCCCAGAGCCCTGCGATGGCTTAGGCTGAAGGCACCTTCCAGCTCCTGTTACTCCAACCCTCTGCCAGGGACAACTCTGAACTTGATTGCTCAAGGCCACATCCCAGCTGGCCTTCAACACCCTGAGGGAGGAGGCAGCCACAGCCTCCCTGGGCAGCCTGTGCCAGGCTCTCACCACCCTCGCAATGAAGAATTTCCTCCTCAGCTCCAGTCTAACCCTGCTCTGCCTCAGCTCCAAACCATTCCCCCTTGGCCTGGCTCTAGCCACTCTCAGGGAAAGTCCTTCTGCAGCCTTCCTGCAGGATCCCTTCAGGTACTGGCAGCAGCTCTAAGGTGCCCCTGGAGACTTCTCCTCTGCAGGCTGCACCCCCCCAGCTCCCTCAGCCTGAGCTCACAGCAGAGCTGCTCCAGCCCTGGGCTCATCTCTGTGGCCTCCTCTGGCCTCACTCCACAGCTCTGTGTCCTTCCTCTGCTGGGGCCAGCAGCACTGGAGGCAGGGTTGGAGGTGAGGTCTGAGCAGAGCAATGAGTTGCAGACATCTCTGGCTGTGGGCACAGAGAGCAGAGCCATGAGCTGATCCAACAGGATTTCCTCTGCTCTGCAGCAGCTTACAGCAAGTGTGCAGATGGCTGCTGGCTGCCTTCAGTTTAATCCAATCACCTCACCTCACTCGGTCCCATCCCCACCTCCAGGAATGAGGGCTTGGGTGCAAAGCAGCTGCTTCTCCCTGCTGATGCTGGCAGATGGACTATAGCACCAGCACCTCCCTGCCCTCCTCATGTATCCATGGCTCTCAAGGTCAAAACTGCTGAAACCAAGGTAAAGGGACTCGAGTTTGGGTTGCAGGGCAGTGGGGAGCGTGGAGAGACTCAGGCAGGGGCTGCAGGGCTTGGGCAAGCAGCAGCCTGTGCTCTTACAGACCTTCCTGAGAGGTCTGCCTGGCCTCCAGCAGGACAAGCACTGCTGGTGCTGCAGTGCTGGCTGCAGGTGCAGGCTGTGAACAGGGTTCAGAGCCTGTGATGTTGCTTCATTTAGGAGCTGTAATGCCTGGAGGAGCCCAATCAGATCCTGCATCCCTAAAGCTCTTCCTTGAAGTTGTTTTAACATACAATAAACCATCCTCTGGGTTTTAACCTGTATTTTTCCCCTCTCTGAAGTATTTGAGGGGCTGGAAGCAGGGGGTGGGGGTGGGGGAATGATTTGGAAATCAAATCTGTTCTGAGGTTAAAAAAGAAAGCTGTGAGTAAGCTTCAGTGGAGAGCTGAAACAAATCAATTGATGCAAGCAGCAACCTGGAACACTTCCAAAGGGTTCTCACTTCCCTGGTGTGCTCTGAGGAGCAGGTTCCTGTGTTGTGTGAGGAGTAGCTTCTTGTGAGGGATGTGAGCTCAGCCAGCTGAGCACAGCTGCCTGCACTGCTGCATCTCTGTGGCTCCAGGACAGCAACTAAGAGCAGAGGTGGATTTGAGGTTAGGAACAAGTTCTGCACCATCAGGGTGTTGGAACACTGCACAGGTTGCTCAGGGAGGTGGTTGAGGCCCATTCCTGGAGATGATAGGATCACAGGAGGTTAGGGTTGGAAGGGACCTCTGGAGATCTAGTCCTGTGCCAGGGCACAAGTGAGCAGAGCCTGTCCCTGTCCCTCTCTTCCTGACCCTTAGCCCTCAGATGCTTACAGACATTGCTCAGATCCCCTCTCATAGAATCAGAGAATCAGCCAGGTTGGAAGAGAGCTCCAAGCTCATCCAGCCCAACCTATCCCCCAGCCCTGGCCAATCAGCCAGACCATGGCACTTAAGTGCCCCAGCCAGGCTTTGCTTCAACACCTCCAGGACTTCTCTGCAGACTCTCAGCCCCAGGGCTCTCAGCCTTTCCTCATCAGGCAGAGCTGCAGTCCCTGCAGCATCCTTGCAGCCCTCCCTTGGGCTCTCTGCAGCAGTGCTGCATGGAGCTGTTGTGGCCAAGAATCTTTTCTTAGATCAAAGAAAAGAGATCCCTGTCCCTCTTGAACTGGGGAGCCCAGCCCTGGGTGCAATATTCCAGATGGAGCAGAGGGGAAGGAGAACTTCTGGCCACACTCTCTTCTTGGCCATGAGGACACATTGCTGTCCACATGCAACTTGTGCACCAGGACTCCCAGGTCCTTCTCCATGGGGATGCTCTCCAGGAGATCACCTCCCAGCCTGTGCTGGTTAGATTCTCAAGTTGGGCTTGGTGAGGCTCTGGGTGTGTGATTCAGTTGAGGATGTCCCTGCTGACTGCAGTGGGGTTTGGAGTGGATGACCTTTGGAGGTGCCTTGCAGCCCAGGCCAGTCTCTGATGACTCTATGCTTCTATGATACTCTGGGTGTGGAAGAAAGAGATGGAGAGGAAGAGCCTGGGCCTTTGATGCCAGTGGGAGTTTGTTGCTGACTTTGGGAGAGGCCAGGAATTCACTGCTGTAAAGAGAGGTCGAGAGACCAGCAGCTCACAGCTCTCCTTCCAGCCCTCTGATTTTCACTTAGTGCTGCCTCCCCACTGCTGCTACATCTGGAGCAGGTAAAGCTTCAGGGAGCTGCAGGGGGACAGGCAGCAGGCAAAGGAGAGCTGCAGGAAATGGGCATCTGCTCAGAGCAATGGATTGAAAATGCTTCCCACCAAAAATGTGCCAAAGATTTAACTCCCAGAGCTTAGAGGCACTGGCAGGGGGTAGGAGGTAGCACAGCTGCCAGGCTTGCACGTGGCATTTAAACTGGAGCAAGGTGCATTTAGCTTGGACAGCAGGAGGAGGTTCTGCACAAGGAGGGTGGTGAGACACTGGCACAGGTTGCCATGGGGAGTTGTGGGCACCTCATCCCTGGAGATATTCAAGGCCAAGCTTGCTGGGGCCCTGAGCAGCCTGCTGCAGGTGGAGATGTCCCTGCTGCCTGCAGGGCCACTGGCCAAGGTGACCTTTGAGGGTCCCTTCCAGCCCAATGCAATCTGTGATTCTATGAGTGCAGCCAGTGAACATTACAGCCTCAGTGGAGGACAGCCTGGGAGGTCAGAGGAGTGCTCTGGCCACTGTTTGGTTAGAAGAAGGCTAAAGACAATGGAAATGAGAAGGTTGCATCTAGCCCTCAGAGCCACCAAGCTGTGTGGTGCAGCTGAGAGGCTGGAGAGAAGAGATCCATGACAGGCTGCAGAGCTGGGCCCAAGCCAGCCTCATGAAGCTCAACAAGACCAAGTGCAAGGTCCTGCAGCTGAGTCAGGGCAATCCCAAGCACTGATACAGCCTGGGCAGTGCCTGGCTTGAGAGCAGCCCTGAACAAAAGGCCTTGGGGGTGCTGGTGGGTGAGAAGCTCAACAGGAGCCAGCAGTGTGCTCTGGCAGCCCAGAGAGCAACCAGAGGCTGGGCTGCAGCAAGGGCAGTGTGAGCAGCAGGGTGAGGGAGGGGATTCTGCCCCTCTGCACCCTCTGCTGAGACCTCACCTGGAGCACTGTGCCCAGTGCTGGAGCCCCTGGGACAGGAAAGATCTGGAGGGGCTGGAAGGTTTCCAGAGCAGGGCCATGAGGATGAGCAGAGGGCTGGAGCTGCTCTGCTGTGGGGACAGGCTGAGGGAGTTGAGGCTGTGCAGGCTGGAGAGGAGAAGGCTCCGAGGAGACCTTATAGTGGCCCTCCAGTATCTGAAGGAGGCTACAAGAAAGCTGGGGAGGGACTTCTTAGGGTGTCAGGTAGTGATAGGACTGGGGGGAACAGATCCAAGCTAGAGGAGGGGAGACTGAGGTTGGATGTCCAAAAGAAGTTCTTCAGCATGAGGGTGGTGAGAGCCTGGCACAGGTTGCCCAAGGAGGTGGTGGAAGCCTCATCCCTGGAGGTGTTTAAGGCCAGGCTGGATGTGGCTCTGAGCAACCTGACCTAGTGGAAAGTTGCCCATGGCAGAGGGGTTGGAACTGGCTGATCTTTGAGGTCCCTCCCAGCCCGGACAATTCTATGATTCTATGACCCTAACTGCTCCCAGTTTTTGCTTGGCTTCCTTTTGATGTAAGGAGAGAAGCCAAGAGTAAGGCTGGCCTGGGCAGTGCCTTAGTGCCCATGGCCACAGGCAGATGGCTCTCTCCTTTGCATTAGGAACTGCAGCTCCTTCATCTCTCCCCTGCTGGGAAGAGCTGCACTGCTCATGCAGCCTTTGCAGCAAGAGAAAAAGGCAGCAGTCAGCAGCACAAAGCCAAGGAGCTTGCTAAATCCACAGCATCCACACCTCTCTGTGCTGGGGGGTGCCAGGGGGGGCTCAGCTGCCACACAGCTGGGCCAGAGGTGAATGTTAGTGACGCTGGAGTGGCATCTGCCTTGGCTTTGAAGGACCTCCCTGTTTCCAGAAGGAGTTTGTTCCACTGGCTGGTTGCCTTTGCAGCTGGAAGGGCCTCACGCAGCCCTTGGACGTGGCCAGCTACAACTTGTAGCTGTTTGCTTCTGGTGGCTCTTCTGGCAGATTAGAGTCTTTAAGCACCTGGTATTTTCTGCCTGCCAAGGTACTTACCCACCATAATCACCTCAGCCCTGGCAGCTAAGCAGATTGACCTCTTTAGGGCTGTGGTGCTCGGGAACCCCCCAACATTTCCAGCCAGTAGCTCCCTTTTGTGGCTCTTCTCTGAAGCTTCTTCCTTCCTTACCTTACTTCCAAACTCGCTGCTGCCAAGCTGGGGGCCACTTTGTCTTCCCAGTGCTGTCTGCAGAGGCAATGCTTCTGCCCTCTTTCTATCCATGCTGTGCCACCCTGAAGCTCAAAGCCTTAAGGGCTTGTTTTGTGTCACACTGCTGCAGGAGAAGCTGGTGCAGGAGCTGGTCTGAGCTAATGCTCATCTGCAGCCCTTCTCAGCCACTGTCTCCTTGAAGAAGGGCTCCTTTTATCAGCATTCAGCAGACTAAATCAAACTGTACCTGAGAGCTGGTTTGCATTTTACACTGCAGCCTTCCCTGCCAGCTGAGTCTGATGGCAAAATAAGGACTGAAAAAATGGCCTGTGGCTTTTCTAGATCTTCTGAGGAGCAGCTCAGGGCCCTGGGGGTGTTCAGTCCAGAGAAAAGGTTGAGGGCAGACCTCATTGCTCTCTACAGCTCCCTGAAAGGAGGTCGCAGTGAGGTGGGGGTTGGGCTCTGCTCCATAGTATCCATTGATAGAAGGAGAAGAAATGGCCTCAAGTTGTACCAGGGGAGGGTTAGTTTGGAGATGAGGAAAAGATCCTTTGCTGCAAGAGTGGTCAGGGACTGGCAGAGGCTGCCCAGGGAGGTGTTGGAGTCCCCATCCCTGGGAATGTGTGGCCATGGCACTGTGGGACATGGTTTAGTGGCCATGGGTTGGTGTTGGGCTGAAGGTTGGACTGGATGAGTTCAGAGAGCTTTTCTAACCCAAGCAGTTCCATGATTCTAGAGACTTTCAAGTCTGCACATACTCCTGAGTGACTTGCCCCAGGTGGTCCTGCTGTGGTGGGGGGGTTGTCTCCTAAATGAGTCTGTGATTCTGTGTCTGTGATTCTGTGATTGTCTGTTCCACCTGGAGCACTGTTGCATAGTGACCCTCGTTTGGATCTCTGGGGGAGGCAGGCAGAAACATGTGGCCAGCTTCAAATATTTGATGGCCAAATGGCCAAAGGTTCTGTGAGTCTCTGATCACTCATTTAAGTTGTCTTCAGCCTCACAGAATCACAGAGTCACAGAGTGTCAGGGGCTGGAAGGGACCTCCAGAGCTCAGCCAGGCCAAGCCCTGCCAGAGCAGCAGCACCCAGAGCAGATCACACAGGAGCACATCCAGGCAGCTCTGGGATATCCCCAGAGAGAAACCACATCCACTACCTTTGGAAGTAAGCACGAGGCTGGGAAACTTAACAGTTTCTGGTTTCCAACTGCCTGGAATGTCCTGGTGTCCAGTTCCAGCACACTCACAGGGATGCCATCTCTTGCAAGTTCAGAACTAGGCTAAAGCAAGGTTAAAGACTCAGCTAAGCACATGGGTGAGGTGAAACTCTCCAGAGCTGCTGTGCTGTAACCATCAAAACTTGTGCTTCTCGTTCTCTGAACACTTCTGGATTCAGCAACAGCAGAGAGACCCCCAGAGCCCTGCAACCGAGCCACAGCAGGGGCTGAAGGGCACCAAAGAACCTGGGACAGCCTCTATGGAATCACTGAATCAAGCAGTTGGAAGAGACCTCCAAGCTCATCCAGTCCTGCCCAACCAACCAGACCATGGCACTAAGTGCCCCAGCCAGGCTTGGCTTCAACACCTCCAGGCACAGCCACTCCACCACCTCCCTGGGCAGCCCATTCCAATGCCAATCACTCTCTCTGCCAACAGCTTCCTTCTAATATCATAGAATCACAGAATCAGGCAGGTTGGAAGAGACCTCCAAGCTCATCCAGTCCAACCTGTCCCCCAGCCCTGGCCAATCACCCAGACCATGGCACTCAGTGCCCCAGCCAGGCTTTCTCTGAACACTGAGCCTAGCAGCCAGAGCAAAACTTCTGCCTAAATATTGAGTTTGCTGATTTGTTTGGGGTTTGAGAACATGACAGATGCAGGTGAGGAATCAGCTCTCTAACAGTTAGCTAGAAGGGCAGGTCCAGAGGTGGACCACAAAAATGCTCAGGGGGTTGGAGCAGCTCTGCTATGAGGACAGGCTGAGGGAGCTGGGGGTGTGCAGCCTGGAGAAGAGGAGGCTCTGGGGAGACCTAATGGCAGCCTGCCAGTGCCTGAAGGGGCTCCAAGAAGGATGGAGGGAGACTGGGCCCAAAGGCCTGCAGGGACAGGATGAGG
Organism: Pogoniulus pusillus; assembly: GCF_015220805.1. Taxonomy (NCBI): domain Eukaryota; kingdom Metazoa; phylum Chordata; class Aves; order Piciformes; family Lybiidae; genus Pogoniulus; species Pogoniulus pusillus. Next base: position 14,039,201 of record NC_087296.1, on the reverse strand, counting down.
GCAATGGCTTTGAACAAGAGCAGAGCAGGTTGAGGCTGGATGTGAGGAACAAGTTCTTTTCTGTAAGGATGGCTGAGCCCAGGAACAGCTTGCCTGGAGAAGCAGCTGGGCTCCCATCCCTGGAGATATTCAAGATGAAGCTTGACAGGGCTCTGAGCAACCAGACAGCTGAGGATGTCCCTGCTGAGAGCTGGGGGTTGGACTGGATGAGCTCTGGAGGTCCCTTCCAGCCCAGCCCATTCCATAACCCTGTGTACCTGGTGGAACACAGCATCAGCTTCTGCTGTCTCTTTCCCAGGTGGTTCTGCTGAACCTGGTGATCTGCATGGGGGTTTTCTACACTGTCTACTACGTGGTGCTGTTTGTCTGCTTCACAGCATTCAGGTAAGATCCCTTGTCTCTAGTCCACTGTCACAGCAGCCCAGGCCAATGGCATCCTGGGCTGCATCCAAAGCAGTGAGAGCAGCAGGATGAGGGAGGGGATTCTGCCCCTCTGCTCTGCTGAGCCCCTGCCTGAACCCCTACATCCACTTCTGGTGTCCCCAGCACAAGGACATGGAACTGTTGGAGAGGGTCCAGAGGAGGCCACAAAGATGATTGAGGGCTGAAGAACCTCCCTTGTGGGAACAAGCTGGGAGAGTTGGGGCTGTTCAACCAGGAGAAGAGAAGGCTCCAGGGAGACCTCAGAGCAGCCTTCCAGTACCTGAGGGAGCTACAGGAGAGCTGGGGAGGTTCTTCTGACAAGGGCTGGGAGTGCCAGGATGAGGCACAATGGCTTTGAGCTGGGAGAGGGGAGAGTGAGAGTGGAGAGGAGGTGAATGTGGGGCAGGCTGTGGATGGAGTCTACTTGGACTTCAGCAAAGCCTTTGACACTGTCTGCCACAAGAAGCTCCTGGCCAAGCTGGCAGCTCATGGCTTGGACAGATTCACTCTGTGCTGGGTCAAGAACTGGCTGGATGGCAGAGCTCAGAGAGTGGTGGTGAATGATGCCACATCCAGTTGGCAGCTGTCACTGGTGGTGTTCCCCAGGGATCAGTGCTGGGCCCAGTCCTGTTCAATATCTTTATTGATGACTGGATGAGGGCATTGAGTCCTGCATCAGTAAGTTTGCAGATGACACCAAGCTAGGAGCAGCTGTGGAGCTGTTGGAGGGGAGGAGAGCCCTGCAGAGGGACCTGGCCAGGCTGGATGGGTGGGCAGAGGCCAAGGGGATGAGATTGAACAAGGCCAAGGGCAGGGTTCTGCACTTTGGCCACAACAACCCCAAGCAGCACTATAGGCTGGGGCCAGAGTGGCTGAGAGCAGCCAGGAGGAAAGGCACCTGGGGGTACTGATAGAGAGTAAGCTGAAGATGAGCCAGCAGTGTGCCCAGGTGGGCAAGAGAGCCAATGGCATCCTGGCCTGCAGCAGGAGCAGTGTGGGCAGTAGGACAAGGGAGGTTCTTCTGCCCCTGTACTCAGCACTGCTCAGGCCACACCTGGAGTGCTGTGTCCAGTTCTGGGCCCCTCAATTCAAGAAAGATGTTGAGGTGCTGGAACATGTCCAGAGAAGGGCAACAAAGCTGGTGAGGGGCCTGGAGCACAAATCCTATGAGGAGAGGCTGAGGGAGCTGGGGGTGTTTAGCCTGGAGAAGAGGAGGCTCAGAGGTGATCTTATTACTGTCTACAACTACCTGAAGGGACATTGTAGCCAGGTGGGGGGTGGCCTCTTCTCCCAGGCAACCAGCAATAGAACAAGGGGACACAGTCTCAAGCTGTGCCAGGGTAGGTATAGGCTGGATGTTAGGAGGAAGTTCTTCACAGAGAGAGTGATTGGCATTGGCATGGGCTGCCCAGGGAGGTGGTGGAGGCACCGTGCCTGGGGGTCTTCAAGAAAAGCCTGGATGAGGCACTTAGTGCCATGGTCTGGTTGATTGGTTAGGGCTGGGTGCTAGGTTGGACTGGATGAGCTTGGAGCTCTCTTCCAACCTGCTTGATTCTATGATTCTGTGATTCTAAGAAATTGTTGAGAATGAGGGTGGTGAGACACTGGCACAGGCTGCCCAGGGAGGCTGAGGATGCCCCTGCCTGGAGGTGTTCAAGGTGAGATCTTGAGCAACCTGGGCTAGTGAGAGGAGTCCCTGCCCATGGCAGGGGGGCTGGAACTAGCTGATCTTTAAGGTCCCTTTCAAGCCAAACCATTCTAGGTTTCTGTGATTCCATAGCAGGATGCTACAGCTGCATCTAACAGGTAGAGCTATGACCCTGCAGAAGAAGCACTCTGGACCCAGCCATGCTGTGAACACATCTTTCAAGTTCAGCTACCTGGTGGTACCTGAGCCTTCACCCAAGGGCACAAACTGGCAAGTGGGGACTCAAAACTGGAATCATAGAATGATTTGAGGTTGGAAGGGACCTCAAAGATCATCTCCCACTAGAACAGGTCACTCAAGGCCTCATCCAACCTGGTCCTCAACACCTCCAGGGAGGTTGTGGAGCACAGAAGCACCCAATGTGATCTTTGATCACATTGGGTGCTTCTGTGCTCCACAACCTCCCTGGGCAACCTGTGCCAGTGTCTCACCACCCTCAACCTGTGCCAGTGTCTCACCACCCTCAACCTCTACCAGTGTCTCACCACCCTCACTGCAAACAACTTCTTCCTAGCTTCCAGTTTCAGCCTCTCCCCTACCAGTTTAAGCCCATTCCTCCTCATCCTGTCACTACAAGGTGCAGCTAATGTGCACCTTGGCTCTGCTCTGCGCCCTTGCACTTGTGCCAGGTGAGCAAACGAGCACAAGGGCATGGATGGCACTGCAGAATGAAAGGGAAGAGTTCATAGCCAGCAAGAAAAAGGACAAATCCTGTTCCCTGAGGAAGCTGATTAGCAGGCAGAGTGCCAGGGATGTCTTCAATGAAAGTGGAGATTGTGGACCCCACCGTGTGATGAGGGGCAGAGACCTCCTTGAAGCCCAGAAGCCTTCTGCTTGCAGTCCTGTTTGAAAGCATCCTCAAGGTGTCAGAGGCACTGCTGGGCACCTCCTGACACATTCTCCCTCTGTTCCCACAGGATTGAGATGTTGGATGGGTTGGCACCTTTTGATTTTAAGACAAGTCCCTCCTGGATGAACCCCTACTACCTGGGTAACAGAAGGCTTCCTGCCTTTTATTTCCTTGTCTTGTGTGTGAGCAAACCCAGCCTCTGGCTGGCTGCAGTCCTGTCTCCAGCAGGGACAGGGAGGTGGTCACAGAAGCACAGAATAGTCAGGGCTGGAAGGGACCTCAAGGATTATCTAGCTCTGGGATGGTTTGGGTGTTCCCTGCCCCCCCCCACTTTGGAAATCACCCAGACTAGACTCAGAGGCTCTGGAAATTGACTGAAGCTTACATTTACAGCTCAGCTCAACATACAAGCAGATAGCTACAGGAGATACAGTTAGAGACAGAAATATGCAATACAGAAACACAGCAGCCCTTCCAGAAACCTGAGTGCCCAGGAGGGGCTCTCAACCACCCCTGCACCTTCCCCCTGCCCCTCTCAACCTTACCCCAGTCCCAAGGAAGAGGTTTGGCCAGAGGGGTTAGGAAGTGAAGTGGATTAGTCCAAAATGGAGGGTGAGGTTAGAGAGATGCAGCTCAGCCAGCAGCCCCAGTGGGAGTGCTTATCTATGCTTTTGTTTCTTGTTCCTATACCTCTCAGCAATCCTGTGAGTGCAGCAGACATCACCACTGTTTTCTTTCCACAGCCTGCAATCTAGTTCTTCTCACCAAAACATCCCAGCCTGCTGCAAACTAGCACAAGCTCCAACCCCCCTGCCATGGGCAGGTGATGGTTTGGGAGTCACCCACTCCCCAGACACTCATGAAATCACCCAGACTAGACTCAGCTGGCTGGAAGTTAAGGAATGAAGCTTTATGTTCACAGCTTAGCACAATTTACAAGCAGGTATCTCTAATACACACAAATAGTTACAGCTCTATATACAAGTTAAAAGTAATACAGAAACACAACAGCCTGCCCAGAAACCAGAGTCCCCAGGAGGGGCTCCCAACCACACTTCCAACCTTCTTTCCACTCCTCTACCTTATGCCAGGGTCTGCCTTACATGCAGGGTGAGTTTGGAGGATCAGCAAGGGGGGCTAGAAGCAGGAGGATTAGTTGGGTTACACAGCAGAAGCCCAGGCAGAAACCAGACACTGCCTCAGACAGAGACTCTCACACCCTGTCTTAACTGTGATTGTGTCCTTGCTTTTATCCATCTCAGCAAGCCTATGAGTGCAGCAGACATCACCTTTGCTTCCTTTTCACAGCCTAGCATCTGATTTCTCTCATTTAAATACTCCTGTTAGCCTCAAACCAGCACAGGCAGGGACACCTCACACTAGATCACAGAATCACAGAGTCACAGAATCAGCCAGGTTGGAAGAGAGCTCCAAGCTCATCCAGCCCCACCTAGCACCCAGCCCTGCCCAACCAACCAGACCATGGCACTAAGTGCCCCAGCCAGGCTTGGCTTCAACACCTCCAGGCACAGCCACTCCACCACCTCCCTGGGCAGCCCATTCCAGTGCCAATCACTCTCTCTGACAACAACTTCCTAACAACATCCAGCCTGAACCTGTCCTGGCACAGCTTGAGGCTGTGTCCCCTTGTTCTGTTGCTGGCTGCCTGGCAGCAGAGCCCAACCCCACCTGGCTACAGCCTCCCTGCAGGCAGCTGCAGACAGCAATGAGCTCTGCCCTGAGCCTCCTCTGCTGCAGGCTGCACACCCCCAGCTCCCTCAGCCTCTCCTCACAGGGCTGTGCTCCAGGCCCCTCCCCAGCCTTGCTGCCCTGCTCCAAACACCTTCCAGCACCTCAACATCTCTTTGCAATTGAGGAGCCCAGAACTGGACACAGCACTCCAGGTGTGGCCTGAGGAGTGCTGAGCACAGGGGCAGAAGAACCTCCCTTGTCCTGCTGCCCACACTGCTCCTGAGCCAGCCCAGGATGCCATTGGCTCTGCTGCCCACCTGGGCACTGCTGGCTCAGCTGCAGCTCCTCTCTCCCAGCACCCCCAGGTCCCTCTCTGCCTGGCTGCTCTCAGCCACTCTGGCCCCAGCCTGTAGTGCTGCTTGGGGTTGTTGTGGCCAAAGTGCAGAACTCTGCACTTGGCCTTGTTCATTCTCATCCCCTTGGCCTCTGCCCACCCATGCAGCCTGGCCATATACCTCTGCAGGGCTCTCCTCCCCTCCAGCAGCTCCACAGCTGCTCCTAGCTTGGTGTCATCTGCAAACTTACTGATGCTGGACTCAATCCCCTGCTCCAGATCATCAATAAAGACATTGAACAGGACTGTGCCCAGCACTGATCCCTGGGGGCCACCACTAGTGACTGGCTGCCCAGAGCCATGGGGGTGACAGAGCCCTGGAGCAGGCTGCCCAGAGAGGCTGTGGAGTTAGAGAACTTTTTGAACCAAAACAATCCTGTGATCCTAGAGACTCTTTCAAACCCCATTTGGATGCATTCCTGTGCACCCTGCCCTAGCTGATCCCGCTCTGGCAAGGGGGTTGGACTTGAGGAGCTGTGGAGGTGCCTTCCAAGCCTTTCATTCTGTGATTCTGTGCTATCTTCACACAAATGCCTTCATTGCTCTCTGAAGCTCTCCATATGGATTCTCTCCCCGAAGCAATTCCAGGCACACAGGAGCTGTTAGCAGACTTGCAGTCTGTTTCACAGAGCAAACCACATCACCTCTCAGCAAAGTAAGCAAAGCCTGGAAGTCAATTGGTCACTTCATCAGGTTAAAAGCAGTAATAATAATGCATGGATATTTGTACTGTGTCAATGCTGATCCTAGCTGAGATAAAAAGACCATTTCAGATGTAAGAGTGGAAAAGAAATGAAATCATGCTCCCTCAGAAGCTCTTTTCAGGGCCCTAAGGTGATTATTGTATCTCAATATGGTGTTATTATCCCCTGGAATTGGATGGAAGCAGGCTGTTTGTGTGCCAAAGGCAGCAAGCAGGCTGTCAGCTGCACCTTTCTGTCTCACCACCCAGCACAAAGACACAGAGAAGCAAAGCACAGCAGCAGCTGGGGGAGGTCTGTGGGCACACAGAACATCTCAACTTGCTGTTGCCACCCTTGTGACCTCTGGGGTAAACCTCCTGTTTCCATTTGCAGCTCTTGTGATATCCTTGGAAATAACCTTCTCCATCTGTGGGCTGCTCTTTGCCCTGCTTGTGGAAGAATGGGTCTGGGACTATGCAGTGACAGTTACTGCTCTTCACATCATCATCACTGCAGCTGGTAAGCAAAATACAAGCATGGGATGCCCAGCGTGAAGGGACTGCAGCACTGCCTGCTGAGGAGAGGCTGAGCCCTGGGGCTGCTTAGTCTGCAGGGGAGAAGGCTGAGAGGGGATCTGAGCAATGTCTGTCACTAGCTGAGGGCTGGGGGGCAGGAAGGAAGGGACAAGGACAGCCTCTGCTCACTTGTGCCCTGCCATAGGACAAGAGGCAATGGATGGAAACTGCAGCACAGGAGGTTCCACCTCAACATGAGGAAGAACTTCTTGACTGTAAGGGTCCAGAGCCCTGGCACAGGCTGCCCAGAGAGGTTGTGGAGTCTCCTTCTGTGGAGCCTTTCCAGCCCTGTCTGGATTTGTTCCTGTGTGATCTGTGCTGGATTCTCTGCTCCTGCTGTAGCAGGGAGGTTGGACCTGGAGATCTCCTTGGGTCCCTTCCAACCCCTAACATCCTGTGAGCCTGTGCTCCTGTGACCAGTCAGTTAGGACTCATCTGCTGTGTCACTAACACAACCACTGGGCTAAGATGATGCTTTCTTAAAGCTGAATAAGTCTAAGAATCACAGAACTGTTTTGGTTAGAAAAGACCTTTAAGATCATTGAGTCCACCTGGGTGGTCTTGAAGGTCCCTTCCAACACAACCTATTCTTTGGTTCTACACCTGAAGAACAGAGAGTCCAGAAGCTCCATTTAGTACACAGTTAGTAGCTTTAGGACTTGTCTCCCAATGAGAGGTTCCCCAGGCTGACCTTCATGGTCTGGCCAAGTGTCTGAATGATCAGGACCTGCCTGTGTGTTAGCCAAGCAGACATCTCTGAACATTACTAACCAGGCCTTTGAGAACATCATTCAGCTCTCCCTGAGGAGGAGACACTGAGAGCCCTGGGGCTGTTTCAGCCTGGAGAAGAGCAGCCTGAGGGGAGCTCAGCAATGCTGATCAATACCTAAAGGGTGGGTGTCAGGAGGATGGCACCAGGCTTTGCTCAGGGGTGCCCAGTGACAGGACAAGGGGTCATGGGCACAGACTGGAACCCAGGAAGTTCCATCCAAACATGAGGAGGGATGTCTTTAAGGGTGATGGAGCAGGCTGCCCAGAGAGGTGGTGGAGTCTTCATCTCTGGAGACATTCCACACCCACCTGGATGTGTTCCTGTGTGACCTGCTTTAGATGAACCTGTCTTGGCAGGGGTTTGGTCTGGATGACCTCCAGAGGCCCCCTCCAACCCTACCATTCTGTGATGCTGTGATTCTGTAATGCCATCTTTGCCTCTCTCCACACTCACTGTTTGGAAAGTGACATTTCTCCTCCTCTTCTCTTTGCAGTTATGTCTGAGTTCCCCCTGATGTTGCACTGGTGGCTGGCACTAGGTATCATTACAGCCTCTAAAGTTCCAATTGTTAGACTCTGTGACACAGGAAATTGCTAGTTCCAGCAGGAACTGTTTCTGTTAAGTGTCTGTTGTCTCCTGGTGTGAGGAGCATTAATGCCTACAGAAGGTAAAGATGCTTTTCATTTGTACCTCTTTTAATGGCACAGGCAAGTAACACTGGGCTAGCAGTGGGCTTGCCTTAAAAATAGTGGTCTGAAGACAAGTTAGTGTTAACCCTGCTCACAAAGAGCAGCTACCCTCACAGCCTTGAAGTAAACCATTCAGTCCTGGGCAATCAGTCAAATGTTGTCCCAGCCTTGTGCCATCTATAAAGCCCACGGGGCTGGAGCAGCTCTGCTACAAGGACAGGCTGAGGGAGCTGGGGGTGTCCAGCCTGGAGAAGAGGAGGCTCTGGGGAGACCTTAGAGGACCTGAAGGGTCTACAAGAAGGCTGCAGAGGGGCTGTTTGCAAAGGCCTGCAAGGACAGGATGAGGAGCAGTGGTTTGAAACTGGAGCGAGTTGGATTTAGGCTGGTTGTGAGGAACTGGAACACTGCAACAGGTTGCCCAGTGTGGACGTTCAAGTCCCATCCCTGGAATATTCAAGGTGAGGCTCAACAGGACCCTGAGCAACCTGATCTAGCTGAGGATGCCCCTGCTGAGTGCAGGGAGGTTGGACTGGGTGAGCTTTGGAGGTCCCTTCTGACACAAACCATTCTATGATTCTGTGATCAGTGGAAAGAAAGAGGCTCTTCAGGGGCAGTTAGCATAAGCACTGCACAGGCACTGCAGCCAGGAGAGAGAACCCCCAGGCCCACATTTCCTTAGAGGGACTGTCTGGGTGCTTGGCTTCCTGTAATCAAAATGCAAGAGCACAGCTCTGGCCTGGAATGGAGTCCCTTGAAGAACAGCTAAGGGAAAAGGTCTGCCTTCTGCTCTGCCTTACGGAACGGGTACCAAGGTCCAACAGCTGCAGCAAGTTCCTAGGCTTGGGACAGGCAAGAACCTCCCTGACCTGCAGCTGTTCTGCATCAGCAGCTGCTGGGGCTGGTACCTGTGTAGGTGGTTAAAGCCCCAGGTGCAATGGTTGAGTAGACAGGCCCTGGGGATAACAACGTTGTCTGCTTAGAGGTTTGGCAGCATCTTTGTATTCCAGTGCAAAATAAACCAGCTCTCTGTTTTCTTCCAGGCTCTGGAGTGACTTCAATGGTTTGTGGAGGACAGATTCTGGCCTACTACCTGTTCAAGGACAACTTCATCTACCCAATTCTAGATGATTTTTGAAAAGGAAACAGAGATTTTGCCTTTGCATTTATCTGGAGTCTGTGGTTCCATCAAGACCATTGCCTGCTCTCCCTTGTCTCAGGTGATAGAAGGAGAGGAAATGGCCTGGAATTGTGCCAGGGAAGGCTTAGGTTGGAGATGAGGAAAAATGTCTTTGGTGCAAGAGTGGTCAGGGACTGGCACAGGCTGCCCAGGGAGGTGCTGGAGTCCCCATGCCTGGAGGAGTTCAAGAAATGTGTGGCCATGGCAGTCAGGGACGTGGTTTGATGGCCATGGGGGGGTTGTGCTGGTGGTTGGACTGGATCATCTCAGAGGGCTTTTCCACCCCAAGCAATTCTCTGACTCTGGGTGTGGTTGCAGTGAAAGCCACAGAGCACAAACTTCCTGTGGCTGCTGGGCCCAGCATCCCTGCCACAGCCACAGCACCACCCTTAGGACGTGTGCCAGTGGGGCTGTGCCAGGTGGGCACATAGCAGTGGCACTGCCTGCTTTGGAGCAGAGCAGAGAGCAGGCACAGAGCCTGTTTCTGGGTCTGACACCAGGGGGACAGTTCAGAATCAGGCACATCTGTGCTGCATTGGTGCCCATCCATAGTTGTCTGCTTCGACTCAACGATCCCGACTGAAGCAGCTCTGAGGTTCTGTGATGTAAGACTGGCTAGGGCTGGGTGCTAGGCTGGACTGGATGATCTTGGAGGTCTCTTCCAACCTGGTTGATTCCATGATTCTGATTCTAAATGCAGTTGGCTGCTGTCTAATTGTAAAGCTACTACTTAGCTTCCCAGAGCTCCTGCAGCTCACCCATGTGGGCCATGGCAGTGCCAGCACTTTGCTGAGTGCGGTGGCTTTTGCCCTGTGTCACTAAGCCAATGCTCAGGCACACTGCCCCTTGTCTGAACAACAAAGACAGCCCAGGGAGGAGCCGAGCAGTGCTGCCCTGCTGCAGGGGAGAGGAAGCGGCAGAGCCTCGGTGCGGTGCTCACAGGCTGTTACTGCCTGCATCTCCCACGGCAGAGCCTCGGTGCGGTGTTCACAGGCTGTTACCGCCTGCATCTCCCACAGCAGAGCCTCGGTGCAGTGCTCGCAGGCTGTTACCGCCTGCATCTCCCACAGCAGAGCCTCGGTGCAGTGCTCGCAGGCTGTTACCACCTGCATCTCCCACAGCAGAGCCTCGGTGCGGTGCTCACAGGCTGTTATCACCTGCATCTCCCGCAGCAGAGCCTCGGTGCAGTGCTCACAGGCTGTTACCGCCTGCATCTCCCACAGCAGAGCCTCGGTGCAGTGCTCACAGGCTGTTACCGCCTGCATCTCCCACAGCAGAGCCTCGGTGCGGTGCTCACAGGCTGTTACTGCCTGCATCTCCCACAGCAGAGCCTCGGTGCGGTGCTCGCAGGCTGTTACCGCCTCCATTTCCCGCAGCAGAGCCTCAGTGCAGTGCTCACAGGCTGTTACCGCCTGCATTTCCCACAGCAGAGCCTCGGTGCGGTGCTCACAGGCTGTTACCGCCTGCATTTCCCACAGCAGAGCCTCGGTGCAGTGCTCACAGGCTGTTACCGCCTGCATTTCCCACAGCAGAGCCTCAGTGCAGTGCTCACGGGCTGTTACCGCCTGCATCTCCCACAGCAGAGCCTCGGTGCGGTGCTCGCAGGCTGTTACCGCCTGCATCTCCCACAGCAGAGCCTCAGTGCAGTGCTCACAGGCTGTTACCGCCTCCATCTCCCACAGCAGAGCCTCGGTGCAGTGCTCACAGGCTGTTACCACCTGCATCTCCCGCAGCAGAGCCTCGGTGCAGTGCTTGCAGGCTGTTACCGCCTGCATCTCCCGCAGCAGAGCCTCAGTGCAGTGCTCACAGGCTGTTACCACCTGCATCTCCCGCAGCAGAGCCTCAGTGCAGTACTCACAGGCTGTTACCACCTGCATCTCCCACAGCAGAGCCTCGGTGCAGTGCTCACAGGCTGTTACCACCTGCATCTCCCGCAGCAGAGCCTCGGTGCAGTGCTCACAGGCTGTTACCGCCTGCATCTCCCGCAGCAGAGCCTCGGTGCAGTGCTCACAGGCTGTTACCGCCTGCATCTCCCGCAGCAGAGCCTCGGTGCAGAGCCTCGGTGCAGTGCTCACAGGCTGTTACCGTCTGCATTTCCCGCAGCAGAGCCTCAGTGCAGTGCTCACAGGCTGTTACCGCCTGCATCTCCCGCAGCAGAGCCTCAGTGCAGTGCTCGCAGGCTGTTACCGCCTGCATCTCCCGCAGCAGAGCCTCGGTGCAGTGCTCGCAGGCTGTTACCACCTGCATTTCCCACAGCAGAGCCTCGGTGCAGTGCTCACAGGCTGTTACCGCCTGCATTTCCCGCAGCAGAGCCTCAGTGCAGTGCTCGCAGGCTGTTACTGCCTGCATCTCCCGCAGCAGAGCCTCGGTGCAGTGCTCGCAGGCTGTTACCGCCTGCATTTCCCACAGCAGAGCCTCGGTGCAGTGTTTGCAGGCTGTTACCGCCTGCATCTCCCGCAGCAGAGCCTCGGTGCAGTGCTCACAGGCTGTTACCGCCTGCATCTGCCACAGCAGAGCCTCGGTGCAGTGCTCACAGGCTGTTACCGCCTCCATCTCCCGCAGCAGAGCCTCGGTGCAGTGTTTGCAGGCTGTTACTGCCTGCATCTCCCACAGCAGAGCCTCGGTGCAGTGCTCACAGGCTGTTACCGCCTGCATCTCCCACAGCAGAACCTCGGTGCAGTGCTTGCAGGCTGTTACCGCCTCCATCTCCCACAGCAGAGCCTCGGTGCGGTGCTCGCAGGCTGTTACCGCCTGCATCTCCCGCAGCAGAGCCTCGGTGCAGTGCTCACAGGCTGTTACCGCCTGCATCTCCCCCAGCAGAGCCTCGGTGCGGTGCTCGCAGGCTGTTACCGCCTGCATTTCCCGCAGCAGAGCCTCGGTGCAGTGCTCACAGGCTGTTACCGCCTGCATCTCCCGCAGCAGAGCCTCGGTGCAGTGCTCACAGGCTTTTACCGCCTGCATTTCCCGCAGCAGAGCCTCAGTGCAGTGCTCGCAGGCTGTTACCGCCTGCATCTCCCGCAGCAGAGCCTCGGTGCAGTGCTCGCAGGCTGTTACCGCCTGCATCTCCTGCAGCAGAGCCTCGGTGCAGTGCTCACAGGCTGTTACCGCCTGCATCTCCCACAGCAGAGCCTCAGTGCAGTGCTCACAGGCTGTTACCGCCTGCATCTCCCACAGCAGAGCCTCAGTGCAGTGCTCACAGGCTGTTACCGCCTGCATCTCCCACAGCAGAGCCTCAGTGCAGTGCTCGCAGGCTGTTACCGCCTGCATCTCCCACAGCAGAGCCTCAGTGCAGTGCTCGCAGGCTGTTACCGCCTGCGTTTCCCGCAGCAGAGCCTCAGTGCAGTGCTCGCAGGCTGTTACCGCCTGCATCTCCCGCAGCAGAGCCTCAGTGCAGTGCTCACAGGCTGTTACCGCCTGCATCTCCCGCAGCAGAGCCTCGGTGCAGTGCTCACAGGCTGTTACCGCCTGCGTTTCCCGCAGCTGACTCCAGCTGAGGCCCGAGTCTGAGCTCTCACAAGCACCGCAGGACTTCGCATCCCCGTGTCTGGCACAGCAGCCCTGACTGGCAAAGCCCTGGCAAAGCAGCTGATTGCTCTGCCTCTCCTCTCACCTTCAAGCTCTCGCCTAGAAGCTTCCCGAGAAAGCAGCAGGCAGACAAACAATCCTCAGCGCTTGTTTGACCCCCTTGCCTCCAGAGATGCTGCTGACAAAGGCTTTCTGCCCTAGCCTCAGGCTTCTCTCACTAATGGTGATCCATGGTCCGGATCTGCTGCAATGAGGAGGGGCAGTGCTACCCACAGCCACTGGCACACTTCTCTGTCCCCCTGCTGCAAGTGGCCACTGCCACAGTGAGAGTCTGTGGGCGGCGGTGACTACAAATGACAAAGCGCAGCAGCAGTGGCTTCAAGGAGCTCTTTCTCTTCAACCACAACAAAGCCCTAACGGTAAAACTGCTCCGAGGCAGCTTCACTTTACTCCTGATGCCAGGGACTGGATTTCACCTGCAGTTTGCTTAGAAGAGCACGAGTGGGCTGCTTTGGCACAGGAGTCCTAAGGGTTGTCTTTACCTTAATCTCACCCAGCAGATAAGGCCCCTGAATAATGTGGCCCCTGCTGATCTGATCAACATCTTCACATTTATTGCTGGGTTTACAGTTTTCAGTTTCCATACCAAAAGAGCACATAGAGAGGGAAGCAAGGTTCAGAAGACTCCCAAAAGAATGAGTCTGTCTCTCATGAATGGCAGATAGGTGAGTTAAACAAAGCAAACTGTGCCCCAGGCCAGCAGATGGAGAGAGGTGGTTCTGCCCCTCTGCTCTGCTGAGACCTCACCTGGAGTACTGTGTCCAGTTTTGAGACCACTCCAACACAGCATGGACATGGAGCTGCCCCAGCACAAGAAGGATATGGAACTGTTGTAGAGGGTCCAGAGGAGGCCACAAAGACGACCAGAGGGCTGGAGACAGGCTGGGAGAGTTGGGGCTGTTCTGGAGCCCCTATGACAAGATGTGGAGATGCTGGAGCATGTCCAGAACAGGGCCAGGAGGATGCTCAGAGGGCTGCAGCAGCTCTGCTGTGAGCACAGACTGAAAGAGTTGGGGCTGTGCAGGCTGGAGCAGAGGAGGCTCCCAGGTGACCTTCTTGTGGCCTTCCAGGATCTGAAGGGGGCTACAAAAAAAAGCTGGGGAGGGACTTTTGGGGCTATCAGGGAGTGCCAGGACTGGGGGCAATGGAGCAAAGGTGGAGGTGGGGAGGTTCAGAATGGATATGAGGAGGAAGTTGTTGAGCAGGAGAGTGGTGAGAGGCTGGAATGGGTTGCCCAGGGAGGTGGTTGAGGCCCCATGGCTGGAGGTGTTTGAGGCCAGGCTGGCTGAGGCTGTGTGCAGCCTGCTCTAGGGCAGGGTGTCCCTGGGCAGGGCAGGGGGCTTGGAACTGGCTGCTCCTTGTGGTCCCTTCCAGCCCTGACTGATTCTATGATTCTGTGATTCTGTGTTCAGCATGGAGAAGGCTGCAAGGAGACCTTAGAGCAGCCTTCCACTACCTAAAGGGGCTACAGGAAAGCTGGGGAGGGACTTCCAACAAGAGCTGGGAGTGACAGGATGAAGGACAATGGCTTTGAGCTGGGAGAGGGGAGACTGAGAGTGGAGATGAGGGAGAAATTCTTTAGAGTGAGAGTGGTGAGACAGTGGCACAGGTTGCCTATTTAAGAGCAAGCTGGATGAGGCCTTGAGCAAGCTGTCTACCAGGAGGTGTCCCTGCCCATCTCAGAGGATGGAAACTGGACAGTCTCTGAGGTCCCTCCCCACTGAAACCATTCTGTGCTTCTCTGACCATAGCAAGTTTGACCTTTTTCAGTTTAGTTCAGTACTGAAAGTGCACAAACAGGGAGAAGCAGGTTCAGAAGGTTCCCAGAAGACTGAGTTTGTCTCTCATGAGTGACAGACATGAGTCATTGCAGAGACAAAGCAGCTATGGGAATCCCTAGCGCTGAAGAGGTGCAGACTTTGCAAGCTGCTCAGCCTAAAACTTAGTACTGAGGTCAGCAGAGGTCGTTCTGGAGACTGAATTATCTGACTTGCCCTGATGACTGCTCTGAGTCATGGAGCATTTTGAGTCTGATGGATTCATGCCTCTAGGAGGATCACTGTGCAGGTACCCACCTGGCATCACCTGCTGGAAAGATGTTGGCATATTTCTGCAAGGCTTGGTTGAGTTCAGGACTCTGAGAAGGGATGGGGAGGAAGTGCTGTACAATGAAAACTCAGACCCCTGCCCTGCTGCTCACACTGTGTCTATATGAAGGCAGAGTGCCAGTGAGTGGATTAGATCTAAACTTAATCCATGAGTGGAAGAAGTTCCTATTTTTACCCTGACAGGATTTTCTTTCGCAAGGGTCAGCCCAGCTGCAGCTTGTTGTGGCTTTCTGGGTCAGTCTTGGCATATTTATCTGTTGTTTCCTATTTAAAATCTTAAGTCACCAGCAAGAGATAGCTTCAGAGTAACCTGAGGGGTGCTTTAGCCCCAGGATTTCTCCACAGCAGGTACAACTCTGCCAGTGCTAGAAAATCGAGCACAGCAAGAGCTCCACTCAGAGAGAAAAGCTTTAGTCATAGATTCACAGAATGGTTTGGGTTGGAAGGGACCTCAGAGATCATCCAGCTCCAACCCCCACTGCAGGGACATCTCCCATCAGCCCAGGCTGCTCAAGGCTTCATCCAGCCTGACCCTGAGCACCTCCAGGCAGGGGCATCCACAGGGGCAACCTGTGCCAGTGCCTTACCACCCTCGCTCTAAAGAATTTCTCCCTCGTCTCCACTCTCAGTCCCAAAGCCTCATCCTGGCACTCCCAGCTCTCATCAAAAGTCCCTCCCCATCTCTCCTGCAGCCCCTTCAGGTACAGGCAGGCTGCTCAGAGGTCTCCGTGGAGCCTTCTCTCTTCCAGGCTGCACAGCCCCGGTCAGTAGCTTTGTGCACTGCTTGCAGCTGCAGATTGGTGGCACAATTTCAGCATCATTTATTTTCTCTTTTCCATCCCTTTGCTGTTGAGCACCAATGATAAATATTATCACCAGAGGAGACTCTGCTCTAGAGTCTCCCTCACTGGAGACTTTCAAGACCCATCTGGATCCATTCCTGCCCTAGGTGAGCCTGCTTTAGCAGGGGGATTGGACTCGGTGATGTTCAGAGGTTCCAACCCTTACCACTCTGCGACTCTGATAATGTTTGAAGTTCAAGCTCTACAAATAAACATTGACCATGTGAGCAGTCTAAGTTGTACCTGTGTGGGCATTACCTGGTTGGAAGCCTTCAGAGGCTACATCTCATACTGTCTTGATTTCTCCCTGATACACCAAACTGCTACTTTGCAACATGCCTGGTTCTGAGACAACACTGACATGACCCAGTCCAGCAGTTTGCATCTGACTGGTTACTAAGAGCTGAAAGTCAGGCGGAGAAGAAGAGCTGCCAGAAGAAGAGCAGAGCAGTGTGTGTGTGCTTCACAACAGGTCTGCCAAAGGCTCCAAGGAAAGCCAGAGAAAGCAGAAGGAAAACAGAGAAAGCAGCAAGGAGGGCCACATGTTGGAGAGCAAGCACGAAGCAAGCAAGACACAAGGAGACAGAGGAGGACAAGATCAGTGAAAGGAGAGAAAACCAGCAGGTTCAGCCAGCAGGACTGGAGCCTTGTGGCATGAGGCTTGCATGCCTCTTGTCTGTCACTTGTATGTCATTTGCATGCCACAGTCTGTTTCCCTGCTGCTGTACACATGATCCAGCTGTGATCTGTGATGTTGTGCCTGTGGCTCATGCCCCAGAGCTGTGGGAACTCTCTGCTCCCTGACTCAGCCAGGCACAGGAATATTGTCCCATTTAGTTGGTATGGGCTTGGTGTTGTTTGAGCCCCTGCGGTAGGGTCTGGCAGTTAAGACACTGAACAGGTATCTGTGGTGGTGCAGACAGCCTGGGATCCATTCCAAGCAGATGGAGACTTGATCCACTTCCAGGCAGAATTTTCAGGGAAGAAGGAGAGAAGCTGTGAACGTCAGGACAGGTTCAGGCTGTGCAGGCTGGAGAAGACTGAGAGGGGATTTAATCAATGTTTATAACTGTCTGAGGGCTGGGGGCGGGGGGGGGGGAGGGGGCAGGGGGCTGGGACAGGCTCTGCTCACTGCTCCCTGGGCTAGGACAAGCAGCAATGGATGGAAGGTGCAGCACAGGAGGTTCCAGCTCAGCACAAGGGGGAACTTCTTGACTGGAAGGGTCCCAGAGCCCTGGCACAGCCTGCCCAGAGAGGCTGTGAAGTCTCCTTCTGTGGAGCCTTTCCAGGCCTGTCTGGATGTGTTCCTCTGTGATCTGTGCTAGATTGTGTGGTCCTGCTCTGGCAGGGGAGTTGGACTGGATGATCTCCTTGGGTCCCTTCCAACCCCTGACTTGCTGTGAGCCTGTGAGCCTGTGTCTCAGTGGCATACCTTGGTAATACCATATTTAGAGTAATTACAAGAGGAGTTGTTTGGTTTTTTGTTTTCAGAGCCAAGAAAACCTTTCACCATCTCCAGCCACCTACTGAGACAGATTCCAGCCCTCTGAGTGGCTCTGCATTCACTCCTGTTCTAGCTGGTGCAGCTGCCTTGCACAGAGCATGAGTGCACTGTGGGCTGCTGGCGACTCTCAGCACACATTCCTGAGCTAGTAACCCTGCCCTCAGCCTAGTGGCAACCTGGCAACCAATCCAAAGAGCTCTCCTGGAACCCACAAATGAACTCCAGTGTGCAAAAGCAGCCAAACATCAAAATGGGGAGCACAGAAAGTGCCTTGATTTTCAGCTAGCATCTTTGTAACCTGCTGCTCATTGCCCAGCGGAGACCAGAGTTGGTGATTGAGGCCAACAGCCTCCAGCCCTGCACACTGCATGATCCACACTTCCACCTCATTGTATTCAAACTTCCAGAAGCAAGCAAAAGAAAGCCCTGCAGCACTCCTTAGCCCTCTGCTCCTAACTATGCCAGCAACTGCTGGAGCAATATATGCATAAAGCACAGTAGAGTAGAATAGAATAGAATAGAATAGAATAGAATAGAATAGAATAGAATAGAATAGAATAGAATCAACCAGGTTAGAAGAGACCTCCAAGCTCATCCAGTCCAACCTATCCCTCAGCCCTATCCAGTCAACCAGACCATGGCACTAAGTGCCCCAGCCAGGCTTTTCTTGAACACCTCCAGGGACGGTGCCTCCACCACCTCCCTGGGCAGACCATTCCAATGCCAATCACTCTCTCTGACAACAACTTCCTCCTAACATCCAGCCTGAACCTGCCCTGGCACAGCTTGAGGCTGTGTCCCCTTGTTCTGTTGGTGGTGGCCTGGCAGCAGAGCCCAACCCCAGCTGGCTACAGCCTCCCTGCAGGCAGCTGCAGACAGCAATGAGCTCTGCCCTGAGCCTCCTCTGCTGCAGGCTGCACACCCCCAGCTCCCTCAGCCTCTCCTCACAGGGTTTGTGCTCCAGGCCCCTCCCCAGCCTTGCTGCCTTTCTCTGGGCACCTTCCAGCACCTCAACATCTCTCTGCAATGGAGGAGCCCAGAACTGGACACAGCACTCCAGGGGTGGCCTGAGCAGTGCTGAGCACAGGGGCAGAAGAACCTCCCTTGTCCTGCTGCCCACACTGCTCCTGAGCCAGCCCAGGATGCCATTGGCTCTGCTGCCCACCTGGGCACTGCTGGCTCAGCTTCAGCTCCTCTCTCCCAGCACCCCCAGCTCCCTCTCTGCCTGGCTGCTCTCAGCCACTCTGGCCCCAGCCTGTAGTGCTGCTTGGGGTTGTTGTGGCCAAAGTGCAGAACCCTGCACTTGGCCTTGTTAAATCTCATCCCCTTGGCCTCTGCCCACCCATCCAGCCTGGCCAGGTCCCTCTGCAGGGCTCTCCTACCTTCCAATAGATCCACAGCTGCTCCTAGCTTGGTGTCATCTGCAAACTCACTGATGCTGGACTCAATCCCCTGCTCCAGATCATCAATGAAGATGTTGGATAGGACTGGGCCCAGCACTGACTCCTGGGGAACAAAAGTGGATAACACCAGAGCAGAGAACCACAGAACAGGCTGGGCTGGAAGGGACCTCCAAGATCACCTACCCCAGCCTGCCTGCCATGGGCAAGGACACCTCCCACCAGCCCAGGGTGCTCAAGGTCTCATCCAACATGGACCTGAGCACCTCCAGGGACAGAGGATCCACAATCTTCCTGGGCAACCTGTGCCAGTGTCTCACCACCCTTCCTGGAAACAATTTCTTCCTCATCTCCAGTTTTAATCTCCCCTCTCCCAGCTCCAAGCTGTTGTCCCTCATCCTGTCCCTCCCAGCCCTTGTCCCAAGTCCCTCCTCAGCTCTCCTGCAGTCCCTTCAGGTATTAGAAGGCTGCTCTAAGGTCTCTTTGGAGCCTTCTCTTCTCCAGGCTGAAAAGCCCCAACTCTCCCAGCCTGTTGGGTTCTCCAGCCCTTTGACCATCTTCATGGCCTCCTCTGGTCCCTCTCTCCAACAGTTCCATGCCCTTCTTGTGCTGGCAGCCCCAGAACTGGACAGAGTGGTTCAAGTGGAGTCTTAGCAGAGCAGAGGGGCAGAGTCCCCTGCCTCATGCTGCTGCTCAGCCACGATCAGCAGATCAGCACTGAGGGACAGATGAGACACTGCCTGCAGACTCCTGCTGTGGATATTTCTGTGCAGGATCCCGGTGGGCTGCTGCCTGCTGCCCAGCAGTAGCCACCATGACTGAGTGAGCTTCCTTAAACCCAGAGAAAGCTGCAACAGCCTTGCCCATTCTCCAGCCCATCTTCTGCTGTGAGCACTGTCAGGCTGTAGAGCGAGGTCCTTGCTAATCCTCACAGGTATTTAAAGCTTTATTTACATATTTGGTATCTACTGAATGTGACTTTCTCAGAATATTTAGCTCTTGGCTTAAGGTCCTGAGGAATGATCCATCTGCTCAGTGGTGGCTAATGCCCTAATCTCTCCCTTTTGTGAGCTAATCACAGCCCCAGACAGCACACACTGCCTCCTTAGATGGCAGAGAGGATAAAGGTCTTAGGCATGGCCATAAAATGTGATGCTGTAATTAATACCTTTATGATTGGCTTTAAACCTTTTAGTGTGAAGCTATGATTTGAAGATGCTGACTTGTGTCCCAGCCTCCCCCTCTGCTCAGGCAGAGTGACCCAGGGCCCAGCAGAGCCCTGCTCCAGAGGTCACTGTGGCCATGCTGTACAGCAGGCATGCTCTGTGATGCACTGACAGCTTGCCCCATCCATTCTCTGCTTCAGGGGATCACATCAACATCTTGCAGTCACCTCCCAGTTCATACATTCAGGTTTCCTCTGCCAACAAGGGTGAAAGAATGGAAAGATGAGTAGCTGTAGCATAGCATCAGCTTGGACTGAGGATCTGGGAAGTGTTACTGAGACACCAGCTATGGACAACTAAAGTCTGAGGAAAGGTCTTGGACAAGCTCTTAAGGTTGCCTGCTCCTAGAAAACTGTGAGGTCCTGTACATGGTTCCAGAGCAAACCCAAGCACAAATCCAAGCTGGGTGGTGAGTGGACTGAGAGCAGTCCTGCAGAGAAGGATTTAGGGGTGCTGGTGGATGAGAAGCTGGACATGAGCCAATGGCACTGGCAGCTCAAAAGGCCACCTGCGTCCTGGGCTGCTTCAGAAGCAGTGTGAGCAGGAGCACAGGGAGGGGATCCTGCCCCCCTACTCTGCTCTGAGAGACCTCACCTTGGCTACTGTGTGCAGCTCTGGAGCCCCCCACACAAGAAGGACCTGGAACTGCTGGAGAGGGTCCAGAGGAGGCCACAAAGATGATCAGAGGGCTGCAGAACCTCCCCTATGGGGACAGGATGGGAGAGCCCAGGGTGTTCAGCCTGGAGAAGGGAAGGCTGCAGGGAGAGCTCAGAGCAGCCTTCCAGTAGCCGAAGGGGCTGGGGAGGGACTATTGACAAGGGCTGGGAGTGCCAGGGTGAGGGACAATGGCTGTGAGCTGGGAGAGGGGAGATGAGGAAGAAATTGTTTCCAGTGAGGGTGGTGAGACACTGGCACAGGCTGCCCAGGGAGGCTGTGGCTACCCCTGCCTGGAGGTGTTCAAGGCCAGGCTGGATGAGTCCTGGAGCATCCTGTGCTGGTGGGAGGTGTCCCTGCCCATGGCAAGGAGTTAGGACTGGAAGAGGTTTAAGGTCCCCTCCAACCCAAACCATTCTGTGATTCTGTGGTTTTCAGACAGACAGCTGTGAGCTCAGCTGGGCTCTGGCTGTGAACAGAGCTAACTGAGTTTCACTTGGAAAAGAGAACAGCTGCAGAGTGTCAGCGCCTGGTGCCTTCAGCCCCGTCAGATCCCAGCTCTGCAGTCAGACTCACAAGGATCTCAACGGGAGGAGGAGGAGGAGGAGGAGGAGAGGGCTGTGATGACAATGGGCAGGGGCTGATCTAAGCAGTGACCTCTGCAGATCAAATTCTTCAGTCAGTCTTTTCCCTGTGCATTGTTTCCAGAAAGTTTTCCAGCCTGCAGCCCTTCCTGCAGAAAGAAGTTTGATTTCCTACACATTTGCCATTGAAACATCTAAAGAAAAATGCAAGTGCTGACAACTCTTCCCTCTGGTCAAGAAACACAGCATTGGGTCACAGTCACAGAGTCACAGAGTCACAGCACCATGCAGGCTGGCACAGCCCCTCAGGAGCACCAAGCCCAACCTAGAACCCTGCTCTGCAAGAGTCACCTTAAACCACAGCCCCAAGCACCACATCCAAACCACCCTGAAACACAGCCAGGATGGGGGACTCCAGCACCTCCCTGGGCAGCTCATTCCAGTCCCTGACCACTTTCTCCATGAAAATCTCTTCCCTTAATGTCCAATATAAACCTCCCCAGCCTCAGCTTGAGGCCATTCCCCCTTCTTCTGTCTCCAGTTACCTGTGAGCAGAGCCCAGCAGCAGCCTCAGGCAGCTGTAGACAGCAATGATATTATCAGGTTTGGAGCAAATTAATCCAGCTTTGATCAAACCCAAGCTGTGTTAAACTGGAGCACAACAGTGATCCTGTTGGGAGTCTGAGTGGGGATGAAGCTGGAGGCTGTGGACAAGAAGAACCCAGCTTTCATCTGCGTGGCCACGGTGGCAGACATGGTGGACAATCGTCTCCTGGTGCACTTCGACAACTGGGATGAGAGCTACGACTACTGGTATGGTGCTGTGGGGTTGTGTCCTGCTGGGACATGGAGCTGATGGAGGGGGTCCAGAGGAGGGGGCTGGAGGACAGGCTGAGGGAGCTGGGGGTGCTCAGCCTGGAGAAGAGAAGGCCCTGGGGAGACCTTAGAGCAGCCTGCCAGGACCTGAAGGGGCTGCAAGCAGGCTGCAGGGGGACTGTTTGCAAAGGCCTGCAGGGACAGGGCGAGGGCAATGGTTTGAAATGAAATTGAGATTGGATGTTAGGAACAAGTTCTGCAGCAGGAGAGTGATGGAACACTGAAATAGGGTTGCCTAGGCAGGTATTTGAGGTCCCATCCCTGCAGGTGTTCAAATGTGAGGCTGGACATGGCTCTGAGCAGCCTGATCTGGTGGAGAATGTTGCTGCTGACTGCAGAGGTTTGGACTGGAGGAGCTTTGGAGGTCCCTTCCAACCCAGACCATTCTACGACTAAACTGAATATTTTTCACACCAGTCTGCTTAGTCCAGAAGGTGTTTTATGGAAGAAAAAGTGCTTTTCTTCCCCAAAGCTCCTGTTTCCTGCTCTATTGTGGCATGTATTTTTAGAGCCTGCTGCATCTCACAAGATTCCATGTGCAGCTTGCTGCAGTTGCCGAGGTAACTGTTAGTTAATGATCAGTGGAGAGGATCATTATGTAAAACACTATGGTAGTGCCACTAAAGTGATGTCTTGCTGTTGCCTTGAAGTTGCACCTCTCTCTCTCTCTCTCTCTCTCTCTTTCTCTTCCTCCCTTCCTCCCTCCCTCCCTCCCTCCCTCCCTTCCTTCCTTCCTTCCTTCCTTCCTTCCTTCCTTCCTTCCTTCCTTCCTTCCTTCCTTCCTTCCTTCCTTCCTTCCTTCCTTCCTTCCTTCCTTCTTCTCCCCACAGAGTGCCTTTTCCCATGAAAATTACTGCTAGGGCTACATGTTCAAGTGTCCTTTTGGACTGTTTCAGGTTGGCTTCAGAGGCAAACAAGGCAAAAATGCCACCTGACAACCAGCTCACAGCAGATGAACAAGACACAGGCCACCAGAGTTTGTACAGAAAGAGGAGAGGAGAATTGTTCCATATATTGCTGATTAACCACAGGACCACAGTGTGGTGGGGGTGGGTGAAGATCACTGAGTTGCCCCTGCCACAGCAGCACCACCTAGAATAAGTCCAATGGGAACACACCCAAGCAGGCTTGGAATGCCTGCAGAGGTGGAGGCTCCACAACCTCTCTGGGCAGCCTGCTCCAGGGCTCTGCCATCCTCAAAGGGAAGAGATTTTTCTTTATCTTGACATGGAACTTCCTGGGTTCCAATCTGTGTCCACTACCCCTTCTTCTGTCACTGGACACCACTGAGAAGAGCCTGGCTCCATCCTCCTGGCACTTGTCCTTTATCTATTGATCAGTACTGATGAGCCTCTCAGGCTGCTCTTCTCCACACTAGACAGTCCCAGGTCTCTCAGCCTCTCCTCCTGAGGTGCCCTCAGCAGCTCAGTGGCTATCACACATGGGCAGCTGGTGGGAATGCTTGGAAGGCAATTGTCTTTGCCTTTGAAATACATCATTGCTTAGCTAAGGGAAGTAAATGATACAGCAGCTGTAAGTATTGATGATGATGAAGTATTGTCCATGGTGCAGAGCACTGGCACAGGCTGCCAGGGAAGTGGAGGTGTTCAAGAAATGTGTGGCCATGGCACTCTGGGACATGGTTTAGTGGCCATGGTGGGGCTGGGTTGGTGGTTGGACTCAGTGATCTCAGAGGGCTTCTCCAACTCAATCAGCTCTGTGATTCTATGAAGAGACTACAAAAGCTGCCACTCAGCTTTCACTGCTCTTAACTCACCAGACAGCTCCCAGGTGAAGCCAGCAGTGCAAATGCCATGCACTTATCACCTCAGTGCAGTCATAAATGCCTTCTGAGGCTGCAGGGAGAACCTTGCTGAGGCTAGAGGGCTGTAGTGTGTTTCTGGCCTCTGCTTTCTCCACTAAAAATAAATCAATCTGTACATTTCAAAATTCCCAAACCCAGGTCTCACTCAAATCCTGCAGCTCACAGTGCCACTTGCTGCTACAGCAAACCAGCCTCACAATCTCAGATTGTCTCAGGCTACCAAAGGCAATTCACTTTTGTCATCAGAATTATCTTTTGCCTTGTCTCTGGAGTTCTGCTCTGCTCAGACCTCACCTCCAGCCCTGCCTCCAGTGCTGCTGTACCAGCAGCCATCTGCACACTTGCTGTAAGCTGCTGGAGAGCAGAGAGGAAATCCTGCTGGATCACTTTACGGCTCTGCTCTCTGTGCCCACAGCCAGCCAGAGATGTCTGCAACTCATTGCTCTGCTCAGACCTCACCTCCAACCCTGCCTCCAGTTCTGCTGTCTCCAGCAGAAGGATACAGAGCTGCTGGAGTGAGGCCAAATGAGGTCACAAAGATGATCCCAGGGCTGGAGAAGCTCTGCTGTGAGCACAGGCTGAGGGAGCTGGGGGTGTGCATCCTGGAGAGGAGACTCCAGGGGGACCTTAGAGCTGCCTGCCAGTGCCTGAAGGGATCCTGCAGGAAGGCTGCAGAGGGATTTGGCCTGATGGTGTCTATAGACAGGCCAAGGGGGAATGGTTTGAAGCTAAGGCAGAGCAGAGTTAGGCTGGAGCTGAGAAGGAAATTCATCAGTGTGAGGATGGTGAGACTCTGGAACAGGCTGCCCAGGGAGGCTGTGGCTGCCTTCTGCCTGGGGCTGTACAAGGGTAGGTTGGATGAGGCCTTGAGCAGCCAAATGCAGGTGAGAGGTGTCCCTGCCTATGGCAGGGAGGTTGGAGTTGATGATCTCTGAATTCCCTTCCAACCTGAGCCATTCTGTGATTCTGTGAGTCTATGACTGTGTCAAATTCCATAGTGCTCCATTCTCTGGGTGGAACTTTCACCTATCTGACCATGATATTCCCCAAACCTCTGAGTGCTCCTGAATTCTGCTGACGTCACCATAACCACCTGATGCATCTGAGAGCCAGGGAACTCTTCTGACAACACAGTGCATTTGGGTGGGGACTGGACTCACAGGGGCCGCACCTCTTTGCTGCACAGAGCTTGTTTCAATCCCTTCCAAAGCGTTTCCTCTGCAGGCAAAGCTTTGCCTTCAAAAGGGAGGAGCTCCTGCTCCAATTCTCTGCCCGTAATTACCTCTGGTCCTCTTCTGTTTCAAGCTCGCTCCCCCAGCAGGCTTTTCTGACACGCTGCTCTGCGCTGATTTGTATTCATCCCAGAGGGGACTGCGAGCTGAAGATGTTAGAATGGGGCCAAAGAGAAGTGTGTCAAATCAGCTGTAAAAAGAACACACGATGCTACAGCTGGGTGTAAGCCACCTATTAACTAAGGGGATTAGGAATTCATTCCCCTCTTCCAACAGCTTATGCTGCCCTTGTCCACTCTGTGTGACCAAATACCCAACCAAATACTGCTTTGGTTGCTCCTTAGCAGGGTGAAACCAGTGGGTGAAATGTTTCAGTCCTTGGAATGATTTACAACTTCCTGCTGAGTGGCCTCCTGCTAGAAAACGCTGACTTCAGACCATCTAAAACATGCAAGGAGAAATATTTATGGTGTGGAAGTTTATTGACAGAGTGTAACCAAAACAGCCTATCCTGAGATGTTGGCCTGAAACACACCACAGCATGATGCAGAAAAAAAGTGAAGTCAATGGAATACAGCAAGGCAAGGCTGGAGCAAACCTCCTGAAGTCCAAACATTTGGATAGGTCCTGTTAGAAACTGTAAAGAGCTGACAGAAAGTTTTCTTTCATGGGAAGCTGAAATTCTCGGAGGGAAAGAAAAGGGGGAAAATAAAAAGGAATGTGTCAGCCAAGCTGGGGAAGGGTCTGGAGAGCAGGGCTGGGGAGGAGCAGCTGAGGGAGCTGGGGGTGTGCAGTGTGGAGGAGAGGAGGCTGAGGGCAGAGCTCATTGCTGGCTACAGCTCCCTGAGAGGAGGCTGCAGTCAGGTGGGGGTTGGGCTCTGCTCCCTAGTCTCAGGTGGCAGAACAAAAGGAAATGGCCCCAAGTTGCCCCAGGGAAGGGTTAGGTTGGAGATTAGGAACAATTTCTTTGCTGCAAGAGTGGTCAGGGATTGGCACAGGCTGCCCAGGGAGGTGGTGGAGTCCTCATGCTTGGAGGGGTTCAAGAAACCTGTAGCCATGGCACTTTGGGACATGGCTTAGTGGCCCTGGTGATGCTGGGTTGAAGGCTGGACTGGATGATCTTAGAGGGCTTCTCCAACCAAAAAAAGGGTATGATTCTACAATGCATTTTCAGTCTAGTAAGAAGATTACTCTGTTTTGTGGGACAAGCACTTGAATCACAGCAGTGTTGCTAGATCACAGCTACATCCACTTTCTTTTTGCAAACAAATCTGTTAGATGAATAAATACAAGCCCAGAGCTACCGAGGGAGCATTTGTCACGGAAGGGTAGTGAGAAATAATGAGTTGTGGGAAGGAACATGAAAAGGGAGATCACCTTGAGAGGGGAGGCTGGGAGACCTGTGGCTGGTTAGCCTGAAGAGGAGAGGGCTGAGGGAGTGAGGACATGGGGCTGGACTCTTTTCAGTGGTGGTCAGTAGCAGGACAAAACAGGCACAAACTGGAACACAGGAGCATTCCTTGAACCTTGGGGAGAAGCTTCTTTGCCGTGAGGCTGACAGAGCACTGGACCAGGCTGTGCAGAGAAGCTGTGGAGTCTCCTTTTCTGAAGACATTCAGAACCCACTCGGACATGTCTCTGTGCAACCTGATCTAGGTGATCCTGCTTGGCAGCAGAGTGGCACAAGATGATCTTCAGAGGTCCCTTCCAACCCCCACCATTCTATGATTGTATGAGTCAGTACAAAAAAAGAGGCAGTTGCTAGAGGTGAAACACTTTACCACTTCTCCACTGCTGGGGCAAGGCTGTAAGTGCTGGAGAGCAGCAGGTAAGTGAGTCAGAAAGTGAAGGCCACATATTGTGGGGCTGAGCTGAGCAACACAGGATGTACAGAAAGAAATTACAGAGGGTAAAATAACCCCACCATAGAAAACAACAAGCTGGAGGGTATGGGATACAAACCCATAGGTACAATAGGCCAAAAACATTCAAGTTGCAATATTTCTCTGCTACCCAAACCAAAAATCTGGTTTGCCTCTGTATATCATCTCCTGTATGCTCACAGTCTCTGTGTCCTGCCTGACTCATCAGGTAGAATCATAGAATCAACCAGGTTGGAAGAAACCTCCAAGATCATCCAGCCCCACCTAGCACCCAGCCCTGTCCAGCCAACCAGACCACGGCACCAAGGGCCTCATCCAGTCTTTCCTTGAACAACTACAGGGATGGCAACTCCACCACCTCCCTGGGCAGCCCATTCCAATGCCAATCACTCTCTCTGCCAACAACTTCCTCCTAACATCCAGCCTAGACCTCCCCCAGCACAACTTGAGACTGTGTCCCCTTGTTCTGTTGCTGGCTGCCTGGCAGAAGAGACCAACTCACACTTGGCTACAGCCTCCCTGCTGGTAGTTGCAGACAGCAATGAGCTCTGCCCTGAGCCTCCTCTTCTCCAGGCTGCACACCCCCAGCACCCTCAGCCTCTCCTCACAGTGCTGTGTTCCAGGCCTCTCACCAGCTTTGTTGCCCTTCTCTGGACACATTCCAGTATCTCAACATCTCTCTTGAACTGAGGGGCCAGAACTGGACACATTACTAGAGGTGTAGCCTGTCCAAACCCCAAACGCTCTTTGCACACGAGTCTGAGGCTGCCAAGAGCGCACACAGGAGGATTAGAGGCTACGTGTCCCGGGCTGAGACCATAGCGCTAGAAATCTTCTGGGCACTAGAAGGTTGTTCTGCAATCCCATAGTTCTGCTATCTTGTTATAAGCTCACAACAGGGTCAGTTCCCTCTCCTTTCCTCCTCCTCCTGCTCTGTGTGTGTGGTGGGAGCCAATTCATGGGGAAGAGCATTTAAGCAGTAGGCCTCTTTGAATGGCAGAGGTATGGGGGGGGAAGAGGACTGGAGCACTGGGGAATGTAGATTGAGTTTCTTTGGGGTGGGGAAAGCTTCAAGGGGGTTTGCCACGGATGTGGTAACTGCTTTGTGATGTCCATTGCTGTGTTTCTCTCTAAATGCAATCCACATCCAGCTGGCAGCTGTCACTAGTGGTGTCCCTCAGAGATCTGTGCTGGGCCCCATCCTCTTTAACATCTTCATAGATGATCTGGATGAGGGCATGGAGTCAGTCATCAGCAAGTGTGCAGATGACACCAAGCTGGGGGCAGATGTGGCTGGGTTGGAAGGTAGAAGGGCTCTGCAGCGGGACCTTGACCACCTGGACAGATGGGCAGAGTCCAAGGGGATGGCTTCAATAGCTCCAAGTGCAGGGTGCTGCACTTTGGCCACAGCAACCCCATGCAGAGATACAGGCTGGGGTCAGAGTGGCTGAGAGCAGCCAGACAGAGAGGGATCTGGGGGTGCTGATTGATACCTGCCTGAACATGAGCCATCAGTGTGCCCAGGTGGCCAAGAGAGCCAATGGCATCCTGGCCTGCATCAGGAATGGTGTGGCCAGCAGGAGCAGGGAGGCCATTCTGCCCCTGTACTCTGCACTGGTTAGACCTCACCTTGAGTGCTGTGTTCAGTTCTGGGTCCCCCAGTTTAGAAGGGACATTGAGATGCTTGAGCGTGTCCAGAGAAGGGCAACGAGGCTGGGGAGAGGCCTTGAGCACAGCCCTACGAGGAGAGGCTGAGGGAGCTGGGATTGGTTAGCCTGGAGAAGAGGAGGCTCAGGGGAGACCTTATTGCTGTCTGCAACTACCTGAGGGGAGGTTGTGGCCAGGAGGAGGTTGCTCTCTTCTCTCAGGTGGCCAGCACCAGAACAAGAGGACACAGCCTCAGGCTGTGCCAGGGGAAATTTAGGCTGGAGGTGAGGAGAAAGTTCTTCCCTGAGAGAGTCATTGGACACTGGAATGGGCTGCCCGGGGAGGTGGTGGAGTCGCCGTCCCTGGAGCTGTTCAAGGCAGGACTGGACGTGGCACTTGGTGCCATGGTCTGGCCTTGAGCTCTGTGGTGAAGGGTTGGACTTGATGATCTGTGAGGTCTCTTCCAGCCCTGATGATACTGTGATACTGTGATACTGTGATACTGTATTTTCTCTCCAGTTTGGTTTGAGAGGTTAATCTCTGTCGCCATCCTTAAAAAGACCCACGACAGAACAGTTGGTGTCCTGTATGGGCACGAGATGGTTTTGCACAGGCTCAGCTGGAGAAAATGCAGAATTAAAGCTTAGGGAAAATGGTGCCTCTTAGTGAAGCTGGCATGGAGAGCTGGAAGGCTTGGAGAAGTGAGCCGCTCCCCTCCTGGGTGGCGGAGGGGGTGGAAGGAAGCGGCAAGAAGCGAGTTGAAAGGTCTGAGGTGGCTGAAGATGCTATGGGACCCCTGCCTCTGAAGCGGCCACGGCTCTTGCTGACCCTGCTGTGGCAGGGTGCCCAGCGGCACTGCACGGGGCGAGCTGGAGGGGTGGGGGAGAGCGGAGCAGAGGAACCCCTGCGTGTTTGCCCCTCCTGATGGGAATCCGTGGGCAGTGGAAGCGCAGGCGGCTCCGGCCATGCCCGTGGCCTCCCCCGGGACCTGCAGATCCAGGCAGCGTTTCGAAGACGGCGCCAGGCGGAAGCAGCACCGTCCTCTGTGGCGGGCTGATGGCCGTGGTGGCCTCCCTCTTGCTGGGCACAGCCACTGCCCATTCCGGGGAGGAGCTGGCAGCTCCGGGGGAAGCGGCCGTGCCTCGGTACCCCTCTTGTCCCAGCACCGGTAGCGTGTCCGGGCAGGCTGCGGCTGTGAGTCTGCATCTGGAGCATGTCCTGCTGGGGAAGATGCGGAGAGCCGCGATGGGGATCTCCCCAGGAGACTTTTAACCCTATTGTCTCAGCCTGGGACACTGCGGAAACCCCCAGCCCAAGTTAAAAAATCTCTGCTGTCCATGGGCATTTCCAAGCACCTCGGAAAGCTGAAACACAATCCCCAGCAGCCAGCTTACTGCAGCAAAGTGCAGGGGCTGAACAGCGACTTGCAGGGGCAGCCTTTGGTTGGACTCAGTGATCTCAGAGGCCTTTTACAACGGAAACAATTCCATGATTCTACCAAATATTCAAGTTGTGTCTACTTACTTCTGGCACTGCTAACTTCTAAGCTGCCTACAGTCCTCAAACACCTCCTGGTGAACTGGAAATGTTGCATGTAGTGTGACTCCATTTCTCTGTTTCAATGATTTGGATGTTATCAACACACCAAATGCTGCATTAGAATAAGCATTCTGTGCCAGGAAATACTGAGCAGCTTCGCCTCATACACATCAGTGTGCGCATTGGGAGCATCTCGGCCCCAGGTTGCACCAGGGGAGGTTTAAAGATGGCCCCAAGGAGACCTTAGAGCAGCCTTCCAGTACCTGAAGTGAGCCACAAGAGAACTGGAAAGGGACTTTAGACAAGGGTTGGGAGTGACAGGATGAGGGACAATGGCTTTGAGCCAGGAGATGTCATGGAGGCAGGGAATTAATTTCCTGCAAACCCTGCCCCAAACTAGATGCAGAACCAGTTCTGGTTGATTTACAGCCTCTAATTCAGTCAGGAATTCTTCACGGGATGCTGTGGGCAAATTGAGAGCTTTAGGAAGCCAGGAGATGGAAAAGCTAAGCTGTGACACAGCTCTGCCCCACTGCCAGTCAGGCTGAGCAGGGCATTGAGGGAGCAGCAGGCTTTGCTCATGGAGGTGAGATAGGAAGCTGGAGATGATCCCTTGCTGGATCCCTCTGCGGCTCAGCTGCCTTCTGAGCTGTGAGCAATATCCAACAGTGGATCCAAACGGCAACAGCTCAGGGCAGGTGGAAAAGTGCCAAACTCAGACATGTCTCAAGCACTTCTTCCACGAGTGGGATGATTGTGGGACAATGCTGCCTCAGCAGCAGGGGAGAGCCAAACTGCCCAGCTGGGGATGGCAGCCAGGAGATCACTGCGGTATGGCCCGAGGGCAGCTGGGTCTGGGTGCCACCAGCAGCCCTCTCCAGTGCACCCCAGGGCTTGCCAAGCTTGCAAAGCTGCACAGTGGTGCAAAAGTGAGAACTGCCCACAGGCAGGGATGGGGCAAACCCGAGAGCTGTGGGGAAAGGCAGGAGGCGTCCAAAGGCAGCGATGGTCCAAACGGGAGCTGTGTCATGGCAGGAGCTCTGTCACAGCAGGGACCTGTCCTGTCGGGAGCTCTGTCACAGCAGGACCTGTCCCGTCAGGAGCTCTGTCACAGCAGGGACGTGTCCTGTCAGCAGCTCTGTCACAGCAGGGACCTGTCCTGTCGGGAGCTCTGTCACAGCAGGACCTGTCCCGTCAGGAGCTCTGTCACAGCAGGGACCTGTCCTGTCAGCAGCTCTGTCACAGCAGGGACCTGTCCTGTCGGGAGCTCTGTCACAGCAGGACCTGTCCCGTCAGGAGCTCTGTCACAGCAGGGACCTGTCCTGTCAGGAGCTCTATCACAGCAGGGACCTGTCCTGTCAGCAGCTCTGTCACAGCAGGGACCTGTCCTGTCGGGAGCTCTGCCAGGCAGGCACCCTGCGCCTTCTCCCTTGCTCTCCCGGTGCTGCTCCAGACAAAGTGTCTACTGACACTGGGTGCCAAGGTCCCAGCCAAGCACCAGCCTGATCCCAGCACAGACTTCCACGCAGCTCAGCACACTGTGGAGAAAGGCCTTTGCTGTTCCCTCTTCCAGGCCACAGAGTCAGAGGGGAAGCAGTTTTTGTGCCCATTCAAACCCTTGGAGATGAAGATGGGTTCCCTGCTTTTTTCCCTTTCCCCACTTTGAGGCAAACCTGCTGAGGTTGGGGAGGCCACGGAGGGTTTGGGGAGCAATGGTGGGCTTTGGGATGGGCATGGGAATGACACAGAGGAAGAGGATGGGTTTGAAGCAGAAGATGAGAGCACACAAGGGTGTGCTTGGGTAAAAGAAGGGCAAGAGAGTGGTGAAGTGTTGATATAGATTGTCCAAGGCAGTGGTGGAGTCACCATGCCTGGGGGAGTTGAAGAAGGATGTGGATATTGCGCTTCAGGACATAGTTTAGTGTTCCTGGTAGCTGGGTGATGGTTGGACTGGATGACCTTCCAGGTCTTTTCCAACCTTCTTGATTAGCAGAATTTCTTCACAGAGAGAGTGATTTCCCACTGGAATGGGCTGCCCAGGGAGGTGGCGGAGGCACCATCCCTGGAGGTCTTCCAGAAAAGCCTGGATGAGGCACTTGGTGCCATGGTCTAGTTGACTGGACAGTGCTGGGGGATAGGCTGGACTGGATGATCTTGGAGGTCTCTTCCAACCTGGTTGGTTCTATGATTCTATGATTCTATGAATTTGGAGTACTCTACAACAGGAAAGGGGAGATTGAGACTGGAGATGAAGAAGAAATTCTTGACACTGAGAGTGGTGAGACACTGGCACAGGGTGCCTGGGGAGGCTGTGGATGCCCCTGCCTGGAGGTGTTCAAGGTCAGACTGGATGAGGCATTGAGCAAGCTGTGCTGGTAGGAGGTATCCCAGCACATGGCAGGGGGTTGGAAGTGGATGATCTTTAAGGTCCCTTCCAATCAAAACCATTCTGTGATTCTACACTAGGAAAAAATCTCTCACAGAAGGGGTCACCTGAACAGACTGCCCAAGGAAGTGGTGGAGTCACCGTCCCTGGAGGTGTTTAAAAGGTGTCTGGATGAGGAGCTGAGGGACATGGCCTACCAGCTGTGTGCAGGGAGATGACATGATATGATTGGACTTCAGGATCCTGAGTCTTCTCCAAGCAGGTGGTTCTGTGCTTCTATGGTTTTGTTTGAATTTCAGTTAGAAGCTGCTACTTTTTGAGTGCAGAGGGTGGATGCACAAGAAGGAGAGAACATGGCTAAAGGGAAATGCTCACTTTAGTGTACATCAAAAATGGAGTCTTTAATCAGATCTAGAATCCTGTAGTTACTGCTCAGCCGCTCTCAGGTCACCTAAGCTGATCTTCACAGCAGCAAAGAGCACAGAATTTTCTCCATAACCCAATCAAAGAGGTGTAGAGATCATTGACCTGTGTTTTAGACAAGACACTCAGTGGAGCTGCAACCTCAAGAGATCCAAGGTCCAGCAGCACTCTACGTAAATGGTTTCAGTATCACACAGCAGGCGTTTCCGTGCTCCCAGCCCGAGCCTGTCCAGCTGCGGCTTCAGACCCTGTTCTTCTGCTGTCCTTAGCAGATAAAGAGCTCCCTGCTCCCGCAAACCCTCCTGCACAGCTGCTCACCCCTCTGCTCCCGTGCTCCGCCGAGCCGACCGGGGCGAGGCCGCCGGTTCGGTACCGCGGAGCAGTCTGCCCGGACCTGCCACAGCTCCCCAGCTGCTCCTTCGCTCTCCTGCAGCGTAGGGCGCGGCGCAGGGCCCAGCCGTGCCGCACGCAGGCACAGGACCGTCCCCGCTCCTGCCTCGGGGCGCTGCCACCCCCACACCTCCCGGGCTGCGCCCTCCCGAGCAGCGAATGGTGCCCGGATCCCGCACAGCCCCCAGCGCTGATACGGCTCTGGCCGCGGCTCTTAGCTGAGGCGCGGCCACCTCAGGGGAACGCTGAGACGCTCCCTGCGTCCTGACCCCATCCCGAGGCGCGGTGGTGGCGGGAAGGCTGCCCCAGGACACCTCCGTCCCGGTCGAGCCCCTCAGGGATGGCGCAAGGTTGGCCCCCGTGCCCTTGAACGGAGCCGCCGCCCGGCCTGTCACGGTGGTCCCGGGGTGCACCTGCCGGCAGCAGGCGGCACGGGGCTCGGCGCCTGCCCCCGCTCGGGACGCTGAGGCGGGAACGCTGTCAAACTGCCCCAGGCTCCCCGGCGCGACGGGAGCGCTGCCCTCGGCCCCTCAGCGCCCCGGCGCGGTGCCAGTGCTACCCCCGGCCCCTCAGCGCCCCGGCGCGGTGCCAGTGCTACCCCCCCGGCCCCTCAGCGCCCCAGCGCGGTGCCAGCGCTACCCCCGGCCCCTCAGCGCCCCGGCGCGGTGGCAGCGCTGCCCGCGGAGCCGCCCGCGGGGTGTGGCAGAGGTCTGCCTGCCCGGCGGGAGGGCGCTGGCCCCGCCTCTGCCCGGGCGGGTCCCTCAGGGAGGCGAAGCTGTGGCCGCCCCCGGGAGATTCCGCACGGTGAATCCGCCGGGGAGAGGCGCCGAGGGCGGAGTCCCCGGGGAGCCGTGGCCCTTCTCGTCGCCGCGTGTCCCCCCCGCCTTCGAGGCAGCGGCGCGGAAGGTGCCCGGGAAGATGGTGACCGTGATGACGAAGCTGGTGCACTACCTGCACCTGAGGTAAGGGCGGGCGAGGGCTGCCACCGTCCCGCTGCTCTTGCCGGGCGCTGCCGTGGTGGCCGCTCTGTCCGTGCCCGCCGGCAGCGAGCGGGAGGGAAACTTCTTGAGTGCGTTGCAGAGCGGGAACGGGCGGCAGAGATGGGGCCGCTGGCAGCGGGGCTGCTCCCCGGGTCCGTCCCAGCCGGGCGCGGCCATGTGCGCTGCCTGCGGGGAGCGCTCCCGAGCGTGGCCGCAGCACACGGCGCGCCCCGGGAGCTGCTGCGGGGGAGCCGACCGGCGGCGGGAGCTGCTGTCACTGCAGTGACAGAGGTCACTGTAACGGCGTGGGTCAGACGGATTGCCTGCTTCTTCTTTTGTTGGTAGGACTTCTGGCAGGATGCGTTACTGAGCCTTTGTTTGTTTTCCTTCCAGTGTCATCTGTTTTAATTAGATTTTAACAGATCAGTACAAAGAGTTTTTCATAGAGTGGAGCGAAAACAAAAGTCCTGGAGAGAGTGATTGGCATTGGAATGGGCTGCCCAGGGAGGTGGTGGAGTGGCTGTGCCTGGAGGTGTTGCAGCCAATCCTGGCTGGGGCACTTAGTGCCATGGTCTGGTTGGTTGGCCAGGGCTGGGTGCTAGGTTGGGCTGGCTGAGCTTGGAGGTCTCTTCCAACCTGGCTGGTTCTATGATTCCATGAATCATAGGATTCCCTTTCAGATCATCTGGTCCAACCATTCTCTAACGCTGCCAAGGCTTCTACTGAACCATGTCCCTCAGCATCTCTGCCTCTTTGAAACACCTCAAGGGGTGAGGATTCAACCACCTCCTTGGGAAGCCTGTTCTGGTCTTTAAGAACTGTTTATAGGGGAGAATTTTCTTCTATTGTCCAACTTGAGGCTGTTTTCCTTTTGTCCTGTCACTTGTATATGAGAAGAGACCAACTCCCACCTGACTACAACCTCTTCTTCAGGGAGCTGTAGAAGTGAGAAGGTCTCCCCTCAGCCTCCTATGGAGTCATGGTGATGTTCTCTGGGTATTTTGCTCAATCAGAGTTTTTCTCCCATATGAAAACACTTAATGTGCATCAAAATCCTTGATTGCAACCAAAGAAAACCTATCAACACTGACCCAGGAATTGAATTTGTGAGAGCAGTGATCATTCTGTGCAGCATTTTCCACTCCTGTTTCATCAGCTAAATTGTTCCAAGTTAGCTGTAGCAATGAGTAGGGAAAAGAAAAAGCCAATCAATTGAACATGAACTTTTTATGAGTGTGATTTAGGAGTAAATTCTTAGGATAGCTGCAGGTAACAAATATTTGTTTAGCAGTTACTGAAATAGTAATGCTGTGGTGTGAATGGCACGAGGCAAGCATGCACTGTCACCAGCTCAGAACCTGGTTCAGTTCAGTAGGGTGTTTTAACTGCTAAAACTGCGCAACCTATTCTGCAGGACTAACCAAATCCCAGCTCTGATTATACACATTTGTGTGGTTTTGTGCTGCTGTTCCTTTGCTGGGCAAATAGAGGAGTCCAGAAGGAAAGTCCCTGCCTATTCCTTATGCCTGTCTCTCCTCTTCTGTCCTGCTCTGGACAGTGGTTATTTGCTTATCAGCATATTGCTGCTGGTTTGGAACCAGAGCTTTGTAGCTCTATTTGCATTATAAACATCAGACCAAAAATCTGGAGAAGAGGAGGCTGAAGGCAGACCCCATTGCTCTCTACAGCTCCCTGAAAGGAGGTTGCAGTGAGATGGGGGTTGGTAACTTCTCCCTAGTCTCAGGTGATAGAAGGAGAGGAAATGGCCTGAAATTGTGCCAGGGGAGGGTTAGGTTGGAGATGAAGAAAAATTTATTTGCTGCCAGAGTGGTCAGGGATTGGCACAGGCTGCCCAGGGAGGTGGTGGAGTCCCCATCCCTGCAGGTGTCCAAGAAACCTGTAGGCATGGCACTCTGGGACATGGTTTAGTGACTATGGTGGGGTTGGGTTAAAGTTTGGACTGGATGATCTTGGAGGTCTTATTCAACCCAAAAATAAGTCAGCCTCAATACTTTATAATACAAAGGGAATTAGGAAGGAGTGGACAATACAGACAGACAGGGTGGGTGATAAAGTGATGTTCTTGAAGCAGCAGCAGCCTGACAGCTGTCAGTGTTCTCTAGACTGAAAGGCAGCTCATCTCGTGCTAGGTGAGCAGCACTGTACTGAGACCAAGTTTGGTAAGCCTCTCTGAAAATGTAATAAATGCAAGGTCAGTGGCCTGGCTGAAGACAGAATTCAGTTATTTTAGTACTGAGTGAAAGAAGTCAGTGAAATTAGGGAAGCTTTTTAAAGCTACAGCAATTTGCTTTTGGAGGAGAAGCAGAGCTGTCGGAGATGGGACTGCAAAAGGGCTCAGTAATCCCAGCCAGTGAAGCAAATGTTACTGAATGAACATAAGATAGGACAGGATTCTGTTTGTCAGAGCTCAGTAAGAGCAGAGATGCCTCACCGAGTGCTGCTGGAGTGGTAAACGGTGGCAGTGGCTGACAGGATGTGCATGAGCAGGAGGTGTTCCCTGGAAGCAGGACGAATCAGCGAGACAGAGCTGGTTTGCATGCAGAGCAGGGCAGGGAAGGTTCCTCGATCATCTCTTCTAAACCTCTAGGCTAGAGGTGCAGCTTGAGTTCAGTGAAATCACAGCACAGAACCGTGACAGGTGTGAACAGCTCCTGCTGGACGTGACCCTGTGCTTACTCTCCACTCGTGTTAGCCAGTGACCAGCAATGCAACAGTGAACCCAGAAAACAGCAGGAAAGAGACTGCAAGCAGATGAACTTGTCTGACATACCCCTGAAATGCCTGTTTCTGATCAGGCCTCTTCAGTAGGCTTCTGGCTAGCCAAGCAGCAATACTGGGTATTGCTACATGTGAGGATGGAAATAGCTCCAAACCAATTAACAGCAAGTAAACCTAAAAGTAAGCTGCCTAAGAATAGCTGTGGAGCTGCTGTGCTGGGGAGAGCGCTTACCATCAGCACTGAGCCTTTCTCTTCCCTGGGTGCAGCACACAGAAGTGCTGAGGGTCAGCTGCCATCCTCATGTTCTGTGTAAGTTCTTATCCAGAAGTCCATGAACTGGATTTGAAGGTTCTACCACAGTTAAGTCACAGGCTCACAGATGTCAGGGTTGGAAGGGACCTAAAGAGCTCATCGAGTCCAACCTCCCTGCCAGAGCAGGTCACACAGCAGCACATCCACACAGGCCTGGAAAGGCTCCACAGAAGGAGACTCCTCAACCTCTCTGGGCAGCCTGTGCCAGGGCTCTGGGACCCTTCCAGTCAAGAAGTTCCCCCTTGTGTTGAGCTGGAACCTCCTGTGCTGCAGCTTCCATCCATTGCTCCTTGTCCTATCCCAGGGAGGAGTGAGCAGAGCCTGTCCCCACCTCCTGACCCCCAGCCCTCAGATAGTTACAGACATTGATTCAATCCCCTCTCAGTCTTCTCTTCTCCAGACTAAGCAGCCCCAGGTCCCTCAGCCTCTCCTCACCGGCAGTGCTCCAGTCCCCTCATCATCCTCCTGGCCCTCTGCTGGACTCTATCCAGCAGATCCCTGTCCCCCTTCAACTGGGGAGCCCAAAACTGAAGGGAGTACTCAAGATGAGGTCTCAGCAGGGCAGAGTAGAGGGGGAGGAGAACCTCCCTTGATCTGCTGGACACACTCTGCTTAATGCCCCTCAGGATCCCATTGGCCTCTTGGCCACAAGGGCACTTTGCTGTCCCAGTCAATAACTGCTGTGGTAATCTGGTATCAGAAAAAGGTATTTGAATGCCAAAAGCTGTGCTTAACAAATTGCTGTGGATAGTTAGATAGTAAGATAGTACACCAGGGAGCTCAAACAATTACTGTAATCAGAGCCTTAGAAAAGCATAATTATGCCTTCAATTCAGTACCTACTGAGAAGCAGGTAATACATTCAGGGACTTGCAGAGCCAGCAGAAAGGTGGACACCTTACCTCTGAATGTGCTACCTTGCAGAACAGAGGATGCTGAAGCTACAGAAATACTGTTACAGCCCTGGGCATTATACAGCTGTTCTACAAAATGCCCTTTCTGCAAATCAATCCATTCACTGATTGCACCAGGTTGGAAGAGAGCCTCAAAGGTCAGCTTGTCCAACCCCCCCGCAGGCAGCAGGGACATCTCCAACCAGAGCAGGTTGCTTAGGGCCCCACCAAGATCGATTTTGAGCGGCTCTAGGGACAGGGCCACCACCACCACATCCCTGGGCAACCTGTTCCAGTATTTTACCACCCTCATTGTGCCAAATCTCCTCCTAATGTCTCAACCACAGTGAAACGCAGTACTGAGACTCGCCAGAAGAAATCACGTAGCAGCACCCAGTCTCCTACACTTGCCTCAGCTAATTAGCCCCCACAGAGGCTGGTTGTGCGCCCATTTAGATCCCATTCAGCTGGGTCATTAGCTAATGATTGGTTTCAGTCAGCCAAAAGCAGGCTCGCTGAATGGGGATGGATCAGCCGAGGAAATAATTACAAGCATACAACATTACCTTCTCAGCAAGGCGAGAGCTTTTCATATCAATACCCTCGGTGTAATTATCTCTAATTAAAGATTGTGCATCGAGTCGAAGCAGAAGAGGGAAGAAAAGAGACCAACAGCGATTGCTGAGAACAAGGGACAAAGGAGATGGGAGCACACGGAGCAGCTCCCAGGGATGACCCCAGGCAGCACAAGCAAACTGAAGACAAAGATGGAGACTTCTGAATCTGAGGCATTCACGAGAGGATTGAATGTTTGGTGCTGCCAGGGATAGTGACACTGCCAGGCAGTACTGCAGGCATTGCATCTGGAGCATGGCTGTGGGACTGCCTCCTAGGAGGAAATGAAATGACTGAGACAGGCAGGTGGCAAAGAGCAACCCCAGGCTTGAAGTGCTTCTTAGGTACTTCAGTATTTGTTACAATGTAATTGTATTCTACCACCATGATTATTATTGTTGTTGATGTAATCATATAGAACATAGAATTACAGCAGCAACAACAGCAATAATGATGATGATGATGATGCAGTATCCTGGGCTGCATCCAGAGCAGGGAGAGCAGCAGGATGAGGGAGGTGATTCTCTCCCTCTGCTCTGCTGAGACCCTGCCTGCAGCACTGCCTCCGGTTCTGGTGTCCCCAGCACTCGAAGGATCTGGAGAGGGTCCAGAAGATGATGAAAGGGTTGGAGAACCTCCCCTACTTGGACAGGCTGGGAGAGTTGGGAATGTTGATCCTGGAGAGGAGAAGGCTGCAGAGAGACCTTAGAGCAACCTTCCAGTATCTGAAGGGGCTCCAGGAGAGCTGGAGAGGGACTTCTGACCTGGGCTGGAAGTGCCAGGATGAGAGACAATAGCTTTGAGCTGGGAGAGGGGAGAGTGAGAGTGTAGAGTAGGAATGAATTTCTTAGCTTGGAGGTGGTGAGACACTAGCACAGGCTGCCCAGGGAGGCTGCGGATGTCCTCTCCTTGGAAGTGTTCAAGGCCAGGTTGGATGAGTCCTTGAGCAGCCTGGGCTAGTGGGAGGTGTCCCTGCCCATGGCAAGGGGTGTTTAAACTGAATGATCTTTGAGGTCCCTTCCAACCAAAACCAATCTGTGGCCTTCTTCTGAAAGCAGGCACGTGAAACACAACAAGATTGTCAGCTGAAGCAGCATGGTTTGAGCATGGACTTCAGCATCTGCTTCTTAAAAACCCATGGGCTAGGTCTGTGTGCTCCAAGATGTGGCTGATGGACTGAATCCTGCCTGAGGAAGGTTTCTAGGTGGCCTGGCACCTTTTTAAGAGCAGCCTGGAACCAAGAAGTTTGAAGAAGACACTATAGCACTGCTCCAACGCTGCAGCATGTGGCTCTGCATGGTTAGTCTGAGGAAGGAGCAGATAGAAGAGAGAAGGTCAGGAAACAGGAGAAGGAGAATGAATTCCTTCTGTTTAGGGGTCCACCAGAGCTGCTGCTGTTGCTGATATGAAGTGCTTCCCTGTGAAACTTCCTTTCAGAACTTTTGTGTCCCTTTTAGAGCTTCCCACAGGGAACTATCCTAATTCCTGAGTCCAGTTAGGTGTCCTTGTCTCTAGTCTTCAGGGGGCTTGGTACCCATGTGGCCACCTCTGATGGGCAAGGGGTGGACACCTCTAGCAGGTTGAGGAAGGATCTCCTCACCCTCTACGCTGCCCTAATTAGACCATATCTGGAATACTGTCACCAGTTCTGGGCTCCCCAGTTTAAGAGAGAGAGAAATAATGGAGAGAGTTCAATGGAGGCTTTGAGGATGCTGAAGGGCCTGGCACATCTGTCTGATGAGGAGAGGCTGAGAGCCCTGGGGCTGGGTAGCCTGAGAAGAGTAGGCTGAGAGGGGATCTGATCAATGATTAGGAAAAGCTGGGGGGTGGGGGGCAGGAGGATGGAACCAGGCTCTCTTCAGTTCCACCTCAACATGTGGAAAATTTTCTTTGCTGTGAGGGTGCTGCAGGCCTGAAGCAGGCTGCCCAGAGAGTCTCCTTCTGTGGAAAGCTTCAAAACCTACCTGGATGTGTTCTGTCTGCCCTGCCCTGGGTGATCCTGCTCCGGCACAGGGGTTGGACTGGATGATCTTTGGAGGTCCCTTCCAACCCCTACCATTCTGTGGTTGGAAGGGACCTCCACAAGCCTGGTGGTTGTGCTGAGTGCTGCAGGTGAGGTCATACAGCACAGGTTGTTTTACTGCTCCTTGTGCTCTGGCACTAGCTTAGAAATGGCCTGCATGGGACCAGTGCTTCGATTCCTCCCAGGCCTCCTGCCCCCTCAAAGCCAAAGGTGTGCTTGGACAGAATGTGGTTGCATTTGTTAGAGAGTGAAACAATGAACACAGTGGGGCCACAGACCTGAAGTGATGTTGATGTCTTCTGAAGGGTTTCAGTCCATTTTCTTTTAGGAGTTTGAAGTATCTTTAACACAAGATTGAAGAGAAAAGAAGAAGAAGAACCAAGTTGAGTGCAGCTGCTCTCTGTTGCTGCTTCTGCCTTTGGGCAGGAATGTAGCAGAGGATGCCAGGCTGGGAAGGACTTGCTGGCTCAGTGGGTGCTACCTTGCCCCTTGTAGAGCAGCTCCCTTGTAGGAGCCAGCAACCCAGGTGGTTTTGAACTAAAAGAGGAGAGGTTTGGACTGGACATAAGGAGGAAAATCTTTACAATAAGGGTGGTGAAACAGTGTCCCAGGTTGTGCAGAGAGGTGCTAGATGCTGGAAACATTCCAGGTCAGGTTGGACAGGGCCCTGAGCAACCTGCTGTAGTTGGAGATGCCCCTGCTGACTGCAGGGGGCCTGGACAAGTTGACCTTCGAGGTCCCTTCCAACCCAAATCATTCTGTGATTCTGTGAACAACTCTTAGCCACTGTGTGTCCTATGGGAAGAATCATAGAAGCTCCACAGAATTGTTTTGGTTGGAAAATACCATGGAGTTCAATCCTTATTTAACTCTGCCAAGGCTGCTGCTAACCCATGGCCCTCAGCACCACAGCTCTGCCTCCTGGGAACACCTCCGGGGATGGAGATTCAACCACCCCCCTGGGCAGCCTGTGCCAGGCTTTGAGAACCCTTTCAGGGAAGAAGTTTCTTCTGCTCTCCAACCTAACCCTCCCCTGGCACATTCTCAGGTCATTTGCTGGTCATCCTGTCACTTGTTACTAGAAGACATTGCCCTACACCTCAGTGCAGCCTCCCCTCAGGGAGCTGCAGAGAGCAATGAGCTCTGCCCTCAGCCTCCTCCACACTAAACCCCCCCAGCTCCCTCAGCTGCTCCTCTCCAGCCCTGTTCTCCAGACCCTTCCCCAGCTTTGTTGCCCTTGTCTGGACCTGCTCCAGCATCTCAATGTCCTTCTGGGAGTGAGTGGCCCAAAACCAAACTCAGGACTGAAGATGTGGCCTCACTGGGGCCACTTCCCTGCTCCTGCTGGCCACAGTAATGCCGATCCAGGCCAGGATGCTGTTGACCTTGGCCACCTGAAGGGAGGCTGTAGCCAGGTGGGGTTGGGCTCTGCTCCCAGGCAGCCAGCAACAGAAGAAGGGGACACAGTCTCAAGCTGTGCCAGGGCAGGTTCAGGCTGGATGTTAGGAGGAAGTTGTTGTCAGAGAGAGTGATTGGCATTGGAATGGGCTGCCCAGGGAGGTGGTGGAGTGGCCGTGGATGGAGGTGTTGAAGCCAAGCCTGGATGGGGCACTTAGTGCCATGGTCTGGTTGGTTGGACCAGGGCTGGGTGCTAGGTTGGGCTGGCTGAGCTTGGAGCTCTCTTCCAACCTGGTTGGTTCTATGATTCAGAGTGGGACATTGAGCTGCTTGAGAGAGTCCAGTGCAGAGCCACAAGAATGAAAAGGTGACACTCAGGCATCGTAAGGATATAGAACTTCCATACCTCAGTAACATCTCTGTAACAGTTTAATTTGGACATAGATTGGCCAAGGATTATAATCACAAATGGTATTCAGAGTCTAAGAGGGACAGGGATCTGCTGGAGAGAGTCCGGCGGAGAGCTACGAGGATGATGAGGGGCCTGGAGCACTGCCTGGTGAGACCTGGGGCTGCTTAGTCTGGAGAAGAGAAGACTGAGAGGGGATTGAATCAATGTTTATAAACATCTGAGGGCTGGGGGTCAGGAGGGGGGGACAGCAATGGATGGAAGCTGCAGCACAGGAGGTTCCAGCTCAACACAAGGGGAACTTCTTGTCTGGAAGGGTCCCAGAGCCCTGGCACAGGCTGCCCAGAGAGGTTGTGGAGTCTCCTGGTCTGGAGCCTTTCCAGGCCTGTCTGGATGTGTTCCTGTGTGCCCTGAGCTGGATTGTGTGGCCCTGCTCTGGCAGGGGGGTTGGACTCAATGATCATCTTGGGTCCCTTCCTACCCCTAATATCCTGTGAGCCTGTGAACATCATAGAATCCTAGAATGGCTTGAGCAGGAAGGGACCTTAAAGGCCATCCAGCTCCAGCCCCCCTGCCATGGGCAGGGACACCTCCCATCGGCACAGGTTGCTCAAGGCTTCATCCAGCCTAGTCTTAAACACTTCAGGGATGAAACATCCACTACTTCCTTGGGCAACCTGTGCCAGTGTCTCACCACTGTCGTAGTAAAGGACTTCTTCCTAATGTCCAGTCTAAGTCTACCCTGCTTCTGTTTCACACTGCTGCCTCTTGTCCTGTCACCACAAG
Organism: Pogoniulus pusillus; assembly: GCF_015220805.1. Lineage (NCBI taxonomy): Eukaryota > Metazoa > Chordata > Aves > Piciformes > Lybiidae > Pogoniulus > Pogoniulus pusillus. The sequence goes on along the minus strand of NC_087296.1, from coordinate 13,995,978 downwards.
TCCTTGTCAGAAGTCCCTCCCTAGCTCTCCTGTAGCCCCTTTAGGTACCAGAAGGTTGTGCTAAGGTCACTCTGGAGCCTTTTCTTCTTCAGTCTGAGCTCCAACTCTCAGCCTGTCCCCATGGGGGAGGTTCTCTAACCCTCTGATCGCAGGATCACAGGAGTTTGGAAGGGACCCAAAGAGCTCATCCAGTCCAACCCCCTGCCGGAGCAGGACCACACAATCCAGCTCAGGGCACAGAGGAACACATCCAGACAGGCCTGGAAAGGCTCCAGAGAAGGAGATCTGATCATCTTGGTGGCCTCCTGTGGAGCATGTGCTCCTTCTTTGCAGTGCCTAGAAGGCCAGGCTGCTCCTAAATAAGGCTTCTAGAGCAAAGGCCTGCAGCTGCAGGAGTGCATTTGATGTCCCCTTTGTCTTGGGGCTGGTGGCTCAGTGTGCAGTGTGAGTGCTGCCGTGTGGCGCAGGGGTAGCAGGAGCCAGCATCCTCTATTGCTTCTGATTGCTGGGAATGAGAAATGATCAGTCTAAAGACAAACTAGTGGGCATTCTGTTGCTCCTCACCAACCCTCTCCTCTGGCAGAGAAGGCATCTGTCAGAGGCTCTCACTCAGACAAGGTCCGTGAGCCATATGCAGCACTGACAGTGCACCAGCAGAGAGACAGCAGGTCGTGGGTGCTCCCACCTGGAGGTGGTCAAGGCCAGGCTGGGTGGGACACCATGGGAGGTGTCCCTGCCCATGGCAGGGGGCTGGAACTGGATGACCTTTTAAGGGACATTCCAACCCAAACCATTCTGTAATTCCTCCATTCTGTGACTAAACTCAGTCACCACAGAGGTGATCTCTGGGACCTTTGCTGCTGTGGGATGCCTGCAGGAAGGGTGGATGTGAGAGGAGAACTCATCTCCCATGCATTTTTCCTGCAGGCAGTTTTCATTCACAGAATCACTGAATTCAGTGGGAGCTCCAGAGATCATCAACTCCAACTCCCTGCCAAGGCAGCATCACCCAGAGTAGTCCACACAGGAATGCATGCAGGCAGGGTGTGAAAGTCTCCAGAGAAGGAGACTTCACAACCTCTCTGGGCAGCCTGCTCCAGGGTTCTGTCACCCTCACACCAAAGAAGTTTCTCCCCATGTTGAGCTGAAACCTTCTCTGATCCAGTTTGTATCCATTCTCCTTGGCTTATTGCTGCTGACTAAAGAGCTTGGCCCCAGCCACTTGACCCCCACCCCTCAGATATTGCTAGATATTGCTCAGATCTCCTCTCAGCCTTCTCTTCTCCAGCCTAACCAGCCCCAGGGCTCTCAGCCTCTCTCCATAGGGTTGATGCTCAAGTCCCCAGATCACCCTGGTGGCTCTCTGCTGGCCTCTCTCCAGCAGGTCCCTGTCTCTCCTGAACTGGGGAGCCCAACACTGGACACAGCATTGCAGCTGTGGTGTCAGCAGAGCAGAGTAGAGAGGGAGAAGAACCTCCCTAGCCCTGCTGGCCACACTTTGCCATTGGCCCTCGTGGCCACAGGGGCACATTGCTGGCCCATGCAGAACTTGCTGCCTACCAGGACATTTAAAGTCAGTTAAATGGATTTTGGTCCTGCCTGCTCTTCACAGCAGGCAGCCACACGGTCTTGTATCTGGTGGCCAGCACTAGCAACAGATTAATAACTTAGATTAATCTGGCTCTTAGGAGTGTAAATGCAACATGGGCATAATGAGACAAAAGATTCTGTAGCCAGATAAAAGTACCTGTGCTCTGCCAACTTGCTGGTTTCTAATTACCTGTATGAGATAGGATGGTTTATTTCTCCAGTAATCTTTAAAGACTGCCATCTGCCTCTGTGCAGCCTTAAGAAGGAAACTTAATTTGGCTGCAGACCTGCTGTGGATGGTTAATTCAGTTAAGGGATCAATTTCTAATAACATTTAAGGATTGGGCTGTGTGATAAATCCTTTGAACTGCCTGCAGCAACCAATCTGCCCTTAGCTCTTGTTCCCCACAGTGGCACTCGGTGCTGAGCGATGTACTCAGTGTGGTCAATCAACACTGAGAGAGACAACCCAAGGAGCTGGAAAATTGCTGCTATCAGAGCAGCAGCAGCAAAGTCACAATACAGATGATGATAATAATAATAAAAACCTGCAACAGGTTGCCTGGGGAGGTTGTAGATGTCTCTCCCTAAAGGTGTTCAAGGCCTTGAGCAACCTGGGCTGGTGGGAGGTGTCTCTGCCCATGGCAGCTCTTGGAACTGGATGATCTCTGTGGTCCCTGTGTCACGGGGGGGTACTCTGCTGCTGACACCGATTGTGGCGCAGGGGAGAAATTAATTGGTGTGAGAGAATGTTCTATAAAGTAGATATTTATTAACTTCAATATTCTGCACTCTCGACACCCCCAGCCACTGAATTTAATACTAAAAGGATCTACATGGTCATGAAGACGTTCTAGGATTAATGTCCAACCATAACTTATTCATAAGTAGCAAACAGTTCAAACTGTAAACAGAGAGAGGAGTTTCCCTGCAGCTTAATGCCGCTTGGGGTCAGCATGCTGCTTGCCCAGCAGGTGGGCTGAAAGCTTTCTGCTCTATGGCAGGAGGCTATAGAAATTACAGAGGCATTAAGGCATTCACTTACAACTCTTATTAATTATCAGTCACCTTCTGGGGCTATGTCACCACGTATTACCAGTGTCCAAGCTTCAGGGGAGTCTTTGTCTGTGGACTTTGAGGCTGGAGTCCTCCCAGCTTAAGGGGAAAGGGGAATCCTCCTGGCTCCAGGGGAATGGGGAATCCTCCTGGCTTCAGGGGAAAGGAGAATCTCTGACCTTATTCTCCTGGCGAAGGATGCAGTCTCTGCCCTTGTCTCCTGGCTTCTCCTGGACTCTCTGTCCAGGGGTTCTTGGCAGGGCCTCAGGTGCAGAAGGAGTATGATGCCGTGCAGGCTGATAGCGTGCAGACAAGTGGAGTCTGCTCCTGGTAACTCAGTGGCAGTGGCACCTACCAGGCAGTGCTAAGGCAGCAGGCATGCAATAGGGTGCACAGCTGCATGGGAGCCTGAGCTCCACATATATACAGACAGGCTTAAGTGAGCTCTGCAAGTGAGCACGCAGGCAGGCAATGCAGGGGAGCAAGCACGTTGTTTACCTGTGTACCCCTATTTATTGACTGTGGGCTGAGATTAATGGCCCTTTGGCCACTAGAATGACCAATCAGGTGGGCAGGCAGCCAAACATACCATAATAGGCAAAAGCCACAGGCCTGGACCTTCCAAATATGGTAAACACACGGGCCTTACACTAGGCAGACACCAGCTGGGCGTGTGGGGGCTTACACAACCACCTTACACAAGCAGGGGCCCTGGGCAGGCCAGACTCCATGGCACCAGGTCTGTTGTCCCACTTTGTGCTCGTTATGTGTTTACCTCTGGTTATGGGCAGAAAAACATGTCCAGGCAGGGCAAGGCATAAATAAGCCTATTTTCAGGCCTACAGGCCCTCCACAACACCCTTCCTACCCAAACCATTCTGTGATTCCATGAGTCTGTAGTGCAGAGACATCACTTGCATGTTTCAGGCTTTGCATCAGCTGGATGCACCTGCTAGAGGAGACATTAGCTCAGCCCTGACACTGCCAGCTGCAGCAGCTAAGATTGCTGCAGCAAGTCAGGGCTTTGGGCTAGTGTCAGAGGTTAGCTACATTAGGCACTTGTGATGAAAGATGATGAAAGAAAAGCCTCTCTTAATGCTTCTGCTTTAGGATTAAGGTGACTTGGATGCTGTAATCCATCCTGTTCAACAGCTGGCATCATGCTGCCATTTGACAACAGCTGGTTCCTCCTTCATCCCACGGAAACCCATTGTGGTGGATTGTTGTGAGCACCATCACAGCTGCTGCAAGTCATGTTCTAGCAACCATGCATCTGCAGCAGTGATCCCCTCTGGCATGTACATAGGCATGGAATCCTAGAGTGGGTTGGATTGGGAGTCCAAGACCATTCAGTTCCAACAGCTGCCATGGGCAGGGACACCTCCCACCAGCACAGCTTGCTCAAGGCCTCATCCAGCCTGGCCTCAAACACCTCCAAGCACAGGTATCCACAGCCTCCCTAGGCAACCTGTGCCAGTGTCTCACCACCCTCACCAAAAAGAATTTCTTCCTCATCTCCACTCTCACTCTCCCCTCTCCCAGCTCACAGCCATTGTCCCTCATCCTGGCACTCCCAGCCCTTGTCAAAAGCCCTCCCCCAGCTCTCCTGGAGCTCCTTCAGGTACTGGAAGGTTGCTCTAAGGTGTCTTTGGAGCTTTCTGTTCTCCAGGCTGAACATCCCCAACTCTCTCAGCCTGTCCCCCATAGGGAGGTTCTCCAGCCCTCTGAGCATCTTTATGGCCTCCTCTGGACCCTCTCCAGCAGCTCCAGGTCCTTCTTTCTTGGTCTGGGGGCCCCAGCATTGGAGGCAGTGCTGCAGGTGAGGTCTGAGCAGAGCAGAGGGGCAGAATCCCCTCCCTGTGCTGCTGCTCTCCCTGCTCAGGCTGCAGCCAGCACACAGCTGGCTCTGGGCTGCCAGTGCCCAGTGGTGGTTCATCAGCTGGCAGCCCTGCCTCTCTCCAGCCTGTGTGTCAGGGTTATTGTGTGTTTAAAATGTTTTAGCTACAGGGGTCAGAACTGAGGAATGGCTTCACTTCTGCAAAGCAGGAGCAAGCAGGCAGGATCCAGGGCTGGGACTGAGTTCCTGAGAGTCACATGTAAGGAAGAATCTCTTCACAGTGAAGGTGATGAAATATTGGAACAGGTTGCCCAGAGATGTGGTTGAGGCCCCATATCTGGAGACATTCAAGATGAGACTTGATGTAGCCCTGGGCAGCCTGCTGTAGTCGGAGGTGTCCCTGCTGCCTGCAGGGGGGTTGCATAAGATGATCCAATGCAACCTATGACTGTTATTTGTGACCACAGCACATCAAGAGTGCTGCAGGTTTCCTTCAGTGCTGGTGCCTGTAAATCTGGCCAGAAAATTGTATCTGCAGGAAGTTCAAGAAATGAAATGCTGAAGTCCACAGGATCTGGCACTTTTCAAAGAAGGTGTTTTGAAAAACAGTGCAATGGAGGCCCTGGCACAGCCTGCCCTGGGAGGTGTCTGCATCCCCATCCCTGCAGGTCCTTCAGTGAGGCAGAGACGTGGTGCTGAGGAGCATGGTTTAGAACCAGGCATGGCAGAGTTAGGGAATGGTTGGAGTTTGTCCAGAAAAGGGCAACAAAGCTGGCGAAGGATCTGGAGAAAAGGTCTGGTGAGGAGCAGCTGAGGGAGCTGGGGGTGTTCAGTGGAGAAGAGGAGGCTGAGGAGAGACCTCATTGCTCTCTACAGCTCCCTGGAAGGAGGCTGCGGTGAGGTGAGGGTTGGGCTCTGCTCCTTGCTGTCAGGTGATAGAACCAGAGGAAATGGCCTGTCTTTGTGCTGGGGGTTAGCTTGGATATCAGAAGAAACTTCTTCCCTGAAAGGGTTCTGAAACATGCAGTCACTGTCCCTGGAGGTGTTCAAAACAAGCCTGGCTGGGGCATTTAGTGCTGTGGATTGTTTAGCCTGGAGAAGAGGAGGCTCAGGGCAGACCTTATTGCTGTCTACAACTACCTGAGGGGAGGTTGTGGCCAGGAGGAGGTTGCTCTCTTCTCTCAGGTGGCCAGCACCAGAACAAGAGGACACAGCCTCAGGCTGTGCCAGGGGAGATTTAGGCTGGAGGTGAGGAGAAAGTTCTTCCCTGAGAGAGTCATTGGACACTGGAATGGGCTGCCCGGGGAGGTGGTGGAGTCGCCGTCCCTGGGGCTGTTCAAGGCAGGACTGGACGTGGCACTTGGTGCCATGGTCTGGCCTTGAGCTCTGTGGTAAAGGGTTGGACTTGATGATCTGTGAGGTCTCTTCCAACCCTGATGATACTGGGATACTGTGAAGTTTCTCCTTGGGAAAAAAACTCGGGAGAGTTAAGAGCTGAGTTGTCTTTGATTCTCTCAAGAGCTTGCTGACCACTCTGCTCCCCAGGACTGCTTTCCTGTTTAGAAGCAACAGTTTGAAACTAGAGCAGAAGAGGTTTAGATTGGATATTAGGAAGAAGTTATTCACAATGGAGCTGGTGAGACACTGGAAGAGATTGTTGTGGATGCCTCATCCCTGGAAGTGTTTAAGACCAGGCTGGATGAGACTTTGAGCAACCTGGTCTGGTGGAAGGTGTCCCTGCCCATGACAGTGGGGTTGGAACAAAATGATCTTTGAGGTCACTTCCAACCCAAACCATTCTATGGTATCTGTGTCACTTTATCCCTGTTAAACAATGCACCACAAGCAGGTGAACCTCATGATGCCCTGGGCAGGAATATGCTGTGTCTTTTGGTACCTTTCAGTGTGGTTGGACACATGGTGAATAATCCTCAGAAGCCCTGTTGTATGGGCAGGGAAAGGGTAGCAAGGATTGATGCAAGGGCATGGGCAAGCTCACATTGCAGCCAACCATGGATAAACTACCCCTACAGAAACTGGTGCACCTCTGGGTGACATTCAGCAGCTGTCTGATCATCAGCAAAAACATAAAGCAGAGGAGATGAGAACCTCAACCCCCTCACTCTATGCTGTGCTTTATGCAGGCTCAGCAGATGGACTGTGATGGGCCAGCTCTGAACTCTCCAGGGGGTGCACGCAGGACAGATCAAACCAGACAAAGCAGCAGAAGCTCAGGTGGTGCTTAGCTTTTGTATGGATGGTCTGAAACCCAGCGCCGGCAGCTGCTGCTCCACCTTTTGCAGTCACCACATTCAGAATTACCAAAGCAGCCAGCAGAGTGCACCAGACACATTTTAGAGCCACCTGCAAGGGAAGAGAATGAAATGTCCTTCCTTTTTCTTCTTTCTGCTCTCAGAAACATATTGTCTGTTGAATTATGCTTGAGGAGGGCAGTGGGAGAGAAGGTGAAAGCTTTCAGAGAGCTGGGAGGGTGTTGGTTCTCTTACCCGTGCCCATGTCCTCCTGGTTGCCTCTGTGGCAGTTGTGCACTTGCTTGCTAAATTCTCTCACCTGCTGAGATGTTGGATTGGTTTTTTCACATTAAAAAAGTCCTATGGAAACTCGATCCCAGGATACACTCCAGCTTGCAGGATCAGGCCATACACAACATTCCCAAGTGCTGGCTAGCAAACATGCTGCTGACTTCCTCCACCCAGGTCTGCTTCCCATGTACATGTGTATGACCAGAGTCATAGAAGGCACTGGGTTGGAAGGGACCCTCAAAGGTCATCTTGTCCATCCCCCCCTGCAGTCAGCAGGGACATGCCTAACTACATCAGGCTGCTCAGGGTCCCATCAAGTTTGATCTTGAAAGTCTCCAGAGATGAGACCCCAACCAAGGCTCTTCTCACTTGCTCCCTGTGATAGGACAAGGAGCAATGGATGTAAGTTGCAGCACAGAAGGTTCCAGCTCAACACAAGGGGGAACTTCTTTAATGCTCCCCAGAGAGTTTGTGGAGTCTCCTTCTGTGGAGCCTTTCCAGGCCTGTCTGGATGTGTTCCTGTGTGACCCGAGCTAGATTGTGTGGTCCTGCTCTGGCATCAGGGTTGGACTTAATGAGCTCTTTGGGTCCCTTCCAACCCCTGACATCTGTGATCCTGTGATCTCTGGGCAACCTGTTCCAGTATTTTGCCACCCTCATGGTGCAGAACTTTCTCCTGATGTCCAACTTAATTCTGCCCTGCTCCAGTTCCAAACCATTGCCCTTTCTTGTGGGTTCTCTTCAAATACTGAAATGCTGCTCTAGATTTTCCCTGGAACTGTCTCTTCTCCAGGCTGAGCAGCCCCAACTCTCCTGCTGTCCCCAGAGGAGAGGTTCTCCAGCCCTCTGATCATCTCTGTGGCCTTCTTTGGACCCTCTCCATCAGGTCCATGTCATTCCTGTGCTGAGGACTCCAGAGCTGGACTGAGTACTTCAGGTGAGTCTCACCTCTCTCAAGGTGAGTTCACCCTCACCTCTGACACTCAGGGCCATGCAGGTTGATCTGAAACACCTCCACCCACCAGTACTGCACAGTGCAGGGCCCTGCCTGCTCCACACTGCCTGTGCCATACAGAGCACGTTGGAACCGAACTTTGTGTCTTTGTGTTTTGAAGGGCAACATAAAAACATTAAAGGTGGATCTCATCTGGCAGATGTGGACATCTTCATGTGACCCACTCGTGGTCAGCCTTTCTAGTCAGTGGAAATAAATTAACAGTTGTTGAGTGTGGCTCTTCCCTGCCCTAAAGTGGAAGGCTAATGCAGGGCAGAGCTCTTCACCCTCTGCTTCGGTGGAGTGCAAAATCACTTGGATGGGTGGGAGATAGAACTGAGTAACAGGAGTCAGACCCTGGCCATGTAACTTGTGATGTTCTTCTTCATACTCCTCCTCACAACAGCTGCAGAACTCTACTGCTGTATGTGGGTCCTTACGTGGTGGGATGCAGCAGTTCATGAATCACAGAATCATGGGATCTGGAATCATTTAGGTTGGAAAAGACTTTCAAGGTCATCCAGTCCAACCATTAACCTTGCTCTGCCAAGTCCATCACTGAGTCATATCCCCCACATCTACGTGGGTTTTAAACACCCCCAGGGATGATGACCCAAACACCTTGAGGCTTGAGGTGAGGAGAAAGTTCTTCACTGAGAGTGATTTGCTACTGGAATGGGCTGCCCAGGGAGGTGGTGGAGTCGCCGTCCCTGGGGCTGTTCAAGGCAAGATTGGATATGGCACTTGGTGCCATGGTCTAGCCTTGAGAATTGTGGTAAAGGGTTGGACTTGGTGATCTGTGAGGTCTTTTCCAACCTTGTTGATACTGTGATACTGTGATACCTCCCTGGGCAGCCTGTTCCAGTGCCTGACGACCCCTTTGGTGAAAGAAGGTTTCCTAAAGTCCAGGCTAAATGTCCCCTGGTGCAGCTTGAGGCCATTTCCTCTTGTTCTATCATCTGAGACTAGGGAGAAGAGACCAACCTCACCTCACTGCAGCCTCCTTTTTGGGGGCTGGGGTTGTGGAGAACAATGAGACCTCCTCTCAGCCTCCTCTTCTCTTGATCACCCCTGGTCCCTCAGCTGCTCCTCACCATTCCTGCTCTCCAGACCTTTCACCAGTTTCATTGCCCTTCTCTGGACATATTCTAGCACCTCAATGTCCTTACAGTGAGGAGCCCAAAACTGAATGCAGGGTTGAGGTGTGGCCTCACCAGTGCCCATTACAGGGCCACAATCACATCCCTACTCCAGTGTAGGTGATCCAGGCCAGGATGCTGGTGACCTTCTTGGCCAACTGGGCACACCCTGGCTCATCATCAGCTCCCTGTCACCCAGCACCCTCAGGTCTTTCTCTAGTGGGCAGTTTCCAGACACTCTGCCTCAATCCTGGAGTGTTCATGGGGCTGTTGTGACCCAAGTGTATCCTCTGATCCTGTGATCCTGCAAAGTGCAGGACTGGGCACCTGGCCCTGTTGAAGTTGGTTTAGGCAGCAGAACGCTGATGAGAGCATAGCCAGGTTACAGCAGTAACACAGCTGTGGAGTTGGCTCCACTGCAACTGAGGAGCAGTTCCAGCAAAAACCTGCACTGCTGTGATGCAGTGTAAGAGGACAGAGTTTGATCCCATCAAGGTGTCACACACAGCAAAGGGAAAAGTGTGCCTAGGCTTAAGCCCTTAAATCCTCTTCCATGTTTGAAATGGGTCTTATTAAAGGCAGATTTAAGAAGGAAATAACTGTCTCTGCTTACTTTATCAGCATTTAAATCCCTGCTCTCATTTCTTAATTGAATTTACATCTTTCTAGCTCCTTTTTTCACCCTCCTTGTGACACACTTTCAGAAGCCTGCTTGCTCTCCAGGGACTGACACAAACTCACTCTGGGTTTTGCCATTCTTGATCCACCCCCTCCCTGGGAACAAGGTAGCTTCTTCCCCTTCTCCATGCACAGTAAATGTCCCTGGTAACCACACTGGGTACACCTTGCCTCTGCTTTCTTCTTTTCCAGCAGCAGGGTAGCATGCAATGTTATGCCTTGATTGCAGTGCACCAGAGAAAAAGGAGTTCAGTTTTTTGTTCTCATAGAACCTGTTGTATATTTAGTCTGGGCAAAGGACTTTCTCAGAATCATGCTGTTGGGGGCTGGAAGGGACCTCTGGAGATCATGGAGTCCAACCTCCCTGCCAGAGCAGGGTCACCCAGGGCAGGACACACAGGTATGCATCCAGGTGGGTCTTGAAAGTCTCCAGGAGACTCCACAACCTCTCTGGCAGCCTGCTCCAGGCCTCCAGCACCCTCACACTGACAAAGTTTCCCCTCTTGTTCCCCTGGCACCTCCTCTGCTCCAGCTTGCCCCCAGTGCCCCTTGCGCTGCCCTTGGCCACCACTGGGCAGAGCCTGGCTGCATCCTCCTGACACTGCCCTGCACATCTTTAGCACTGCACTGAGGGCAGCCCTCAGGCTGCTCTGCTGCCAGCTGCCAGCCCCAGCTCCCTCAGCCTGGCCTCACAGGAGAGCTTCCCCTGCCTGCAGCAGCCTGGGGGCTCTGTGCTAGACTCTTCCATAACCGGACATAATATTCCAGCTGTGGCCTCACCAGGACAGAGCAGAGGGGCAGGAGAACATCTCTCAACCTACTCACCACTCCCCTTCTAACTCACCTCAGGATGCCCTTAGCCTGCTTGGCCACCAGGGCACTTGCTGCCTCATGGCCATCCTCTCACTCACCAGCACTGCCAAGTCCTCTTCCCCAGAGCTGCTCTCTACGAGCCCAGTGCCCAAGCTGCGCTGGTCCATGGGCTTGTTCCTTCCCAGATGCAGGACTCTACACTTGTTGGATTTCATTAAATTTCTCTCTGCTCAGCTCTCCATCCTGGCCAGGCCTGGCTGAATGGCAGCACAGCCTGAGGGCTGTCAGCCACTCCTCCCACTTTGGTGTCATCAGCAAACCTGCTGACATGGATATATTGAACCAACCCCTTTGCAGAAGACTCATGAAGCACAGAATGCTGTGAATGGTTTTACTCTGTTGGTTTTTAGCTGTTCTTTAAAGCAGTTTCATAACAAAGTGGAGCATTTAGTGTGCAGTGAGTTAGGTTAAGCCATGGAAATGGCCAGGACCTAAGGCCCCAGGATTTCCATGCTTAGGTTGCTTTAGTTTAAAGGCATAAAAGCTGGGTCCTTTAGAAAGTGTGGTTGTGCAGGCTGCACTGGTTTTTGTGTTAGTCCTGTGAGCATTCAAAGAGGCAGCTACAGGCACCAGCAGACCTGCCACGCTGGGAGGCTGTTAGCTCAGCTCAGGCTGCTGTGCCTCTGAAGTGAGCAGTGACACCAGAGGAGGCTCCTTGCTCTGCTGGAGGCTCCTTGCTCTGTTTATTTGGGCAGTTCTTGCCTTTTGGACACAGGCGGAGGGGAGACCTCCCTGAAAGGTTGCAGTGAGGTAGGGGTTGGGCTCTTCTCCCTAGTCTCAGGTGATAGAAGGAGAGGAAATGGTCTGAAATTGTGCCAGGGGAGGGTTAGGTTGGAGATGAGGAAAAATGTCTTTGTTGCAAGAGTGGTCAGGGATTGGCACAGGCTGCCCAGGGAGGTGCTGGAGTCCCCATCCCTGGAGGGGTTCAAGAAATGCATGGCCATGGCACTGTGGGACATGGTTTAGTGGCCATGGTGGGGTTGGGTTAAAGGTTGGACTGGATGATCTTGGAGGCCTTATTCAACCCCCCAAAAAAGCCTCAATACTTTATAAAGAGAATTAGAAAGGAGTGGATAATACAGACAGACAGGAATGCAGGAGGGGGATAAAGTGATGTTCTTGAAGCACTGGACTGGATGGTCTTAGAGGGCTTTTCCAACTGAAACAAGGCTGTGAATCCATGCCAGGCTGCTGTGATCCTGTCATCCTGTTAAGGCATGTGCCACATACCCAAGTAAGAGGTAGATGCCCATCCCAGGAAACATTCCAGGTCAGGTTGCATAGGACTCTGAGCAACCTGACCTAGTTGTAGATGTCACTGGTAGCTGTAGGGTGGTTGGACTAGATGAGCTTGAAAGGTCCATTTCCACCCAAAGCAGTGCATGGTTTTAAGAGGCAGGCTTTACAAAACCCCACCCCAACCCTCCATTCTTTGTATGGACTTAACTGAGGCAGTATTTGACCTTCAGTAGTGCAAGAAGTTCCAGAGAGATGTTGAAAAGTGCCCAGAGAAGGGCAGCAAGGCTGGTGAAAGGCCTGGAACACAAACTCTGTGAGCAGATACTGAGGGAGCTGGGGGTGTGCAGCCTGCAGAAGAGGAGGCTCAGGGCAGAGCTCATTGCTGTCTGCAGCTGCCTGCAGGGAGGCTGTAGCCAGGTGGGGTTGGGCTCTGCTGCCAGGCAGCCAGGGACAGAACAAGGGGGCAGAGGCTCAAGCTGTGCCAGGGCAGGTTCAGGCTGGATGTTAGGAGGAAGCTGTTGTCAGAGAGAGTGATTGGCATTGGAATGGGCTGCCCAGGGAGGTGGTGGAGTGGCCGTGGCTGGAGGTGTTGAAGCCAAGCCTGGCTGGGGCACTCAGTGCCATGGTCTGGTTGGTTGGCCAGGGCTGGGTGCTAGGTTGGGCTGGCTGAGCTTGGAGCTCTCTTCCCACCTGGCTGAATCTTTGATTCTATGATTCTAAGAAGTGCCCAGGGCTGTAAAGCTTGGCCCACTGAACACCTGCCAAGTTTTCCTGTGCTTGTAGCACTGGGGCTCTTCTCAAAACTTCAAGGTGACATTGCCCTTTCCAAAGAAACGAGGCATGTCCTGTTTGGCACCCTGCTGAAGGCCACCCCTGTGAAAGGAAACCTCCTGGCTGAAGCTATCAGCTTAAGTCAATGACAAAATTCAGCCACCTGTGGCTATCAGCTGTGATCTCTGCAAAGTCCACAGCTGCAAGCATCAAAGACTCTGAAGGACAAACTGATTTTGCTCGGACACCAGGGGAAGTTCTTCCTGTTTGCTTCTCTGCTGGGATCGACTTCTCAGCGAACATTGGGGGGGAGGTTTCTGTGCTTGGCAGCTGTGTGCTGGAGAGCAGCTGTGCAGAGCACCTGGTTGATCCCTGACCACATGCAGCTGTCCTGTTTAGCTGTACCAGGGGTTTAAATAAGTCAGAGGCACTTCAGGGTTCAGATAAGTGAAGGGAACTTTGGGAAGAAGTTCTTTGCAGTGAGGGTGGTGAGAGACTGGCACAGGTTGCCCAGGGAGGTTGTGGAGCACAGAAGCACCCAATGGGATCTTCGATCCCATTGGGTGCTTCTGTGCTCCACAACCTCCCTGGAGGTGCTGAGGACCAGGTTGGATGAGACCTTGAGTGACCTGTTCTAGTGGGAGCTGTCTCTGGCTATGGCAAGGGGGTTGGAACTGGCTGAGCTTTGAGGTCCCTTCCAACCTAACCCATTCCATGATTCTATGAAATCACAGTATCACAGTGTCACAGTATCACAGTGTCACAGTATCACCAAGGTTGGAAGAGATCTCACAGATCATCAAGTCCAACCCTTTAGCACAGAGCTCAAGGCCAGACCATGGCACCAAGTGCCACGTCCAGTCCTGCCTTGAACAGCTCCAGGGACGGCGACTCCACCACCTCCCCGGGCAGCCCATTCCAGTGTCCAATGACTCTCTCAGGGAAGAACTTTCTCCTCACCTCCAGCCTAAATCTCCCCTGGCACAGCCTGAGGCTGTGTCCTCTTGTTCTGGTGCTGGCCACCTGAGAGAAGAGAGCAACCTCCTCCTGGCCACAACCTCCCCTCAGGTAGCTGCAGACAGCAATAAGGTCTCCCCTGAGCCTCCTCTTCTCCAGGCTAACCAATCCCAGCTCCCTCAGCCTCTCCTCGTAGGGCTGTGCTCAAGGCCTCTCCCCAGCCTCGTTGCCCTTCTCTGGACACGCTCAAGCATCTCAATGTCCCTCCTAAACTGGGGGGCCCAGAACTGAACACAGCACTCAAGGTGTGGTCTAACCAGTGCAGAGTAAATCATCCAGCCTGACCCTTCTCCAGCTCTGCCCAGGGCTGGTGCTAAGCGATGTCCCTCAGCATCACAGCCCTGCCCCTTTGAAACACCCCCAGGTGTGGAGATTCAACCCCCTCCTTGGGAAGCCTATGCCAGGGTTTGAGAACCCTTTCAGGGATGGGGTTATAGTTGCAGTGAATGAAAAAAAGGTTTGAGTGTTGTGGTGCACATCCTGCTGACTTAACTAACCTCTCCTGAGAGTTTGTCTGGGGCACAGCAGAGGCTTCTCTGCTGAAAAGGGCACTGCAAGGCTGCCCTGCCCTGCTCTGCAGCCGGCTGGCAGAGCCTTAGAGCTAATGGCGGCAGCAGCTCTGACACCTTGTGCCCTTGCCTGCTGCCGTCTCCTGCTCTTTACAGCCAGAGCTTGGCGCTGGAAGTAAAAACAAGCGTTTGTTTTGTACGTGAAAAGTTAACCCAGGCACAGGACAACCTTGCGATCCCACGAACAGGGCAAGGTACAAGGCAGGCGCCGGGCACATTCCATGCCGCGCTGGTCAGGCTGGTGTGGCAGCAGCAGCACCTGCAGCTCCGGCTGGCACTGCAGCAGCTCCGCTTCAGTGCACTCCTTCGTGCAGCACCTCACCCCGCGCTGCGGCCTGGCCGAGGCAGGGCTGCTCTGCGGAGCGCCGCAGCGGCCGAGCCCCCCCGCAGCCGCCGCGCCGCAGCCCGCCCGGGGGACGCCGCTCGCTCGCTGGGGCCGCCGCCCGCTGTGGCCGCCGCCGCCGGCTCCCGCCGCCGCAGCCGCGAGTGCCCGAGGCGGGAGCAGAGGCACGGCCCCGGCGGGCCTCAGGAAGCGCTGCCGTCACCCGGCCCTGCCCCGCTGTGCCGCCGCTGGGAGGCTGGGCTGGGCTGGGCAGGGCCGCGCCGGGCCGGGCCGCCCCGCTCCGCTTCAGCACGGCCAGGAGGGATGCGGCGGCGCACGCCATGAACTGGCGATCCGGTTCCCGCGGCGTGGTCCTCACCGCCTACCACCCCAGCGGCGACGGCGGCGACGGCCTCGGCCCCGGACGGTGAGTCGGGGGCAAGAAGAGGCCGGGCCGGTGGGGGCGGCGGGCACTGCCCGGCTTGGCCGGGCTCGGCGCGGCAGGTGCGGCCGCGGAGCCGCGGAGCCGTGGAGCCGTGGAGCCGTGGAGCCGTGGAGCCGTGGAGCCGGGGCTGTGCCGCCGAGGAGGGGAGCGGAGCTGGCTCCCGGGGAAGCTGTTGCACGGGCAGAGGGAGTTTGTGGGGCGCCAGGGCGCGGTGCGGTTTTCCCTTCGCTGCTCTGTGGTCCGCATCCTCTCAGACGAGCTGTCCTGTGTGGTTTTCTCCCTCTTCCCCCGGTGCAAATCCCAGGCGCTTGCCTGGCTGCCGAGGGGCGAGCGGCAGTCGCCGGCTGCCGTCAGGTGTTTGTAGCCGGGAGCAGCCCCGCGGCCGCCCGGGCGCGGTGTGGAGCGAATCCGGAGCCCGGTGCTCGGTGCGGGGCTGGGCTTGGCGCCGGCAGGGTCTGCAGGCTGCGGGGTCGGCAGCTGCCTGGCGGCTCCGGCGGGAGCTGGACCGACCCCAGAGGCCTCCGGTGAGGCGGTCTGTGGGCTGCGTAGATTGGGCCCCTCGCTGCAAGGACATTGAGCTGCTGGACTGTGCCCAGGGAAGGGCAGCAAAGCTGGGGAAGGGTCTGGGGAACAGGGCTGGGGAGGAGCAGCTGAGGGAGCTGGGGGGGTTCAGTGCCCTCTGCCAGCGCCCTGAGACTCGGAGGCTGGAGAGAGGTGGGGATTGGCCTCTTCTCCCTAGTATTGGGTGGTAGGACAAGAGGAAATTGCCTCAGGTTTCACCAGGGGAAGTTTAGGTTGGAGATGAGGAAAAATGTCTTTGCTGCGAGAGTGGTCAGGGAGTGGCACAGGCTGCCAGGGAGGTGGTGGAGTTCCCGTCCCTGGAGGTGTCCAAGAAACCCATGGCCATGGCACTTGGGGCCATGGTTTAGTGGCTGTGGTGGGGTTGGGTTGATGGCTGGACTGGATGATCTTAGAGGCTCTAAGGTTCTATGTTTTTCATATCACCTCTGCCTTTTACTGCTTTGTACTTTGCTTTTCTTACTGTTTTACTGAGATGAACAGAGGAAAGGTGCAGGCAGTGATGAGATAAACTTTGTAGAGCGTTTGTGATTTCCCTTAAAAGATGGACAAAGCAGCCCACTGCCACCAAGGCTGTGCAGCTCTCAGCACCTCTCAGCAGGTTTCCTTAAGCTCAAGTGAAGCCTTCTGTGTTCCAGCTTGTACCTGTTGCCCCTTCCCCTGGTCCTATCATCGGGTGCCGCTGGGGACAGCCTGGCCTCATCCTTATGACCTTCATCCATTAGATACCGATCAGCATTGGCAAGAATCCCTCTCAATGTTCACTGCTGCCTTTTCCATAGCCCTGACCGGAGAGGCTGCAGTGTGGAGAGAAGAGTTTTCGCTTTATGGCCCATTCAGTCTCCTCTTTTCCTTGCTGAAACTGTTAACAAATGTCCCATTGATACAAAAGGGGCTTGGATGAATGCTGAGGAGCTGCAGCCTGCTGCCACCGAGGGGGTATTGAACCGGGCAGGCTTGTTGCCATGCGCCCGCAGGACGCGTGTGCCCCATCAAATTGATCAGGGTCTGACTAGCAGAAGATAAAAGGAGGCACCTTGAGGGACAGATAACTGGCACACCGGGAGCCCGAGACAAAGGCAGGAGCTGACCTCAGATACAGCCTTCTTGTGCTTGAGCCATGGAGCCATGCCTCTCTGTTGAGGTAGTTCTGTCTCCCGCAGTAACGTTGCTGATCATCCTGGCTTAGAAGTCTTAATGCACCTTAGCTGCATGTGTAAGAGGCCTGCAGATCGAGCTGGTTGCTACTGAATGCAAAACAAGGGCGTTTTGGGCAGGAGATCACAAAATCCACCACCTTCTCTGTTGTTGTTTGTGCTGTTTTGTCCTCTGGTACCTCTCCTCAGACTTTGCCTGTGGAGGGCTCTAGGTGAACACCTCTCTCCCTGCTCCCGGGATGCCTTCTGAATACGGATCTGTGTATCCGTGGACTGCTGAGGTCAGTTCTCCCTTTCACTGCGGGGTTGTCTGGATACACGGCTCTGAGATGCAGTTGCTCCTACCCCCAGCAGGCCCCCGGATGCATGAGCAGAGTCCCGGGGGCCCCTTGTGTGCTAGGAGAGTGTCTCCCGTGCCAAAGCCATGCTGTTAGGAGCAGTGATCTCATCAGCTACCTACTCCTCTGCAGCTGTGTCCCAGCTGAACTTGAGACATTGCCATGTCAGTAATGGTGATCCTCCACAGGCTGTGCTGATGGGGGGTGAAAGGAGTGCAAGGGGGAAGGAATGTGAAAACCAGTCTCCTTTCCTTAATTATAGCATGTCCTTGTGGACCTTAAAGCTGCACACAACAGGAGGCTCCCCAGGGTGAGTTGGCCTCAGTTCCACCCCAGCAGTGCTGCTGCTTTCCAGGCCGTGCACATTTGCTGTTTAGCTCATTGAATCAAGATCCTAAAGGACACTTCTCTGCCATTCTGCTGTGCCACTCTGACTCTCGACCTCAGTTCTGTCTCTCCTGTCTTCATTAATCAGGCTCTGGTGGACAACAGGATTGCCATGAGCCAGTAATTGCCTTTGTGGCCAAGAAGGTCAATGGCATCCTGGGATGCATCAGTAAGAGTGTGGCCAGTTGGTTGAGGGAGGTTCTCCTGACTCTCTACTCTGCCCTGGTGAGGCCACATCTAGAATATTGTGTCCAGTTCTGGGCTTCCCAGTTCAAGAAGGCCAGAGGATTGCTGGAGAGGGCACAGCAAAGGGCTGCAGAGATGCTGAGGGGACTGGAACATCTCTCTTGTGGGGAAAGACTGAGAAACTTGAGACTTTTTAGTCTGGAAAAGAGCAGACTGAGGAGAGGGTCTCATTATTGCTGATCAATACTTAAAGGATGAGTGTCAAGAGGATGGGGCCAGGCTCTTTTTCAGTGGTGCCCAGTGACAGGACAAGGAGTAAGTAGCATAAACAAACATAATAAGCTCCATCTAAAAATGAGGAGGAACTTCTGTAAGGGTGGAGTACTGGAGCAGGCTGTCCAGACAGGTGGTGGTGTCTCCATCTCTGGAGACATTCCAAACCCTCCTGGACATGTTTGTGTGTGACCTTCTCTAGGTGAACTTGCCTTGGCAAGGGGGTTGGACTGCATGATCTCCAGAGATGCCTTCCAGCCCCTGCCATTCTGTGACTGTGATCCCAGCTCCATGGCTGTGATTGATCTGCTTCCCTCCTCCTCTGAGTCCTCAGTGTATTCCCACTTCTGAAGTGGGAGAGGTTGGCAATATTCTTTTGGTGGGGGAAGTGAGGGGAAGGAATGAGCTACTGTTTGGTCTTTTGAAATGCAAACAAACAACTTAGCTGAAGCACTGTAATGTTCCTGTGGGATTGTTTTTTTCTTGTCCATTTTTCTAACTACTTCCCTCCTTCATCATCATTCCCGAGATGGTAATAACAGAGCAAAGAGCCAAACTGTGTAGTGCTGAAATACCTCCTGGAGATGCACTCATGCATTATGCTCTGCACAGTGTGTAATGTACTTCTGCCTTCCAGATTCTGTCCATTATTACTGGTTTGAAGTTAGAATTTCTTTTGCCTTTTTGAAAATACCACAGTAAGAACAGCCTTCAGTGTCTAGGGTAGCATCTCTCTGCCAGCTTCAAAACTCTCAGTTTTGCCAAGGATCAAAATAGTGGAAAGCCAGCCCAGTACAGTGCCATCTGTAAGCAAACAGCCCTTTTGGAAAGCTTATCCTGGGCTACATCTAAAGCTGTGTGAGCAGAAGGTCAAGAGAGAGGATTCTGCCCCTCTGCTCTCCTCTGCTGAGATCCCAGCTGCAGCACTGCCCCCAGCACAAGAAGAACCTGGAACTTTTGGAGAGGAGGCCACAAAGATAATCAGAGGGCTGGAGAACCTCTGCTATAGAAACAGAGCATATGAGAGAGCTGTGGCTGTTCAGGCTGGAGAAGAGAAGGCTCCAGGGAGACCTTAGAGCAGACTTCCAGTACCTGAAAGGGTTACAGGTGAGCTGGAGAGGGAATTTTTGCAAGGGCCTGTAGTGATAGAATGAGGGACAATAGCTTTGAGCTAGAAGAGGGGAGATTGAGAATGATTACTAGGAAGAAATCCTTCACAGTGAGGGTGCTGAGACACTGGCACAGGTTGCCCAAGGAGGTTGTGGATATCTCCTACCCACAGGTGTTCAAGGTTGGGTTGGATGAGCAACCTGTGCTGGTGGGAGGTGCCCCTGCCCATGGCAAGGGGGTTTGAACTGGAAGATCTTTGAGGTCCCTTCCAGCCCAACCCATTCTGCAATTCTGTAACCTGTGCTGAGTTGTTTTTTTCACAGGCAGTGAAATGAGTGCACATCAGAGCTGGCTGTGAAGGGTTGGGGCAGCAGGGCACAGCTGCATCCTGGAAGAAGCAGTGTGCTGGCTCTGCTCCAAGCAAAGTGGCATCCTAGGAAAGGACCAGACTTCTAACCAGTGGATTGTTTACACAAATCTTGCTTCCTAGGGCTGCAGAACGTGACTGATGTTGAGCTGCTTTCCTCTTCCTCTTGGTTTGCTTTTCTGTTTCCCCTTAGAGGCATGGCGAGGCTGTGACGTTTCCTTTAGGAGAGGCTTCCCTTACCTTTGGTTCAGTAGGCAAAATCTGGAACCACTGTGATTCCCTCCAAGTCTGACAGTTCAGGAATGTTGCCTTGGCAGTGGTGATGCAGGGAAGAGCCTCAGAGCTGTCATCTCTGCCACAGGGAAGTTTAGTTTACGTTTTGTGTTAAAGCAGTGGTTAAAGGAACAGCTCCTTACAGTGCAGCTATTGATTGTGGGGGACTTCTGTGCTATACCTCAAGTGTTTATCCAAGCACTTCCTTAGAGGAATCCCAAAGGCAGCTAACCCAGCATCAAACTCAAGTGAATTAGCTCTGCTACTTTCAATCTGCAGTGTTTCAGCTTTTTCACCTCCCAGTTTTAATCCATCAGTGCTTTAGTGGCTGCCTTGCTGTTGGCATTTTGGTGTCATCTCCTTTGCTGTATGCCATGCACAAGCTTTCATGGAGTAATAGAATGCTTCAGGCTGTAAAGGACCTTCAAGACTAACCAGTTCCAACCCCCTGCCATGGGCAGGGACACTTCCCACCATTCCAGGTTGCTCAAGGCCTCATCCTACCTGGTGTGAACACCTCCAGGGAGGAGACATCCACAACCTCCCTGGGCAACCTGTTCCAGTGCCTCACCACCCTCACTGTGAAGAATTTCATCCTAATCTCCAGTCTCAATCTTCCCTCTTCCAGCTCAAAGCCATTAATCCTCATCCTATCATCACAGGCCCTTGTCAGAATTCCCTCTCCAGCTCTCCTGTAGCCCCTTCAGGTACCGAAAGGTCACTTTTCAGTGATGTCTTCTTGGTTTTCACATGTAACTATTTGTCGTTCCATGAACTGTGGAAACTAAGAATGGATCAGATAGGTTGCAGTCCCAGACTGCTTTCAGTGACTGCTTGTGGACACATCACACTCATCCATGTGAAACCCAAACCCTTAAGCATAGAATTCCAGTGCCCTTGAGGTTTCTTGCTGGGGAATTTCACCCCATCTGCTGTGGCAGAAAGGATGGCAGGGCCTGAGGCTTGTTTACAATCAAATGTAGGCAATTCAGGTATTGGTCAGCTCCTCGTGGCAGTGTGGCCTTACCCTCAGGTAGTCATAGAACCATAGAATCACAGAACTCTTGAAGTTGGAAGAGCTCTTTGAGATCAAGTCCAGCCACTCCCCGAGAGCTCACAGCCCCACCACTGCTGCTAGCCACTGCCACTCAGCACCACATCCCTGCAGCTTTGGAACCCCTCCAGGGATTGGAACTCCAGCAGCTCCCTGGGCAGCCTATGCCAGTGTCTGACAACTCTTGCTGGGAAGAAGTTTTTCCTCACAAAATGCCACTCAGAGTCCTCCAGGGATGATAACCTCACCTGGTTCTCAAGTGCTGGAGCAGGCTGCCCAGGGAGGTGCTTGAATCCTCATCTCTGGAGGTGTTTCAGAGAGGCAGAGATGTGGTGCTGGGACACGTGGGTTAGCCTCAGCTTTGCTAGAGGATGGTTGGACTTGATTGCAGAGGGCTTTTCCAACCCCAGAGGGGTCAGGTTGTGCATGTGCTTACAGATACAATGTGTGTGTGGATAGAATCTGTAGGAAATAGTTTACAGATGTGGTTATAGTCCAAGCTTGGAGCATCCAGTGGCTGAGGAATAGGATACAGCAAACCCACAAGTGGCTGCATGCAAAATACCTCTGTGTGTTGTGCTTGTGGGGCAGTTTGGGGTCACTTTTGGGTCCAAGCCAATCACTTGTGGGTCCCAGTGCTTGAGGCAAAGAAGCTTTTGCCACTGAGCATTTTTGGGAGCCTCAAGTGCAAACCAAGGACTGGTTAAATGGTTATAAAAGTGGTGGTCACTGGAGGCTGGTTTTGTTTTTTTCTTCCTACCTTGGTGCTGTTCTGTGCTGTTCTGTGCTGTTCTGTGCTATCTGCTGTGCTGTAGAAGGTTATGGTGTTGAGTCACAGCCTCCTTGTGCTTGCTCCCAGTGAGTCACTCTGCTTGCTCACCAGCAGCCAGCCCGTGCTCTGGGGCTGACACTTCATATGCACCTCTCTGACTTCCACCAGAAGAGCAGTTTGAGTTTTGAAGCTTTGCAAGCTGGTGCCTCTTTGACATCATACACTGCTGCCTCTTCAGATTGCTGATGACTTGTTAAGCAGGGCTCCAGTTCATAGAGGCTTGACACCCTAGGTTGAGTTTGCCGTAGAGCAGTGCCCTTTTTTGTGGGTTGCTGTGCAAGTCTGCATTGACCCAAGTGCTTATGTTAATATGCCTTTGTAAATATGGGCTCTAGTAACTTAGTGGGAGCACCTGTGTTCACTGTGGAGCTGTTCACTTGGGCCTCAACAGCCTCAAGCAACGCTACAGGCTTGGGGCAGTGTGGCTGGAGAGCTGCCTGGCAGAAAGGGAACTGGGGGTTGTAATAGACAGGAGCTGAATAGGAGCCAGCAGTGTGCCCAGGCAGCCAAGAAGGCCAAAGGCATCCTGACTGGGCTTAAAAATGTTGTGTCCAGCAGGAGCAGAATTGTCCCCTTGGACTTGGCTCTGGTGAGGCCACAGCTCAATGCTGTGTTCTGTTTTGGGCACCACAAGAGAGATGTGGAGATGTTGGAGCAGGTCCAGAGGAGAGCAAGGAAGCTGGAGGAGAGCCTAGAGAATAAATCTTATGAGGAGTGACTAAGGGAGCTGGGGATGGTTAGTGTGAGGAAGAGGAGGCTGAGGGCAGAGCTCATTGCTGTCTGCCTGAAGGAACATTGTGGAGTGGCTTCTGCTGGGCTCTTCTCACAGGTAACTGCAGACAGAACAAGGGGGAATGGCCTCAAGCTGAGGCTGGGGAGGTTTAGATTGGACATTAGGAGAAAGTTTTTAATGGAGAGAGTGGTCAGGGACTGGAATGAGCTGCCCAGGGAGGTGCTGGAGTCACCCAGCCTGGCTGTGTTTCAGGGTGGTTTGGATGTGGTTCTTGGGCTATGGTTTGAGGTGAGTCTTGTAGAGCAGAGTTCTAGATTGGGCTTGGTGCTGCTGAGGGGCTGTGCCAGCCTGCATGTGGCTGTCATTCTGAGATGGTGACAGGTGAGGGGCATGCAGCTGTTGGTGCTTTCTGCAGGCAGCTGTGATCTGATGCAGTCATTGTTTGATCTCCCTGGGAAAGAAACCAGATGATAGATGACCTTTGAGCATGGGAAAACGACAAAGGCTGCTGCTGTAATTCCCCACGATGGCTGATTTTTTTCCCAGTGCTGACCACATTACAGATCACACAAACAAGAGAGGTTTATTCTTTCCTTAACCACAACAATTTGCCTCATTCTTTGTTCAAACATTTGCTCAGTTTAGTCTGAAGACTCAGTAGTTTGCATCTGAAGCCAAGAAGAAACCTGGCAGTAAGCATGAGGTGCTACCTTTTTTCAAGGGCATCTCCATTCTCTCAGAGAGAAAAGCTCTTGTTCCTTTACCTCTCTTTTCCCACCAGTGACTCACTCTTGGAACTGAAACCCAGTGAAATCCAGTATGCAGGACTCCAACACTGGGAGACACCTGGCTGGGGTTGGTGGAGCCTTCTGCAGTTTCATGCACAGTCTGCCTAGCACAGCACAGCTTTTGTCACAGCATTTCTTGTTCTTAACCCTTCTGACCTCTGTTTTGTGGTGCAGGTATGGATGGCTCAGTACAGGACATGTTGGTTCACCTCTGCAAAGCAAGATCTCTCACTCTCTGGATGAGTTCACCAAGTCATAGCAGTCAGAGAATCACAGAATGGTTTGGGCTAGAAGGGACCTTAAAGCTCATCCAGTGCCACCCCCCTGCCATGGGCAGGGACACCTCCCACCAACATAGCTTGCTCAAGGTCTCATCCAGCCTGGCCTTGAACGACTCTAGGCAGGAGGCATCCACAACCTCCCTGGGCAACCTGTGCCAGTGTCTCCCCACCCTCACTGTCAAGAATTCTCTTCCTAATCTCCAGTTTCAATCTCCTCTCTTCCAGCTCAAAGCCATTGCCCCTTCTCCTGTCACTCCAAGCCCTTGGCCCTTCCTCTCCTCCAAGCTTGAAGCTCTGCATGAGCACAATCTTTCTCTAAAGTGCATGAGAAAAACCTTTCCTGCCTTGGATTTGCCTGCTGCTTTGAACAGCATTTGTTGCCTAATGCCTGCCAGTATCTTCAGGCAGAGCTGCCAGGCAGCAATGCATTAATTGCCTTCTGTAGACCTACTTTTGTGTCTTGTGCAGCTCCTGCATGTGTTAATGCACAGCATACTGCAGACCTTTCATCTCTTGCTTTGTGGCTGCTGTATTGGTGTGGGTAATGATCTATCAGCAGCAAGATCTAGTAGCCCAGCATTTCCTGCTTCCTTCAGTCCAGATCCCTGCTTCCTGGGGTTCCTCCTTCCCCCAGTTTGCTCGTTTGAGTTTGCCTTGCTCCTGCCTTTGGGTCTTGCTGTATCTTTCTGATCGATTGCAAAGCCCCAGCAGTGCCTATTACCTCTTGTCAAGCTGCTGCTTAGTTTTATCTTGGTAGGTGGAGCAGATAATTCTTTTGGTTTCTTTAGTCTGAAAATCCTTTTTGTGACCCTTCAGAGTTTATAGCATCTTTTTTTACACTCACCCTGCTGCTTTGCTTCTCCTTCAGCCCCAGCCTGAATTATGAAGAGTGCTTAAGGGTCAGTCTCAGGAGTGCCACCCACACAGGTAGAATCACTTCCTTGCTGCTTCCTTCCCTCCATCCAGGGAGGGACAAGGGCTTGTAGTGCTAGGATGAGGGGCAATGGCTTTGGGCTGGAAAGGGGGAGACTGAGAGTGGAGATTAGGAAGAGATTCTTTAGGGTGGGGAGACACTGGCACAGGTTGCCTGTGGAGGTTGTGGATGCCCTCTGTCTGGAGGTGTTCAAGGCCAGGTTGGGCAATCTGAGCTAGTGGGAGGTGTCCCTGACCATGGCATGGGGATGACACTGAATGATCTTTAAGGTCTCTTCCAATCCAAACCACTCTGAATGTACAGATTGTCACCTCAGGCTACTGTCCATGCTGCAGTTGAGCCTTCTTGCTTTTCTCAGGGTCCTGATGGAGCTCACTGGGAGTTGCCTGTCCCTTCTGAGCCCTGGATCTGCTTGAGCTCTTCTTTTGCAGTGCAGTTTTCATTCCACAGACACAGGCAGTGCTGCTTAGAGTGAGACAGCCATTTAACATCTGTCATGATGATTAAACAACATTGGTTCAGCAAGGCCAGTTCATTGGGTGACCTAGATTATTCCTCATGGTGGCTGGAGCTTTGATTGAATGTCTTTCAGAATCAGTGCAGCCTGCTTGGTCCTGCTCTGGGTCAGGCGCTTCAGCAGATAGAAAAAGGGAATAACTGTGCTGATTGAGTGGAGACAGATAGCAGGAAAGAGGAAAATTAGAGCCCTCTGCACGTAGGCTGTCAGGGTTTAATTTGAATGGCCCAGAGAGTGAATTCCAGTGCTTGTCTGGGTGTAAGGAATGTGAAGCATAAAGCCCCTTTGAACATTTTAATTATGGGCTTCCCCCTTTTCCTATGAGTGTGTACAAATCTAGATGATTCCATGGGAATACAGTGGCTCGATGGGTGTGCTGGTGTGAGTGTGGAGACTTCATGCAGAACTGGAATGGAGCTGAAATTATGCCAGGGAAGGATTAGCTTGGAGATTAGGGAACATTTCTTTGCTCTAAGAGTGGTCAGGGCTTGGCAGAGGCTGCCCAGGGAGGTGGTGGAGTCCTCATCCCTGGAGGTGTTCAAGAAATGCATGGTCATGGCACTGCAGGACATGGTTTAGTGACCATGGTGGGGCTGGGTTAAAGGTTGGACTGGATGATCTCACAGAATGTCAGGGGCTGGAAGGAACCTCCAGAGCTCATCCAGTCCAAGCCCTGCCAGAGCAGCAGCACCCAGGGCAGATCACACAGCAACACATCCAGGTAAGTTTTGAATATCTCCAGAGAGGGAGACTCCACAGCCCCCCTGGGCAGCCTGTGCCAGGGCTCTCAGAGGGCTTTGCCAGCCCAAACCATTCTGTGACAATTCTGATGAGTAAAGTGCAGAGAAGCAGAGTAAGTCTGGGCTCAGTGTTCCCTCGGTGTGGTGCCAGCTGAGTATTTTCACAGCATCACACAGAATGGTTGGGCTTGGAAAGGATCTCTGCAGATCATTCAGTCCCAACCCCCTGCCAGAGCAGGACCACCTAAAGCAGGTCACACAGGAACATGTCTGGGTGAGCCTTGAAAGCCTCCAGAGTGAAGTTGTAGCCAGGTGGGGTGGTCTCTGCTCCCAGGCACCCAGGGACAGAACAAGAGGGCACAGCCTCAAGCAGTGCCAGGGCAGGTTCAGGCTGGATGTTAGGAAGAAGTTCTTCACAGCAAGAGAGATTGGCATTGGAATGGGCTGCCCAGGGAGGTGGTGGAGTCCCCATCCCTGAGGGTGTTTAAGAGGAGGCTGCACGAGGCACTTAGTGCCAGGGTTTAGTAATGAGAAGGGTTAGGTGCTAGGGTGGACTGGATGATCTCAGAGGCCTTTTCCAGCCTGGTTAGTGCTGTGGCTCTCTGTGATTCTGTGAGAGTTTCCCTAAGGTCTTTTTCTTCGTAGAGCAGAACTGTTGAAGCTGTTTTCCAGTAGGACCTTTGGCATTCTCAGTCTGCTGCTGCTGGCACTGGGCTCCAAAGTGCTGTAATCTGCTGCTTTGCCACTCTTGTGCTCATTTCGTAACCGTTACTATGGGGCTGGAGCTGGAAGGGTTTAAAAGGCTGCTCCTGGGTGTTGAGGTGACATTTGCAGTGCCAGCACTCGGCTCCACCGTCAGTGCTTTTTGACTGCACTCACTGAGTGTGCAGCTTCTTTTTTCTGTGAATCAGAGTCCTGTGGCTGAACAGGGGCAGAGGCACAGAGAAGTTCCTGCTGTGAGTGATGCTGTTAGTGAGTCCTCTGGAAATCTGCTTGGCCAGGGGAAGCAAAATTCCCCCCTTGCATGTTTGAGTCCCTCCATTGTGCCAGTGGGCTGTTTTGTGAGGCCTTTTGTTTTGAGATGGTTTTGCAATGAACCTGCTTTTGCCTCAGATTCTTGATCCCAAAATAATCATCTTCTGGTAGGGGGTTTAAATTTTAGTAGCCAAATAAGCAGGGGTTAAAAAATAGGGTTTGGGTTTTTCAGTATTTGGCTGTGTGAAAAAACAACCAAACAAAAGGATTTGATTTATTTAATGATTGTCATCTCCTGAGATACATTTCTGGTGGTACCCCAAGCAACAGACAGAATGTCCTTCTACCTAGAGGTGTTCAGGGCCAGGTTGGACAAGGCCTTGAGCATCCTGGTCTAGTGGAATGTGTCGTTACCCATGGCAGGGGGGTTGGAGCTGGATGATCTTTAATGTCCCTTCCAACCTAAACCATTCTGTGATTCTAAAATTCTAAAATTGGTGCCAAAGTGCCCAGCAGCCAGCACTGGTCACGGCAGCCCAGAGCCAGCTGTGTGCTGGCTGCAGCCAGAGCAGGGAGAGCAGCAGCACAGGGAGGGGATTCTGCCCCTCTGAGACCTTTCCTGCAGCACTGCCTCCACTGCTGGTGCCTCCAGCATAAGAAGGGCCTGGAGCTGCTGGAAAGGGTCCAGAGGAGGCCATCTAAGTTCTGGAGAACCTCCCCTGTGGGGGCAGGCTGGGAGAGTTGGGACTGTTCAGCATGGAGAAGAGAAGGCTCCAGGGAGACCTTAGAGCAGCCTTCCAGTACCTGAAGGGGCTCCAGGAGAGCTGGGGAGGGACTCTGGACAAGGGCTGGGAGTGCCAGGATGAGAGGCAGTGGTTTGAAACTAGAGCAGGGTAGATTTGTGTTGGATGTTAGGGAAAAGTTCTTGCTGTAGGGGTGGTGAGATACTGCACCTGGCTGCCTGCAGAAGTTTTGGATGCCTCATCCCTGGAGTGATTCAAGGCCAGGCTGGATGAGGCCTTGAGCAACTTGGGCTAGTGGAGGGTGTCCCTGCCCATGGCAGGGGGTTGGAGCTGGATGGTCCTGAAGGTGCCTTCCATCCCAACCCATCCACTGTTCAGTGGCTCAGCCACATGCATGTCCTCCGCCTGCAAAGGGCAGGCTGTGATGTGGAAAGCTCCAAGGACTCCAGGTGTGTAATGCTGCACTGGGAAGAGCTGCACTCCTCTTCTGGAGTGGAAGCTGCCTTCCCCTCCTCTGCCTCCTCCAAAGAAACCAAAGCCCCACTTGGATTCCTGCGTGCTGTAAGGAGCCAAATTAACCTGCAGCTTCTCCTTGGGGTTGGCTATCAGTGGGTAAGTTCTGGAGTGCTTGCTGGTTCGTGCCTCGTCCTAATACACACCTTCCTGTGCTCTGGACTTTGCTCCAGAGGGAGCTGCTCTGGTTTGCAAGTGCCCAGGGAAGGACATCCCAGGAGTGAGAAGTATCATGAGAGTGAGGTAGAGATTCCTGTAGGAAATAGCAAATTAGGAACCTCCATTTTCATAGTGTTCCTGGTTTCTGTTTGGACAGTAAAAGAGATGAGGCCATCAGATGTGTCAGGCATTGTAGAAGCTCAAGTCACTGAATCATGGAACTGTTTGGTTGGAAACGACCTTCTAGGTCACTGAGTCCACCAGTCTGAGACCACCATGGCCACTAAACCATGTCCCACAGTGCCACAGCCACGTTTCTTGAGCACCTCTGGGAGCCACCATCTCCACCCCCTCCCTAGGCAGCCTGTTCCAATGCCTGACCACTCTTCAGCTCACCGCAGGGGGTTTGGAACTAGATTATCTTTAAGGTCCCTTCCAGCCCAAACCATTCTATGATTCTGTGCTATGCACTAAGGGAAATGTCCAGGCACTTCTCCACTGACCCACGTTCTGCTTGGCTTCTCCTTTCAGAGAATCACAGAATCATTTGGGTTAGAAAAGCTCTTTAAGATCACCAAGTCCAATCATTCTCTAGCTCTTCCAAGGCTGCTGCTAAACCATGTGTCCTGGCACCACCTCTCTGCCTCCTTGAAGCACCTCCAGGGATGGGGGTGCATGTTTACCCCGTGGTACTTGTTCTTTGAGGTGAAAGGTAGGAAAAAAAGGCTGATATTTGTAGTGCATGCAAGAGCAAACTAAACCCTGGTTTCTTTTTTTCTCCTGGTAAGTAGAAGCAGCTCTTGAAAGTTTATGAGCTTCATGCTGTGAAAGTTGGTGTTTGGCAGTTTGTGTTTCAAATCAGAAAGCAGCTAATGAAGATGTATGGCATGATAATCTGTGTGGTGTGGCACAGTGGTTTGGTTTTGGGGCCTTGCCTGTGCTTTTGAAGTGATTGTTAAAAGAAGTTTAATCATCCTGTCACAGGGAGTGCAAAGGGAACATTCACTCACAGCTTTGCTCTCCCTGCCCACTGGCTGCAGTGTTTGCTACTGCTCTCACCTCGGGACAGGTGTTAGACTCTCCTCAGAAGTTTCATGTGCAGGCTGTGCAAGCATTTCATCTTCGGAGAATGGATTAGGCACAGATTCAGGCTTTGCTGCAGGTGCTGAGGGACGTGCAGGCAGTTGGCAGGAGGGAGGTGGCAGGCAGCAGTTAGGTGAGGTGTGGGCCAGCACCTCTCCTTGGGGCCATGCCGCAGGGCACAGGGCTGGGTGGAGCAGGAGTCGCAGCTACACAGGTTGCATCGGGTTGGAAAGGACCCTCAGAGGTTGTCTTGCCCAACCTTTCTGCAGTCAGCAGGGACACCTCCAACTGCAGCAGGCTGCCCAGAGCCACACTGAGTCTCACCCTGACCGTCTCCAGGGATAAGGCCTGGGCAACCTATTCCAGAATTTCCCCACCCTCACCAACCTGATCTCCTTTTATGATCAGGTTCCTGCCTGGTGAATGTGTGGCAGGCTGTGGATGTAGTCTACTTGGACTTCAGCAAAGCCTTTGACACTGTCTGCCACAAGAAGCTCCTAGCCAAGCTGGCAGCTCATGGTTTGGACAGATTCACTCTGTGCTGGATCAAGAACTGGCTGGATGGCAGAGCCCAGAGTGTGGTGGTGAATGGTGCCACATCCAGTTGGCAGCTGGCACTGGTGGTGTTCCCCAAGGATCAGTGCTGGGCCCAATCCTGTTCAATATCTTTATTGATGATCTGGACGAGGGCATTGAGTCCAGCATCAGTAAGTTTGCAGATGACACCAAGCTAGGAGCAGATGTTGATCTGTTGGAAGGTAGGAGAGCCCTGCAGAGGGACCTGGCCAGGCTGGCTGGGTGGGCAGAGGCCAATGGGATGAGATTGAACAAGGCCAAGTGCAGGGTTCTGCACTTCGGCCACAATAACCCCAAGCAGCACTACAAGCTGGGGACAGAGTGGCTGGAGAGCAGCCAGGAGGAAAGGGACCTGGGGGTACTGATAGATAGTAAGCTGAAGAGGAGGCAGCAGTGTGCCCAGGTGGCCAAGAGAGCCAATGGCATCCTGGCCTGCATCAGGAACAGTGTGGCCAGCAGGACAAGGGAGGTTATTCTGCCCCTGTACTCAGCACTGCTCAGGCCACACCTTGAGTGCTGTGTCCAGTTCTGGGCCCCTCAATTCAAGAGAGATGTTGAGATGCTGGAACATGTCCAGAGAAGGGCAACAAAGCTGGTGAGGGGCCTGGAGCACAAATCCTATGAGGGGAGGTTGAGGGAGCTGGGCCTGTTTAGCCTGGAGAAGAGGAGGCTCAGAGGTGATCTTATTACTGTCTACAACTACCTGAAGGGGCATTGCAGCCAGGTGGGGGGTGGCCTCTTCTGCCAGGCAACCAGCAATAGAACAAGGGGACACAGTCTCAAGTTGTGCCAGGGCAGGTTCAGGCTGGATGTTAGGAAGAAGTTCTTCCCAGAGAGAGTGATTGGCATTGGAATGGGCTGCCCAGGGAGGTGGTGGAGGCACCGTCCCTGGGGGTGTTCAAGAAAAGACTGGCTGAGGCACTTAGTGCCATGGTCTGGTTGATTGGATAGGGCTGGGTGCTAGGTTGGACTGGATGATCTTGGAGGTCTCTTCCAACCTGGTTGATTCTATGATTCTATGATTCTATGTGCAGAACTTCCTCCTGCTGTCCAACCGTAACCTCCCCTGCTCCAGTTTCAAACCATTGCTCTTCATCCTGTCACTCTAAGCCCTCCTAAACAATTGTCCCCCAGCCTTCCTGTGAGTCCCCTTCAGATCTTGGCATGCAGCTCTGAGGTCTCCCCAGAGCCACACTGGGGCTGGCCACACTATTGCTGGTCCAGGCCAGGATGCTGGTGGTCTTCTCAGCCACCCGAGCACACTCTTTTGTGCTTACTCTGTTGTGTTTTAGGTGCACTCCCCATCTGTAACTGAAAGCCATGTTTATGGCAGTCCCCTCTTCACACCATTACTGAATGATTTTCTGTCTGATTCCAAGAAGCTTTGCTCACTTACCTGTAGCTGAAGTTACAGGAAGGGTTTTCTGCAGGCTGCTGAGATTTCTCTGAGTGAAAATAGTACTGTGAAATCAGATGGGTTTGAGCTGTTGAGGGAAACATGCACTGGAAGCAAAAGATCCTTCTGCAAGTAGCTTCCAGTAACCAAGAAGGGAACCACAGTGGTTTGAAGCTGAGATTTGTGTTGTTAGCTCTGCTCTTTGGCTCTGCAGTGTGTTTTGAGCTAGTCAGAGATGAGCCTCTGTCCCATTCCAAGCTTCTGCTGTCACGAGAAGCCACTGCTAGTACTCTAAACAAGGAAGGGACTTACAGTGGCTCCCAAAGGGTTAGGTCATCTTCCAGATCAAGAGCAGGATGTTCATTTATTGCTGTGTGAGCTGCCTTGTGGCTGGCCTCTTTAGCTGTGAAGGTGCAGAGGATGTTTCCCAGCCCTTCATTCTGATCCAGAGAGCTCAGTGGTTTTTGTCCTTCAGGGTGGGTCTGTCAAACAGGAGCTTAGCAGTTCTTCCTTGGGAAGTTCACCTTCTCTTCAGAGGTCTTCAGTCTTCATGAGTCCATGTGCCAGCCATCCAGCCTGCTTCCAGCTGTTTCCATCTGACTGCTCTGGGAGAGTGCTCTTGCAGTGAGGGCTCATGGCACAGTCAGCTGGGCCAGCCTGCTGAAGGGAGAAGAGAAGGCTCCAGGGAGACCTATACTGGCCTTCCAGTACCTGAAGAGGACCTACAGGAAAGTTGGAGAGGCTTTTGGTAAGGGTTTATGGTGACAGGATGAGAGCTGGAAGAGGAGAGACTGAGACTAGAGGTTAGGAAGAAGTTCTTAGCGGTGAGAGTGGCGAGACACTGGCACAGGTTGCCCAGGGAGGTTGTAGATGTCCCCTGCCTGGAGGTGTTCAAGGCCAGGCTAGATGAGCAAGCTGTGCTGGTGGAAGGTGTCCCTGCCCATGGTAGGAGGTTGGAGCTGGCTGATTGTGAAGGTCCCTTCTCACCCAACCCATTCTAAGATTCTTTGGTTCCTAAGGAGGACACCTGTGACCCTTCCAGCCAGCAGAGAGGATTGCACCAATGGGAATTGGTGCAGATCTCCTGTGGCACAGGTTTTGCTTTACTGGCCCTGCTCTGGTTGTCACCAGCCTGCTGCCACTGGGCAAGTGGCATGTGCCTGCTGCCTGAGTGAGCTCTGTCACACTGAGCATATTGTTAAGGGGATATGAGGAGACCTCATCAAGGGCAACTAAGGTGAAGGATCTTAAGAACAGGTCTGCTTTGCGATGGCTGAGTCAACTGGGGTTAGTTAGTGTGGAGAAGAGGAGGCTGAGGGGAGACCTCATTGCTCTCTACAGCTCCCTGAGAGGAGGCTGCAGTGAGGTGGGGGTTGGGCTCTCCTCAGAAGTCCCAGCTGACAGGACAAGGAGCAGTGGCATCAAGTTGCACCAGGGCAGGCTTAGGTTAAACAGGAAAACCTTCTGTACCAAAAGGGTTTGCAAAGACTGGAGCAGGCTGCCCAGGGAAGTGGTTGAGTCCCCATCCCTGGGTGTATTTGAAAGCCATCCAGATGTGGTGCTCAAGGCTGTGGTGCAGTAGTGGCCCTGGCAGAGTTAGATAATGGTTGGATTTGATGATTTTAAAAGTCTTTTCCAACCTAAATGATTCTGTGCTCTGGGCAAGATTCCTTGCATGTTCCTTCTGCTAGGTGCACCGAGGTCTGCTTGCCCTTGTCTTTGTGCCCTGATAGCTTGGAAGAGGGGCAGGGTGGTTGGTGTGTGTAGCTGGGGCAGGGTGGTGCTGAGATAACTGATGGCCAGGGGTGACTACATTCTGATTCCCCTAAAGAGTGCCTAAAGGTGTTCAACATCCTCCTGTGGCCCTCTAGGGCTGACTGGCATTAAGGAAGAGCCCTTTGTAGAGTTCTGGCAATCTCAGTCTTCTGCTGTGTCAGGAGGAAGGAGCAAATACAACCCAAAGCTGTGGCACTGGGGCTGGTTTGTGGGAAGTGGCTCAGCTGCTCCCAGGGTGTTAGTGGTATTTTGGATGCCTGCTGGTGACCTCCAGCAGAAGCAAGCCTGGCTGTTGGCTAGAGGCATGGTGCTGAGATGGTGCTGGTGCCCTTCCTGTGGATGTAGTCCCATTGCTATTTCTGAACAGAGTTACTTTCTGCTGTGCCTGTGCTGGGTGGTGATTTGCATTGGCCTGGTGGCCTCAGTGGCTCTAATTATTCATAGTCATAGAATAGCTTGAGTTGGAAGGGACCTTAAAGATCATCCAGTTCCAACCCCCCTGCCACAGGTAGGGACACATTCCACTAGCCCAGGTTGCTCAAGGCCTCATCCAACCTGGCCTTGAACACCTCCAGGGGGGGAATTCTATATGGTGCTTGGGATACCACCAAAAATGTATCTCAGAAAGTGATGGCTAAAATCATAGTTGTAGGGTTGTGAAGATCACAGTGTCCTCCTTAGGAGTCAAAACGATCATGGACAAACACAGAATCCTAGAATGGGATGGGTTGGAAGGCACCTTCAAGATCACCCAGTTCCAAAACCCCTGCCACAGGTAGGGACACCTCCCACTAGCCCAAGTTGCTCAAGGCCTCATCCAGCCTGGTGTTAAACACCTCCAGGGATGAGGTGTACAGCCCTCTGACAGTCCTGGCAGCTGGAGTGTGCCCATGTTTTCTCCTGGCAAACAGGGGTGCCCTTTGCTTGCCCCTGCACAGCCCTGGGGCAGTGACAGGCTGGCTGCCTTCCGCCCTGTGCCCCGAAAGGCTCTGCTGGTGAGGATGGGATGCCCAAGGTCTGCCACCTGGCTGTTTTGGGGTATGGAGTAAGGCTGCTCTGAGAAGGGTGCTCAGAAGGGTGGTGCCTGACTCTTGCAAGTTACTATAAAGGATGGGGTGGCCTCGAAGTGTTGTTCTTGGGGGCATCACCCTGGGACATTCCCAGGCTGCCGCAATGTGGAGCCTGGGAGCCAAAGGGCATTGTTGGAGCATTCCTGTGGTGGAAGCTGCTTCAGTCCATGACCTCTTTTAGAACAGTAACATTAATACTTGTAACAGAGAATATTTACTCTGAGGTGTACAGCTGATTTACTTCCAAATGAGGTGCCATGAAACAAGGACAAAGGGGAAATGTGGGCAGTTGCCTGGCAGGCATCAAGAAAATGGCCCTGAAGTCCTCCCTGCACCTTCCTGCCGTCAGGGATCTGAGCAGCTCTCTGAGCACACCCTGCAGGGTGGCAGAGGCTGCAAACCAGACACTGTGCCTTTGCTTTTAGAGGTTTGTCTGTCTCTGAGAGGCTGCTTCCCATCTTTGTGTGCAGGTGTGTTGGACCTTTTCTGTTACAGAGCTCCTCCCTCCCCTGCCATGCTCTGTTGGCTTATGCTGTAGGTTTCCTCCCCTTTTTGATGCTGAACAAGTGTCTGTCTCCATTTCTGTGTCACTGTCATAACTTGTCTGCTCTCTGCAAAGGGAAGGCTTTGTCCAGCAGCCTTATTTTGTCCTCTGAGATGCAGCTGCCTACTCACACAATCAAATATTTCTTGTACCCAGAGAAGCTTTCATGGTTAGCAGAGTGCAATTTCAGTGCAGCAAACACTACAAAAGCATCGACTTCAATGCTTCTGGTAGGAAGGGACTCAGCCTGTCTGAGCAGGTTTGTCACTTAGCTCAGGCCTTGGAGATGCTCAGTCCCTTCCTTGTCTCCCCAGCACTGTTGGCATGGGCTGGCTCCATCATTTTTAGGATGTGTTAGGGGGTGCTTCAGAGCTGGAAAGCCAGCAAGGTCCTGCCTGCAGTGGTGAGGTGACACAAGGGCTGAGGGTGGGACACGGTGGTCAGGCAGTGCAGCCTGGGAGCTGAGAGTGAAGGACTTGTGGTGCACAGCTTCTGCTCTGGTCTGCCTTTTCCTTGTGTGCATCCAGGTCAGCCCTGTTCAGGCTGTCTTCCCTTTTCCCTCCTCTCTGCCCTAGCCTGCAGCCTTAGGTCACTGTTGTGATGTTTTGAAACTAACCACAGAATCACAGAATGGTTTAGGTTGGAAGGGACCTCAAAGACCATCCAGTTCCAACCCCCCTGCCATGGGCAGGAGCACCTGGTTGCAAACACTTTCTTCCTCATGTGGTGCCTGAGCTGAGCCCAGATGGTCCATCCCTTGCAGTGTCCTTGAGGCCTCCTGCTTTTCTGAGTGCTTCTTAAGAAGCTTCTGAGAAGCATCCAGAGGTGCAGGAGGCCTCAAAGGACAGTGGTTGCTTCTTAAAGCATCCTCTCTGGCATTTTGCCTCTGAACTGAGAAGGCTCCACAACCTCTCTGGGCAGCCAGGGCTCTGGAGCCTCACAGTCGAGAAGTTCTTCCCCATGCTGAGGTGGAACCTCCTGTGCTGCAGTTTCCATCCATTGCCTCTTGTTCAGGGCACAAGTGAGCAGAGGCTGTCCCTGTCCCTTCCTTCCTGCACCCCAGCCCTCAGCTAGTGACAGACATTGCTCAGATCCCCTCTCAGCCTTCTCCCCTGCAGACTAAGCAGCCCCTGGGCTCAGCCTCTCCTCAGCAGGCAGTGCTGCAGTCCCTTCACGCTGGGCATCCCATGCTTGTATTTTGCTTACCAGCTGCAGTGATGATGATGTGAAGAGCAGTAACTGTCACTGCATAGTCCCAGACCCACTCTTCCTCAAGCAGGGCAAAGAGCAGCCCACAGATGGAGAAGGTTATTTCCAAGGATATCACAAGAGCTGCAAATGGAAACAGGAGGTTTACCCCAGAGGTCAGTTTTGAAAGGCCTTTTCCCACCTTCACAAGGGTGGCAGCAGCAAGTTGAGATGTTCTGTGTGCCCACAGACCTCCCCCAGCTGCTGCTGTGCTTTACTGCTCTGTGTCTTTGTGCTGGGTGGTGAGACAGAAAGGTGCAGCTGGCAGCCTGCCTGCTGCCTTTGGCACACAAACAGCCTGCTTCCATCCAGCTCTGGGAGATAAAAAAATCATCCCTTCAGCATCCTTGTAGCCCTCCCTTGGACTCTTTCCAGAAGATCCCTGTCCCTCTTGAACTGGGGAGCCCAGACCTGGATGCAGTATTCCAGGTGGGGTTTCACCAGGGCAGAGCAAAGGGGGAGGAGAACCTCTGTCCAGCTGTTGGATGTTTAGATTGGATGTTAGGAACCAGCTCTGCACTATGAGGGTGCTGGAACACTGCAACAGATTGTCCAGGGAGGTGTTTGAGGCCCCATGCCTGGAAATACTCAAGGTGAGGCTCAACAAGGCTCTGAGCAACCTGATCTAGTGGTTGCTGACTAGATGAGCTTTGCAGTTGTCTTCCAATCCAAACCATTCTGTGATCCTATGATAAAAGGTTCCTTAGCATGGTGAGAGCTGAAGCTTTTTGAGAGCCAGTTGCTTTTGGAGGCACACAGGAGACTCCAGTACCGTTTCATGGCTGCAAGTTTACATTATTGGATGGTGCAGGTGTTTGCCAGGAGAGTTTAGATCAGGCTTTGTTGCCAGGCTTTTTTTTTTTCCACTGTGAAAAGGGAACTAAATAATTCAAATCTTTCCTCCCTGAGGCTGTCTGTGATGGCATTACAAATACTGTATCGGTTTCACTTCTTGCTGCCTTCTCTGGGCTGTTCCTGGAGCCTCAAGTGATCTCTTGATTCTCTTCTTTGGGAGATGAGTTGCAGTGGCTCTCTTTGAGGATTGCACACAAAGTGTACTTCAAACACATGGTGGAATGTTTCTGCAGTGAGCAGCATGAGAGCTGTTCCTGAGCAGATACTTTGCATGCGTTGTTGTAACTGATAGGGATGGCAGAGAATGAAAAGGCTCAAAGCTGCAGAGGGAAACGTTTGTGAATCCAGGTGGTACAGAAGGCATTTGGAGGGAGTGGAGGAAGCCTTGAGCAGCAGTATGCCAGGTGGGCTCTCACCAGGGCAGAGCAGAGCTGGAGGACAACCTTCCTCCATCTGCTGGATGTGAGGAAGAAGTTCTGCACCATAAGGGTGCTGGAACACTGGCACAGGTTGCCCAGGGAGGCTGCAGATGCCTCTGCCTGGAGGTGTTCAAGGCCAGGCTGGATGAGGCCTTAAGCAACCTGAGCTAGTGGGAGGTGTCCCTGCCCGTGCCAGCAGGGTTGGAACTGGGTGATCTTGGTGGTCCCTTCCAACTTAAGTCATTTTTGGGCACTTCATTATAAGAGAGATGTGGAGGTGCTGGAGTGAGTGCAGAAGAGGCAGTGAAGCTGGGGAAGGGCCTGGAGAGTAAATCTGATGAAAAGCAACTGAAGGAGCTGGGGCTGCTTAGTTTGAAACAGAGCAGGCTGAGGACAGACCTCGTTGCTGCCTACAGCTACCTGAAAGGAGGCTGTGGAAAGGCTGCTGCTGGGCTCTGCTCACAGGTCATTAGTGATAGAACAAGAGGGAATGGCCTCAGGCTGCCACTGGGCAGGTTTAGGAATTGGACATTAGGAAACATTTTTCCCAGCAGGAGTGGTCAGGCACTGGAATGAGCTGCCCAGGGAGGTGGTGGAGTCACCAACCCTGGAGATATGTAACGGTGGTTTGGATGTGGTGCTTGGGGATGTGGTTTTGGGTCCCTTGTAGAGAGGGGACTTGGTGATCCTGAGGGACTTTTCCAAACACAGTGTGTCTGTGGTTCTGTTCTGTGGATCTGTGGAATCACAGAGCCCAATTGGCCACGAGTTGGAGCCAGACCTGTGGCAAAGGAGACTGACCTACAGCCACTCTTTTCCTTACTTTCCCAGCTGGGCACACCACACTGGCTTTTAAAGCTCTATTTTTAACCCAGTTAGGGTTGTGTGTAAGGGAAATCTGCTGGGTGACTCTTGATTTTGGACACCCCTCCTCTCTCCTTTTAGGAGGAAGTTCTTCACAGAGAGAGTGATTTCCCATTGGAATGGGCTGCCCAGGGAGGTGATGGAGGCACCATCCCTGGAGGTCTTCAAGAAAAGCCTGGATGAGGCACTTAGTGCCATGGTCTGGTTGACTGGATAGGGCTGGGGGATAGGTTGGACTGAATGATCTTGGAGATCTCTTCCAACCTGCTTGATCCTATGATTCTATGACACTGTTTGCAGAATCACAGACTGATAGGGGTTGGAAGTGACCTCCTTAGATCATAGAATCCAATCCTCCTGCCCAAGGCAGGATCGCTAAAGCAGGTCACACAGGAACATGTCCAGGCAGGTTTGGAATGTCTCCAGAGTTGAAGACTTCACCACTTCTCTGGGCAACAGTTCCTGTGCTCCATCACCCTCAAATTAAAGCAGTCCCTCCTCATGTTAAGATGGAACTTCTGATGTTCCAGTTTGTGCCAGTTACCCCTTGCACCACTGAAAAATAACTGGTTGCATCCTCCTGACACCCATCCTTTAACTGTTGATCACCATTGATGAGATGCCCTCAGTCTGCTCTTCTCCAGACTAAGCAGCCCCAGTTCTGTCAGCCTTTGCTCAAAGACAGGTGTTCCTGCCCCCTCAGCATCTTCCTTCTTGCAGCATTTCCAGAAGCCTGCATATGCAGGGCACTCAGCTTCCCTCCTTCCCTTGTTTTCCTTTCTGGTCAATTTTGCCTTTGTCTGCTTTTGACCCAGAAACTTCTCTGTATGGGTAAAAAACAGGAATATGTTGGTAGAGCCTTTGGGAGTCTTCATTGGAGTGGTACAAAAACTGAAAAGGTGAGGATGGCAGGACCTGGGACAGCATTGCCTACTTCATTTTTTCAGTGCAGAGTGAAAACCAAAGCTGATTTCTTCTTCTACTGCTTCTTAGTTTTGCTAATAGTGATGATGTTTTGCGAGTCTGACAGTGATGGATGTTCAGTTGAAAGGCTCTGGCTCTGTGGGACACAGTTCTCACTAAAGGAATGAAGCAGGGCAGAGGCCAATGGCATGAGATTGAACAAGGCCAAGTGCAAGGTTCTGCACTTGGACTACAACAACCCCAAGAAGCACTGCAGGCTGGGGCCAGAGTGGCTGAGAGCAGCCAGGCAGAGAGGGAGCTGGGGGTGCTGGGAGAGAGGAGCTGCAGGTGAGGCAGCAGTGCCCAGGTGGGCAGCAGAGCCAATGGCATCCTGGGCTGGCTGAGGAGCAGTGTGGGCAGCAGGACAAGGGAGGTTGTTGTGCCCCTGTGCTCAGCACTACGCAGGACACACCTTGAGTGCTTGTGACGGTTTGGGTTCCTTGCCCGCCCCCCCCCCCCCCCCCCCCCCCCCCTTTGGAAATCACCCAGACTAGACTCAGCCAGCTCTGGAAGTTTGAATGAAGCTTACATCTACAGCTCAGCTCAATATACAAGCAGACAGTTACAGCATATACAGTTACAGACAGAAACGGACAAGGTGAAAGGTAATGTAGAGACACAGCAGCCCTCCCAGAAACCTGAGTGCCCAGGAGGGGCTCCCAACCACCCTTCCACCTTCTCCCACCCCTCTCAACCTTACCCCAGTCCCAAGGGAGAATGCAGGTTCAGCCAGGGGGTTAGGAAGCAAAGTGGATTAGTCAGAGAGATGGCAGAGGGGCTAAAGAGAAGTGCAGCTCAGGCAGTGCCTCAAGAAGAAGTGTGACTCCCTTATCTATGTTTGGATTCTTGTTCTTATACATCTCAGCAAGCCTGTGAGTGAAGTAGATATCACCCTTGTTTGTCTTTCACAGCCTGTAATCTAATCCTTCTCACCAAAACATTCTAGCTGGCTTCAAACTAGCACAGTGCTGTGTCCAGAGAGATATTCCAGAGAGATGTTGAGGTGCTGGAAGGTGTCCAGAGCAGGGCAGCAAGGCTGGAGAGGGGCCTGGAGCACAGCCCTGTGAGGAGAGGCTGAGGGAGCTGGGGGTGTGCAGCCTGCAGCAGAGGAGGCTCAGGGCAGAGCTCATTGCTGTCTGCAGCTGCCTGCAGGGAGGCTGTAGCCAGCTGGGGTTGGGCTCTGCTGCCAGGCAAGCAGCAACAGAACAGGGGGGGACAGCCTCAAGCTGTGGCAGGGCAGGTTCAGGCTGGATGTTAGGAGGAAGTTGTCAGAGAGAGTGATTGGCATTGGAATGGGCTGCCCAGGGAGGTGGTGGATGCCCCTTCCTGGGGGTGTTCAAGGCCAGATTGGATGTGGCCTTGAGCAGCCTGTCCCTGCTGTCCCTGCTTTGGAGGCCCCTTCCAACCCAAACCATTCTCTGATCTGTACCATCATTTTAGGCAGGGTGTGTATGTACATTAGTTCACCATAATTCATCTGATCATAAGGAGAGGTCTAAATGGCTCTGTAGGAACATGAGGCCCTAGTGAAGGAAATGGCATGAAATATTTTAATCTTCTTAGAGGTGCTGCATATAGCTCAGGCAGATTAAGTTTTGGCATCGTGTCTGGAATCTCCTCGTTTGCGGTGCAGTGCATTAGTCAGTGCAGTCTGTGTCCTAGAATGGTTTAGGTTGGAAGGGACCTCAAAACTCAGCCAGTTCCAGCCCCCTGACATAGGCAGGGACACCTCCCACTAGAACAGGTCACTCAAAGCCTCATATGACCTGGCTTTGAACATCTCCAGGGAGGTGGTGGAGCACAGAAGCACCCAGTGTGATCTTCGATCACACTGGGTGCTTCTGTGCTCCTCCACCTCCCTGGGCAACCTGTGCCAGTGTCTCACCACCCTCACTTCAAACAACTTCCTCCTTGCATCCACTTTCAATCTCCCCTCTGCCACTTCAAACCCATTCCTTCTTCTCCTGGCATTCCCAGACCTTGTCAATAGTCCCTCCCCAGCCCTCCTGCAGCCCCCTGCAGATCCTGCAAGGCCACTCCAAGCTCTCCTGGAAGCCTTCTCCTCTCCAAGCTGCAAAGCCCCAGCTCGCTCAGCCTGTCCTCACAGCAGAGCTGCTGCAGCCCTCTGAGCATCTTGGTGGCCTCCTCTGCACTGGCTCCAACACTTCCATATCCTGCTTGTGCTGGGGGCTCCAGAACTGCACCCAGGACTGCAGGTGGGGTGTGAGGAGAGCAGAGCCAAGGGGCAGAATCCCCTCCCTTGCCCTGTGCCCACACTGCTCTTGCTGCAGCCCAGCACAGGGTTGTGTCTGGGCTGCACTCACACTTCCAGCTCACTATCATTACCATGATTTCTTTCCTGTTTTCTTCAGTGGCAGTCTGGGGTTGGGAAAAGAGGAAGTCATCTCTGGGGTAAAGAAATCTGACATCAATAATGATGAGGATATGGCTGGAGGCAGGACAGTGACAGAGAATGGCTTAGGTTGGAAGGGCCCTTAGAGATCATCTGCTCCAACCTCCCTGCCCTAACGTTGGGCTGCTCTGCATTTATTGTTAATGGAAGGCTTTAAAATGCTACTTTGTGGTTTTTTTTTTTTCTGGGGGTTGGTTTTGGTTTTTTCTCTTTCTGTTAATCTCCAGAGCAGTTTTGAGCAGGTTATTACCAGCAGCTGATGGTATTACAAAAATGAAATCCTAGGAGACCTGATTCTCTTTGCTCAGCCTTTTTCATGCTCGTTTAGCAAGTGAGTGCTGGCTCATACCCTCTCTGCACTCACTTTGTGCTCTGTCCTTGGAAAGAGAACAGAGCTTTGCCCCAGTTCCTGCTTCTCTGGCTTTTCTTTGGAGCTTAAGGAGGATTTGGGCAGGTTTGATGGCAGTTGACATTCAGAATGTCCCTTAAGGTCAC
This sequence comes from Pogoniulus pusillus, assembly GCF_015220805.1. NCBI lineage: Eukaryota > Metazoa > Chordata > Aves > Piciformes > Lybiidae > Pogoniulus > Pogoniulus pusillus. Next base: position 13,954,264 of record NC_087296.1, on the reverse strand, counting down.
ACAGCAGCCAGAAGAAAAGTCTTGTAGGGAGAGGAGTGTGGTCAGGTCCCCAGAGTACTGGACATGATGTTGGTTCATTTACTGAGGGTGTTCATTGGTACAGGGGTGGGGAGACACTGGCACAGGTTGCCCAGGGAGGTTGTGGAGCACAGAAGCACCCAATGTGATCTTTGATCACTTTCTGTGCTTCTGTGCTCCACAACCTCCCTGGAGGTGTTGAGGACCAGGCTGGATGAGACCTCAAGCGACCTGTTCTAGTGGGAGGTGTCCCTGCCCATGGCAGGGGGTTGGAACTGGCTGAGCTTTGAGGTCCCTTCCAATCTAAACCATTCTGTGAGTCTATGAAAAGACTGAGTTGCAGAAGAGTTTGCAGACAGTCATGGAGGGAGGGGAGGGGAGGGGGAGAGGAGAGGAGGAGGAGGAAAGGAGGAGGAGAGGAGAGGAGAGGAGAGGAGAGGAGAGGAGAGGAGGAGGAGAGGAGAGGAGAGGAGAGGAGAGGAGAGGAGAGGAGAGGAGAGGAGAGGAGAGGAGAGGAGAGGAGAGGAGAGGAGAGGAGAGGAGAGGAGAGAGGAGAGGAGAGGAGAGGAGAGGAGAGGAGAGGAGAGGAGAGGAGAGGAGAGGAGAGGAGAGGAGAGGAGAGGAGAGGAGAGGAGAGGAGAGGAGAGGAGAGGGAGTGGAGGAGGAGGAGAGGAGAGGGAGAGGGAGAGGAGAAGGGAGGAGAGGAGTAGGAGAGGAGAGACTGCAGTTGTTGCAACGTACGACAAGATCTAGGAGCTGGGATGAAAAGCAGAAGTCCAAGCCCAGCCTAAGGTTTATCCAATACCCTCTGAAAGTTATGAAGCACTTTAAAAGGAGTGAGAAATATTTTTGGTGGTGTTCTGGACACTACATTGTCTGTAATTAAGCTCAGGGAGGATGGGTTTAGACTAGATCTTAAGAAGAAGTTCTTCAGTGGGAGGGTGGTGAGGCACTGAGACAAGTTGCCCAGGAAGGCTGTGGATGTCCCCTCCCTGGAGGTGTTCAAAGCCAGGCTGGATGAGATGAGGCCTTGAGAGATCAAATGCATTTGAGAGGTGTCCCTGCCCATCACAGGGGGGCTGGTGTAGATGACCTCTGAGGTCTCTGCCAACCCAAGCCATTCTGTGCGTGCATGGTTAGGATACCTTCTGGTAGACACTGTGCCACCAGGAAGCCCTGGCACTCATTTCCCCTTGCAGTGAGAACACTGAAGCCAGGCAGCTGCTGCAGCCGTTAGACTGGAGCTTGCTTGGCTGTGTGAGCTAAGAGCTCTTTGCACCTTGTGCTGCTGCTGGGCTCCTTGAAAGCAGGGGAGGCACCGGGGGAGCCTTGGGCTTAGGAGCTCTACTTATTCCCGCACTGCTCTTGCGCAGCCTTCGGGATGGAAAGCAGGAGAGGAGGCTGCATTGTTTCCCTGTCCCTGTCTGGTTAGTTGTTTGGATTTGAAGGGCTTTGGGAAGTCCTGTGTTTGTGTTTCAGAACACAGCACCTTAGGGATGGGAGTGCTCAGGGAGTCCTTTTCAAACTGAGCCACAGTGCCCGAAGGCATCCTTCGGCTCTTTAAATCCGGTTGGCTTTTGTACAGACTTCAGTTGCTGCTTAACTTTGTGCCTCCCCTGTCACCAGGTTACTTCTGCTTTGAGGGTGCCACTGCACTTCAGTCACAGCAGCAGAGCTTCCTTCCACCTGCCTTGCAGCTCACTGTGGCTCAGCTCAGAATTGTTAATGCCCAGAAGGTCACTGGTGGAAGAACACAAAGGGCAACCAAGCTGGGGAAGGGTCTGGAGAACAGGGCTGGGGAGCAGCATCTGAGGGAGCTGAGGGTGTGCAGTGTGGAGCAGAAGAGGCTGAGGGCAGAGCTCGTTGCCCTCTACAGGTCCCTGAGAGGAGGCTGCAGTGGGCTTTGCTCTCTGGTATCAGTTGATAGGATGAGAAGCAATGACCTGAAATTATGCCAAGGGAGGGTGAGGTTGGACGTTATGAAGTTGTCAAGTGCTCAGTGAGCTAACCCAAATCTGGTGTCTCTCCTTGTAACTATCACCAGTGGTGCTCAGTACAGGATTTAATGGCTTCCCCATGGTCACTCTGGAGTGCTGCTGCTTATATCTGTGGTGTTTCTAGTAAATAAATGTGCCTCTGGAGGGGTGGGACAAGAGGATTAGCTCTGGAAAGAGACTTGCAGTAATTAGGTTGAGGAGTAAGTTCTGTGCCTGGGGGCTCAGTTCTGTGCTGAGATAAATAGGCAACACTCATCAGCTGCAAAGGGCAGGCCTCTGAGTAACAGAGGTCAGAACTGTGTCATTTGGAAATGGGAGTGTTGCACTGTTCCCTGGAAAGCTAATGGGAGAGTAAACTGTTTACTAGTGATTGGAAACAGGTATTAATAAGATCTGAAGAGAGTTTGAGGATGTGTTAGTGAAGACCTTAATGGAAATGCAAGTGTTCTGGGGGCTGGAGAGAAAGCTGAGCATGTAACAGTCTGAAATGCTGCAGGGGTAATGCTTGGACATGACTTTATGTGGCTGTGGTGGTTAGCAGGAGCTGTCCTCTATGGGGAAAGGCTGGGAGAGTTGGGGCTGTTCAGCCTGGAGAAGAGAAGGCTGCAGGGAGTCCTCAGAGCAGCCTTCCATTACCTGAAGGGGCTCCAGGAGAGCTGGGAAGGGACTTTTGACAAGGGCTGGGAGTGCCAGGATGAGGGACAGTGGCTTTGAGCTAGGAGAGGGGAGAGTGAAAGTGCAGATAAGCAAGAAACTTTGGAGTGAGGGTGGTGAGATGCTGGCACAGGTTGCCCAGGGAGGTCTTGTAATGCCAGGATGAGGAGGAATGGGTTTGAAGTGGCAGTGGGGAGATTGAAAGTGGATGTTAAGAAGAAGTTGTTTGCATTGAGGATGGTGAGACACTGGCACAGATTGGGGGTGGTGAGACACTGGCCCAGGTTGAGGGTGGTGAGACACTGGCCCAGATTGCCCAGGGAGGTGGTGGAGCACAGAAGCACCCAATGTGATCAAAGATCACATTGGGTGCTTCTGTGTTCCACCACCTCCCTGGAGATATTCAAAGCTAGGTTAGATGAGGCCTTGAGCAACCTGTGCTGGTGGAGCATTGGAAGTGGATGACCTTTGAGGTCCCTTCCAACCTGATCCCTTCTGTGATTCTATGAATCCATGGAAAGTTCAGGCTGTGCTGCAGGAGTGACCTATTTTCTGCCAGCCCAGTAACAGCTTTCCTTGTAATGAACTAAATGACCTCTGCTTGTTCCCTGCTGGTAGCTGCTCTGCAAAGCTGCTCACGTGGGGCTGTGAAATGCTGTTTAAAGAAGGTTGCTTTGGTGGTTGTGTTGTGGTTTGGGTTTTTTTATTGATGGGTCTGTGGAATTACTTGGTTTTTAAATACTTCTCTCTCTTCCAGATTAATTTTGCCTGTAATGTTTTACAGACCTGCCAGCAGGTCTGCAGGTGTGATCCTCCACTGCTACCCAGCACTGGGGAGGTCACACCTGGAATATTTGGTGTAGTTTTGGGCCCCTCTGTGATGCTTTGGGTGCTGTCTGACCCCCCACACTTAGGAAATCACCCAGACCAGGCTCAGCAGCTCTGGAAATGGAATGCAGCTTTATAGTGACAGCTCAGCACAGTGCACAAGCAGATAGTGACAATAGATACAGTCAGATACAGGAATAGACAAGGTGAAAGGTAATGCAGAGACACAGCAGCCCTCCCAGAAACCTGAGTGCCCAGGAGGGGCTCCCAACCACCCTTCCACCTTCTCCCACCCCTCTCTACCTTACCCCAGGCATTGCCTTGTGCCTAAGGAAGATTGGAGGGTTGGCCAGAGGGGTTAGGAAGCAGGTGGATTAATCAGAGAGATGGCAGGTTAGGTGAGAGGGAGAAATGCAGTCCACAAAGCTCAGAGAGTGTCTGCATTATCTATATTTACATTCTTGTTCTTACACATCTCAGCAAGCCTATGAGTGCAGCAGCCATCACTACTGTTTCCTTCTCACAGCCTGTAATCTAGTTCTTCTCACCAAAGCATTCCAGCTGGCTTCAAACTAGCACACCTTCTCTCCAAGAAGGGCATTGAGGTGCTGGAGTAGGTCCAGAGAAAAGCAACTAAGCTGGTGAAGGGTCTGGAGAACAGGGCTGGGGAGGAGCAGCTGAGGGAGCTGGGGGGGGTTAGTCTTCAGAGGAAGAAGCTGAGGGGAGGCCTCATTGCTCTCTACAGCTCCCTGAAGGAGGCTGCAGTGAGGTTGGGATTGGTCTCTCCTCACACTCAGCAAGTGTCAGGGCAAGAAGAAACAACCTCAAGTTGTTCCAGGCGAGGTTCAGGTTGGGTATCAGGAACAGTTTCTTCCCAGCAAGGGTTCTCAGGCACTGGCACAGGCTGCCCAGGGAGCTGCTGGAGTCCCCATCCCTGGAGGGGTTTCAGAGCTGCATGGATGTGCTGAGGGAGGTGGTTGAGTGGCAGTGGTTAGCAGCAGTGGTGGAGCTGTGAGCTCTGTGCAGGGTTGGACTTGAAGATCTCAAAGGTCTCTCTCAATCAGAACAGTTCTGTTGTTATAAGGTTCTGTTATCACCAGGATTGGTTGATTTCCCTTCTCTCTGTTTTGGTGTTGTGCTCTGCTGTTGGCTTTAGCTGGTGCCACCTGGGTGGTTTGACTGTGTGGTATGCAGCCCCAGCCACGCCAGGACTCCCTGATGGTGGCTGGTCAGGCAGAGCAAGCCTGCGCCTGGGGACCGGAGCAGCCTCTGGCAGTCTCTGGGAGTGGTTTTAATGCACAGCAAATGCTCACAGCACCCTGCAAACGGCCTGGAGTGCTCTGTGCTGACACCAGCTGCACCTGCCAGGATGACAGAAAGGGAAGGGTTGGAAAGGACCTCTGAAGATCATCCAACACCAGTGCTGGAGCAGGATCCCCCAGAGGAAATCTCACAGGAACATGTCCACAGAGGCCTGGAATGCCCCCAGAGAAGGGGACTTGACAGCCTCTCTGGGCAGCTTGCTCCAGAGCTCTGCCACCCACAAGGGGAAGAAGTTTTTCCTGTGTTGAGCTTTGTGTCCACTGCTCCTTGTCCTGTCAGTGCACACCACTGAGAGCAGTCTGGCTCCATCCTGGCACTCACCCTTTAGACTTGAGCCATGCAGATGCCTTTAGCTTCAGCCTAGTTTTCATCAACATTGAGAGGATCCTCCCTCAGTCTCCTCTCCTCCAGGCTGAACAGCCCCAAGATGAAGATGCTGAGAGGGCTGCAGCAGCTCTGCTCTGAGCACAGGCTGAGAGAGTTGGGGCTGTGCAGCCTGGAGAAGAGAAGGCTTGGAGGAGAGCTTGGAGTGGCCTTGCAGGATCTGCAGGGGGCTGCAGGAGGGCTGGGGAGGGACTATTGGCAAGGTCTGGGAATGGCAGGAGGAGGAGGAATGGGTTTGAAGTGGCAGAGGGGAGATCGAAATTGGATGTGAGAAAGAAGCTGTTTGCAGTGAGGCTGGTGAGAGACTGGCACAGGTTGAGGGTGATGATTCACTGGCACAGGTTGCCCAGGGAGGTGGTGGAGCACAGAAGCACCCAATGTGATCAAAGATCACATTGGGTGCTTCTGTGCTCCACCACCTCCCTGGAGGTGTTGAGGACCAGGCTGGATGAGTCCTTGAGTGACCTGTTCTAGTAGGAGATGTCCCTGCCTGTGTTGTGGGGTGGGGGTTGGAACTGGATGATCTTTGGGATCCCTTCCAACCTAACCCATTCTGTGGTTCTCTGAGCCAAGGCTCACTCTGGGGAAGGCACCAAGCTGCCTTTTTTGGAGGGTGAGGAGGAGCAGCACCCTGAAGCGTGGCACAGAGCCCCCCAGCCTGCTGCAGCGTGTCCCACCTCAGCCTGCCAGAAGCCCCCACAGGGCAGGCTTTTGGCACACTCAGTCTGTAAGGTGTCTTCTGTGCTGTGGTAGTTAAATTTCAGCCCAGGTGGGTCGGGGAGAGCAGATTGTTCCAAAGGTGAAAGGCCACCAGAGAGCTGCTGAGCAGCTGTGCAGGTTAAAGCAAGGCTTGATAAGGTGAAAACTGCTCTTGCTCAGCCTGCAGGCCCTCTGCAGGGGCTGCTTGAGATGGGCCCAGGCTGCCCTGAGCACCTTCAGCTGCAGGAGAAGCAAAGCCTGGGCAGGGGCTGCGAAGCCCAACTGGCTTGGGCCATGTTCGGCAGCTGCGTGGGCTGCTGGAGGTGGTTCTGGTGCAGCTGCGGGAAGGGCTTCTGCAGTGGTTAGCCCTGGAGCCACAAGCAGCACAGCTCACACACAGGACACAGCTTCCAGAGGCCTAACACCTGGGGTGGCTACATGCAGAAAATGTACCTATTGGGTGCAGAAGCACAGAATCCTTTTGGTTGGAAAAGCTCTCAGAGATCATGCGGTCCCAGCTCAGCACCACCATGGCCGCTAAACCATGTCCTAAAGTGCCATGGCCACAGGTTTCTTGAACACTTCCAGGGATGGGGACTCCAGCACCTCCCTGGGCAGCCTGTGCCAGTCCCTGACCACTCTTGCAGCAAAGACATTTTTCTTCCTCTCCGACCTAACCCTCCCCTGGTACAATTTCAGGCCATTTCTTCTCCTCCTGTCACCTGATACTGGGGAGAAGATCCCAACCCCCACCTCACTGCAGCCTCCTTTGAGGGAGTTGTAGAGAGCAATGAGGTCACCCCTCAGCCTCCTCTTCCCTCCTTCCACCTCTGGCAAGGTGTAGAATTGCTGCTGACGCAGAAGCTAAGTACTCCTTTTTATCTGCTTCCCCCCCTGTCCTGCAGTGAGGGCAGGTTAAGAGGTGGTGTTGGGGTGCATGGTGATCACTTATTAACCTGCACCTGGAGCAGAGAGGCAGGAGGGCTGGGAACTCCCATTCCCTCCATAGGGCTCTTTACCTTTAAAGGCAAAGTCCACCCGGTTGGTATTTCTTATCAGAGAGTCAAGCACATATGGTGTGAAAGGATTTGGGAGCTGGCCACACGCGGGGCTTATCTGCAGAGAGCAAGGTATGGCTCTGGTGGCCTGGGGGCAGCCAGCAAGACTCGCTGGGCACAGGGGAAGTGAAAGGACCAAGACCTTTTGTCCTCCCTCTGGATAACCCTGCGGAGTCAGCCAGCCGGGCAGGTGGGGCTGGATTCGCTGCGCAGAGGCTTATCAGGCGTTGGCACAGGCTGCCCCGGGCAGTGCTGGAGGTGTTCTGCCAGCGTGAAGCTGTGCTTGGAGTCCTGGGTTAGCGCTGGTCCTGCAGTGCTGGGGGGGAGGGACTGGGTGGGCTCGGGGGGGCTCCAGCTGGCTGTTGTCTGTGATTCGGTGCTCGCCTTGTCATAAGTCCACAGTGCTTGCTCTCTGCTATGCCTTTCTCTCAGATTAAGTGATAAGGAGGAGAGATTTAGGCTGGGGGTTAGAAGAAATTCTTTGGAGTGAGGGTGATGAGACACTGGCACAGGTTCCCCAGGGAGGCTGTGGATGCCCCTGCCGGGGGTGTTGAAGAGGTGTGCAGCTGTGGGTGAGACACTGGCACAGGTGTCCCAGGAGGCTGTGGGATGCCCCTGGCCCGGGGTGTTGAAGGCGAGGGTTGGGCGTCAGGTGTCGTGAGACACTGGGTCACGATGGTCACCCAGGGAGGCTGTGGATAGCCGCCTGCCCGGGGTTGTTGAAGAGGTGTGCCAGGTGTGGGGTTGAGACAGCTGGCACAGGAGGTCACCCAGGGAGGCTGTGGATGCCCCTGCCCGGGGTGTTGAAGAGGTGTGCAGGTTGGGTGAGACACTGGCACAGGTTACCCAGGGAGGCTGTGGATGCCCCTGCCCGGGGTGTTGAAGAGGTGTGCAGGTGTGGGTGAGACACTGGTACAGGTCACCCAGGGAGGCTGTGGATGCCCCTGCCCGGGGTGTTGAAGAGGTGTGCAGGTGTGGGTGAGACACTGGCACAGGTCACCCAGGGAGGCTGTGGATGCCCCTGCCCGGGGTGTTGAAGAGGTGTGCAGCTGTGGCGCTCTGGGATGTGCTCCAGTGGCCATGGTGTTCTTGGGGTGATAGTTGGATCCAACCACCTTGGAGAGCTTTTCCAACCAAAAGGATTCTGTGCTTCTGCACCCAATAAATAGGTTTCCTGCGTGTAGCCACCCCAGGTGTTAGGCCTCTGGAAGCTGTGTCCTGTGTGTGAGCTGTGCTGCTTGTGGCTCCAGGGCTAACCACTGCAGAAGCCCTTCCCGCAGCTGCACCAGAACCACCTCCAGCAGCCCACGCAGCTGCCGAACATGGCCCAAGCCAGTTGGGCCTCACTGATGTCGTTAGAACCTTTGCACTTTTTCAGAGGAGTTCTCCCCTGGGGCAGGGCTGGGTTTTTGTTTTTGCTAATGGCTTCCTGAGGTCGAAATGAGACTTAGAGGCTTCAGCTTGTTGGTTTCTTTTCTCTAGCCCCGGCTGTATTTCAGAGGACTTCTGAGAGCCTTAGCAATGTGCTCTTGGCAGGGTGAATGAAATGCTACAACATCCAACTACAAAAGCAGTAAGCTTCGAGTCAAAGAGAAGGCAGGACAGAAGCAGCTATGGCCTTTGTTAAACATTTGGACTCACCCCTGTGGTTCACAAGCTCAGTGATCCTGCTTTGTCCCTGTAATTAAGGTCATAGCTACCAGACCAAACAGTAATTAGAAATAAAAGAACAGCAAAGGAAAAAAAGTAAGAATAGTGCCAAGCTCTGTGAGTTCAGTCTGGTGGAAAGGCACTCTGGAAGAACTCTTTATGAGTGGTGATGCTAGGAAGAGATGTAAGGTGAAGTTTGTGGAATTGACATGGGGGTGCTGGTGGGGGAGAAGCTGCCCAGGAGCCAGCAGTGGGCACTGGCAGCACAGAAGGTCAAGGGCAGCCTGGGCTGCATCCAAAGCAGCTTGGGTAGAGATGGAGAGAGGGGATCCTGCCCCTCTGCTCTGGGGATACCTCACCTGCAGGGCTGGAGCCAGCACAAGGAGGCCAAGGACCTGATGGAGGGGGTCCAGAGAAAGCCATGAGGGTGAACAGAGGGGTTGGAGCACCTCTGCTCTGAGGACAGGCTTAGGGAGCTGGAGTTGTTCAGCCTGGAGAGGACAGGGGCTCTGGGGAGACCTTAGAGCTGCGTTACAGTATCTGAAGGGAAGCTACAGGCAGACTGGGGAGGGCCTGTGGGGATAGGATGAGGGCAATGGTTTGGAACTGGAGCAGGGCAGATTCAGGTTGGACATCAGGAGGAAGTTCTGCACAATGAGGGTGGGGGAATACTTTAACAGGCTGCGCAGGGTGGGGGCCCCATCCCTGAAGTCACTCAAGGTGAGACTCAGTGTGGCCCTGAGCAGCCAGCTGTAGTTGGAGGTGTACCTGCTGCATGCAGGGGGTTGGTCAAGAAGACCTTTGAGGGTCCCCTCCAACCTTGTGTGATCTGTGTATCTGTGGCAGGTTGAATTAGAGGTTCAATGTAACTCAGGTTACTAGAACTTGGATTCATGATTTCCTCTTCACTGCAGGCTCCTGTGCCAAGCCAGGCTGGGAGATATGTATAGCAGAAATGTTAAATTTCAGTAGATTCCAGAGATGTTGAGGTGCTGAAGGTGTCCAGAGAAGGGCAGCAAGGCTGGGGAGGGGCCTGGAGCAGCAGCCCTGTGAGGAGAGGCTGAGGGAGCTGGGGGTGTGCAGCCTGCAGCAGAGGAGGCTCAGGGCAGAGCTCATTGCTGTCTGCAGCTGCCTGCAGGGAGGCTGTAGCCAGGTGAGGTTGGGCTCTGCTGCCAGGCAGCCAGGGACAGAAGAAGGGGACACAGCCTCAAGCTGTGGCAGGGCAGGTTCATAGAATCGACCAATTTGGAAGAGAGCTCCAAGCTCATCCAGCCCAACCTAGCACCCAGCCCGTGTCCAGTCAGCCAGGCCATGGCACACAGTGCCCCAGCCAGGCTTGGCTTCAGCACTTTCAGACTGGATGTTAGGAAGAAGTTCTTCACAGCAAGAGAGACTGGCATTGGAATGGGCTGTTCAGAGAGGTGGTGGAGTTCACTGTCCCTGGAGGTGTTTAAGAGCAGGCTGCATGAGGCCATGGTTAAGTTAATGAGAAGGGTTAGCTGCTAGGTTGGACTGGATGATTGTGGAGGTCTTTTCCAACCTGGTTAATTCTGTGGTTCTGTGTTTAAATACCCTGCTTGACTTGGGGGCAGTCATTTCCTCTGGTACTTTGGCAGGTTCCATCACTAACTGCCTTCACAGGCACTGAACTGTCCTGTACTGACCAAGAGCTGCTCTTTGTTCTCTGCCTGCAGCCGTCGCTCTGGCCAGTATACAATGAACCATGACCACTGCAGGAGGAGCCCTGATGGAGCATCCTTTGACCGCTCAGGATCCCAGGACTCCTTGGATGAGCTCTCTATGGATGACTACTGGAAAGAACTTGAAAACATCCATGAAACCAGAGGGAACAATCATGAGGAACGAGTAGTAGTGAAAGAGCCAGATGGTAAGGAGTGCACTCCTGGGAGTGCAGCCAGCAGGCATCCGGGGACAGGTGGCTGTGCAGGTGTTACAGCAAGCAGAAAGGTTTCCAATACATGGAGTCCAAGGGAGGGCTGGAGCAGCCCATCTGTGGGGCACAGGCTGGGAGGGTTGGAATTGTTCAGCCTGGAGAAGAGAAGGCTCCAGGGAGAACTTTCAGGACCTGAAGGGGCTGCAGTAGAGCTGGGGAGGGACTTCTGACAAGGACTAGGAGTGCCAGGACAAGGGATAATGGCTTTGAGCTGGGAGAGGGGAGAGTGACAGGGGAGATGAGGAAGAGATGGTTGAGACTGAGGGTGGTGAGACACTGGCACAGGCTGCCCAGGGGGGCTGTGGATGCCTCTGCCTGGAGGTGGTCAGGGCCAGCTTGGATGAGGCCTTTAACAACCTGTGCTGGTGGGAGATGTCCCTGCAGTGATTGGAACAGGATGATCTTTAAGGTTCCATCTCCCACCAGCCCAGGTTGCCCTATGGCAGGGAGTTGGAACTAGAAGATGTTTAAGGTCCCCTCCAAGCCAACCCATTCCATGAATCAATGACCCACACTTAAATCCCAGAGGGCACTGGTGAACATCTGCTTTGCTTGCCTCTGATGGCACCACCAGAAACAGGCAGTGCCCTGGAAGACTTGGTTAAAAAGCAGCACTAAGGTGACTCCTGCAGCCTGGTTTGTCCTTCATCATGTGGAGCTGGAGCATTAGTGTATCGAGAAAAGTGGGGCAGAGGCATGTAAGGTGAGGGAGCTGCAAAGACTGAGAATTGAAAATCAATGAAGCAGCAATGATCAGAGGCTTTCAGACCTCACCAGGCACGTTTCTATCTAGGTACATGTCTAAACCAGCTGCTGAGTTCATAGCAGTGCTGTAGGTTCATTGTAAAGCTTACTCCATAGCTTCTCTACTGAGTTAACTGCTTTAAAAGCTTTGGTATCAAGAAGCCTTTGGAAGCTCTGTAGAAGCAAGAGGTTTGTCTGAGACATGGTGGTCAAAGTCATTGCTCTTGTTCAGCTTGGGAGCTGAAGCTGTTGGAGAGCAGCTCTGGGGAAAAGGTCCTGGCAGTGCTGAGTGGGCAGCAGGGTGGCCACGAGCCAGCAATGTTCCCTGGTGGCCAAGAAGGCCAATGTGTATCGATGAAAGTGTGGCCAACAGATTGAGGGAGGTTCTCCTGACCTTCTACTCTGCCCTAGTGAGGCCACATTTGGAGTATCATGTCCAGTTCTGGGCTCCCCAGTTCAAGAGAGACCCAGGACCTGCTGGAGAGAGTCCAGCAGAGAGCCACTCAGACAGCAGCTAGCCTCAAGCAGCAAGGTTGCCCCTCCAAGGGTTAGTACTTCAGGAAGCACAGGGAATACTCCTGCCCTTGTGTGAAAATTACACATGGCAGTGTTTGAAAGCCATGGCAGTCTTCAGTAGGCCTGTCCAGTCCTGGGCTCCCCAGTACAAGGAGGGCAGGAGATTGTTGGAGAGGTTGCAGCAAAGGGCTACAAAGACGCTGAGGGGACTGAAACATCTCTCTGGTCAGGAGAGACTGAGAGAATTTGGGCTGTTTAGTCTGGAAAAGAGAGCAGTGAGGAAGGATCTCATCATGCAGATCAATACTTAAAGGGTGAGTGTCAGGAGGATGGCCCCAGGCTTTGCTCAGTGGTGCCCAGTGACAGGACAAGGAGGAACAGGCATGAACTGGAACATGGGAAGCTCCATCTAAACATAAGGAGGAATTTGTTTCAATTAAAGGTGGCAGAGCACTGGAACAGGCTGCCCAGAGAGGCTGGGGAGTCTTCATCTCTGGAGATACTCCAGACCTGCCTGGGTGTGTTTCTGTGTGACCTGCCCTAGGTGATCCAGTGGTGAGACACTGGCACAGTTGTCCAGGAAGGTGTGGAGCACAGAAGCACAGAATGGAGTCTTTGATCAAAGATCCCATTCTGTGCTTCTGTGCTCCACAACCTCCCTGGAGGTGTGGAGGGACCAGGTTGGATGAGGCCTTCAGTGACCTGTTCTAGTGGAGGTGTCCCTGTCTATGGCAGGGGGTTGGAACTGGCTGAGCTTTGAGGTCCCTTCCAACCCAGGCCATTCTATGGTCCTGCTCTGACAGGGAGATTGGACTCAATGATCTCCAGAGGTCACTTCCAACCCTAACTCTCTGTGTAATTGTGGATCCTCTGTGCTTGCCCTGTGAGCTGCCCATTCGGGAGCATCCAGGGTGATCAGCAGTACCCAAAGGCCAACAGTTATGCTTTTTTTTTCCTCTCCTCTTCGCTCTGCTCAGAGGGAGAACTGGAAGAAGAGTGGCTGAAGGAGGCAGGTCTGTCAAACCTGTTTGCTGAGGGCTCTGGTGACTCCCTGGAAAGCGTGGTGTTCCTGTCCACCCTGACCCGCACCCAGCGGGCGGCGGTGGAGAAACGCGTGGAGACTGTCACCCCAGACCATGAGGAAGAAGAACAAGCAGCACCACATTCCTGATGTCAGAGATATCTTCAGGCTACAAAATGACTCAAAGGGAAAAGTAAGTCCTCATCCATCATGTCTTCACCATGGGGCACTGGGAGGTGGTGGAGTCACTGTCCCTGCAGGGCTTTCAGAGATGAGGAGCCTGGGGACATGGTCTGAGAGGTGTTAGGTTATGGCTGGACTTGATGGTTCATCACAGAATGGCTCTGGTGGGAAGGGACCCCAGAAATCATCTACTCCAACCTCCCTGCTGTGGACATGGATAGCCTCTTGACTAGACTTGGATGCTCAAGGCCTCATCCAGCCTGGCCTTGAACACCCCTAGGGAGAAGGCATATTAACCCCTCCCAGGCAGCCAGGGTCCCACCACATTTCTTCCTAAGATCCAGTCTAGCCTTACTCTCCTCACTTCTGTGATGGTTTGGGGGTTACCCCGCCCCCCCACACTTTGTATTTGCCCCAGCTAACTCAGACGGACCCTGGGAATATAGATGAAGCAATTTATTTACAGCTAGCAGAATTTACAAGCAGCTATTTACAATATATACAGTTATATACAATTATATACAGAAATATACAAAGGATAAACAATACAAAAGCACAACTCCCTCCCAGAAACCTGAGTCCCCAGGAGGGGTTCTCAAACCACCCCAACACCTCCCCCTGCCCTCTCAACCTTACCCCAGTTCTCAGGAAGAAAAGAGGTGCAGCCAAGAGGTTAGGGAGCAAGGTTAGCAGGAGCCAGGGTTACTGAGATGTGACCAGGTCTAAGGCAAAAGCAAGAGTGAGAGACAAAATGGAGAAAGTTTACTTCTTCTTCCCAGAGCTCTCAGCGAGACTGTGAGAGAAGTTGACATCAATTGTTTTCATTTCACTGCCTGTTATCTAGTTCTTTTACCAAACATTCCAGCTTGCTTCTAACTAGCACAACTTCAAACCATTCCCCCTTGTCCTGTCTCTAGACACCCTCATGACAAGTCCCTCTGCAGCCTTCCTGTAGGATGCCTTCAGGTACTGGAAGGCTGCTTTGGAGTCTTCTCCAGGTTGAACACACCCAGCTTCCTCAGCCTATCCTCACAGCAGAGGTGCCTCAGCCCTTGGATCATCTTTGGTCCTCATCTGGACCCTCTCCAACAGCTCTGTGTCTTTCTTATGAGCTGAAGACCTTTCCCAATCAGATGATTCTGTGATTTCATTTGCTTCTGGTGGGGTGAAGAGAGGGACACACAGGGCTTGGGGTAGACAGGGGGACACAGGCACGAAGGGAATATCCCAGATTTGTGTCCAACTTTTCCTGATTTCTAAGGGAGTTTTCAGCTGAGTTTCTGGGAACAGTGCTGGTCTAGGCTGGACATTGCATGAAGCAGTTTTAGTAGGTAGACAGGAGCATGTGTGCTGGCCTCAGGTTACTTAAAGGTGATCAATTGGCCACTCTGTGGCCAAGATACTAATCTGAATTAATTTTCACCCTGCCAGCAATCACCCAAAGAGCTACCAAAAGCCCACTTTTATCTTTGGCTGGTAGTGCCCTGCACCATCCTGAGGGCTCTGCCAGATAGGGTCAGTACCTCTGACTTACTGCAGCTCAGAGGGACATCAGCCCAACCTCCTTTATCCTGGCTGGGTCCCCATGCTGCCTCCCAGGGTCTCTGTGTCATTAAACTGTGCCTGAGAAGTTGCTTTGGGTGTCATGGAGTGTTGAACAGGATGCTTCCTCCTTCTGTGCTGGAAAGAGGAAGGAGGGAGATGGAGACTGAGTAGAGTTTCTCTTCAGCAGAGAAGTTTGAGTCCTGTCTACTCCTGCAAAAGCCAGAAGCTCTTCAGCACTAAGAAGACTGAGCTGGTGGAGCTGCACAGCCTGCATAGCTGACCTCAGCCCCCATCCCTCCTCACCACAAGTGCAGTGGTAATGGTGGTGGAAAGCACAGCAGACTTGCAGGGGCTTTAACTTCCTCCTTTTCCCCATCAGCTTCCTCTCCTGCAGCAACTCCTTTCCAATTCAGTGAAGAGGAAGCATGGGGGGTGGAATTTGTGAGCTCAGATGTCTGTTGTGGAGGCACAGCTTCCCTTTCACCCTTCTGCTTTGCATGTGGGTGCACAAGTGCTTAACTCCATAAAAGCTAACAGCACAAGATCTGACTGCACTCAAGAGAGGTCAGGTCAGACAGCAGCTAGCCTCAAGCAGCTGGATTGCCCCTTCAAGGGTTAGTACTTCAGGAAGCACAGGGAATACTCCTGCCCTTGTGTGAAAATTACACATGGCAGTGTGTGAAAGCCTGCCCAGTTCTGGGCTCCCCAGTACAAGGAGGACAGGAGATTGCTGGAGAGGTTGCAGCAAAGGGCTACAAAGATGCTGAGGGGACTGGAACACCTCTCTTGTGAGCAAGGCCGAGAGAATTGGGGCTGTTTCGTCTGGACAAGAGCAGACTGAGGGGGAGCTCTTCAGTGCTGATCAGTGCATAAAGAGTGGGTGTCAGGAGGATGGCCCCAGGCTTTACTCAGTGGTGCCCAGTGACAGGACAAGGAGTAGCTGGCACAAACTTGAAGATAAGAAGTTCCATCTAAACACAAAGAGGAACTTCTTTAATATAAGGGTGATGGTGCATGGAAACAGGTTACCCAGAGAAGTGGTGGAGTCTTCATCTCTGGAGACATTCCAGACCCACCTGGGTGTGTTCCTGTGTGACCTGCCACAAGGGGGTTGGACTTGGTGATCTTCAACCCCAGCATCCTGTGATTCAGTGTCTCTTAAACTGCATGTGTTGATAGTGATGACATCAGTGAGAAGTAATGCAAGCAGACTGTAGGCATTCAGGATTTACAAGGCAGGAGGTTGCAATATTTATTATATACAGAAATAACTTGAAAGAAGAAGAATCCTTCTAAGCCTGTCTTCAGGGCTGAAATAAAATAACAGAGGTGTAGGCCCTCAGATCTATCCTGCATTCCTTCTTGCAGAGCAACATCATGGAAGGGTAGGGGTTGGAAGGGACCTGCAGAGATCATCCAGTCCAAGCCCCCTGCCAGAACAGGGGCACCCAGGGCAGGGCACACAGCAACACCTCCAGATGAGACTTGAAGGTCTCTAGAGCAGGAGACTCCACAGCCCTCTCTGGGCAGCCTGCTCCAGACCTCCAGCACCCTCACACCAAACAAGTTTCTCCTCATCTTGAGGTGCAACTTCTGGGCTCCAGTTTGTGTCCATTGCTCCTTGTCCTACCCCAGGACAGCACTGCACAGAGCCTGGCCCCTGCTTCTTGCCCCCAGCCCTCAGCTGTTTGTAACCATTGCTCAGATCCCCTCTCAGCCTTCTCCTCTCCAGGCTACCCAGCCCCAGGGCTCTCAGCCTCTCCTCCTCACACAGCTGTGCCAGGCCCGCAGTTATCCTCATAGCCTCCATGAGACTGTCTCTAGCATTCAGAACACGGTGGTTGTTCACCTCACCTGCCACAGAGAGGCTGTGATGAAGGAGCTTCTGCAGCTTCTCTGTGTGACTGGGTTCACTGCTTTGTTACTCTCCCATCATTAGACAGCTTACTGTGTAACAAAGGAGGACTGAAGCCATCTGCAGCTCTATTGAAGTCCTTCCAGGTTAATTATAGCCTCCAAAATCCTGTAAGCTCTGTTCACCTGCAGGAAAGCAGGGGGAAGGGTTAAACAATGGTGTCAACACAAGTTTCCTGCTGCATTCCCAGAGAGGAGCTAGACTTGACAGCTTCCCACTCTGCTTCTGCTGCTCTGTGCACTGGTAATCATTTTCTGGGCAGTTGTGTTGTCCTTTTCCACCTCTCTCAGTCCCTGCTTTATAAAAGTAAATACACAGATTTGCCAGTTCATGGAATGGGAGAGCTCTGGAGACTGGGCAGGAGGAAGAGAATGGTTCCAGTACTTCCCTGCTTGGTTGCCTCTTTGAGATGTCTGAGTTTTGCTGGTGGGAGCCCAAGGTGTGAGCACAGATGCTGATGTCAGGCCACCCTGCAGAGAGGATGGGATTGCTCTTTGGGGGTGGCAACCTCATCACATTTGGCAGGAAGAAGGAGTCTGGGCTGAGTCAGTCAGAATGCCTTCTGCAGATCCACCTTCCATATTCTTCCTAGGGCAAACTTACAAGGAGAGCCTCAGAAGCTGGGGCTCTTTAGCTTGGAGAAGAGGAGCCTGAGGGCTGCCCTCAGTCATGTTGATAAAGATGTGCAGGGTAGTGCCAGAGGCTGGAGCCAGCTCTGCTGGGTGATGCCAGGGACAGGCAAGGGGCAGTGGTGGAAGCTGAGGCAGAGGAAGTTCCATGGAAACAGGAGGAGGAATTTTGTCCCTGTGAGGGTGGCCAGAGCCTGGCACAGGCTGCCAGGGGGGCTGTGGAGTCTCCCTCTCTGGAGACATTGCCAGAGCTGCCTGGATGTGTTCTGTGTGACCTGCTCTGGGTGCTGCTGCTGTGGCAGGGGCTTGGCCTGGCTGAGCTCTGGAGGTCCCTTCCAGCCCCTGACACTCTGTGACTCTCTGAAGCTGTGTTTAGGTCACAGACTGCATTTTCTTACTCTTCACAGCTCGGGCAGGTGAAGTCTGCTACCCAGCAGGCTGATGAGGAGCAGGGGGAATGGATGTAATTATTGCTGGTTTAATTACCTACATTTCAGATCCCCTTAGACTGTGGTGTAGGTTTACTGCTGAGACACAGAGCTCTGCTTTGCACGGCCCTGACTTGCAGCAGGATGTGTTTTGAGTCCTGCAGAGCCACAGGGGTTTCCACAAGCAGCATTTGGGTTTTACAAGCAATGCTTCTCTGTTGTTCCTTTCTCAGGTCTGTGATGGAAGTGAACCCTCGGCTGGGACGAGTGAAAACAGAAGTGCAGTGCAGGGTGGAGGCAGAAGGTAAAGCCAAGCAGCTGCCTGCTTTGCTTTCCTTTTTCTTCTCTTTCTTAGTTTGCAGGCTTCCAACTCCACAGGCTCTGCATAACCCATACCTTGAGGTGGGCCAGCCAGCTCAGCTCTGCTGCTGCCTGGAAAAGCTTGGACCAGATGATCCTTGGGGTCTCTTGCAAGCTGGCACTCTGTGATTCTGTGAAGTAACTTCTGATCAAAACAAAAGGAAAATCCTGGGAGAAGCCTCCTCTGGCCTGTGTTGGTGCAGTATGAGGTTTTTGAGTGTGACTGTGACTTCAGCCCTCTGGCAAAAGCTTGTTTACCACCAGTGAGCCCCTTACAATCAAGTGAGCTGGGAGAAATCTCCCCTTGATAACTTCTGCTTACATCTCTCTGATCTTAATTTAGCTCATCTGGTTTGGCACCTCAAAGCTTGTGTCCAGTTTTGGGTCTCTCACTACAGGAAGGACACTGAGGTGCTGGAGAGTATCCAGAGAAAGGCAGCCAAGCTGGGGAAGGGTCTGGAGAACAGGGCTGTGCAGGACCAGCCTAGGCAGCTAGGGGTGTGCAGTGTGGAGAAGAGGAGGCTGAGGGCAGAGCTCATGGTCTCTGCAGCTCCCTGAGAGGAGGTTGCAATTGAGGTGGGGGTTGGGCTCTGCTCCCTATTCTCAGGTGATAGAAGCAGAAGATGTGGCCTGGAATGGTGCCAGGGGAAGCTTAGGTTGATGAGGAACAATTTATTTGCTGCAAGAGTGGTCAGGGATTGGCACAGGCTGCCCAGGGAGATGATGGAGCAAGACCTCAGCCAGAGCACTGTATCCAGTTCTGGTGCTACCAGCACAAGAAGGACATGGAACTGGTGGGAGGCCATGCAGATGATCAGAGGGCTGGAGAACCTCTGCTGAGGAGACAGGCTGAGGGAGTTGGGGTTGTTCAGCCTGGAGAAGAGAAGGCTTCAGGGAGACCTTAGAGCAGCCTTGCTGTACCTGGACAGAGCTACAGGAGAAGTGGAGAGAGCTTTTGACAGGGTCTTGTAGTGCCAGGATGAGGGACAATGGCTTTGAGCTGGGAGAGGGGAGAGAGAGAGGAAGAAGTTCTGGAGAGTGATGGTAGTGAGACATTGGCACAGGCTCCCTGGGGAGGTCATGGATGCCTACTCCCTCGAGGTGTTCGAGAGCAGGTTGGCCATGGCCTTGAGCTAGTTGGAGTAGTGAGGGGGTGGCCCAGTCCATGGCAGGTTGGACCTAGGCCCCTTCTAAGCCAAAGCATTCTCTGATTCTGCTTGCATTTCAGATGCTGTAGTAGCAGGGTGCTCTCTGCAGCCTTTAGGTGTGTCTGAAACAGGCTGCCCCATGGCTCTGGCACCACCACACCTAGCACTGCTCAGGACCAGGATGGGGTCTGGCCACCAGCTAAGATGTAAGGTTGTCCACTGCTGCCCTGCATTGTTTGGCTGTTGGGGTTTTGTCCTTCATCCAGGGGACTGCATAGCACAGAGGTGTTAACACTGAGCCCTGTAGCCACTTTGTACAGTCAAGCAGGCAGATCAAGTTCCCTGCTTCAAGCAACTCTTCTGTAATTAAGGCAGCACTGAAGTTCTGCTCCAGCTCCATACTCAGCAGCAGTCTTCTGCAAAAATTGATACTTCAGGATTAGAGGTAGGAAACAGCACAGACAACCCAGGATGTGGATGGAAGCTGAAATGGGAGAGAGGAATACAGAGCAGCCCTGAGGAGCACCCAACCTGTGTGTTTGCAGAGGAGCTGTTAATCTTCCCCTCCCTCTTCTGCAAACCTCACCTCAGTAAGAGCAGTACAAAAACTGGGAGGGCTGCCAGACTGCTGGTTCAGCACAAGGGAAGGAAGAGATGCCTGCTGCTTCTATCAGCTAACTGCACTGCAGGACCCAGAGCTGGAAAATCCCCAACACTTATGTCAGTTTTTGTCACAGCTGCTCCTCTCTTTTTTCCCCATTGGCCCTGATGAGCCCTTCAGCAACGGGGAGCTCTGAAAGGCAAATCCCAGATGCTAGCTCTCCACAGCACAGCCTGTTTACATCCTGCTCCACTTCTGCTCTTGTCAGCATGCTCCAGTGGGCTCTGCTCCCAGCATTGGTGCAGGAAGAGCAAAAGCAGCTCAATTTGCAGTCAAAGCATGTGGGCTGGGTGATGTTAAAGCACCACACCTGTTTGGGTGCTGTGATCTTTCCTCCAGAATGATGTGCAGATCAGTGTTACACAAACAGTGAGGGCAGAAAGAGGTAAACAGTGCCTGATGGAATCAGACAACTGTTTGGATTGGACAAGCCCTCTAAGATCATCCAGTCCAACCCTTCAACCCAGCACCACCATGGCCACTGAACCACATCTCCAGGTGCCATGGCCACAGGTTTCTTGAGCACCTCCAGGGGTGGGGACTCCACCACCTTCCTGGGCAGCCTGTGCCAAGCCCTGACCACTCCTGCAGCAAAGACATTTTCCCTCATCTTCAAGCTGAACCTCCCTGGAACCATTTCGGGTCACTTCCTCTCCTATCACCTGAGACTAAGAAGAAGAGCCCAGCCCCCACTTCACTGCAGCCTCCTCTCAGGGAGCTGTAGGGAGCAATGAGCTCTGCCCTCAGCCTCCTCCAGACTGCACACCCACTGCTCCCTGAGCTGCTCCTCTCCAGCCCTGTTCTCCAGACCCTTCCCCAGCTTTGTTGCACAGTAGTTCAGGCCATACTAAAACTTCATGAAATCCAAGTCCAGAGCCATTATTTTACAGTGGAACCCCCCTGGGACAGAGAAGTTGTGTCACTTTAAAAAACATGAGTCACGTTTCAGGCATTAGGGCAAAGTAATCCAAAGCTTAAACTGAGTCGCTGGGGCAGGAGGGATTTGAGATGAGGAAAAAATGATTTGGTGCAGGAGTGGTCAGGGATTGGCACAGGCTGCCCAGGGAAGTGGTGGAGTCCCCATCCCTGGAGGTGATCCAGAAAGGTGTGGCCATGGCCGGCTCGGGATGTGGTTTAGTGGTTTGGGAGTTGCTGGGTAGAAGGTTGGACTGGATGAGCTTAGAGATCTTCTCCAGCCTTAATGATTTGACGTTCTGTGTCTTTTCTGCCCGTTAGCAGGAATGCCTCTGCTTGGCTGCTCTCCAAAGGTGACAATGGCTCTGTTGCTCATTTGTTGTTTGCATGCTGCATTCCGAAGTGCTTCTGGCAGAGTGGAGGTGCCTCTGGTTTGCCCTTAAAGCACCGATGGGGCTGTGTCAGCCTCTGCTCACTCCTTTTGTGCAGTCCAACACACCTTGTTGCTTGCCTAAACAATGTCAGCAGCTCAGGTGAAGCCGTGATGTTTTCCTTGTGTTCTGCCTCATCCTGCTCAGACAGAGCCAGTTCAGCAGTTGCCAAGGTTTTGTGTGGTTGGTTTGGTTATTTTTTGCTGGAGGATTTTTGGTCTTGTTTTGTTTTCACAGAATCAGAGAATGCAGCAGGTTGGAAGTGACTCTCAAAGGTCATCGTGTCCAATCCCCCTGCAGTCAGCAGGGACAGCTCCAACTAGAGCAGGCTGCCCAGAACCACATCCAAGTTTGACCTTGAATGTCTGCAGGGAGGGAGCCTCCAGCACATCCCTGGGCAACCTGTTCAAGTATTTCACCACCCTCATGGTGCAGAACTTCCTCCTGATATCCAACCTCAATCTCCTCTGATCTAGTTTCAAACCACTGTCTCTAGTCCTATCCCCACAGGCCCTTCTGAACAGTCCCTCCTCAGCCTTCCTGTAGATCCCTTTCAGATTCTGAAATGTAGCTCTACAGTCTCCCCAGAGTCTTCTTTTCTCCAGGCTGAACAGCCTCAACTCTCCCAGCCTGTCTTTTCAGGAGGTATACTCTTAGATTCTCCAGCAGGAGTAAGAAACAGCAAGCTTGACACTTGCAATATTTCCATGTCCAAAACATGTCTCCCCCTGCACTCCTGAAGAGCTCCCACCACTGTGACCCAAGGACCAGGGACAAGACTGCTGCCAGAGTTGGTTTCCTCATCCTTCTAGGCAGGATTTACATTTTGCTGCTTTGCACTCGTATTTCACTCGTGAGACTTTGCATGGAGGTGGCAGATTGGCAGAACACCAAAGCTGCTTCCTCTTACAGCTGCTTCCTAGTTCCTGAATGCACAAGAATAGCAGCAGGGCTTCACCACTGAGCAGAAGCTCCCCCAGCAGCGGCGTTTCCAGCCCTCTCAGATGTGCACAGCATTGCCTAGACACCTGCTTTGCACAGCACCTTGCTATGGCCAGAGGAGTGAAACAGGAGCCGCTCTTTATTGTCTGTTAACACCAGATCCCCGCAGGCTGGTAGGAAGTATGTAGGTCAGGTATAGGTCAGGTATAGGCTACATTAGCATGACAAAAGTCTTGGGGGGCCCTGGAGCTGCCTTCCTCCAGTTCAGGCGCATTAAATAGTTGACACGATCCATACAGATAAACACAGGAGGAGGCCGAAGCTGGAAGCCAAGGCTGAGTTTAACCTTGCCTATGTTTGGTTGCTGAGGTCTCATGTATCTCTGTACCCAAAGGAGAAGCTCTGGTTTCAGGATCAGCTTAACCTTTAGTGTCTGCCCCAGGCATCTTTCAGGGTCATGGAAAGTGAGCAGAAGCCACTCTGGAAGGAGCAAGTGGTGAGTAACCTGCACAACGTTTTGGAAGTGTTTAATTCTACTTCGTAGAACATTCCTATGAGGACAGGCTGAAAGAGTTGGGGCTGTTCAGCCTGGAGAAGAGAAGGCTCTGGGGAGACCTTAGAGCTGCATTTCAATACCTGAAGGGCACCTGCAGGAAGGCTGGGGAGAAACTGTTCCAAGGGGCCTGTGGTGACAGGATGAGGGCAATGGTTTGAAACTGGAGCAGGGAGATTTAGGCTGGACACCAGGAAAAACTTCTGCACCATGAGAGTGGTGAAATACTGGAACAGGCTTCCTAGAGACGTTCAAGGTGAGGCTTGGATGTGTCCCTGGACAGCCTGCTCTAGTTGGAGATGTCCCTGCTGACTGCAGAGGTATTGGACAAGATGACCTTCGAGGCTCCCTCCCACCCTGATGCAGTCTGTGAAGGTGGGAATTGCTTGGTTCTAAGCAGAGCCAAGGTGTTACTCAATCCACCTTCTCTACTTGGAATTCCAAGCTCAGATCCATGACACAGCCCTGAGAGCCCTTGTGTAAAGCACTGTGCCCCCCAGCCTCATCCCACTCATAGCATCCTGGAGTGGCTTCGGTTGGAAAGAGGCCTCACAGCTCATCCATGGGCAGGGACACCTCCCACTAGCCCAGGTTGCTCAAGGCCACATCCAGCCTGCTGCTAAACACTTGCAGATACTGCATGCCACTTCTATGGCTCTTGTGGTGCATTAGCTTCCAACAGGCTGCAGTCCCTGTGAACAGGATCCAGTGGCAGAGTCATGGCCCCATTGCTTTGTTTAGATTTGCCCTGGTGTTAAGAAGGTCTGAATTTCAGCACAAGTATTGCAAAGCTTTGGTAATGTCTTCTACAGGCAACCTGGGCCTGGATGGATCCTTTAACAAGCACCACATCACAGAATAGTTTGGGCTGGAAGGGACCTTCAAAGATCCAACCCTTTCTGCACTCAGCAGGGGCATTAACTGTATCAGGTTGGCCAGAGGCCTGTTTAGCCTTACCTTGAGCATCTCCATGGATGAGGCCTCAATCATCTCCTTGGGCAACCTGTGCCAGTGTCTCCCCACCTTCACTGCAAAGAATTTCTTCCTCATCTCCAGTCTCAGTCTCCTCTCCTCATGGAAACAAGGCCAAACTGTTGTGAGGCATGTGGACTCTTCATGAGAGGAGGACAGGAGTGCTGGGACAAAGATGTGATCAATGCCAGTTGTTCCCAGCTGTGAAAGCTCTGGATCACAGAGGAGACATTCCCTATTGCTTTGGAAACTTAAGGGGTTGCTGGTTTGGTTGCAGGATGTGACAGTCTTCGAGGCTGGAAGGTATTTGATGGCAAGAAACTGAAGCTGTTTGGCTCTTGAAGGTTCTGGGAGTCCACTGGGGTTGGAGATGGGTTGTGCTTTATCTCTTCATAATAGAGGAATAGGAGAAAGCCTCCTGAACAGTCCTCACTGTAATACAGGCTGGGAGGTGAGGTCATAGAAAGCAGTCCTGTAGAAAAGGATTTGAGGGAGAAGCTGCACAGCAGCCAGCAGTGGGCACTGGCAGCACAGAAGGCCAAGGGCAGCCTGGGCTGCATCCAAAGCAGCTTGGGTAGGGATGGAGAGAGGGGATCCTGCCTCTCTGCTCTGCTCTGGGGAGACCTCACCTGCAGGCCTGGGGCCAGCTGTGGGCCCTCAATACAGAAAGGACATGGACCTGATGGAACAGGTCCAGAGTAGGGCCAAGAAAATGATCAGGAGATTGGAGCACCTCTGCCTTGAGGACAGGCTGAGGGAGCTGGGGGTGTTCAGAAGGTAAACCTCTGGAGAAACCTTAGAGCAGCCTGCAAATACCCGAAGGAGGCTGCAAGAAGGCTGCAGAGGGACTGTTTGCAAAGGCCTGCAGGGACAGGACAAAGGCAATGGCTTTACACTACAGCAGAGCAGATTTAGATTGGATGTTAGGAACAAGTTCTGCCCCATGAGGGTGGTGGAACACTGCAACAGGTTGCCCAGGGAGGTAGTTGAACATCCCTGAAGATATTCAAGATGAGGCTAGACAGGGCTCTGAGCAACCTGATCTAGTTGAGAATGTCCCTGCTGAGTGTTGGGGGTTGGACTGGATGATCTTGGAGGTCCCTTCCAACCCAGCTCATTTTGTGCTTCTGTGACTTGGCAGAATTATGCCAGGAAAGCCACAAAAAACAAACCCTTGTAAGAGGCTGAATTTGCTGCATTAAAATTCAGAAGTGCAGCAGTCAGTGAATTTGCAACCAAAGAGTCCATCCCTGGCTCAGCAGTAACTAATACAGGCTGGGGCCAGAGTGGCTGAGAGCAGCCAGGCAGAGAGGGACCTGGGGGTGCTGGGAGAGAGGAGCTGCAGCTGAGGCAGCAGTGCCCAGGTGGGCAGCAGAGCCAATGGCATCCTGGGCTGGCTCAGGAGCAGTGTGGGCAGCAGGACCAGGGAGGTTCTTGTGCCCCTGTGCTCAGCACTGCTCAGGCCACACCTTGAGTGCTGTGTCCAGTTCTGGGCTCCTCCATTGCAGAGAGATGCTGAGGTGCTGGAAGGTGTCCAGAGCAGGGCAGCAAGGCTGGGGAGGGGCCTGGAGCAGAGCCCTGTGAGGAGAGGCTGAGGGAGCTGGGGGTGTGCAGCCTGCAGCAGAGGAGGCTCAGGGCAGAGCTCATTGCTGTCTGCAGCTGCCTGCAGGGAGGCTGTAGCCAGGTGGGGTTGGGCTCTGCTGCCAGGCAAGCAGCAACAGAAGAAGGTGACACAGCCTCAAGCTGTGCCAGGGCAGGTTGAGGCTGGATGTTAGGAGGAAGTTGTTGGCAGAGAGAGTGATTGGCATTGGAATTGGCTGCCCAGGGAGGTGGTGGAGTGGCTGTGGCTGGAGGTGTTGCAGCCAAGCCTGGCTGGGGCACTTAGTGCCATGGTCTGGTTGGTTGGGCAGGGCTGGGTGCTAGGTTGGGCTGGCTGAGCTTGGAGCTCTCTTCCAGCCTGGCTGATTCTGTGACTGTGATTCTGTGATCTAGTGTGAGGTGTCCCTGCCTGTGCTGGTTTGAGGCTTACAGGATTATTTTCATGAGAGAAATCGGATGCTAGGCTGTGAAAAGGAAGCAAAGGTGATGTCTGCTGCACTCATAGGCTCTTCCACCCTGCTTGATTCTGTGATTCTGCTTGGCCTTCAGGTTGCTCTCATTCATTGAGTGGTGCTTAATTGTGCTGCTGGATAAAAAAAAACGATGGTGTCTTTAACTCTGTTTTCAGGTCCAAAGTTCAGTGTGGGAGCAGGTGAACAGAAGAGCCCACTGGAAGATGTGCCATCTTCAGACACTGACATCAACTTGGAGATCTCCTTTGCAGAACAGGCAGCTAACCTCAAAGACCTCTCAGGAGGCAAAATCTGCAGGGGTGGAGCAGGGGACACTCTGCTCCCGGTAGGTGTTTCCTCTTTCTGGCTCTTGGCTGGGGCTGGTGGATGAACTTTACCTGACAGGGGGGGAATTAGATTGAGAAGAACATTGTCAGATGCAGCAATGTGAAGATAAACCTTCTTGAGATAGCTCATTTTGGGGAGACCAACAAGGCCAAGTGTAGAATCTTGCATTTAGGAAAGAGCAACTCCATGGACCAGCATAGGATGGGGACTGAGCTGCTGGAGAGCAGCTGTGAGGGAAAGGACCTGGCAGTGCTGGTGGACGAGAGGATGGCCATGAGGCAGCAGTGTGCCCTGGTGGCCAAGGAGGCCAAGGGCATCCTGAGGTGGATTAGAAGGGCAGTGGTGAGTTGGCCAAGAGAGGTTCTCCTGCCCCTCTACTCTGCTCTAGTGAGGCCACATCTGGAATACTGTGTCCAGTTCTGGGCCCCTCAGGTCAAGAAGGACCTCAGGGAACTGCTTGGAAGAGTCCAGCACAGAGCCCCCAAGCTGCTGCAGGTAGTGGAAGCTCTCCTGTGAGGCCAGGCTGAGGGAGCTGGGGCTGGGAGCTGGCAGCAAAGCAGCCTGAGGGCTGCCCTCAGTGCTGTGCTAAGGCTGTGCAGGGCAGTGCTGGGAGGACAGAGCCAGGCTGCTGTCAGAGATGGTTTCCACATCCTTATAGACAGGATTTCCAGTGTTCTGCATTGCACTTGCATTTCTCTGATGAAATTTTGCATGTAGGTGACAGGTTGACCTTGAATGTCTCCAGAGATGGGGTCTACACCACCTCTCTGGGCAGCCTATTCCAGTATTTCACCACCTTACTGTGAAGAAATTGCTCCTGTCCAACTTAAATCTACCCTGATTACTCCAAATCAATACACAAGAAGACCCTCTGAGGCATTTTATTGTTTGTCCTCAGGATCTCTCTCTAGCAGTTCCTGAACATGCAGCAGCTTTGCTGGTGTGAAAAGCAGCTGTTCTTTTTCTCTGGCAGCATATGCAGAGCTGTCTGAGCAAGCACAGCCTGAAGCCACCATGTGTCCCAGGTCTGCAGGCTCCTCTGTAGTAGTGTAGCTCTTCAGACAGGGCCTGCCTCATGCCTCCTGGTTGAAGCATCACTCATGGAGATTGAGAAATGGATTCCAGAGTGTTTGGGTGATGTTTCTTTAGCACAGCCTGTACCAAGGAGGTGCTGGCTGTGCTCTAGCTTCCCTCTGGACACAAGCATTGTGCATACAGTAGCTGGAGTGGTGGCTGGGCTGCTCTTCTCCAGACTGAGAGGCCCCAATTCTCAGTCTTTGCTCAGGTGAGAGGTGTTCCCTAGTGCAGTGGCCCTGCACTGGACCCTCTGTAGCTCTTGAGCTGGGGCACCCAGAACTGGACACATCTCTCCAGCAGCACAAGTCCCCTTCCTGGCTCTCTGTGATGGTTTGGGTGTTCCCCACCCCCCCACACTTAGGAAATCACCCAGACTAGACTCAGCAGCTCTGGAAATGGAATGCAGCTTTATAGTGACAGCTCAGCACAAGGCACAAGCAGATAGTGACAATGCCTACACCTGTAGACAGGAATATGCAGGTTAAAAGGTAATGCAGACACAGCAGCCCTCCCAGAAACCTGAGTCCCCAGGAGGGGCTCCCAACCACCCTTCCACCTTCTCCCACCCCTCTACCTTACCCAGGACCTTGCCTTATATTCAAGGTAAGTTTGGGGGGTGGGCCAGGGGCGTTAGGAAGCAGATGGGTTAGTCACACAGACAGCAGGTTAGGGTAGAGAGAGAGAGAAGTTCAGCCCAAAGCCCAGACAGAGAGCAGCTCTGTTATCTGTGTTTGTGTTCTTGTTCTTACACACCTCAGCAAGCCTATGAGTGAATTAGACCTCACCTTTGTTTTCTTCTCACAGCCTGTAATCGAGTTCTCCTCACCAAAACGTTCTAGCTGGGCTCAAACTAGCACACTCTCAGCTCAGTTGTTGGCATTGCTGTCTGACTGCAGCTGAGCTGTAGTGCAGTAGCAGTGAACCATAATTGAGGATCGTCCCTCTCTAAGAAGAGAGCTCCTTTGTTGTTACCTCTGTGGCAGCCAAGCTGCTGTGTTCTGTGCCTTGTGCAGAGTGCAGCTGTGCATGCTTAGGGCTGTCCAGCAACAGCCATTCCTACCACTGCTGATTGCAGAAGGATGTAGAGGGGGTAAGGGCTGTGGTGGGAGGTGGTTACAGGCAGGACAAAGCCAGTCTGCTTGGAGGTGCACAGCAGAAGAGGATGAGGGTTAGTGGCTTCAAACTGGAAGAAGGTGGATTTAGATTAGACATTAGGAGGAGATGGTGGTGAGACACTGGAAGAGGTTGCTTGGAGAAGTTGAGGAGGCTCCAAGCCTGGAAGTGTTGAAAGCCAGGTTGGATGGGATCTTAAAGCAAGCTGGTGTAGTGAGAGGTGTCCCTGCCCATGGCAGAGGGTTGGAACTGGAAGATCCTGAAGGTCCCTTCCAAACCAAACCAGTTTGTGATTGTGTGACACAAGTGACCACAGAGGAAATTCTGTTATGCAAAGTAGAGGAAGTCCCCATGAGACCATTAAGCACTGGAACAGGAACCCACAGAGCTTACTGGGATGGACAACCCAGGAAGCAACCTGCTCAGGCTTTGAATTTAGCCTCGTTTTGCAGAGCCAGTTGAATTAGATGACCTCCAGGATTGAGCAGGAACCTAAATCCTCCTGTGATTCCAGGCTCATCTGCCTTTCAGCCTGTCTGGGGCATTCTCTGGGGCTGCAGTCAGCACCAGCAGGCTTTGTGGTGAAAGGCTGTGCCCTGAAGGAGGCTGAGGCATTTGTGAGGAGATGGATTCCTGACTCTGCTGCAACCTCTGCTTTCAGAATTACAGGGTGCCGAAGGACAAAACAGGTACCACAAGGATTGGTGACCTGGCCCCTCAGGACATGAAGAAAGTCTACTCCTTAGCACTGATTGAATTAACTGCCCTCTATGACATACTTGGGACAGAATTCAAGCAGCAGAAAGCTGCCAAAATCAAAACCAAAGGTGAGTTGTGTCTCGTGGGGACTGCTTTCACCCCAGCAAGCAAAGGCATCTGCTCCTGTGGGATTCCCCAGCAGAACGTTTGTGCTAATGAATGAACAGTGACTGGAGCTGAGCAGCACTTAGCTCTCTGCAGTGGTGAATGAGAGTGGTCAGGCATTGGAACAGGCTGCCCTGACATCTTCAAGACATGTGTGAATGTAGCACTTGGGGATGTGGTTTAATGCCCATGGTGGAATCCTTGGAAGTGTTTAAGACGAGGGCTTTGAACAACTTGGTCTAGTCCTTGTCTGTGGCAGGGGGGTTGGACCTGAATGATCTTTAATGTCCCTTCCAGCTCCAGCCACTCTGTGTCTCTCTGACGTGGATGTGTGTTGTGTGTTGGATCACAGAATCAGTCAGGGTTGGAAGGGACCACAAGGATCAGCCACTTCCAACCCCCCTGCCATGGGCAGGGACACCTCACACTAGATCAGGCTGCCCAGAGCCTCATCCAGCCTGGCCTTAAACACCACCAGGGATGAAGTTTCCACCACCTCCCTGGGCAACCCTTTCCAGGCTCTCACCACCCTCCTGCTGAATAATTTCTTCCTAACCTCCAGTCTGAATCTCCCCATTTCCAGCTTTGCTCCATTCCCCCAGTCCTGTCACTCCCTGACAGCCTAAAAAGTCCCTCCCCAGCTTTCTCCTAGCTCCCTTCAGATACTGCAAGGCCACAAGAAGGTCACCTGGGAGCCTTCTCCTCTCCAGACTGCACAGCCCCAACTGCCTCAGTCTCTCCTCACAGCAGAGCAGCTCCAGCCCTCTGCTCATCCTCATGGCCCTTCTCTGGACACCTCTCAGCACATCCACAGCCCTCTTGTCCCAGGGGCTCCAGAGCTGGATGCAGTACTCCAGGTGGGGTGTCAGCAGAGTGGAGCAGAGCTGAGGAGAGCCATGAGCAGTGCCCATGCTTTGGTGTGAGAATACTGTGTTACATCATAGAGTCAGCCCTAGGTGCCACCGTGGGAAAGCTGTGTGTGGCCTGCAGTGACTGTGCTCATAGCTCCTGCTCCTGGGGAGCTGGCACAGGGGCAGCAACGTTTGGCTTTGCAGCAGGGCGAAGGCTGCAGATGGCTGGTGAGGAGGGAGAAGGTGCCAGGGAGCTGCTGCTCCACACTGATAATTTGAGTGGTCTGCACAGGAGCTGAGCTGCAGGCACCCAGCACAGACAGTTATGCACAAGGAAAAAATTGCAGCAGCTCCAGTTTTTGTTATGAGTAAACATCTGGAGGTGGCACCTGGGGACATGGTTTAATGGCCATGGTGGTGCTGGGTGGGTGGTTGGACTGGATGATCTTTCCAGCCAAATCAAAGCTCTGATTCTGTGATCTGTTGGCTGTTCCCCTTTGTGCTTGAGTGTGTAAAGACAATGGAAAGAGAATTCTTCTGGGGGCTGCTGTGCTGTGCCCAGCCCTGCCTTTCTGTTGGCCTCCTACAGCCTGTTTCTGCCACTTCCTCTCGGTAGAAACTGTTGTGATTGACAAGATATAAATATGGATGTCAAGAGGGAGGGGACAGCCTCTGCTCACCTGTGCCCTGGGGTAGGACAAGGGCAGTGGATGGAAACTGCAGCACAGCAAGTTGCACCTCAACATGAGAAAGAGCTCCTTGACTGTAAGGGTCCAGAGCCCTGGCACAGGCTGCCCAGAGAGGCTGTGGAGTCTCCTTCTCTGGAGCCTTTCCAGCTCGCTCTGGATGTGTTCCTGTGTGCCCTGCACTGGATTCTGTGGTCCTGCTCTGGCAGGGGGTCAGACTCGATGATCTGTGGAGGTCCCTTCCAGCCCCTGACATCCTGTGAGCCTGGGAAGATTGAGAGTGAAGCTGTGTGTGTGGGCACTGACTGCTCGTGTGACTCCCCTCCTGCTGTATGGGCAGACTCCTGCTAGCAGTGATGCAAGAGCTCCCTGCTTTGGCACTGGAACTGCTGTTTCTTTGGCAAATACCAGAGTCCCTCAAGGGCTGACAGCTTTTTAGTAATTACAGCTGTTGAGTCTTGGCACAGCATCACAGCAAGAGCAGTGTTTAGCTCCGGGCAGTGCTGTTTGAGGAGAATTGCACAGACAGCAATTAGCAGCTGCTGAGAGCAGCTCTGTGTCAGCAGGCTCTGGGACAGTCCTTACCGGTGTAGCTCTCTTTCAGGGCTCATTCACTTAGAATTACAGAATGTCAGGGGCTGGAAGGGACCTCCGAAGCTCAGCCAGGCCAACCCCTGCCAGAGCAGATCACACAGGAACACATCCAGGCAGCTCTTGAATATCCCCAGGAGACTCCACAGCCTCCCTGGGCAGCCTGTGCCAGGCTCTGTCACCCTCACAAGGTAAAAATTCCTCCTCATGTTTAAATGAAACCTCCTGTGCCTCAGCTTCCTCCATTGCCTCTTTTCCTGTCGCTGGCATCACCCAGCAGAGCCTGGCCCCAGCCTCTGGCACTCACCTTTGCATCGTTATAAACATCGATGAGGTCACCTCTCAGTCTCTTCCTCTGCCAGCAGCACAGCCCCAGCTCCCTCAGGCTCTCCTTGTAAGAGATGTTCCATTCCCTTCAGCATCTTTGTGACTCTGTGCTGGGCTCTCTTGTGTTTGACTTGGCCATAAACACATCAAGTTCCACCTCCTTGAAGTCCAAAGACAGTTTTCCACCAAGGTCAGGTTCCCTCAGCTTGCCTTCCATTTCTCAGTGCTTGCCCTGCCTTAGCACTCTTGCAGAGGCTGTTTCCTAACTGTGGCTTTTGCTTTTGTTTCGATAAAACAGCAGGCACAGCAGGGCACCTGTGCCCTGGGACAGCACCAGGGACAGTGGAAGGAAACTGCAGCACAGGAAGTTCCACTTCAACATGAGAAAGAACTTCTTTACTCTAAGGGTCCAGAGCCCTGGCACAGGCTGCCCAGAGAGGCTGTGGAGTCTCCTCTGGAGCCTTTCCAGCCCTGTCTGGATGTGTTCCTGCGTGACCTGTGCTAGGTTCTATGGCTCTGCTCTGGCTGGGGGGGAGGGGAGTTGGACTTGAGAGTCTCCAGAGGTCCCTTCCAAGCAGTGCTGTCCTGTGGAAACCCCTTCAGCAAGATGGTGAGCTTGCTGTGCTGCTGCTGGTGGCTCATGCAGAAGCACCAGTGTGGGAAAGCTGCTTTCAAACCCACAGTGAGAGAAGTGCTCAGGGTAGCTGCTGGGTGGGAAAGCACCAGTGTGGGAAAGCTGCTGGTACTGAGAGAATGGTTGGGGATGGAAGGGACCTTAAAGCTGATCCAGTTCCAACTCCCTGCCATGGGCAGGGACACCTTCCACTAGCTCAGATTGCTCAAGGCTTCATCCAGCCTGGCCTGGAACACTTCTAGGGAGGGAGCAACCACAACCTCCCTGGGCAACCCATGCCAGTGTCTCACCACCCTCACGGGGAAGAATCTCTTCCTCATCTCCAGTCTCACTCTCTTCTCTCCCAGCTCACAGCCATTGTCCCTCATCCTGGCACTCCCAGCCCTTGTCAGAAGTCCCTCCCTAGCTCCCTTCAGGTACTGGAAGGCTGCTCTGAGGTCTCCCTGGAGCCTTCTCCAGGCTGAAATCCCCAGCTCTCCCAGCCTGTCCACACAGGGGACGTTCTCCAGCCCTCTCATCATCTTCGTGGCCTCCCCTGGACTCACTCCAGCCTTGCATCTGTTTCATTCCAGTAGCCAAATGTCTAGATCATTTCCTCATGCCATTTGCATGTTAATTACAGTAGTTTGCAGTGAGTGATCTCAGCAGGGTGATCAGCATCACCCCCACGCTGCACACTGGGAGCATGCAGATGGCTCACTTTGCCTCACTCTGCCCCAGGATATGTTGCTGGCAATTCGAAGTCAAACCAGAAGACTCCTGGTCTATGGCTGCAGGCAGAGGTGAACGAATCCTCGTGGCCAGAATGCTTTGAGCAGTAACTTGATTGCCAAAGGCATTCCAGCACTTTGATCAGCAGCTCTGGGTGTACAGGATGGGCTCAGCACTGCAGGACTGTGGGGCTATGGCATCATCACAGGCATCACAAGGGGTGGGGATAATGTCTCTGTGTCCTTTGCTTTGTTCTTCAGACTCTGGCTTGTTTGGTGTCCCACTGTCAGTTTTACTGGAGCAGGACCAGAAGAAGGTGCCAGGAACCAGGATTCCACTGATTTTCCAAAAGGTAAATTGGCACAAACGAGTCAGCTCCTTCCAAGTGTGGTGGTTTGGGTGTTCCCTGCCTCCTCCCACTTTGGAAATCACCCAGACTAGACTCAGAGGCTCTGGAAATTGAATGAAGCTTATTATTTCCAGCTCAGCTCAATAGAGAAGCAGATAGTTACAGCATATACAGTTACAGACAGAAATGGACAAGGTGAAAGGCAATGCAGAGACATAGCAGCCCTCCCAGAAACCTGAGTGCCCAGGAGGGGCTCCCAACCACCCTTCCACCTTCTCCCACCCCTCTCTACCTCACCCCAGTCCCAAGGGAGAATGCAGGTTCAGCCAGGGGGTTAGGAAGCAAAGTGGATTAGTCAGAGAGATGGCAGAGAGGCTGGAGAGAAAGAAATGCAGCTCAGAGCTCCACAGCAGAAGTGCCTTATCTATGTTTGGATTCTTGTTCTTATACATCTCAGCAAGCCTGTGAGTGAAGTAGACATCACCATTGTTTCTCTTTCACAGCCTGTGATCTGGTTCTTCTCACCAAATCTAGCTAGCTAGCTTCAAACTAGCACAGCAAGTGACAAACAAATAGAACAAATAGCAGCTGCTCCTGGATGTGTTTGCTCCCTGGTGCACGGTTTGCAGTTTGTCCAGAGAAGGGCAGCAAGGCTGGGGAGGGGCCTGGAGCACAGCCCTCTGAGGAGAGGCTGAGGGAGCTGGGGGTGTGCAGCCTGCAGCAGAGGAGGCTCAGGGCAGAGCTCATTGCTGCCTGCAGCTGCCTGCAGGGAGGCTGTAGCCAGGTGGGGTTGGACACTGCTGCCAGCCAAGCAACAACAGAAGAAGGGGACACAGCCTCAAGCTGTGCCAGGGCAGGTCTAGGCTGGATGTGAGGAGGAAGTTGTTGTCAGAGAGAGTGATTGGCATTGGAATGGGCTGCCCAGGGAGGTGGTGGAGTGGCTGTGCCTGGAGGTGTTTGAGAGGAGGCTGCATGAGGCACCTAGTGCCAGGGGTTAGTTAATTGGAAGGAGTTAGGTGCTAGGCTGGACTGGATGATCTCAGAGGTCTTTTCCAGCCTGGTTAATGCTGTGGCCCTGTGGCTCTCTGTATTACTCTGACCAATCAACCTTGCTCTAACTTCTACTTCCACCTTCATTTGCACACTCAGTAAATGTGCTGCTTTGCTTTGTGTCAGATGTTTGGTGAGTTCATAGCTTTGTAGACTCATGGAATGGTTTGGGTTAGAAGGCACCTTCAAGATCATCCAGTTCCAACCCCCTGCCATGGGCAGGGACACCTCCCACCAGCCCAGGTTGCCGAAGGCCTTGGCCAACCTGGTCCTGAACACCTGCAGGGAAGTTGCAGTTGCCCAAACCCAACCCAGGTGCAGGACCTTGCATTTTGTATTGGCCTTGTGAGGTTCTCCTCAGTCCCTCTCTCCTGCCTGTCCTGGTCCCTCTGGCTCCATCTCATCCTTCAGACTTACCAGCTGCACCACTCAGCTTGGTGCCACCTGCACACTTGCTGAGGGTGCCTTGGCCTTGCTCTGCTGCCAGTACAACCCAAAAATTAACTCTGTCCCATTTCTTCTGCTTGTTCTCTCCAGCACAAACTTTCCAAGAGACGTTCTAGAAGTTCAAAAATTAACTTCTCTGTGCCTTGCTCATCACTGAAGTGGCACAGATGAAGCCAAGTGTAAGGCTGCTTAATTAAACCAGAACATAATAGATACCCTTAATCCACAGCACCTTTGTGTGCAGCAGGTGAGGGTGGCAGGCAGTGCTCTGATCTCAGCTGGCTGCAGCCAGTGACCAGCTTTGTATTAGGTTTTGTTTTCTTTTAACCAAGGGAAATACACCAGAGGAGCTCCTTTAGTGCTGCTTTTTAACCCTGTGGCTTTCTCTGTGTGCTGTTCTTGATGGCATTTATCAGTTACATAACCCCAGTGGTAGGTAAACACTCTGCAGTCTCTGCAACTGGAGAAAACACAACTGAGTTGCCTCATTTTTCTTTCTGGAGAGCTGGGCCAGGAAGGTATTTAACCAAGGCACTGCCCTAGTTAAACAGTGAGAACAATTGGTGCTGAGATGATGTCAGCAGCTTTTGGCATTTACAGATTTGGTTTGGATAAGTGCTCTTAGATCCATCCTTCATATCTGTCAGAGGAACAAGACTTAGGATTCCCAAGTATTCTAAGCAGTTTTACATCATTTCTACTAACTAAGCCATCTGCAGACTGCTGAGGTTGGTTGGGGACTGTCAGTAGTTGCTGCCCTGGGGCTTCTTTAAAGCCTGAAATTGGAATGGTAGAATCACAGAATGGCTCAGGTTGGGAGAGACCTCAGAGATCACAGTATCACAGTACCACAGTATCATCAGGGTTGGAAGAGACCTCCCAGATCATCAAGTCCAACCCTTTAGCACAGAGCTCAAGGCCAGACCATGGCACCAAGTGCCACGTCCAACCTTGCCTTGAAGTGCCCCAGGGAGGGCGACTCCACCACCTTCCCAGGCAGCCCATTCCAGTGTCCAATGACTCTCTCAGGGAAGAACTTTCTCCTCACCTCCAGCCTAAATCTCCCCTGGCACAGCCTGAGGCTGTGTCCTCTTGTTCTGGTGCTGGCCACCTGAGAGAAGAGAGCAACCTCCTCCTGGCCACAACCTCCCCTCAGGTAGTTGCAGACAGCAATAAGGTCTCCCCTGAGCCTCCTCTTCTCCAGGCTAACCAATCCCAGCTCCCTCAGCCTCTCCTCGTAGGGCTGTGCTCAAGGCCTCTCCCCAGCCTCGTTGCCCTTCTCTGGACACACTACACAAGCATCTCAATGTCCTTCCTAAACTGGGGGGCCCAGAACTGAACACAGCACTCAAGATGTGGTCTAAGCAGTGCAGAGTACAGGGGCAGAATGACCTCCCTGCTCCTGCTGGCCACACCATTCCTGATGCATCCAGTTCAGAGGCAGGGACACCTCTCAACTAGACTTGGCTGCTCAAGGCCTCATCCAAACTGGCCTTGAACACCTCTAGGCAGGAGGCAGCCACCACCTCCCTGGGCAACCTGTTTCAGTATCTCACCACACTCATAGTGAAGAACTTCTTTGTAATATCCTGTCTAACCTCAGTCTAACCTCTCTCAGCTTCCAACCGTCACCCCTTGGCCTGTCTCTAGACACCCTCGGGAAAAGTCCCTCTGCAGCCTTCCTGCAGGATCCCCTCTGGTGTTGGAAGGTCACTGTTAGGTCCCCCCTAGAGTCTTCTCTTCCGCAGGCTTTGCACCCCCAGCTCCCTCAGCCTGTCCTCGCAGCAGAGCTGCTCCAACCCTTGCATCACCTTTGTGGCCTCCTCTGGCCTCACTCCAGCAGCTCTGTGTCCTTCTTGTGCTGGGGTCAGCAGAACTGGAGGCAGGACTGGAGGTGAGCAGAGCGAAGGGGCAGAGTCCCTCTCTTGCCCTGCTGGGCTGCCTGAGGGCACTGCTGGCTCCTGGGGAGCTGCTCAGCACCCAACACTCCCAGAGCTTTTCCTTAGTTCTCTAGTAAAGTCCTGAAGAAGAGTCTTTGTGAGAAGGTTACTGCTGCTCCTCTGGTGTTACTGCAGCTGCTTTGGTTCAGAGGCACTTTAACAAGGGTAGTAACTGGGATTTATTTTTGAAGCCAGAAAATCTGCTTCTGCCTGTGGAGGAGACTTGAGGGAGCTTTAACAATGCAGCTTTCTTTTGTAATAAAGTAGACAAGCTCTTCTTTAACCATGTCCACAAACCAGGCAAGAGCCATGGCAAAGGTTTTGTTCTGCACCTACAGCTGCAATCCATTTGTAAAGTGTGTGTGTGTCTGTCTGCTTGTCAGAGATGTGCAGGCACAGATCTGTCTGCTTGTCAGAGATGTGCAGGCACAGATGCACACACACAATCACAGCATCAACCAGGTTGGAAAAGGCCTTGGAGATCATTGAGTATCTAACACCTAATTAACAAACCCCTGGCACCAAGTGCCTCATGCAGCCTTCTTTTAAACACCTCCAGGGATGGGCACTCCACCACCTCCCCGCGCAGCCCATTCCAATGCCAATCTCTCTTGCTGTGAAGAACTTCTTCCTAACACGCAGCCCGCACCCGTCCTGGCAGAGCCTGAGGCTGTGCCTCCTGTTCTGTCCCTGGGTGCCTGGGACCAGAGACCAACCCCACCTGGCCACAACCCCCCCAGATACAAAGGAAGGCTCCAATAATCAGAACGATCTACTAATGGTTTTCAAGTGACACCTTCAGTGATGCAGTGTGGTTTGTGTTTGACAGCTGATCGCCCAGATAGAGGAAGCAACTCTGGAAACAGAAGGACTTCTCAGAATACCAGGAGCTGCAACAAGGATAAAGGTAAACCGTTGCACAGTTTCTCCGCACCCCCCAGGGCGTCTCTGTGCTTGCTGATTTCACATTGCCATGCATTTCACACTGCCGTGCATTTCACACCAGGCTGCTACAGAACTCCTCACAAACGGAGGGCAAAAGCTCTTCACAAAGGAATCTGAGTTGTATTAGCTACAAAGCTGATGGTTTCTCTCTGGAGTTCTGGGGAGAAGATTGGAGTTCAAGTCTGCAGGAGAGTCAAGGCTGTGTTTGAAATTGAGTTTGGCTGAAATCTCTTTTAATTCTTGCCAGGAGCTTGCCAGCCTTTTGCTTTTCCCGTGGACCAGATTGATCAGCCAGGTCATGCAACACTTCAGCCACAGCCTTCCTCCTCCCTTCCTCCCCGGCGTGTGAGCCTGTTTTGACAGCCAGCTTTACCTGTGTTTAGGGCAAGGCAGCAGCTGCACTGCAGCACCTCTCACACTGATGTTTCTGAGCAGCAGTATATCTCAGCTCCCTGTCCCTCACTGGCACCTCCCTGCGCACCAGCACTTTGCAGAGCAAGTGCCAGCCACAAGCAGGCTCTGCCCTGGCATTTGCCTGAATGCAGGAAGCTAACTGGAGGGTATGAGTCATGCCACGTGTTAAAAAGATGATCTGAGCTGGCCTTAAATTCAGAACAGAAAGGACTGTTTAAGTGGATTCAGCTGTCTGAAGACATCTGCCAGTGTCTGCCCTGGGTCCAGCAGCTGCTCCTTCAGAAACAACTGAAAGAAGGGAAAATTGTGGCCCTTGGGTTTGTGCAGCTGCCACTGGCTCCTGTGTTCTTGCAGATCTCATAGGTTCACAGAATCATATCATGGTTTGGGATGGAAGGCACCTCAAAGATCTTCCAATCCCAGCCCCCTGCCATGAGCAAGGACACCTCCCAGCAGCCCAGGGTGCTCCAGGGCTCATCCAACCTGGCCTTGACTGCCTCTAGGAAGAGGTATCCACAGCCTCCCTGGGCAGCCTGTGCCAGTGTCTCACCACCCTCACTCTCAACAATCTCTTCCTCATCTCCACTCTCACTCTTCCCTCTCCCAGCTCAAAGCCATTGTCCCTTGTCCTGTCACTCCCAGCCCTTGTCAGAAGTCCCTTCCCAGCTCTCCTGGAGCCACTTCAGGTACTGGAAGGCTGCTCTGAGCTCTCCCTGGAGCCTTCTCTTCTCCAGGCTGAACAGCCCCAGCTCTCCCAGATTGACTCCACTGGGGAAGTTCTCCAGCCCTCTGATCATCTTCATGGCCTCCTCTGGACCCTCTCCATCAGGGCCATATCCTCCTTGTGTTGAGGGCCCCAGCCCAGGACACTGTGCTCCAGAGGAGGTCTCAGCATAGCAGAGGAGCAGAATCCCCTTTCTCAGCAGCACCTGCAGTTAGTGATACATCAGCTGTCCCTTTCCCCCCCCTCCTTTCAAAGCCTGGGTAGTACCTGCTGTGTATCTGATGCATGGCTTCCAGCAGCCAGGTGCTATTGGTGCTCTCTCTGCTGCCTTTCAGAGCCTTTGCCAAGAACTGGAAGCAAAATTTTATGATGGGACCTTCAACTGGGAAAACGTCAAGCAGCACGATGCAGCAAGCCTGCTGAAGCTCTTCATCCGGGAGCTGCCTCAGCCACTCCTCACTGTGGAGTACCTCAAAGCTTTCCAGGATGTACAGAGTGAGTAGAATCCTTTGCCTCAGCTGGCAGCGCAGAGAGGGGCCTCTGCCAGAGCAACAGTTTCACTCATCATGTCAGACCTGGATATGCATTGAAGACCAATCTGGCTCCTAAAGACCAGGAGTGTTTTGGTGCTCTGCAAAGAGCTTTTGTCACCTGTTTTGGTAGAATCATAGAATGGGTTAGGTTGGAGGAGACCTCAAAGAGCATCCAGTTCCAACCCCCTGCCATGGGCAGGGACACCTCCCACAAGAACAGGCCTCTCAAGGCCTCATCCAACCTGGGCCTGAGCACCTCCAGGGAGGTTGTGGAGCACAGAAGCGCAGAATGTGATCTTTGATCACATTGGGTGCTTCTGTGCTCCACAACCTCCCTGGGCAACCTGTGCTAGTCTCTCACCACCCTCAACCTGTGCCAGTGTCTCACCACCCTCACTGCAAACAACTTCTTCCTAACATCCACTTTCAATCTCCCCTCTGCCACTTCAAACCCATTCCTCCTCCTCCTGGCATCACAAGACCTTGTCAATAGTCCCTCCGCAGCTCTCCTGTAGCCCCTTTCAGATCCTGCAAGGCCACTCCAAGCTCTCCTGGAAACCTTCTCTTCTCCAGGCTGCAGAGCCCAAACTCTCTCAGCCTGTCCTCAGAGCAGAGCTGCTGCAGCCCTCTCAGCATCTTGGTGGCCTCCTCTGGACTGGCTCCAACACTTCCATGTCCTGCTTGTGTTGGAGGCTCCAGAACTGCACCCAGGACTGCAGGTAGGGTCTCAGGAGTGCAGTTTACACATGAAAAGAA
Source organism: Pogoniulus pusillus (assembly GCF_015220805.1). Classification (NCBI taxonomy): domain Eukaryota; kingdom Metazoa; phylum Chordata; class Aves; order Piciformes; family Lybiidae; genus Pogoniulus; species Pogoniulus pusillus. Next base: position 13,914,325 of record NC_087296.1, on the reverse strand, counting down.
AGCTCACTGCCTCTCTGTGCTGGGATGTTCCTGATGGTCCTTAGGGGGTGTAGATGGGTCATAAAGAAACTCTGATGGTATCAGTTCATAACCTGTGCTTGCCTCAAAAGAACACAAGAGCAGAGATCTATCAGTGCTGCAGAAAATCTAACACATGTTCATTTGTGCTGTTTAACTTTCCCTGGTGTACATGGATGCAGTGCCCTCAACAGAGAGTCATGGCCTGGGCCAGAAGGGACCTTCAAGGTCATCCAATTCCAACCCCCCAGCCATGGGCAGGGACTCCTCCCACCAGCCCAGCTTGCTCAAGGTGTCGTCCAACCTGGCCTTGAGCATCTCCAGGGAGGGGACATCCACAGCCTCCCTGGGCAACCTGTGCCAGTGTCTCACCACCCTCACTCTAAAGCATTTCTTCCTCATCTCCACTCTAGGTCTCCCCTTCTCAAGCTTAAATCCATTTCCCCTCATCCTGTCAAAGCAGAACAGTCAGAGCTGCTGATCATCCCTGCTCCCTTGGGATCAAATCCCTGTGAAAATGTTCTCCTTGCCAACTGCTCACCCAAACAGCAAACACAGCAGCTGCAACTGGGAGAGAGCAGTTGGTGATGATGAGTCAGGAGTGAGAACACCCCCACAGGAACTCCCCAGCCAGCATAAGAGCTTCAAAACATCCACTGCCCTGGTTTGCAGGCAAGGAGACTGCTCATTTCTAAGGGCACTTCCAGGGAGTTCCCAGGGACAGACTGTTCTCTAATCCTGAGGCCTGTGGCAGCCTCCAGGCTAGGAGCTGCCTTTCAGTGCCATTCAGTTGGTTCCATTCAGGCTGGTGCTGGAGGCTGCTGCAGGGGAGCGTTGATTGTGCAGTACTGAGCAGCAGGCTGACCAGAAGACTCCAATAGTGCTGGCAGCAAACTGCTCCTCAGCATTGTTCCACTTATCAGATGCCAGTTGGAGTCAGGAGGGTTTCTGCTTGCCACTCCTGAGCTTTCTGTGCCATTCTGAAGGCTTCTGTGGGTTTACCTACACAGCAAATCACAGAATGCCAGGTTGGAAGGGACCCCAAGCATCACCTTTAAATGCTGAGAGGCCAGGATCCAGTGATGCAGAACAGACAGAGCACCTCATAGTCTCCCTTTAAGCTGCCTGCCAGCCTGGGTGGTTGTATGTGTTGAGGTCAGGTGGCAGAGAAGGGACAGGTTGGTGGCAGTTACCACTGTGTCTAAGCAGTGTTAGAACAACTGACCTCAAACAATTGAATGTCTTCATTGCAGCCTTTCACAAGGCCAGAATTCCATCACTGTTCAGGTGAGGAGGCAGAACTCCCTAAGTAAAGAATGGTCATTGTTTTGCAGTTGTAATTTTGCTTCCTTTCCCAGGAAGGAAGTTGGTTCTTGTTGCTTCTTGAGTGCTCTGATGGAGTGGCCTGGAGCTGAATCTAAGCCTCACTTCCAAAGTCTGTCTTTCCAGAGCAGGCAGATACACTGCTCCCAGGGCTTGCCAGTTTGAAGTGGCTGTGTAATATCTCACTCATTTTCCCAGAGCCTTCATTTTTATTGTTGTGGAATCACTAAGGTTGGAAAAGACCTCCAGGATCATCAGCCCAGCACCGCCGTGAGGAATAAACCATGGCCCACGGTGCCAGGGCCACACCTTCCCTGAACGCCTCCAGGCATGGGGACTCCACCACCTCCCTGGGCAGCCTCTGCCAATCCATGACCACTCTTTCCAGAAAGAAACTGTCCCTCATGCCCACCCTAAACCTCCCCTGGTGCAACTTGAGGCCGTTTCCTCCTGTCCTGTCGTAAGTTACAGGGGAGAAAGAAGTGGTGGAAAGTAGTCTGTGAGGGCTTTGGATGCTTTTTATCAGTGAACTTTTGTTCAGGATCTCCCAAGTGGATTTGGATTCCCCATCCCTGGAGGGGCTTCAAAGCCATGGGGATGTGGTGGTAAGGGACCTGGTTTAGGGGTGACCTGACAGTGCTGGGTTGGACTTGATAATCTGAAAGGTCCCCTCCAACCAAATCAGTTCTAGGGTGAAATGTATTTGGAGTAGCTGAGTGGGAGTCCCAGCTGAAGAACAGCCCTGGTGCATTTGAAAGGCAGTGCTAAAGCTCTGCTGAGGGCAGTTCCCTCCTTCTCTTGTGCTGGGAGCCTTGGCAAGAGCAGACTCATCAGAGCCCTAGAGCATGACAGGAGGAACTTCAGTGCAGGGCTTGAACTTGCTGCTACTCCACGCAGCCAGAATAGGAGGTGCCAGAACTCCTGCTGCACACTGCCAGAACTCTCCTAGGAGCTGGAGGATCGTGGGGATGCACTCACCCTGCACACAGCACTGAGCACTGGGCAGAAGGCAGAGCTGATGTCTCCTCTCTTTACAGCTTTGCCACGTTCCATGTGGCACTCACTGCTCAGAGTGTGTCAGGCTGCCCTGCTCCTGCCTTTGTCCCTCTGCAGCTGCCACGGGGACCTGCCTGTCTCAGCAACACGTGGACTTCACTCATCCTGCACGGGTGACCTGGGAGGCCACACAAGTGCTGAGGCAGTCAGAGAAGCTGCGAGAGCAGCTTCAGATGTCCTCTTTCCCTGTCGGGGCAGAGGGAGGGACCAATGGTTGTCTGCAAACCACAGAATCACAAGGCAGCTAGAAAGAGTGCCAGGACACTGCTCAGTCATCCAGCAACCCCAGCCCCAAGAGAAGAGCTGGGAATGAGTGTGAGAACCCAGGCAGCTGCCAGCCCTTTGGCATCCTGTGGCAGTTCTCTGCCTGCTCCTATTCAGCATTCCGTGAGCGGTTTGCACTTGGGTGCTGGAACATGTCCAGAGCAGGGCAGCAAGGCTGGGGAGGGGCCTGGAACACAAACCCTATGAGGAGAGGCTGAGGGAGCTGGGGGTGTGCAGCCTGCAGCAGAGGAGGCTCAGGGCAGAGCTCATTGCTGTCTGCAGCTGCCTGCAGGGAGGCTGTAGCCAGGTGGGGTTGGGCTCTTCTGCCAGGCAGCCAGCAACAGAAGAAGGGGACACAATCTCAAGCTGTGCCAGGGGAGGTTGAGGGTGGATGTTAGGAGGAAGCTGTTGTCAGAGAGAGTGATTGGCATTGGAATGGGCTGCCCAGGGAGGTGGTGGAGTTGCTGTCCCTGGAGGTGTTCAAGTAAAGCCTGGATGAGGCACTTAGTGCCATGGTCTGGTTGCTTGGCCAGGGCTGGGTGCTAGGTTGGGCTGGCTGAGCTTGGAGCTCTCTTCCAACCTGCTTGAGCCTGTGATTGGGGATGTTGCTTTGGGGAGGATAAAAGACAACTTCAGACACTGAGGTTTGTGTGCTTCACTTGGCAGATCTTCCAACAAGGAAACAGCAACTGCAAGCTTTGAATCTTTTGGTTCTCCTTCTACCTGAAGCCAACAGAGACACTCTGAAGGTTAGAGCTGCTGACACTTTCCCCCTGCACAAATATTTTGTCTGTGTTTAACAATAATTGCTTTTCAGCTCCTGGTTAATGCTGAGCTTGGTGATTCTTCCTCTTTTCATATTTCACAGAGCATCACTGAAAAAAAAAAGCCCTTTGGACCCTAATTCCTTCCAAATGCCTTTCCCAGAATGTGACTTGAGATTTTTCCAGGAGATTGCAATAATGAGCTCCCAGTGAGCAACCTTTTCTCTTACAACTTTTGTTCCCTTTTTGGTTTTGGGTTGGTTTTGTTTTTTTTTTTTCCTCAGCTGTCATTATTTTCAGTGCAGTTTCAGAGTTTGCTTTTTTGAAATGGCCTTAGCTCTTCATTTTGATTCTCCTCTTTTTCTCTCTGCTGTTTGTTTCTGCTCTCATTAAATGAGAAAATTGGCACTGCCTGCTGGTGTTTGGAGCACATCAGATGGAGTGTTCCAGTGTGGGCCTGGCCTTTTGTAGCAAAGCTGTGCAGCTTTTTCAGAGTAGCTCTAACTCTTAGGGTTTCTACAACCAAAAATGAACTGTCAGGATTTGAAGAAGGATTCACAGGTTCACAGAATGGTTTGGGTTGGAAGAGACCTTCAAGATCATCCAGTTCCAGCTCCCTTGCCATGGGCAGGGACACCTCCCACTGGTCTTGAACACCTTCAGGGAGGTTGTGGAGCACAGAAGCACCCAATGTGATCTTTGATCACATTGGGTGCTTCTGTGCTCCACAACCTCCCTGGGAAACCTGTGCCAGTGTCTCACCACCCTCAACCTGTACCAGTGTCTCACCACCCTCACTCTCAGTTTCTTCCTCCTCTTCAGTCTCAGTCTCCCCTCTCCCAGCTCAAAGCCATTGTCCCTTGTCCTAGCCCTTGGAATAAGTCATAGAATCTCAAAAATGTCAGGGCCAAAAGGGACCTCTAGGATCAATCATTTCAGTTCCAACCCCTCCACCATGGGCAGGGACACCTCACACTAGAGCAGGTTGCTCAGAGACACATCCAGCCTGGCCTTAAACACCTCCAGGGATGAGGCTTCCACCATCTTCCTGGGCAACCCCTTTCAGGCTCTCAGCACCCTCATGCTGAAGAACTTCCTCCTAACATCCAGTCTGACTCTCCCCATTTCCAGCTTTGTTCCATTCCCCCCAGTCCTGTCACTGCCTGACAGCCTAAAAAGTCCCTCCCCAGCTTTCTTGCAGCCCCCTCTCAGGATGCAGAACATCTATTTCAGGCAGAAATAGAATACCAGGTTGGAGGGAACCTCAGGGCTCATCTAGTCCAACCTTTGCTGGGAAAAGCAGAGTCTGGATGAGGTGGCCCAGCACTCTGCCCAGTTGAATTGTGTAAGTGTCCAGTGCTGGGCCCTCCCCTGCTTCCTTGGGCAGATGAGTCCAGAGGCTACTTGTCTGCATTCTGAAGGAAAACGTTCCTCTTAAGGTCCTATTAGGTTTTGTTGTTTAAAAATCACTTTCTCTTTGAGTCTGTTTATGGTGTGGGGTGAGTCAGGAGAGCTCCTGAGCTGAGTTACAAGTACCTGGAAGGGAATGAATTGCAGATTCCCAGTTTCTAAGTGGCTGCCTGTCATTGCCACTGCAGTGCTGTGCTCACCAGTTGCTTACCTCACACAACCAGGCACTCCATGTGTCTGTAACCATGACAGCTGGCACTGCAGCCTTTGCTTTCAGTGTGAGAGGAGCCAACAGGAGTGTTTGCACATCTGTGGGATGCTGCTTCTGCACTGACATAATGGGGAAAACCTTCCTGGGCAGAGATTCGAAGAAGCTTGAATGGTTTGGGGAATATTATCCACAAAAATCATCATGGACTGGTTTGGGTTGAAAGGACCTTAAGTGTCATCCAGTTCCAACTCTCCTACCACGGGAAGGGGCACTTCCTACTAGCCCAGGTTGCTCAAGGCCTCATCTGACCTGGCCTTGACCACCTAATGATTTACTCATTACTTAAAGGAAATGTAACCTGCACTGCAGTCCTGTGAACAGTTCACCTTTCCCAGAGTCACAGAATGGGAGGGACCTCTGGAAATCATCCAGTCCAACCCCCTGCCAGAGCAGCATCCCCCAGGGCAGGGCACACAGCAACACATCCAGGTAGGTCTGGAAAGTCTCCACAGAAGGAGACTCCACAGCCTCTCTGGGCAGCCTGCTCCAGGCTCCAGCACCCTCACACCAAACAAGTTTCTCCTCATCTTGAGGTGCAACTTCCTGGGTCCCAGTTTGTGTCCATTGCTGCTTGTCCCATCCCAGGACAGCACTGCACAGAGCCTGGCCCCTGCTTCTTGTCCCCCAGCCCTCAGCTCTTTGTAACCATTGCTCAGATCCCCTCTCAGCCTTCTCCTCTCCAGGCTACCCAGCCCCAGGGCTCTCAGGCTGTCTCTTACTGGTTGCCTCCAGTGGGCTTTTGTTAGGACTGAAAAGCTTTTCCCAGAGGCCTGTGGTGTTGTGTTTCCCTGGGAGCTGTAAGCTCTGCTGTTGTTTCAGGTCCTGCTTGAGTTCCTCCAGAGGGTCATTGATCATCGAGACAAGAACAAAATGACGCTGAAGAACGTCGCCATGGTGATGGCCCCAAACCTCTTCACCTTCCATGCCTTTCCCTCCAAGACCATTGAGCAAAGAGAGTTTGTTATGGCAGCTGGGACAGCCACTGTCATGCGCTTCATGATCCAGTACCAAAGCCTGCTCTGGACAGTGAGTATCTTGGGGAGGGCAGGGGAGGGGCATGAATTCCTTCATACAATCAGCCAGGTTGGAAGAGACCTCCAAGCTCTGCCAGTCCAACCTAGCACCCAGCCCTGGCCAAGCAACCAGACCATGGCACTAAGTACTCAGCTCACACCCTGGGTGCTGTGTCCAGTTCTGGGCTCCTCCATTCAAGACAGATGTTGAGGTGCTGGAAGGTGTCCAGAGAAGGGCAGCAAGGCTGGGGAGGGGCCTGGAGCACAGCCCTGTGAGGAGAGGCTGAGGGAGCTGGGGGTGTGCAGCCTGCAGCAGAGGAGGCTCAGGGCAGAGCTCATTGCTGCCTGCAGCTGCCTGCAGGGAGGCTGTAGCCAGGTAGGGTTGGGCTCTGCTGCCAGGCACAGAGGGACAGAAGAAGGGGACACAGCCTCAAGCTGTGCCAGGGCAGGTCTAGGCTGGAAGTGAGGAGGAAGTTGTTGTCAGAGAGAGTGATTTGCATTGGAATGGGCTGCCCAGGGAGGTGGTGGAGTGGCTGTGGCTGGAGGTGTTGAAGCCAAGCCTGGCTGGGGCACTTAGTGCAGTGGTCTGGTTGACTGGCCAGGGCTGGGTGCTAGGCTGGGCTGGCTGAGCTTGGAGCTCTCTTCCAACCTGGCTGATTCTATGCTATGCACACCTGTTCATAGAATCTCCCTTTAAACTTCCAGTCAGCCTCCAGTGTCTTCGTTCTTACTCTTCACAAGGAGTAAGAATCACTTCTGTCATCCACTCCTGGGTTGCTCTTGGCCCCAAACTACAACACCAAGCTAAGTAGCTGTGGCCAGAGACAGCAGGCAGGAGGGAGAGGAGAGTGAGTTGGGCTTGCTGCCAGCTCATAAAAAGCCAGCAGAGTTATAGGATGGAATAACAGTTTTACACTTACCTCTGTCCACTCTCTGGACTCCTCCAGTCCCTAGAGAATTTTTAACTCCATGGTTCCCAACCTATGACCACTGTGGATTGCCAGCCTGCAGGGAAAGGTCAGCCCCACCTGGCTGGGCTCTGTCTCCCAGTGACTCTCAGGGGAGGGAGCAGAATCACTGCACCTCGTGGTAGAGTTCAGCTCTGCTGGCCACGGTTTTAATATTGGCTGTACCATGTGTGAGCTCAAAAAGAACTCCTTGGAGCATCTTTGTGTTTGGCCTCACAGTGTGCATTGTTCTGAGGAATGCAGTCCAGAAAGCTTAGAGCTCCTGGCAGCAAGCACAGGCTTGGAGTCCATTTGTCTTTGGGGAAATCAGGAAGTTGTGTCCTGGCCTCAAGCAAAGCTCTTAGACTGGAGAAGTTTGGTCCATCAGCACCTTTAAACGTTTTGCTTTGCTGGATGTGAGGAAGAGTTATAACCACTGCACAACTCTACCTCTCTTGGCCTGAGAGCTTGCTGAGTGGGTCACAGCATCCCAAATGCAGTGGGTTTGAATGGTTGCACAGCTTTGCATTATTTCAGTCTTTAATTGTTGCTGGAAGTAAATACCTTTTCTTTCAACTTGTACCTTGTAATGTGTCTGTTTAGAGAGCTTTGTCAGGTTCCTTCCTTAAGGAAATGATGCAGCTGTTCATATTTGCTGCCTGTATCCATCTAGATTCCTAAGTTTATCGTTAACCAAGTGAGGAAACAAAACACTGAGAGCCAGAAGAAGGAGAAAAAGGACAAAGCTATGAAGAAACTTCTGAAGAAGATGGCTTACGACCGGGAGAAGCACGAGAAACAGGAGAAGGCCCCCAGTGATGTAAGGACCCAGGCGTCTGAGGGGCTCGGTGCTAAGAAAGGCTCTCGTGTGCAGTGCCAAAGAGGCTACGGCAGGGGGAGAGCTGCTGCTGCTGCTTACCCTGAGCGTGCCGCTGGCGACCGACTCACCGTGGGGGTCGTGGGGGTTACAGGCATGACACGTTTAGGGACTTGGGCTGGCTGTGTGCCTGGCTGGCTGTTTGTCTGCTTGTCCGTCTGCTTCTCTGTGTGTCTCTGTGTGTCTCTGAGTCCATCTGTCTGCTTGTCTCTGCTCCTCTGCCTGTGTCTGTCTATCTGCTTCTCTGTTTGTCTGTCTGTCTGGTTGTTTTCTTCCCCCCGATTGTTTCAGGGTGTTTTTGCTCTGAACAGTGAGCTCCCCAGCTTGGCTCCACCGAGGCAGCAGAAACCAAAGTGCATCAGGTCTGCCTCTGCAGAGGGGACAGGTGCCATGAGAGCACACAGTCTGTGTGGGAGTCACAGCAGTCTGCTCAACTGCATATTTCACTGTAGTGAACACAGTGCTTGGGAACAGACCTGAACAGAAGATGTTTCATCTAAACATGAGGAGGAACTTCCTTAGTTGAAGGGGGACACAGCACTGAGCAGGCTGCCCAGAGAGGCGATGGAGTCTGCAGCTCTGGAGACATTCAAAACCTGCCTGGATGCACCTGTGTGTGACCTGCCCTGGGTGATCCTGCCTTGGCAGGGGCTTGGATAGGATGATCTTTAGAGGTCCCTTCCAACCCCTGCCACTCTGTGATTCTGTTAAACACAGCTAGGATTTAGTCTTTTCCCCTATTCGACAGGGGTTCCTACACCACTGAGTTCTTTGCCTCAATGAGGCTTTAACTGCTCCCTTCAAAGGAACAGTTTGGGGTAGAGTGGCTAGAAAGTTGCCTGACAAAAAAGAACCTGGGGGCTGACAGCAGCAGCAGATGAGCCAGCACGCGCCTAGGTGGACAAGAAGGCCACCAGCATCCTGGTGTGGCCAGCAGGACCAGGGCACTCACTGTGCTCCTGCACTGGGGCACACCTTCAGTCCTGAGTTCAGTTTTAGACCTCTCCAAGAAGGCTGTTGAGAGGTTGGAGTGTGCCTAGAGAAGGGCAAGCAAGCTGGTGAAGGGTATGGAGATGAGGGCTGGGGAGGAGCAGCTGAGGGAGCTGGGGGTGTGCAGTGTGGAGAAGAGGAGGCTGAAGGGAGACCTCACTGCTCTCTACAGCTCCCTGAAAGGGTGCAGCGAGGTGGGGGTTAGGCTCTTCTGCATAATCCCAGGTGATAGAAGCAGAGAACATAGCCTGAAATGGTGCCAGGGGAGGGTTGGGTTGGAGATGAGGAAAAATGTCTTTGCTGCAAGAGTCGTCAGGGCTTGGCACAGGCTGCCAGGGAGGTGGTAGAGTCCCCACCCCTGGAGGTGTGGCTGTGGCACTCTGGGACGTGGTTTAATGGCCATGGTGATGCTGGGCTGCTGGTTGGACTGGATGATCTCAGAGGCCTTTCCCAGCCCAAACAACTCCATGATTCTGTACAAGTGCAGTGTTTAGAGCATGCACAATCTGCCTGCCCAGGAGCCCCTAGAAGATGAAACGAGTGTAAAAGAAAAGTGAGAAGCTGCTTCTCAGCCAGCCACTGCCTGCTGCCAGTGCGCCCCCATGTGTGCCATCTGCACTTGGGCATCTCTGCCTTGGGTAGCTGGCTTCTGCAGGCCCATCCCTGATGCCCAGGCAGGTTTCAGTGTAACACTTGACACATATTTTAGTGGAAAGTAAGAAGCCTGTTGCGTTTTAGGAGTACTTTTTCCTGGCCTCTTAGCACTGACATCGAAACTTCTCCTAAGTGGACTTTGATATTCCCTCTTCCTTAGGATTTCAAGCAGCCACAGCCTCCCTGGGCAACCTGTTCCAGAGTCTCACCACTCTCATACTGAAGGCTTTGCCTCAGCTCCAGTCTAACCCTGCTCTCCCTCAGCTTCAAATCATTTCCCTTTGTCCTTTCTCTAGACGTCCTCATGGAAAGTGCCTCTGCAGCCTTCCTTCAGGTACAGGCAGCAGCTCTGTGGTTCCTGCCCTTGGGTCACCCTTGTGGCCCCCTGGACTCTCTCCAGCAGCTCTGTGTCCTTTCTATGCTGGCACAGCAGCACTGGCGGCAGGATTGGAGGTGAGGTCTCAGCAGGGCAGAATCCCCTCTCTTGCCCTGCTGCCCTCACTCCTCTGGCTGCAGGCAGGCACACAGCTGCCTGCGGGGCTGCCTGAGGGCACTGCTGGCTCAGCAAGCAGCAGTCTTGAATCTCTCCCTTCAGAGCTGCTTTCGACCCCCTCTGCACCCAGCCTGCATTTGTGCCTGGCGTTGGCCTGACCCAGCTCAGGACATTGCACTTGGACGTTTTGAGCCTCACGCAGCTGGCAGTGGCCACTTCTCAAGCCTGTCAAGCTCCTTCTGGGTGCCTTGGCTGCCCGGGAGCGAGTGCCCCGCAGCACGCAGCTCGGTGCCAGCGAGTGCCCCGCAGCACGCAGCTCGGTGCCAGCGAGTGCCCTGCAGCACAGAGCTCGGTGCCAGCGAGTGCCCCCCAGCACAGAGCTCGGTGCCAGCGAGTGCCCCCCAGCACGCAGCTCGGTGCCAGCGAGTGCCCCACAGGACGCAGCTCGGTGCCATCGAGTGCCCCGCAGCACAGAGCTCGGTGCCAGCGAGTGCCCCCCAGCACAGAGCTTGGTGCCAGCGAGTGCCCCCCAGTACGCAGCTCGGTGCCAGCGAGTGCCCTGCAGCACAGAGCTCGGTGCCAGCCAGTGAGTGCCCCCCAGCACAGAGCTCGGTGCCAGCGAGTGCCCCCCAGCACAGAGCTCGGTGCCAGCGAGTGCCCCGCAGCACGCAGCTCGGTGCCAGCGAGTGCCCCCCAGCACAGAGCTCGGTGCCAGCGAGTGCCCCGCAGCACGCAGCTCGGTGCCAGCGAGTGCCCCCCAGCACAGAGCTCGGTGCCAGCGAGTGCCCCGCAGCACGCAGCTCGGTGCCATCGAGTGCCCCGCAGCACAGAGCTCGGTGCCAGCGAGTGCCCCGCAGCACAGAGCTCGGTGCCAGCGAGTGCCCTGCAGCACAGAGCTCGGTGCCAGCGAGTGCCCCGCAGCACAGAGCTCGGTGCCAGCGGCAGCCTTGCCGCGGGGTCTCTGCCGTGGCCGTGGCGCTGCCCGCCCCGGAGCGCGGCTGCCGCTGTGGTGCGTTGGCGACACCTGGCGGTGGCTTCTGGAAGCGCTGCTCGGCGCCGCCTGCCGTTGCCTCCGCCGGAGTGCGTGTGGCGAACTGTTCGAAAGGGGAAAGCTTGGCAGGTGCTGATGTTCAGGCCGAGAGAGCTGGGGTTGTTCAGCGTGGAGAAGAGAAGGCTCCGAGGAGACCTCATTGTGGCCTTACAGTGTCTGAAAGGGGCTGCAAGAAGGCTGGGGAGGGACTTTTTTAGGGTGTCAGGTAGTGATGGGACTGGGGAGAATGGATCCAAGCTAGAGGAGGGGAGGTTGAGATTAGACATTAGGCAGAAGTTCTTCAGCATGAGGGTGGTGAGAGCCTGGAAAGGGCTGCCCAGGGAGGTAGTGGAAGCCACATCCCCAGATGTTTTTAAGGCCAGGCTGGATGTGGCTTTGAGCAACCTGATCTAGTGTGAGGTGTCCCTGCTCATGGCAGGGGAGGTTGGAACTGGCTGATCCTTGAGGTCCCTTCCAAGCCTGACAATTCTGTGTAATAAAAGCTCTTCTATTTTTTTTCTGGTTATTAAGCCAAAAAGTAGAGCATAGGCAATGAATATGCTGTAAGGTTCTCCAGATCTGCCCTCTTTATCTTGCAGTGCCTGTTTTAATTGTCCTTTTGTTTCCCAATTGCTGGATCCTTTGGATAGCTGCACCCAGTATCTGCTGGAGACTCCTGTTTCAGTCTGCCTCCCTCATTATTTTATACCCTGTCTGACACATCCCTTAATGTCCACAATGAATCCACCCCCCAGGCATCACTTTGCTTTCCTTTCTGCTTAGACAAAAGAATCTGTACACAGAAAGAGGACTCACATGCAAAGTAAAGCTGTTTAAATACTGACTTTTGTTCATGGAGTCATAGAATGGTTTGAGTTGGAAGGGACCTTAAAGGTCATAAGGATCAAACCTTCCTGCCTCAGGTAAGGACACCCCCCTCTCGGTCAGACTGTTCAAGATCCTGTCTAACCTGGCCTTGAACACTTCCAGGGTGTTGAAGATAGGCTGAGAGGGTTGAGGCTGTTCAACCTAGAAAAGACTCCAGGAAGACCTTAGAGCAGCATTTCATATCTGAAGGGGACTTACAGGAAGGCTGCAGAAGGGCTGCTTAGAAGGGCTTGGAGTAATAGGATGAGGGCAATGGTTTGAAACTGGAGCAGGGCAGGTCTAGGTGTGACATCAGGAGGCAGTTCTGCACAGTGAGGGTGGTTAGACACTGGAACAGGTTGCCCAGGAATCTGGTTGAAGCCCCATCCCTGGAGACATTCAACATCAGGTTCATCTAGCTGGAGGTGTCCCTGCTGAGTACAGGGGGGTTGGACAAGAAGACCTTTGAGGGTCCCTTCCAACTCGATGCAATCCATGAATCCACAGTCTCTTTGGGCCACCTGTTCCAGCCTCTCACCAGCCTCACTGTGTCACAGCAGCTAAGAGCATCCTTTGAAGACAGCTCAGCTAGGTTGAGGTGGTGCTGCTGCTGCCATGCCCTGCTCAGCACAGACATCACAGCAAACAAGCAGGCACATGTCAGGAGGCTTCAGACACTGGGTTGGTTTGTGATCAGCACTCTTGCTCTATGCCTTGCTAATCCACAGGAGAGCCAGAGCTGCAGGCTGCTGCCCTGCATTCTTCCTCAGATAGGATCACAGAGCTGCTGCTCAGTAATTCTTTTCAAGGCAAAGGATACTGGGGAGGGTCTCCAAAATGCAGCTGCAGTGTTCCCACCAATCCTTTGTGCTGCTTTGGAGCCCTCAGGAATCTGGGAGTCTGAGAGCATCTTACTCTTGCAATCATGTTACAAGTTGAGAAGGCTTCCTTGTGAGTGGCAATTTTAGACACTTTGCCAGAGTGAAAAAATGGCCTCATTCTTTAAGGGAAATTTGGTTTGCCTTTCCCCCAACCCCAGTTTTCAACTTGTACTGCACTAAATTGAAGTGGAGGGGATTGTCCTCTGCACTTCCTGAGCTGCATTTCACTCTAGGGTGACCAGTGAGGCAACCAGACTGTGAAGCCCAACTCCAGTGGCAGCTTCTGAGGGCTGATTGTGTGCAGCTGCATAAAAGTCACAGCTTGACTCAACTCAGTACCTGAAAAGGGCCTGCAAGGAAGCTGGGGAGGGACTTCTGGCAGGAACCAGGTGAAGGGGCAGTGGCTTTGAATCTGGAAGAGGGAAGACTGAGACTGGAGATGAGAAGGAAATTCTCTACAGTGAGGATGGTGAGACACTGGCACAGGTTGAGGGTGGTGAGACACTGGCACAGGTTGCCCAGGGAGGTTGTGGAGCACAGGAGCACAGAATGTGACCTTTCATCACATTCTGTGCTCCTGTGCTCCACAGCCTCCCTGGAGGAGTTCAAGGCCGCGTTGGATGAGCCCTTGAGCAACCTGTGCTGGTGGGAGGTGTCCCTGCCCATGGCAGGGAGTTGGAACTGGCTGATCTTTCAAGTCCCTTCCAGCTCAACCCATTCAATGATCCTATACTCTCCAGAAGTCCCTCACTGTCTGCATTCTTAATGGCAGTTGGCCTGTTTGGCTCCAGTTTTATCTTAGCTCTGATGAGGTCCCTCTGGCAGTCACATTTGCCCCTTTAGGACAAGAGGTTAAGGAGAATTTACAGCAAACCTTGGCCAGGGTCTCTGTGCAGTGCTGAGAGTGGTTAATATCAGAGGGTTTCTGGGAGTTAAGTGCTTTTCAGGTTGCCTCTGCATACCTATGGCCCCAGTCAGAGCTGGGGATGAAGCCTTTGTGTGGTGATTGGGATGCATATTGCTGTAGCCAGGCTAAGAAGCATGCCCTCAGGGCTGGCAGTGTAGCTGCCAGCCTTAGCCACAGGTACTCCATCTGCCGTTGTGCTTATCTGTGTGTTGCAGGTGCTCCAGCAGCAGCGTTAGCAGCAGGGCTGCTCTCGGGTTAGCAAACCCATCCCACAGCCCCTCTGCCTGCAGGGAGGTTGAGTTTTCCCAGCAGGACATCACTGACTCCTGCTGACCCTGCCACCCACTGCAGTGCCCTTGCCCCCTGCCAGATGATTGTGATTTGGTTGGCAGTGGCCTGTCCCAAGCTGGGTGTGACACTTGGCAGTTCGGTGAGCACAGCTGCACCACCTCACCTGCAGCCTTTTTGTCTCCCGTGTAGAAGGACCCTTTGGGACTTCAGTTTTGTCCTCCTGCTGCTTGCCCCCCCCCCGCTGCTCGCAGCCATTCTCACAGTTGGTGAGTGCATGCTGCAGTGCTTCACCTGAGTCCTTACTGAGCCCCAGGGTCTTGCAGAGGGTCCAGAGGAGGCCATGGAGGTGATCACAGCCATGGGCACCTCTCCTGTGAAGACAGGCTGGGAGAGTTGGGGCAGGTCAGCCTGGAGAAGAGAAGGCTCCAGGGATACCTTGGAGCAACCCGAAGGGGCTCCAGGAGAGCTGGGGAGGGACTTCTGACAAGGGCTGGGAGTGCCAGGACGAGGGGGAGTGGTTTGAAACTAGAGCAGGGCAGATTTGGGCTGGAGATTAGGAAGAAAGTCTTTGCTACGAGAGTGGTGAGATACTGAAACAGGTTGCCCAAAGAAGTTGTAGATGCCTCATCCCTAGAGGTGTTCAAGGGCTCGTTGGGTGAGGCCTTGGGCAACCTGTGCTGGTGGGAGGTGTCCCTGCCCATGGCAGGGGGCTGGGGTTCGATGATCTTATTCCCAGAGAATGTAGAGGAGCAACAAGAAAGGCCAAGGGCCTCTTGGAGCTGACTCTTGCCAGGGAGGTGACAGAAAACAAGAAAAGCTTTTTCAAGTACATCAATAACAAAAGGAAGATCAAGGAAAAGATGAGTCCACTGCTGACCAATGTGGGAGGTGTGGTAGTTGAAGGTGCAGAGGTGCTGACTGCCTTCTTTGCCTCAGTCTTTACTGCTAAGACCCCCCTCAGGAACCTCAGTCTCTGGGAGCGAGGCAGCAGAAGTGGAGAGGATACTCCACTGATCAGTCAGGAGTGGGTTAGAGATCTCCTGTGCCAGCTGAAGACACACAAATCATACAATGAGCCAGGCTGGAAGAGAGCTCCAAGCTCAGCCAGCCCAGCCTAGCACCCAGCCCTGCCCAACCAACCAGACCATGGCACTAAGTGCCCCAGCCAGGCTTGGCTTCAACACCTCCAGCCACAGCCACTCCACCACCTCCCTGGGCAGCCCATTCCAATGCCAATCACTCTCTCTGACAACAACTTCCTCCTAACATCCAGCCTCAACCTGCCCTGCCACAACTTGAGGCTGTGTCCCCTTCTTCTGTTGCTGGGTGCCTGGCAGCAGAGCCCAACCCCACCTGGCTACAGCCTCCCTGCAATCAGCTGCAGACAGCAATGAGCTCTGCCCTGAGCCTCCTCTTCTGCAGGCTGCACACCCCCAGCTCCCTCAGCCTCTCCTCACAGGGCTGTGCTCCAGGCCCCTCCCCAGCCTTGCTGCCCTGCTCCAAACACCTTCCAGCACCTCAACATCTCTTGAGTTGAGGAGCCCAGAACTGGACACAGCACTGCAGGGGTGGCCTGAGCAGTGCTGAGCACAGGGGCAGAAGCAGCTCCCTTGTCCTGCTGCCCACACTGCTCCTGAGCCAGCCCAGGATGCCATTGGCTCTGCTGCCCACCTGGGCACTGCTGCCTCCTCTGCAGCTCCTCTCTCCCAGCACCCCCAGCTCCCTCTCTGCCTGGCTGCTCTCAGCCACTCTGGCCCCAGCCTGTAGTGCTGCTTGGGGTTGTTGTGGTCAAAGTGCAGAACTCTGCACTTGGCCTTGTTCAGTCTCATCCCCTTGGCCTCTGCCCACCCATCCAGCCTGGCCAGGTCCCTCTGCAGGGCTCTCCTCCCCTCCAACATCTCCACAGCTGCTCCTAGCTTGGTGCCATCTGCAAACTCACTGCTGCTGGACTCAATCCCCTGCTCCAGATCATCCATAAAGATATTGAACAGGATTGTGCCCAGCACTGATCCCTGGGGCACAGCACCAGTGCCAGCTGCCAGCTGGATGCATTCCTGTGTGAACTACCCTGGGTGATGCTGCCCTGGCAGAGAGGTTGCAGTGGATGATCTCTGGGGGTCCCTTCCAACCTCTAAGGTTCTGTGATTCTGTGATCTTTAAGGTCCCTTCCAGCCCAAACCATTGTAGGATTCTGTGGCAGAACCACACAGTCACTTCCCTCTCTTCATCTGGCTTGATCAATGTTTAAGTCTGGGACAGGGGTGTCTGGAAGAGACTTGCCCCCACATACTGTAGCCAAGCAGCTTGCCTTCACTTGCAGTAGCTCTCCTGTCCATTAACGAGTGGCAGGGTGAGAGGAAATGGCCTGCAGGTTGCACCAGGGCAGGGTTAGGTTGAGCATTGGAAGGAACTGCTATAAGAGTTCTCAAAGCCTGGCACAGGCTGCCCAGGGAGCTGGGTGAGTACCCATCCCTGGAGATGTTCCCAGAGCTGTGGTGCTGAGGGACGTGGGGCAGCCCCAGCATTGGCAGAGGAAGAGAATGGTTGGACTGGGTGATCTGAAAGGATTTGCCAACCAAAGTGATTCTATGAGTGATCTTGATTGAAGTCCTCTGGAAAGGAAGGGTCTGGAAGCAGCTGAGTGCCTCACAGGTGCCTGCTGCAGGCTGAGTGTGCTAGGCCAGTGTGTTTCCATCAGCTAAGGAGGGATCTTCTCAGGGTTCTAAAGCCAGAGGGTCAGGCTTGTACACCTCATCCTGAGCGGGCCTGGCAGGCAGGAGAGTGGCCTGCCAAACTAAATGGTGTAGGTGGCTCACCCAGCAGTGTGTTGTCAGTCACCTTAAAGCTGCTTGCTTCGGTGTTGTGATGTGGGGCCCTGAGCTGCTGCTTCTGAGCTGTGCTGTGCAGAGAGCAGGCCCTGCTGAGTCTTTGCTCCCAGGGGCTTTATGGCCACGTTTTCTTCCCCACCAGCTTTTAGAGTGAGTGGGTGAGGGGATGCTCAGTGTCTGCTCTCTGTACCTGGGCACCATGTACACGTTGTGCAGCTGAGCATGAGTTCTCCTGTAAATGCAGGTGGTGAGAGAGGCAAAATGCATTCATTAGCTGGGCTAATAATGAGTTTGTCTGAACAAGCAGTGATTCTGTTTGACCTGGGACCATGTTGCTGCAGCTCTGTGGCCACCTCTTGGTTTTTCTCTCCTGTACTCAAACCAGGCAAGTTTTGTATTCATTTATGCACCATATGCATGCTGCTTAGCAAACCCCCACCTGTTACCCAGCTGAAGGTTGGAAAAGCTGAGCCAAAATGAGACAGAATTGCATATAAAACTGAAAACCAACTCAAGTTTGCCCTGCTGAGTTGGATGAGAGACTGTGCAGGGCATCTGTAAAGAACCATTTCATCCTTCAGAGTTTCCCCTCCTTTTGTCCAGATGGCAGCAGTTTGGAAGGAGAATCTCAGAATCACACAAGCTGCAGGTTGGCAAAAGCCCTCAGGATCACCAAGCCCAACCTCTAACCCTGCTCTGCAAGATTCACCTTGAGCCATATCCCCAAGCACCACATCCAAATCATCCTTAAACACATCCAGGGTGGGTGACTCCACCCAGTCAGAAGACTTTGAGGCAAAAGACTTTAAGCAGGAGTTAATTTGCTGGCAGATGGCTACAGCCACTGGGGCC
Organism: Pogoniulus pusillus; assembly: GCF_015220805.1. Classification (NCBI taxonomy): domain Eukaryota; kingdom Metazoa; phylum Chordata; class Aves; order Piciformes; family Lybiidae; genus Pogoniulus; species Pogoniulus pusillus. Next base: position 13,896,589 of record NC_087296.1, on the reverse strand, counting down.
AGGGCTGGAGACTTCTAAACAACAGCTTGTGGCTGCCCCCTCCCTGGAGGTGTTCAAGGGTAGGTGGAGTGAGGCCTTGAGCAACCTGGGCTGATGAGAGGTGCTGGCAGGGAGGGGTTAGACCTAGATGGTCACAGACTGACATATGTTAGAGGTTGGAAGGGACCCAAGGAGCTCACCGAGTCCAACCCCCCCTGCCAGAGCAGGATCATCCACTCTAGCACAGATCACACAGCAACACATCCAGACAGGCCTGGAAAGGCTCCACAGAAGGAGACTCCTCAGCCTCTCTGGGCAGCCTGTGCCAGGGCTCTGGGACCCTTCCAGCCGAGAAGTTCCCCTTGTGCTGAGCTGGAACCTCCTGTGCTGCAGCTTCCATCCATTGCTGCTTGTCCTGTCCCAGGGAGCAGTGAGCAGAGCCTGTCCCCCCACCCTGACCCCCAGCCCTCAGATAGTTATAGACATTTATTAAGTCCCCTCTCAGTCTTCTCCAGACTAAGCAGCCCCAGGACCCTCAGCCTCTCCTCAGCAGGCAGTGCTCCAGTGCCCTCATCATCCTCACAGCCCTCTGCTGGACTCTCTCCAGCAGATCCCTGTCCTTCTTCAACTGGGAAGCCCAAAACTGAAGGCAGTACTCAAGATGAGGTCTCAGCAGGGCAGAGCAGAGGGGCAGGAGAACCTCCCTTGATCTGCTGGACACACTCTGCTTAATGCCCCTCAGGATCCCATTGGCCTTCTTGGCCAGCAGGGCACATTGCTGTGCCATGGATGTTCTCCCCCAGCACCCCCAGGTCCCTCTCCTTGGGGCTGCTCTCCAGCAGTCACCTCCCAGCCTGGACTGCTGCAGTTTATTATCCCTGTCCAGGTGCAGGACTCTGCACTTGTCCTTGTTGAACCTCATCTGGCTCCTCTGTGCCCAGCTCTGTCTGCCCAGGGCTCTCTGGATGGCAGCACAGCCTGCAGCTGTCTCAGCCAAGCCTTCAGCTTGGTGTCAGCAGCAAACTTGCTGAGCAGACTCTGTCTGGCTGTGCCCTCACCAATGGCATTGATGAAGATGTTGAGCAGGACTGGTCCCAGCACTGATCCCTGGGGGACACCACTGGTCACAGCTCTCCAGTTGGACCTGGCACCATTGATCACCACCTTCTAAGCTCTGTCTTGTAACCAGTTCCTAACTCACCTTACTGCCTGCTCTTCCATCCCACACTGCCTCAGCTTGCTCACCAAGATGTCATGGCAGATGGTGTCAAAGGCCTTGCTAAGGGCAAGGCAGACTACAGCCACTGCTCTCCCTGCATCTACCCATTCAGTTATGGCATCACAGAATGCTCTCAGGTTAGTCAAGCAGGACTGCCCCTTGGTAAATCCATGCTGGCTACTCCTGATAACCTTCTGCTCTTCCAAGTGCCTTGAGATGCCCTCCAGCAGGAGCTGCTCCATCATTTTCCAGGTTCTCTGGAGCCTCTTCCTTGCCCTTTTGAAGCCTGCCATGAGTTGGCAGAGATGATGGAGCATGGCAAAGTGACAACCTCACCAGGGTCCTTAAGATCCCCTCCAACTCAAACTATTCTGCAAGGTCCTTTCCAGCCCTAACCATTCTGAGGATTCTGTGACAGGACAGATTGAAGGGTAAGTGCAGGGAGCTGCTCTCTGAGATCCATTGCAGTCCTCCAAGCCTTTGATTCCATGATTGCTGCCTAGCAGGAGTGCTGCCTTGCTGATGCTGTGGACACCATAGGTACTCTCAGTCAATAGGAAGGTTGGACAGAGAGGGAACCTTTGGAAAAGCTACTTAGCACATCCTGGCTTGTGTGCAGGGCAAGGGGAATGGCTTTGAGCTGGAAGAGGGCAGATGGAGGCTGGAGACAAGGAAGGAATTCTTGAGAGTGAGGGTGGGGAGACACTGGCACAGGTTGTGGATGCCCCCTCCTTGGGCAGAAGCAGAGAAGGAGCTGTCACCATCACTGCCGAGGCTCCTGCTTTTCTTTTCCTATCAAAATGGGCACATTTAGGTAATCTGAATAGAAAAATCACCTCCAGATTGCCAGGAGCAGCCATTAGGACCTTATTCAGCAATAAGTGATGCACTTTTGTGGCTTCAGATGTCAGGTGCTGCAAGCTGAACAGGGAGACTGTCCTTGGGAACCCCCCTGCTCTGTCACTGCCACGACTGGTAGTCATCATCCAGGAGCTTTGGCCTGAACTCAATCCAAACCTGGAGCCAGACCTGCAGGTTGACTTGCTGAATAGATCCTGGAAAATGAAAACCAGGGATAAAGAGCTGCAGCAGTGATTACCTGTTTGAAAAGGAAATGATGTTTGACTGACTTCAAGTGGAGTGAGCCACAAATGCTTTGTGATTTCCTCCTTTTGGGTTTTGGGTTGGGCTTTTTTTTTTTCCTTGGCATGGATTTCTGAAGTGGAACTGAAAGGTTTCTTCTGGAAGCTTGAACAGAGGGATGCTGCAGGGGCTTGGCTTCTTCCAGCTCCCTTCCACCCTGGTGAGCTGTGTCCAGCAGGGCTAGGGAGGTTCTTCTCTCCCTCTGCTCTGCTCTGGTGAGGCCACACCTGGAATACTGAGTCCAGTTTTGGGCTCCCCAGTTCAGAGAGACAGGGACCTGCTGGAGAGAGGCCAGCAGAGAGCCACCAGGGTGAGTGGGGGACTTGAGCATCTCCCCTGTGGAGAGAGCCTGAGAGCCCTGGGACTGGTTAGTCTGGAGAGGAGAAGGCTGAGAGGAGATCTGATCCATGTGTACAGATCTCTGAGGGGTGGGGGTCAGTGCCTGGGGCCAAGCTCTTTTGGGTGGTCTGCAGCAATGAACCAAGGAGCAATGGATGCAAACTGGAACAGAGAAGGATTCAGCTCAGCATGAGGAGAAACTTGTTTGGTGTGAGGGTGCTGGAGCCCTGGAGCAGGCTGCCCAGAGAGGCTGTGGAGTCTCCTTCTCTGGAGCCTTTCCAAACCCCCCCTGGATGCCTTCCTGTGTGAACTCCCCTGGGTGATGCTGCCTTGGCTGGAGGTTGGGCTGGATGGTCTCTGGGGGTCCCTTCCAGCCTCTGAGGTGCTGTGATTCTGTGATGTGCTCTTGGCACGGCAGAGAGCTCTGCTAAATGCTCACCATCTCTGAAAAAGAGTTAGCCACTGCTGTGCCTTTGTTCCAGAGCCCTCCCCGGGAAGCTCTGCTGTCACTGCTGAGGCTCTGCAGCGCTGGGCAGCAGGGAGCAGTTCAGTCCAGAGCACTGTACAGAGCTCCTTGCTGCATTTTGAGAAGCTCCTCAAAGGCAGCTGCTGGCAGCTCTGTTCCAACCCTATTGTTGCTTTGCAGGCTGATGTTCCTCAGGGAGTGATACGGGTGCAGGCTCCTCACCTTTCCAAAGTTTCCATGGCGATCCAGCTGACAGAAGATCTGAAAGCAGGTGATGTGGTAGCCAGGTTCCTCAGCCAGAAAAGGTACTGACACAGTTCTGATGGGCTGGCACCTGGGGGAGGTGCCCCTGCAGACCTTACAGCAAGCAGAAAGCTTTCAGAGACTTGAAGTCCAAGTGAGGGCTGGAACACCTTCCCTGTGGGGGCAGCTGGGGCTGTTCAGCCTGGAGAAGAGAAGGCTTCAGGGAGATCTTAGGGCAGCTTCCCAGTTCCTGAAGGGGCTGCAGGAGTGCTGGGGAGGGACTTTCAACAAGGGCTGGGACTGACAGGATGAGTGACAATGGCTGTGAACTGGGAGAGGGGAGAGTGAGAGTGGAGAGGAGGAAGAAACTGTTGAGAGTGAGGGTGGTGAGACACTGGCACAGGTTGCCCAGGGAGGCTGTGGATGCCCCTGGCTGGAGGTGTTCAAGGCCAGGTTGGATGAGGCCTTGAGCAGCTGTGCTGGTGGGAGATGTCCCTGCAGGGATTGGAGCTGGATGATCTTTAAGGTTCCTTCCAACTCAAACCATTTTATGGTGCTATGAATCTGTGATTATTACAAAGTTCTCTGGTTACACATCTACCCCCCCAGAGTGTGTCCAGTTCTGGGCCTCACAGTTTAAGTATGGTGAGGTGCTGGAAGGTGTCCAGAGCAGGGCAGCAAGGCTGAGGAGGGGCCTGGAGCACAGCCCTGTGAGGAGAGGCTGAGGGAGCTGGGGGGGTGCAGCCTGCAGAAGAGGAGGCTCAGGGCAGAGCTCATTGCTGCCTGCAGCTGCCTGCATGGAGGCTGTAGCCAGGTGGGGTTGGGCTCTGCTGCCAGGCAGCCAGGGACAGAAGAAGGGGACACAGCCTCAAGCTGTGCCAGGGCAGGTTCAGGCTGGATGTTGTTAGGAAGTTGTTGTCAGAGAGAGTGATTGGCATTGGAATGGGCTGCCCAGGGAGGTGGTGGAGTGGCCGTGGCTGGAGGTGTTTAAGGGGAGGCTGCATGAGGCACTTAGTGCCAGGGTTTAGTTAATTGGAAGGTGTTAGGTGCTAGGTTGGGCTGGATGATCTCAGAGATCTTTTCCAACCTGGTTAATTCTGTGATTCTGTGACTTGGTGGTCTTTAAAGTCCCTTCTAGCTCAAACCATTCTGTGATTCCACGACTTCTGGAAACAAGACTGAAGGGAACTCCAAGCACATAAGCCTAGGAACCCCAGGAAGGAGACAAAGTGGAATCAAATAGTTTATGAAGCAATGCACTTGTCTATAGCAGGAGTGCAGGAGCTCAGCTTTAACGCTGTGGAATGCCCTGCCTGTGCAGGGGAAGGCTGCCCTGGAGCCATCCCTCTGCATTTCCAAAGGGAGAAGTTTTCATCGAGCTTGTACCTCTGGTTTTGATGTGCTTGGGCAAAACAAGAAATCAGAATGGGCTGAGCAGAGAAGTTAAAGTAGGCTTTTGACCCCTGTGCATCAGACAGAACTGAAGCATGCCAAAGCAGTGCAGTGCCACACCAGCTGGGGCTGAGAAGCTGCTTTTGCCTCAATGCTGGCTTTAGAGGATTACACTTCTGACAGAGAGCTGTTTTCTGTCTGTGCCTTAGCATACATTAGAGCAGTTACACAGGGAGGAGAAGAGAATCCTTTTGTAAGGCAGGGACTTTATCCCTCCACTGCCTGTTTTGCTCTTTTAGCTGCAGCAGAATTAAAAGCAGCCAGGATGTGGTCTCTGCCTCCCAACCCTAAGGCTGGTGCTCAGAAACAGATGTCTGAAGGGAGCACTTAGCAGGGAAGGAGAGCTGGGGGTGGAAATGTCAGGCTGCTTGCTCACTGGAATTCTTTTCTATCCCCCCCAGTTCCTTCAGGTCTGTCTTATTTTACTGCTTCTAGAGGGTAGGGTCAGGGCTGTGGCACCTGGGTCAGGACAAATCCCATTATCAATCCAGAGTGAGGGATGATGAGATGAAAGCAGCCCTGCAGCAAAGGGCTTGGGGGTGCTGGTGGGGGAGAAGCTGGGCAGGAGCCAGCGCTGGGCACTGGCAGCACAGAAGGCCAAGGGCAGCCTGGGCTGCATCCAAAGCAACGTGGGCAGGGATGGAGAGAGAGGATCCTGCCCCTCTGCTCTGCTCTGGGGAGCCCTCACCTGCAGGGCTGGAGCCAGCTCTGGAAACCCAAACACCTGCTGGAGCAGGTTGAGAGAAGAGCCTCAAAGATGATCAGAAGGATGGAGCATCTCTCCCATGAGTGCAGGCTGAGAGGGTTGGGACTGTGCAGCCTGGAGAAGAGAAGGCTTCAGGGAGACCTTAGAGCAGCATTTCCATATCTGCAGGGGACCTACAGAAAGGCTAAGGAGGGGCTGGGGAGAAGGGCCTGTGGGGATAGGACAAGGGACAATGGTTTGAAACTGGAGCAGGGCAGATTTGGGTTGGACATCAGGAGGAAGTTGTGTGCAGTGGGGGTGGTGAAATCGTGGAACAGGTTGCCCAGGGGTGTGCTTGAGGCCTCCTTCTTGGAGACATTCAGGGTCAAACCTGATGTGGCCCTGAGCAGCCTGCTCTAGTTGGAGATGTCCCTGCTGAGGGCAGGGGGTTGGACAAGATGACCTTTGAGGGTCCTTTCCAAGCCAGTGCAGTCTGTGGTTCTGCTCCCCTGCAGGACTGTTCATCTGCACTGGTGTGCAGGGGAGGTGGTGCACCAGGGATGCTCAAACCCTGAGGCTTCAGGACAGGTGCCCTGCTGAGCTTCACTAGCATGGTTCACCCTGGACACAGGCTGCAGAAGCTCTTCCAATACAGTTACTCATTGTTTTTGTTCCTGACAGTGGGAATGTCCAAACACTCAAGAAAGAAGAGGTCTTTCTCTATGAAATAGGAGGAAATATTGGTAAGCATTGGCTGCTGAACATCCCTTGGGCTTCACTGGGCTGCATTTTCACTGCTCTCCCTGGCACTAAGGCCATTAGCCTTGGGCAGAAGGAAGCAAAGGTGTGATCATATTAGCAGTGTCTTGCTGCCTGTCCCAGGGGAAGGCAGCAGCTGCCACAGATGTTCCTGATCTCTTCGAGCAGTGAAGCACCACAGAGAGGTTGGGCAGGAAGCTGCCTGAAGTTCTTTTTTCACCTCTTGGCAGCGTGGCACAGAGCCTGAGGTCACAGCCCTCCCTGTCTGCACTGCAGTCTCACTTGCAGGTTCCTCTTCGGGGGGAGGGGAAGCTCAACCAGAACAATGACTTAGTGACAAAGCTTTTCAACCTTAGTCTTCCACCCTCTGTCCCAGCCCCTTGGATTGTAGCTCAGTGCAGAGCAGCAGAGTTAGCCCCAGGCGGTGATTCTGAGCAGTTCTGGGAGTCGCTCTGGTGGCTGCAGAAGGGTTTTTGCTGTGGGAATCAGCTCCTGACCACACTGGTTCTCATCTGCTCAGAAGAAAACCCAACCCTAGCTAGCTACCAGCATCGGCTTAGACTGGCATTGACTCCTTTCTCATTCCTTCTGACGGGAGGCTGTAGGACTCCATGAACACTCAGTGCTGTGTGCTCTGCAGGTTCAAAATCCCCAAGGAAATTGCCACTCCTGGCACTGCTTTCAATCATTTCTGTTTGCTTGGTGTGCCTGAGCCAAAAATCTTACAGTAAGTGAAAACCAGCACTTTCCAGTGTTGCCTACACCAGACCTGTTCAGTGCTCTGACTCAGTCTGATGGCCAAAAGGAGTCCCTGAGCTACCTGCCTGCCAGGTTGATGGATTTCCTGGTCTCTTGCATATCCAGCAGGTCCAAACACCTGCAGCAGGCTCTGATCCTAGATGCAAGGCTTTTTTGGAAGGAGAGAGGGGTAATGGATGTCACAGCTGTGCCTCTGGGAGAGCAGAGCAGGCTATGGCTAGGTGCAGGTCTGAAATAGGAGAGGCAGCTGAAACATTACTCCCAGACAATTTCAGCTCTACTCATCCCTTACAGATAATGTTCTCAGATGAGGTAAGAGAACATCCCAAGCTTTAACCTGCTGTACAGGCCGAAGCAATCCAAGTTGTCCTCATCCTTGCCACTTCTCTTTCTCTTCTCTGTGGCTGTAGAGGGAGCCCAGAAGTGAGAGGACTCAACAGGCTCATGATGCTCTTAGGTGTTCGTAACTGTACCAAGTGCACTGCTGCCATCCTGTGCCCTGGCAGATGGAGCTGCTGAGGGCTCCAGGCAGTTTTTGAGTACTGAGGACACCACAGAGCTTCAGGGAACTGAGTAGGACTTCTGCCACTGCTTTGTGACCAGGACTGGCAGGGACCTGGCAGACCATGGCCCCTGTGCTCTCACTGCCTGAACACTGCAGTGTGTGGGGGAGAGGACCTGGTTCAGCTTCATGGGCAGTGCACAGCTTGTGGGCTGGGATGCAAATCCAGGAAGTGGCAAGGAGAGCAGGTGGAGAGGGGACAGCTGGAAATGGCCTGGTTGAGCAGGAAGCCTTCTTGCCTGCTCTGTACAGGGAGTCCAAGGAGCTGGCAGACAAACCCAGCTGCAGCATCGCTCCTCTGCTTGCTTCCAGCTCCAGGAGCAGTGAGCTGCAGACCAGCAGGCAGCCACTCCAGCAGCTTGTGCAGTGGAGCAGGGAGTAGGAGAGGGCTGTGATGTGGTCTGTGCATGCAGGAGGTGATGCTTGGCCTGCAGGGGAGCGGGAAGAGCACACAGCTCTTGGTGGGTCACTGTGTGCTGTTTTCATCACAGCTACCAGGCAGACACTAACTGCTTGTAGTGCACCAAGGGCATTGTACTGCTGCTCCCTCTTGGCACCAGTAACAGTCAGAAGTGCTGACCAAGTGGAGCACCTGACTGGCATGGACAAACCTTGCTCAAACTTCCCATTTAAGAGGGGGCAATAACTGGCAATGTTAGTGGGCTTCTGTGCCAGTGGATTTAGTCACCAGGGGCCCAGGGCTGTGCTGCTGTCTTCCTAAACCTGCAGTGCATGGCCTGTGTGAAGGAGCTGAGCTAGAACATGCCACACAGGTGGCACAGTCCCTTCTCTGCTTCCTTCTCCCTCTGTCCCCCTGCCTCCCCAAGACATGTGGGAAGGGTAAGAGCACTTCTAGGCTTTAGGTGCTCCTTTGATACCAAGAGAAGGCTTGAAAGGATGAGAGGGCCTTGGAAAGCTGTTTCCTTCCTGTTTTGGCAGTGCTGTAACCACCTCTCTCTCTTCTGCCTCTAGGAGAGCGCTGCCTTGATGATGATACCTACATGAAGGACCTCTACCAGCTCAACCCAAATGCTGAGTGGGTTATAAAATCCAAGCAGAGCTAAGATCACAACTAATGGCACAAGAAGAACCTGTGGACTGCTTTGTAAGGGGTAGTGTGTCCTTGCAACACCCAGCAGTAGAACCTTGCCCAGTTGCTGAAGCAGAAGCGCTGGAAGCCCAGCAGTGAGCCATAGTATCTCCTGACTTTGACTTGCAGCAAAACCAAACTGCAGCTAGCAGTTTCCCCACTCCTGTTTGTACTAAGTACCTTGAAATATTGGAATGGCACTGAGCTACCTCCCACCTGGTAGGTCTTGTTCCACAAGAATTTCTCTTGCAAACAGGTGTTGAACCTCTTCCTGTTAGAGATCTCCAACCTGTTTGCCTAGGGCTCGTGTAGGTCTTTGCAGTGCTAGGACACAGGGGAGGCAAATCCTGATCAGCACTTCTCAGTGGCACAGTATTAAAACCACCTAAACCCACTCCCAGGAAATTCCCAGCTGCATCTGGAAGTCACAGGAAGGAAAAGAAAAGCCAAAGAAGCAGTGCAGTAGCTTTTGTCTTTGAAGGGCCTCCTCCTGGTCGCTGTCTAGGTAAGGTTGGATGAAAACTACTTAACCACAACTGTGAACATGCTTTCTATGCAGCTTTGTTTTTCCAGGCTCTTTGAAATGCTTTTTTTTAGTTCTTAGTTCAGTTGATTTTATTCTTGAGATTATTTAAAGGAAAACAAAACAAAACCAAACCCCAAACCAAACAAAAACAAGGAAAAGAGAGAAGGGAAAAAAAAAAGGACTGTGTGACAAGGTGAGGCATTGGTGAGGCTCCCACTCGTGGCAGTGTCCTGTCTGGGATGTTGTGAGGCATTGGTGAGGCTCCCACTCCTGGCAGTGTCCTGTCTGGGATGTTGTGAGGCATTGGTGAGGCTCCCACTCCTGGCAGTGTCCTGTCTGGGATGTAGTGAGGCATTGGTGAGGCTCCCACTCGTGGCAGTGTCCTGTCTGGGATGTTGTGAGGCATTGGTGAGGCTCCCACTCGTGGCAGTGTCCTGTCTGGGATGTTGTGAGGCATTGGTGAGGCTCCCACTCCTGGCAGTGTCCTGTCTGGGATGTTGTGAGGCATTGGTGAGGCTCCCACTCCTGGCAGTGTCCTGTCTGGGATGATGTGAGGCGTTGATGAGGCTCCCACTCGTGGCAGTGTCCTGTCTGGGATGATGTGAGGCGTTGGTGAGGCTCCCACTCGTGGCAGTGTCCTGTCTGGGATGATGTGAGGTGTTGGTGAGTCTCCCACTCGTGGCAGTGTCCTGCCTGGGCTGTTGTGAGGCACTAGAAGGACCTCCTGGTGCCCCAGCAGTGGTCTGCAGCCACGCTTCTTATGCTGGGCTCTGTGTGTGTGGCATTTGGTGAGCTGCCAAAGCCTGCCAGTGGCCAGCAGAGGAAAAGCTTTCAGGAGGAGTACAGTAGCCATGGAGGGGAACTGCAGCCTCATATGTGACAGGTAGCAAACCACCAAACCTTTCATCCCAAAGCAGTACCAGAGTGTGCTGGGGGAGGGTCACACAGGCTTTGTGCATGGTGTCTGCCATCAGCTCTATGTCTGCTGTGTCCTGGACCAGGCTGGGAGGCAGGTTCTGGTGTCCTTATGCTGATAGATGCTGCCTAAACCACTGCAGAAAGAAGTCAGCTGGGGAAGGCTTGCTTCTCTTGGCAGGGAAGGGCTGAAAGCTCCCTGTGGAATTCACTGCTAGACTAAGGTGGCTTCCTGTGACCCAAAGAGCTGTGGGCTGGGGCTCCAAAGCCTCAGCCCCCCAGCAAGCTTTGGGCTCACTGACTGCTCTGTGAGCTAGCTCAGCACTGCTGAAGTGCTCCCACCTCTGTGTGACTGCCTGGAGGAGCCACTGTGAAGCTCTCCCCTTGGCATGCACACACACGATTGCAGTGACCTCACAGCTCATCTCCTCCATGCAATCAAGGGCTCAATTACCTCCCTTTTGACTTGATCAAAGCTGATTAAAGGAGTAAAGGGCTTTGGATGCAGATCCTCACTGTGGTGTCCCCAAAGTAACCACTGGAACTCTCCTCTTTGTATATACACAGAACTCTGAAAGGTCACAACACTTAGACAGCTCCTGGTGAGTTGTCCACAGCACACCAACAGCTCTGGGGCTCTGAGTACTTACTGGCTTTGTCAGGGCAAAGGCTCTCTTTGGAAAGCAGGATGAATGAGCCAGGAAATCATTTCAAGTGACTGTCCTGCCCTCCACACTGCTCCTGGCTGGGCCCCCTCTGCCTGGTGCTGCTGTGGAGAGCCCTGGGAGGCATCACCTTGGGCAGCAGAACAAACCCCACTCCCTGTTCTTCCCCTGCTAGGAGTAGAGTGAAAACCACTGCAGTGCTTGGGTAGTATTTATGCATCTGGTGTAGTGAAGACAAGGCTCCTCTGGCCGTGTGAGACAACCATGCTGTGTGTTTCCATAGCTGCCTCCAAGGTTCCTCCTTCCTGGAGCTCTGGGAGCAGCGTGCAGGTGATGGGAACAGCTGCAGCCTTGCAGCGTGGAGTCAGCAGGCCCCGAGGCTGCCATCCCTGCAGTGACTTTGTGTCTGCTGTAGTGCCATTGCCTTTTTTAATTTAAAAAGCTCTTTTGTAATTAAATGTTGGTTTTTTTCTGACTCCTCCTCTCATTTGGACTCTTCTGTTTGTGTGTAGAAGCTGCACCGTTTGTTACCCAACGCACACAGAGCTCTGCTTAGCTTTCAGTTTTGCTCTTTACTGCTTTGCAAGTTGGTTCTGGTCTGCTGTAAGAGAAGAGTCTCTTCTCTTGAGTGTCAGGGGATGGAAGGAGAGGAAGTCACAGAATCACAGAACCAGCCCCGTTGGAGGAGAGCTCCAAGCTCAGCCAGCCCAACCTAGCACCCATCCCTGGCCAACCAACCAGACCATGGCACTAAGTGCCCCAGCCAGGCTTGGCTTCAACACCTCCAGCCACAGCCACTCCACCACCTCCCTGGGCAGCCCATTCCAGTGCCAATCACTCTCTCTGACAACAACTTCCTCCTCACATCCAGCCTAGTCCTGCCCTGGCACAGCTTGAGGCTGTGTCCCCTTCTTCTGTTGCTGGCTGCCTGGCAGCAGAGCCCAACCCCACCTGGCTACAGCCTCCCTGCAGGCAGCTGCAGGCAGCAATGAGCTCTGCCCTGAGCCTCCTCTGCTGCAGGCTGCACACCCCCAGCTCCCTCAGCCTCTCCTCACAGGGCTGTGCTCCAGGCCCCTCCCCAGCCTTGCTGCCCTGCTCCAAACACCTTCCAGCACCTCAACATCTCTCTGGAATTGAGGAGCCCAGAACTGGACACAGCACTCCAGGGGTGGCCTGAGCAGTGCTGAGCACAGGGGCAGAAGAACCTCCCTTGTCCTGCTGCCCACACTGCTCCTGAGCCAGCCCAGGATGCCATTGGCTCTGCTGCCCACCTGGGCACTGCTGGCTCAGCTTCAGGTCCTCTCTGCCAGCACCCCCAGGTCCCTCTCTGCCTGCTGCTCTCAGCCACTCTGGCCCCAGCCTATGGTGACAGGGGAGGGTTAAGTTGGGGATTAGGAAACATTTATTTGCTGCAGGAGTGGTCAGGGCTTGGCACAGGCTGCCCAGGGAGTTGGTGGAGTCCCCATCCCTGGAGGTGTTCAGGAAGCCTGTGGCCATGGCACTTGGAGCATGGTTTAGTGGCCATGGGTTGGTGGCTGGACTGGGTGATCTCAGAGGGCTTTTCCAACCCAAGCAAGTCTGTGATTGGTGAATTGGAGCCTCGGAACACAAATGCCTGCTGGAAAAGTAAACAGTGGCTACAAGTTTGATACTCCTCTGCCATCGCAGTGCACGTTGGTCAAATCCATACCATAATACTTCCCTGGGTATATGCAGTGGATCAGCAGCCCACTCAGCACTTAGTGGAAATGCTGCCTCTGAACTCCTCATAATTAAAGAACTGAATTAGGGCACTCACCAAATGCATTGAGAGCTTTAAGCAGCCTGCTCTAGTGGAAGCTGTCCCCTGCCCATGGCAGCTGCTCACTGTGGGCCTGGAAGCATCCACAGGGATTCTGTTTCAGCCAGCCCAGAGCTGATCTAACACTTGAGGGCTAAACCTGACGTGGACAGAGCAGGAGGCCTGTGTCAGGTGCAGCCAAAATGCAGCCCACGCTGCAGGATGGGGAGCAAGGGAAGAACAGGGCAGCAGACTGCTTGCAGGGAGGTGTGGAGTGTGTAAGGAAGGGATTCTGCTCCAGAATCACCTCCCACTCTGTGTCTGTGGGGAGGGGACAGCGTCTGCTGTGCTTGCTTGCATCGGCTGCCCTCTGCAGCTAGCAGGGAGCCTGCACTGCTGCTCCACAGCCTCCTGTGCCTCACTGCCACACAGTGGCTGGAGAAGACCTTGAGGTGGCTGAGTGCAGCCATGACCTACACCTCCTGTGCACAGCTCTTGGGTGATGTTCCCGAGCTCCTCGTCCAGAAGTCTTTTAGACACCTCCAGGGATGGGGACTCCACCACCTGCCTGGGCAGCCTGTTCTAATTCCTGACCGCTCTTGCAGAAAGAATTCTTCCTCCAAGCTGAACTTCCCTGGCACAGTTTCAGGCCAGCTCTCCTGTAGCCCCTTCAGGTACTGGAAGGTTGCTCTAAGGGCTCCCTGGAGCCTTCTCTTCTGAACAGCTCCAGCTCTCAGCCTGGCCCCAGAGGAGAGGTCCTCCAGCCTTGTAATACTCTTTGTGGCCTCTGAATTGCCTGAACTTTGCTGCTTGTTGCTCAGTGGCAGAGCCCAGGCAGGCAGCTCTGTTCTCTCAGGTCATGATGGATCAGACTCAGCAGCTGGACTGTGGGGCAGGAGCAGCCAGAAGAACTCGAGGAGAGGGATTTGCAGGGCTGGTGAGGATGCTCCCCCTGAGCATTGGAGGTAGCTGCTGCAGTGTGGTCATGTATCACTTGCAGAGTTACAACAGAGCCTTTGCTTCCAGCAGCAATATTTCCTTCAGCTGAAGATCTCTTTCTCTCCAATTGCAGGACAGAGTTGTCCACAAGGCAGAGAGAGGAGAAGCCAAGAAAAGAAGAAAAGCAGCAGTGACTTTCCCTCATGCAAATGTGACATCAAAATGGCATTGCTGAGAGAGGGAGGCAGCAGAGGTCTTGCTTGGCTGGGTGCTGAGTAGGAAATCCTGGAGGGCTGGCAAGGCTTGCATCTCTCCTGGGGCTTCAGGAGGGTCTGTAGCAGGAGTCAGGCGTTCAGGAGCAAACTGTTGGAAGCTGCAGAGCTGTTACTGTGCTCCCCCAGGGCTGCCCACACCTCCAGGCACCTCGGTGCTTGAGAAGTCTCTAACCTCAAGTCGATGAAAGCAGTGGAGGAAAGGGCTCTGATTTATTCTGCCTCTCCCTGTGGCCCTGGGGGAGGCTGTGTGCTGCATTCCCTCGGTGCCCACACACATGGGCAGCTTTCCTCTGCCAGGGCACCAAGCTGCAGACACAGAACCCAGAGCAAGAGTGAGGCCTTTGGCTGCTGGAGTCAGATTCCTGCCCTGCTGCAGCACAGCACTGTAAGGAAGGAACCCAGAGAAGTGTAGCTGCTCGAGGGCCTCAGCTGCCACTCAGCCCTGCTCCTGCCAGCTGCAACTACCAAAGATGTCAAAGGAAATTGTGATTAAGAGGGAAGATGTCACAGCAAATTATTCAGCTCTGCAGATTGCCTGATGCCAAGCATCACAGAAGGCCTCCTTTGACACTCCAGACAGCTGCTTTCACTGTGCTGCTGCTTCAGAGTGGCAGGTGAAGAGGAGGCAAACAGAAAGCATCAGCTGGAGTTTGTACTCAAACATCCCTTTGGGGGGGGGTGATAAGGAGGGGACTCCAGAATCAGGGAGGTTTTGTGCAGTTCACAGGCTCACAGGAGGTCAGGGGCTGGAAAAGGACCTCTGAGATCTTCGAGTTCAACCCCCCCCTGCCGGAGCAGGAGCAGAGAATCCAGCACAGCTCACACAGGAACACATCCAGGCAGGGCTGGAAGGTTCCAGAGAAGGAAACTCCACAACCTCTCTGGGCAGCCTGTGCCAGGGCTCTGGGACCCTTCCAGTCAAGAAGTTCTTCCTCATGTTGAGGTGGAACCTCCTGTGCTGCAGTTTCCATCCATTGCTCCTTGTGCTGTCCCAGGGCACAGGTGAGCAGAGGCTCTCCCTGTCCCTTCCTGCACCCCAGCCCTCAGCTAGTGACAGACATTGCTCAGATCCCCTCTCAGCCTTCTCCCCTGCAGACTAAGCAGCCCCAGGGCTCAGCCTCTCCTCAGCAGGCAGTGCTGCAGTCCCTGCAGCATCCTTGCAGCCCTCCCTTGGACTCTCTACAATAGCTCCCTGTCCCAGGAAGGCATCTACCAGGTCTCTGCATCAGCTTTTGGGCCTGCAGAGTGGTTATAACTCTGCAGGACCTGTGTGCTGTGGGCAACCAGGACTCAGCTCTTCCTGCTTGCAAAGTGAAACATGCAACAAGAGTTGCATTGCTGTTTGTCGAGCAGCTCACATCAGCTTCTGGTCAGCTCTGGGAGATGGCAGCCCTGCAGGGCTGTTAGAGCAGAACAGCTCCCAGCTTCATGGGCAAAAGCAAAGCTCATTTTTCAGTTGGGGTTTTCTGGTTTCTCTCTAATTCTGTTTATTTTGTCATCCTCAATACTTTGTCTTTCTATAAATTCTTTGAAATAGCACTCACTGGAGAGTCACCTTGAGTGCTGTGCCCAGTTCTGGGCTCCTCCATTGCAGAGAGATGTGGAGGTGCTGGAAGGTGTTGAGAGAAGGGCAGCAAGGCTGGGGAGGGGCCTGGAGCACAGCCCTGTGAGGAGAGGCTGAGGGAGCTGGGGGTGTGCAGCCTGCAGCAGAGGAGGCTCAGGGCAGACCTCATTGCTGCCTGCAGCTGCCTGCAGGGAGGCTGTAGCCAGGTGGGGTTGGGCTCTGCTGCCAAGCAAGCAGGGGACAGAAGAAGGGGACACAGCCTCAAGCTGTGCCAGGGCAGGTCTAGGCTGGATGTTAGGAGGAAGTTGTTGTCAGAGAGAGTGATTGGCATTGGAATGGGCTGCCCAGGGAGGTGGTGGAGTCACCGTGCCTGGAGGTGTTTAAAAGCAGGCTGGATGAGGCACTTAGTGCCAGGGTTTAGTTAATAGGAAGGTGTTAGGTGCTAGGTTGGACTGGATGATCTCAGAGGTCTTTTCCAACCTGGTAGATTCTGTGATTCTGTGAAAGCCAAAGCACAGCTCCCCCATGGGGACAGGCTGAGAGAGTTGGAGCTATTCAGAAGAGAAGGCTCCAGGGAGCCCTCAGAGCAGCCTGCCAGTACCTGAGGGGGCTACAGGAGAGTGGGGGAGGGACTTTTGGCAAGGGCTGGGAATGACAGACTGAGGGACAGTGGCTGTGAGCTGGGAGAGGGGAGAGTGAGAGTGGAGAGGAGGAAGAAATTCTTGAGTGAGGGTAGTGAGACACTGGCACAGGCTGCCCAGGGAGGCTGTGGATGCCCCTGCCTGGAGGTGTTCAGGGCCAGGCTGGATGAAGCCCTGAGCAGGCTGTGCTGGGGGGGAGCTGTCATCCATCCTGGCCCATAGATGTGTTTCTGTAACTGTTCAAACTGCAAGACCTTCTTTAAGGGTTCGGAAGTTGCTGTGTATGGTGGGGGGTGGGAGGGGGTGGTTAGGGCTCTTCTGTGGGTCCTTTAGTAGATGCATCCCTATGGAGGACAGGGCAAACACTTCTCTTGCTGGCCAGGAACAGGAAAAATGCTGCTTGCACTCACTGAGAAGCCCTTCCTTAGGCAGCTGAGAGCTCCCAGAAGCACCCCCAGAGCTGAACAAGGCAAGTGTGGAGCTGCTGCTGCTGCTGGTTCTGTGTTAAAAGAAAGAGGCAGGAAAATTGGGTTGGACTTTAAAGCACTTTAAGTGTTTCTTGTGCACTCTAAGGGAAAATACTGAGGCAGCAAAATGCTTCCCCTTTGTAAGCTCCCATAAAGCATGAATTGCTAACAGGAGTACAAAGAGCCTGAGCTGAAAAGTGGTTGTGTTTCACATCTCAACCACGACTTCTTTTTGGCCTGAAGCTAGAGCTGAAGAGGGATTTGTCTTGCTCAGGGTGAATGTTTGCCATAACTCTCCCAAAAATTGACCTCAGTCAACAGTGTTCACCTTGAACACAAATTTAACCCCCTCTGGATGTGATGTTTTTGCTTTTGCAGTGTAGCAGCAAAGAGTATTTACTGTGCAGCAACCCCCCCCCAGAATTCCACTGCAGCCAGGATCTGAACAGTCCTGGGCTGTAGGTCTGCACTGGTTGGCAGCCTTGAACTTGGAGGAGCTGACATCACTCCTGGCACAGCCACCAGTGACATCACTTCGAGCAGTTTGCTTGTGGCCCCGAGGGGCCAGGCAGCGTTAGTCCCTAGCTGCTGTCAGCAGTCTGTGGCCCTGTTGTGTGGCAGAAGGCAGCTGGCATCACTCAGAGCAGCTCGGCTGACTCCTCAAAGGCAAAAGGCTTCACTGATGCTTCTTGGTGCACCACTCCCTGATCTCCCAGAACAGACAAAGGGCTTTGTCTTTGCTTTTAGCTTGGCTGCTTCAGCCCTCCAGAGATCATCCAGTCCAACCCCCCCTGCCAGAGCAGCATCCCCCAGGGCAGGGCACACAGGGACACATCCAGGTGGGTCTGGAAAGTCTCCACAGAAGGAGACTGCACAGCCTCTGGGCAGCCTGCTCCAGGCTCCAGCACCCTCACACCAAGGAATTTTCTTCTCATCTTCAGGTGCAACTCCCTGGGTCCCAGTTTGTGTCCACTGCTCCTTGTCCTACCCCAGGACAGCACTGCACAGAGCCTGGCCCCTGCTTCTTGCCCCCCAGCCCTCAGCTATTTGTAACCATTGCTCAGATCCCCTCTCAGCTTTGTCCTCTCCAGCCCCAGGGCTCTCAGCCTCTCCTCCACACACAGCTGTGCCAGGCCCTGCAGCAGCCTTAAAGCCTCCCTTGGGCTTTTTCAGGTTTATCTCTCTCTGGGGAGCCCAGAACTGAGCACTCCAGAACACAGCACTCCAGATGAGGCCTTACTAGAGCAGAGTTGAGGGGGAGGAGACCCTCCCCTGAAGCTGAGCCAGCTGCTGCTTCAGCCTACTGAATGTATTTCCCTTAGCACAGGGCAGCAGTCAGCTGATTGCTCCCCCCAAAAAAAATCTCCATCCAGCAGCAATGTGCAGTGTGGCATTGCTGTGGCTCTGCCCCACGCATGCCTGCAAGGCCAGGAAGCCACCCAGCAGAGCAAAGAACATAAAGGCCTCTCTGTTTCCTTCCCGTTTCTTTAATGCACAGCCCTCAGCATTTGTCTCCAGTGCAAAGCCATCGTTACGTGAAGGGGCAGTGCTGAGCAGGGCAGTGCTGAGCAGTGCTGAGCGGGGCAGTGCTGAGTGGAGCAGTGCTGAGTGGAGCAGTGCTGAGCAGGGCAGCGCTGCATGGAGCAGTGCTGAGCAGGGCAGCGCGGAGCAGGGCAGTGCTGAGCAGAGCAGTGCTGAGCAGGGCAGTGCTGAGTGGAGCAGTGCTGAGTGGAGCAGTGCTGAGCAGGGCGGCACTGCATGGAGCAGTGCTGAGTGGAGCAGTGCTGAGCAGGGCAGCGCTGCATGGAGCAGTGCTGAGTGGAGCAGTGCTGAGCAGGGCAGCGTGGAGCAGGGCAGTGCTGCGTGGAGCAGTGCTGAGTGTAGCAGTGCTGAGCAGGGCAGTGCTGCATGGAGCAGTGCAGGGCAGTGCTGAGTGGAGCAGTGCTGAGCAGGGCAGTGCTGAGCAGGGCAGTACTGAGCAGGGCAGTACTGGGCAGGGCAGTACTGAGCAGAGCAGTGCTGAGCAGGGCAGTGCCGAGCAGGGCAGTGCCGAGCAGGGCAGTGCTGAGCAGGGCAGTGCAGAGTAGGGCTGAGCAGGGCAGTGCTGAGCAGGGCAGTGCTGAGCAGGGCAGTGCAGAGTAGGGCTGAGCAGGGCAGTGCTAAGCAGGGCAGCGCCGAGCAGGGCAGGGCAGTGCCGAGCAGGGCAGTGCCGAGCAGGGCAGCACTGAACCCTCCAAGGGCATCCAGTCTCACCATCAGCCCACCACCACCATGGCCACTAAGCATGTCCCAGAGTGTCACTGCCTCCCGGGATGGTGACCTGGGCAGTGAGTTTAAAGGGAGCTGTGTCTTTAAGGCGAAGCAGGAACCCAGCCCTAGCTGGTGAGCAGATGTTACACCAGGTGTAGCTGCTCTGTTTCACTGTACAGGTGCAGCAGTGTCTGCCTTGGCTGCCAGGAGTTACCCTCTGGCACCTCCCTGTGCACAGCTGGCATGAAACAAACCTGACAGCACAAGGGCCATGGTGGAAGCTGAGGCAGAGGAAGTTCCATGGAAACAGGAGGAGGATTTTTCCCCTGTGAGGGTGCCAGAGCCTGGCACAGGCTGCCCAGCGGGGCTGTGGAGTCTCCCTCTCTGGAGACATTCCAGAGCTGCCTGGATGTGTTCTGTGTGATCTGCTCTGGGTGCTGCTGCTCTGGCAGGGCTTGGCCTGGCTGAGCTCTGGAGGTCCCTCCCAGCCCCTGACACTCTCTGCCTCTGTCAAATCCCTCAGTGGCCTTTGCACGTGGGGTAAAGGCCCCAGAGTTGGGCCAGAGGGGAGCTGCCTGGCTGGGACACACCACAGACACCCCGGTGCATGAAGACACTTTATTATGGGTGCAAGGCATAGGTAGGGGCATTGCTTTGTCTGCCCTAGCCCCAGGCGCTAGGAGAGGAGCCCCGGGGCCGCTGGGCCACCCTCATTGCGCAGGGCACGACAGCGGCTGCACACCCTTCAGCTCCACAGCTCTGCTGAAGTTCACCTCCTGAGGCTTGGCAGTTCCCTTGGTGAGCCTCAGGGATCGAATGCAGCCTTTGAAACGGATGTTAGTGGTCAGCCCAAACTGGGTCACACCATCTAAAGAGAGGAAGAAGGAGGCAGAAGCGATCGGTTAGTTGGAGCTGATCCTTGTTAGCTCTTCCAGAGCCCTGCAGGGGGAGAGATGTCCCCAGCAGAGCATCAGTGGACTGTTTGCTCCTCACTAAAGAGATGGCAAACACGAGGAGGGAATGAGCCAAATGGCTGTCAGGGCTAACAGTGGAGGCTTCCTCCCCTCGTCTGCCCCAGGGTGGCCCTGGCAGAGCCTGACCACCTCCGAGCTGCTGCTGTAAGCCACGCGCCCAGAGATGGGACGCGGAGGAGGCGCCGAAGGATGCGCACACGGATCCGTGGAACGGTGTGGGCTGGAAGGCACCTTCAGCATCAGCCAGTTCCAACCCCCTGCCATGGGCAGGGACACCCCCAGGTCTCATTCAACCTGGCCTTGAACACCTCCAGGGAGGGGACATCCACAACCTCCCTGGGCAGCCTGTTCCACTCACCCACAGCTCCCAACCTCACCACTGCTGCTCAGCTACTGCCACTCAACCACCTCCCTCAGCACCACACTCAAGCATCTTGTAAACCCCTCCAGGAATGGTGACTCCAGCACCTCCCTGGGCACCCAGTGCCTGAGAACCCTTGCTGGGAAGAAACTGTTCCTAATAACCAGCCTGAACCTCTCTTGGCACAACTTGAGGCCATTTCCTCATGTCTGTCACTTGTTGCATGTGGTAAGAGACCAACCCCCACTAAGAGAAGTCCCTTGGTGCTGCAGAACCTGTTGTGAAATGGAGCAGGCTGCAGACACAAGCCCCCACATGAGCTGGCACACACCTGGGCAGTCCCATTCATCCATCACCTTCAGCACACCAATCTTAGGGGCATTGAAAACAGCCCCGAGGCAGTGCTGCTGGAGCAGAAGAGAAGCATCACTCGTGTGGGCAGTGCTCACCAGGATATCCTCCAACAAAGACAGGGTCGTTGGTGTCTGCTGAGGTGGAGGCCCTGTTGGGGCTGCTCCCATCCACCTGTCTGCCATCCACAGTCAGCTCCAAACGGTGCTTGCTCTTCTTTGCCACCACCGTGTGCCACTGCCCATCACACAGGCTGCCTGGGGCCTCGGGCTCGTAGGCAGCAGAGAACCTGCCTGCACCGTTGTCAACGTGGAACAGCACCTGGGGAGAGTGGCATGGAGGTGAGCTGGGCCCCAGAGCAGCTCCACAGAGTCACAGAAGCAGATTTAGCAAGGCTGGAGAAGACCTTTGAGATCATCGAGTCCAACCTATCACCTGACACCTTCTCATTCACTAAACCCTGGCACTAATGCCTCCTGCAGCCTCCCCTTCAACACCTCCAGCCACAGCCACTCCACCACCTCCCTGGGCAGCCCATTCCAACGCCAATCACTCTCTCTGCCAACAACTTCCTCCAGCCTAGACCTGCCCTGGCACAGCTTGAGGCTGTGTCCCCTTGTTCTGTTGCTGGCTGCCTGGCAGCAGAGCCCAACCCCACCTGGCTACAGCCTCCCTGCAGGCAGCTGCAGACAGCAATGAGCTCTGCCCTGAGCCTCCTCTGCTGCAGGCTGCACCCCCCCAGCTCCCTCAGCCTCTCCTCACAGGGCTGTGCTCCAGGCCCCTCCCCAGCCTTGCTGCCCTTCTCTGGACACCTTCCAGCACCTCAGCATCTCTCTTGAACTGAGGAGCCCAGAACTGGACACAGGACTCCAGGGGTGGCCTGAGCAGTGCTGAGCACAGGGGCACAAGAACCTCCCTTGTCCTGCTGCCCACACTGCTCCTGAGCCAGCCCAGGATGCCATTGGCTCTGCTGCCCACCTGGGCACTGCTGCCTCCTCTGCAGCTCCTCTCTCCCAGCACCCCCAGCTCCCTCTCTGCCTGGCTGCTCTCAGCCACTCTGGCCCCAGCCTGTAGTGCTGCCTGGGGTTGTCGTGGCCAAAGTGCAGAACCCTGCCCTTGGACTCGTTAAAACTCCTGGCACTGGCCTGTGCCCATCTGTGCAGCCTGCCCAGCTCCCTCTGCAGAGCCCTCCTGCCCTCTAACAGATCGGCACTTGGTGTCCTCTGCAGACTCACTGGTGGAGGACTCAATCTCCTCCTCCAGATCATCAGTGAAGGAACAGGACTGTGCCCAGCACTGATCCCTGGGGCACACCACTGGTGACAGCTGCCAACTGGATGTGGCACCATTCACCACCACTCTCTGGGCCCTGCCATCCAGCCAGTTTTTAACCCAGTACCAAGTGCCCTGTGCCAGCCACAGGCTGCCAGCTGTGCCAGGAGTTTGCTGTGGCAGACAGTGTCAAAAACCTTGCTGGAGGCTTGGTTTGGGTTTTAATTGCCAGTCCAGACACTCTGCCTGCATGATCTAAAGCTCTCCTTCAACAGCAGGCTCTAGGGACTGCTGCCCCCCTGCGTTATGCAAGGCAGATAAACACCAATGGGAAGCACTCAGAACTCTGGTAGAGGTTTCCATTTCTCCAGTGTTTTGTCTTGGTTTTGGGATCAGCAGCCCAGCCCCAGCTCATCAGAGTGATAGGTCATAGAACCATGGAATTGGTTTGGTTGGAAAAGACCTCTGGAATCATCCACTCAACTGCTGTCCAGATTCCTGAGTGCATTTCCAGGCTGTGCAGTACAAGAGCCTAGCAAAGCACAGCCAAAGCCTGGCCCCAGAGCTTGCCCTGCTGTTGCAGTTGTAGGGCATTTGGTTACTGGAGCTTTCCACGCAGCTCTCTAAATGGATGAGAGTCTCCTGCTGCAAGGGAAAGGGAATAAACTGCTGGCTGAGGGGAATATCTTCCCAGTAAGGGTGGTGAGACACTGCCAACTGTGGCTGCCCCCTCCCCAGAGGTGCTCAAGGTGAGGCCTTGACCAGCCTGGGCTGGTGGGAGGTGTCCCTGCCCATGGCAGGGGGTTGGAGCTGGATGATCTTGAAGGCCCTTCCAAGCCAAACCATTTACGGTTCCATGATTCTATGATAAGGCCCAAGACAGGTCGGGGTAGGAAGCCTGCATTCAACCCAAAGCCAGCCCCAGGCAGGGCCAAAGAAGCTTTGCTACTCACTTTTCCATCCACCAGCTCGAGGCCAAGCCCATCCATCTGCTGGCTGCTGACTCCCAGCAGAACCCCGTTCACGCGGCTGGTGCGGAACTCCAGCTCCACCAGCAGGTCTGTGCCCACTCTGTAGGCACCAACTTGGAGTGCACAGGGGAGGGGTGAGACATGAAGAAAGCCATTTAATACCTCATTCCTTAAAAGCAGCCAGAGTGGGCTGCCAGCAGGGCCAGGGAACTAACTCAGCTGATCAGCACAGTCTGCTTCATCTGAATCATAGAATCATAGAATCAGCCAGGTTGGAAGAGAGCTCCAAGCTCAGCCAGTCCAACCTAGCACCCAGCCCTATCCAGTCAACCAGACCATGGCACTAAGTGCCTCATCCAGGCTTTTCTTGAAGACCCCCAGGCACGGTGCCTCCACCACCTCCCTGGGCAGCCCATTCCAATGCCAATCACTCTCTCTGTGAAGAACTTCTTCCTAACATCCAGCCTCAACCTACCCTGGCACAACTTGAGACTGTGTCCCCTTGTTCTATTGCTGGTTGCCTGGGAGAAGAGGCCAACCCCCACCTGGCTACAGCCTCCCTTCAGGTAGTTGTAGACAGTAATAAGATCACCCCTGAGACTCGTCTTCTCCAGGCTAAACAGGCCCAGCTCCCTCAGCCTCTCCTCATAGGATTTGTGCTCCAGGCCCCTCACCAGCTTCGTTGCCCTTCTCTGGACACCTTCCAGCACCTCAACATCTCTCTTGAATTGAGGGGCCCAGAACTGGACACAGCACTCAAGGTGTGGCCTGACCAGTGCTGAGCACAGGGGCAGAATAACCTCCCTTGTCCTACTGGCCACACTGCTCCTGATGCAGCCCAGGATGCCATTGGCTCTCTTGGCCACCTGGGCACACTGCTGGCTCATCTTCAGCTTACTATCAGTACCCGCAGGTCCCTTTCCTCCTGGCTGCTCTCAGCCACTCAGTCCCCAGCCTGTAGTGCTGCTTGGGGTTGTTGTGGCCAAAGTGCAGAACCCTGCACTTGGCCTTGTTAAATCTCATCCCATTGGCCTCTGCCCACCCATCCAGCCTGGCCAGGTCCCTCTGCAGGGCTCTCCACATCTCTGGACAACCTGTTCCAGTATTTCACCACCCTCACTGTGCTGAACTTCCTCCTGATGTCCAACCTAAATCTGCCCTGCCCCAGTTTCAAACCACTGCCATTTGTGCAGTCACTACAAGCCCTTCTGAACAGTCCCTCCCCAGCCTTTCTGTAGGTCCTTTTCAGATAGAGAAATGCTGCTCCTAGGTCTCCCCAGAGCCTTCTCCAGGCCTCCAGCCAACAGGAGTTAAGCAGCACTGGAAGTTTTTGGGAGCTGCATCTTCTCTCCTTCTGTTCTTTGCCTACCAGCAGCATCCCCATCCCTTACCTGCTTTGGCAAAGCCTGTTCCATCAAAGTATGTTCCTTGCTGCTCAGTGACAAAGCACTTCCCAACCCTGAAGCTGGAGGTTGGGCTCTCCAGGTCAACAGGTGATTCTGTCATGTGAAAGCCTCTGATGCAGCCGTCGATGCTGTAGGTGACCTGCAGGCGACATTCCAAACACAAGGTGAGCCTGTGCCAAGGCAGCTGGCATGCTCAGGAGAAAGGCCCAGGCTGTGCCTGGCCCCTGCTGCTCTGCTGGGCTTAGGGAGCTGAATACAACCTGAGCTGGACATGGCTGACCCTTGCTGGGATCTCAGCTCAGCCTAACCAAGGATGAAAGGCATTGCTTGAGAGGGCTGTGATCTGGGTCACATCCATCTGCCTTAATGGAGGGGACATCAAATACTGCACTGCATAATGGCACACAGCAAATGGCATCAGCAGAGCAGAGATTTAATGGCCTCTGCCTTCTTAATGGACTGTGCCCTGGGCCTTGGGAGGGGATGAAGGCAGAGCTCTCTGGGCTGCTGGTAGTTTCACCAGGGCTCCCCCCCCTTTCCTTCAATCACTTTACAATGGAGCTAATGTTGCATGGTAAGACAGAGCTAAGGCAGCTCCTCAAATGAGCAAAGCTGCCACACAAAGGCTGTTGCCTCTACATAGCACAGCCACACACAGGGCTGGTGACCACAGTGACAAGAGCCATGTGTTGGCCTGAGAGGCAGGAGATGTGCTGAGGAGAATGGAGGCTCTCCTGCAGGGTGGCAGGCTGCTACCCTGGTTTGACCTCTGCATTGCTGGGACTGAGGCTGGTCTGGGCACAGGTCAGCTGGTGGGGGAAGTAAGGGAGATATGGCCTGGGGCAGGGGTGAGGAGCTGCCCAGGCTACACCCTGGGCCTGATCAGTGCATCCCAGAGGGACCTCTGAATGTCACTCAGGGGGCTCTCCCTTTTCTCTCTGAGGTGTGCAGAAGCTGCTTTCTGACTCCTGACTTCAGACCAAGGCTTTGATCTTTGTCTTAGAGTCAGGAAAATGCACCCCTGAGATCAGTGGGAGAGAGGAAAGTGACAGCCAAGTGCTTTGAGGAAGAAAAGGAAGCCACAGTGATAAGCAGTGCCATGGAGGGAGGACAATAAACCTCAGCACACAAAATACAGCTGTACAAGCAGAGAAAGCAGAGGTCTGAGCTCTGCCTCCTCCCCCACTATCCTGACTGGTCGTTTGGAAGAGCTTCCAAAGGATTTCTTCCCTTGTAAACCAAATCTGAACGGAGTCACAGAGCTCACTACTGCCAAAGCACTGCTCAACATTGCCCTGAGAACTTGAGCAGTAGCAGAGAACCAGCTCAGTGCTGAGCACTGCTCAGTCTTCAGGAAGAGAGTTCCTTTTTCCTTCTTCTTTTTCCCTTGTTATTAGGAAAGAAAAGTGCCACAAAAGAGAACAGAGCTTGCCTCAGTGGCAGGCCAAAGCACTGAAACTCAGGACTGGCAAACCACTTGGTAGCCTTTCCCTGTGGCCAAGCAAACACCACAGGCTGGGAGAGTTGGGGCTGTGCAGGCTGGAGAGGAGAAGGCTTCCAGGAGAGCTTGGAGTGGCCTTGCAGGATCTGAAAGGGGCTGCAGGAGAGCTGGGGAGGGACTATTGACAAGGTCTGGGAACGGCAGGAGGAGGAGGAATGGGTTTGAAGTGGCAGAGGGGAGATTGAAAGTGGATGTGAGGAAGAAGTGGTTTGCAGTGAGGGTGGTGAGAGACTGGCACAGGTTGAGGGTGGTGAGAGACTGGCACAGGTTGAGGGTGGTGAGACACTGGCATAGGTTGAGGGTGGTGAGACACTGGCACAGGTTGAGGGTGGTGAGACACTGGCATAGGTTGCCCAGGGAGGTGGTGGAGCACAGAAGCACCCAACGTGATCAAAGATCACGTTGGGTGCTTCTGTGCTCCACCACCTCCCTGGAGGTGTTGAGGACCAGCTTGGATGAGACCTGTTCTAGCAGGAGGTGTCCCTGTCCCTGGCAGGGGTCTGGAACTGGCTGATCCTTGATGTCCCTTCCCTCCCACCCCATTCTATGCTTCCATAAACCACCCTGCAGTAGTTTAACAGAGCTGAAGCAAACTTCTTACCGGCCCAATCCTTCTGGTGGTGTAGTTCATGGGCAAGCCCCCGACGTAGAGCATGCCCACAACATCCAGGATGTCAGCCTTGCGGGGGCTGACGGTGCTGTTGGACACATCATCCACCGTGAGCTGCCCCTCTTGCTTGCTTCGGCTGACTCTCACCTGCAGAGGCACACACAGACCGCACTGACACACAGCTTGCTGCAGCGAAGCGTCCCCAGCCCGGCGGGGGCAGGCAGGAGGCGGCGGCAGCTGCGCTGCGCTGCGCTGTGCTGCTGCGAAGCTGATGGAGCACTGTAAGGAGAGAACTCAGCTGGCAGCAGTGGGGAGGGCTGCGGCACTCAGGTGTGCCGAGACGTAGCAAACCAGGACACAAATGCTAAGCTGTCAGCCCGCGGCTTGGATGGCAACACTCTGTGCTGGGTTAGGAACTGGCTGGAGGGCTGGACCCAGAGAGTGGTGGTGAATGGTGCCACATCCAGCTGGCAGCTGTCACTAGTGGTGTCCCTCAGGGATCAGTGCTGGGCCCCATCCTCTTTAACATCTTCATAGATGATCTGGATGAGGGCATGGAGTCAGTCATCAGCAAGTGTGCAGATGACACTAAGCTGGGGGCAGATGTGGCTGGGTTGGAGGGCAGAAGGGCTCTGCAGCAGGACCTTGACCGCCTGCACAGATGGGCAGAGGCCAATGGGATGGCTTCAATAGCTCCAAGTGCAGGGTGCTGCACTTTGGCCACAGCAACCCCATGCAGAGATACAGGCTAGGGTCAGAGTGGCTGGAGAGCAGCCAGACAGAGAGGCATCTGGGGGTGCTGATTGATACCCACCTGAACATGAGCCAGCAGTGTGCCCAGGTGGCCAAGAGAGCCAGTGGCATCCTGGCCTGCATCAGCAATGGTGTGGCCAGCAGGAGCAGGGAGGTCATTCTGCCCCTGTACTCTGCACTGCTCAGACCACACCTTGAGTGCTGTGTTCAGTTCTGGGCCCCCCAGTTTAGGAGGGACATTGAGATGCTTGAGCGTGTCCAGAGAAGGGCAACGAGGCTGGGGAGAGGCCTTGAGCACAGCCCTACGAGGAGAGGCTGAGGGAGCTGGGATTGGTTAGCCTGGAGAAGAGGAGGCTCAGGGCAGACCTCATTGCTGTCTGCAACTACCTGAGGGGAGGTTGTGGCCAGGGGGAGGTTGCTCTCTTCTCTCAGGTGGCCAGCACCAGAACAAGAGGACACAGCCTCAGGCTGTGCCAGGGGAGATTTAGGCTGGAGGTGAGGAGAAAGTTCTTCCCTGAGAGAGTCATTGGACACTGGAATGGGCTGCCCGGGGAGGTGGTGGAGTCGTCATCCCTGGGGCAGTTCAAGGCAAGGTTGGATGTGGCACTTGGTGCCATGGTCTGGCCTTGGGCACTGTGGTAAAGGGTTGGACTTGATGATCTGTGAGGTCTCTTCCAACCTTGGTGATACTGGGATACTGTGATACTGTAACAGCTCCAAGCTTTCAGGTTTCCAAGTTTTGAAGAGCTCAAATTTTTTACAAGCTTCGATTTTTTTTTAGGCATTCAACTTTTAATGTTTCCATTATTTTTGTTTTAAGAGCTCAACATTTTAAGGTTTATTTTTTTAAGAGCTCAACATTTTAAGGTTTAATTTTTTAAGAGGTCAAATTTTTAAGGTTGATTTTTTTTAGAGCTCAAATTTTTAAGGTTGAATTTTTTTTAAGAGCTCAAAATTTAAAGGTTGAATTTTTTTAGAACTCAAATTTTTAAGGTTGAATTTTTTTAAGAGCTCAAAATGTAAAGGTTTTTTTCTTTAAAGAACTCAAAATTTAAAGGTTGAATTTTTAAGAGCTCAAATTTTAAGGTTGATTTTTTTTAAGAGCTCAAAATTTTAAGGTCGAATTTTTTAAGAGCTCAAAATTTTAAGGTTTAGTTTTTTAAGAGGTCAAATTTTTAAGGTTGATTTTTTTTAGAGCTCAAAATTTTAAGGTTGAATTTTTTTAGAGCTCAAAATTTTAAGGTTGAATTATTTTAAGAGCTCAAATTTTTAAGGTTGAATTTTTTTAGAGCTCAAAATTTTAAGGTCAATTTTTTTAGAGCTCAAAATTTTAAGGTTGAATTTTTTAAGAGCTCAAATTTTTAAGGTTGAATTTTTTTAGAGCTCAAATTTTTAAGGTTGAATTTTTTTAAGAGCTCAAAATTTAAAGTTTTTTTTAAAAGAACTCAAAATTTAAAGGTTGATTTTTTAAGAGCTCAAATTTTAAGGCTGAATTTTTTTAGAGCTCAAATTTTTAAGGTTGAATTCTTTTAGTGCTCAAAATTTTAAGGTCAAAATTTTTAGAGCTGAAATTTTTAGTTTTTTTTTTTAAGAGCTCAAAATTTTAAAGTTGAATTTTTTAAGAGATGAAATTTTTAAGGTTGAATTTTTTTAGAGCTCAAATTTTTAAGGTCGAATTTTTTTAGAGCTCAAAATTTTAAGGTTGAATTTTTTAAGAACTCAAAATTTAAAGGTTGAATTTTTAAGAGCTCAAATTTTAAGGTTGATTTTTTTTTAAGAGCTCAAATTTTTAAGGTTGAATTTTTTTAGAGCTCAAAATTTTAAGGTCCAATGTTTTAGAGCTGAAAATTTTAAGGTTGAATTTTTTAAGAGCTTAAATTTTTAAGGTTGAATTTTTTTAAGAGCTCAAATTTTTAAGGTTGAATTTTTTTTAAGAGCTCAAATTTTTAAGGTTGAATTTTTTTATAGCTTAAAATTTTAAGGTTTTTTTTTTTAAGAGCTCAAAATTTTTAAGGTTGAATTTTTTTAGAGCTCAAATTTTTAAGGTTTATTTTTTTAAGAGCACAGTTTCTTAAGGCTCAATTTTCTTTAAGAGCTCAAATTTTTAAGGTTTAATTTTTTTAGAGCTCAGATTTTTAAGGTTTATTTTTTTAAGAGCTCTAAATTTTAAGGTTGAATTTTTTAAGAGCTCAAATTTTGAATTTTTTTTAAGAGCTCAAAATTTTAATTTTTTTTTTTAGGGCTCAAATTTTTAAGGTTCAATTTTCTTTAAGAGCTCAAATTTTTAAGGTTGATTTTTTTTAAGAGATCAAAATTTTAAGGTTCATTTTTTTTTAAGAGCTCAACATTTTAAGGTTTATTTTTTTAAGAGCTCAAAATTTTAAAGTTTAATTTTTTAAGAGCTCAAATTATTAAGGTTGAATTTTTAAGAGCTCAAATTTTAAGGTTGAATTTTTTTAAGAGCTCAACATTTTAAGGTTTATTTTTTTAAGAGCTCAAAATTTTAAGGTTGATTTTTTTAAGACCTCAAATTTTTAAGGTTTATTTTTTAAGAGCTCAAAATTTTTAAGGTTGAATGTTTTTGGAGGTCAATTTTTTAAGGTTTTTTTTTAAGAGTTCAAAATTTTAAGGTTGAATTTTTTTAGAGCTCAAATTATTAAGGTTGAATTTTTTTAGAGCTCAAATTTTTAAGGCTCAGTTTTCTTTAAGAGCTCAAATTTTTAAGGTTTAATTTTTTTAGAGCTCAAAATTTTAAGGTTTACTTTTTTAAGAGCTCAAAATTTTAAGGCTGAATTTTTTAAGAGCTCAAATTTTTAGTTTTTTAAAAGAGCTCAAAATTTTAAGGTTTTTTTTTTAGGGCTCAAATTTTCAAGGTTTTCTTTCTAGAGCTCAAATTTTTAAGGTTCAATTTTCTTTAAGAGTTCAAATTTTTAAGGTTGATTTTTTTTAAGAGATCAATATTTTAAGGTTCAATTTTTTTTTAAGAGCTCAACATTTTAAGGTTTATTTTTTTAGAGCTCAAAATTTTAAGGTTGGATTTTTTTAAGAGCTCAAAATTTTAAAGTTTAATTTTTTAAGAGCTCAATTTTTTAAGGTTCATTTTTAAGAGCTCAAAAATTTAAAGTTTAGTTTTTTAAGAGTGCATGGTCCCTGGCAGCACTGGTGGCAAATGGTGCTAGCAGCACAGGTTTGCAGGCTGCACTGAGTGCATGGTCCCTGGCAGCACTGGTTGCAAATGTTGCTAGCAGCACAGGTTTGCAGGCAGCACTGAGTGCATGGCCCCTGGCAGCACTGGTTGCAAATGTTGCTAGCAGCACAGGTTTGCAGGCAGCACTGAGTGCATGGTCCCTGGCAGCACTGGTTGCAAATGGTGCTAGCAGCACGGGTTTGCAGGCAGCACTGAGTGCATGGTCCCTGGCAGCACTGGTTGCAAATGGTGCTAGCAGCACAGGTTTGCAGGCAGCACTGAGTGCATGGCCCCTGGCAGCACTGAGTGCAAATGGTGCTAGCAGCACAGGTTTGCAGGCAGCACTGAGTGCATGGCCCCTGGCAGCACTGGTTGCAAATGGTGCTAGCAGCACAGGTTTGCAGGCAGCACTGAGTGCATGGTCCCTGGCAGCACTGAGTGCAAATGGTGCTAGCAGCACAGGTTTGCAGGCAGCACTGAGTGCATGGTCCCTGGCAGCACTGGTTGCAAATGGTGCTAGCAGCACAGGTTTGCAGGCAGCACTGAGTGCATGGCCCCTGGCAGCACTGGTTGCAAATGGTGCTAGCAGCACAGGTTTGCAGGCAGCACTGAGTGCATGGCCCCTGGCAGCACTGGTTGCAAATGTTGCTAGCAGCACAGGTTTGCAGGCAGCACTGAGTGCATGGTCCCTGGCAGCACTGGTTGCAAATGGTGCTAGCAGCACGGGTTTGCAGGCAGCACTGAGTGCATGGTCCCTGGCAGCACTGGTTGCAAATGGTGCTAGCAGCACAGGTTTGCAGGCAGCACTGAGTGCATGGCCCCTGGCAGCACTGAGTGCAAATGGTGCTAGCAGCACAGGTTTGCAGGCAGCACTGAGTGCATGGCCCCTGGCAGCACTGGTTGCAAATGGTGCTAGCAGCACAGGTTTGCAGGCAGCACTGAGTGCATGGTCCCTGGCAGCACTGAGTGCAAATGGTGCTAGCAGCACAGGTTTGCAGGCAGCACTGAGTGCATGGTCCCTGGCAGCACTGGTTGCAAATGGTGCTAGCAGCACAGGTTTGCAGGCAGCACTGAGTGCATGGCCCCTGGCAGCACTGAGTGCAAATGGTGCTAGCAGCACAGGTTTGCAGGCAGCACTGAGTGCATGGTCCCTGGCAGCACTGGTTGCAAATGGTGCTAGCAGCACAGGTTTGCAGGCAGCACTGAGTGCATGGCCCCTGGCAGCACTGGTTGCAAATGGTGCTAGCAGCACAGGTTTGCAGGCAGCACTGAGTGCATGGTTCCACTGCTGTGCATGTGCCTGAGATCCCAGTGCATGCTGGAGGAAACAGGCTCTGCTGGCCTGCTGGTACCCTGGCTTCTGTTCAGACAACTGAATGCCATCTGATCAGCCCAGGTGAGACCACATCTGGAGTGCTGTTCTGGGCTCCCCAGTTCTAGAGGGACAGGGAACTATTGGTGGGTATCCAACACAGGCTATGAGGCTGCTGAAGGGCCTGGCACAGCTGTGTGAGGAGGAGAGGCTGAGAGCCCTGGGGCTGGGTAGCCTGGAGAGGAGAAGGCTGAGAGGGGATCTGAGCAATGGTTACAAATAGCTGAGGGCTGGGGGGCAAGAAGCAGGGGCCAGGCTCTGTGCAGTGCTGTCCTGGGGTAGGACAAGGAGCAATGGACACAAACTGGGACCCAGGAAGTTGCACCTGAAGATGAGGAGAAACTTGTTTGGTGTGAGGGTGCTGGAGCCTGGAGCAGGCTGCCCAGAGAGGCTGTGGAGTCTCCTGTGGAGACTTTCCAGACCCATGTGGATGTGTTGCTGTGTGCCCTGCCCTGGGGGATGCTGCTCTGGCAGGGGGCTTGGACTGGATGATCTCTGGAGGTCCTTTCCAGCCCCTACCATTCTATCTGGGAAGAAGCCTTGCTCCTAGCAGCACAAGGACTGGAGCAGCAGCGAGCACTGTACCTTGTGCCAGTGGCCATCATTGACTCTGGTGGCAACCAGGGTGCTGGTGTTGCCACTGCCCAGGTCATAGCTGAAGTAGGCCAGGCCATCCTTGATCTGCACCGTGGCAAAGTCAGCATGGTTGATGCGGGCCATGTAGAACAGCAAGCCAGAGGCAGCTCTGGTTCGCACTTCAAACTCGATCGTCAGCCTGCAAAGCAAACAGCAAGCAAGAGGCAGGCATTCAGAGCCAGGGTTGGGTTGGAAGGGACCATCAAGATCAGCCAGCCATGGGCAGGGACACTTCCCACCAGCACAGGTTGCTAAAGGCTTTGTCCAACCTGGCCTTGAACACCTCCAGGGAGGTTGTGGAGCACAGAAGCACCCAACGTGATCAAAGATCACGTTGGGTGCTTCTGTGCTCCACAACCTCCCTGGGCAACCTGTGCCAGTGTCTCACCACCTTCAACCTGTGCCAGTGTCTCACCACCTTCAACCTGTGCCAGTGTCTCACCACCCTCAACCTGTGCCAGTGTCTCACCACCTTCAACCTGTGCCAGTGTCTCACCACCTTCACTCTAAAGAGTTTCTTCCTCATCTCCAGTCTCGCTCTCCCCTCTCCCAGCTTAGCACACATCTGCTCCCTGGCAGTTGAGCAGTGTCCTTTAGTCCCTGTGCTGTGGGAATCCCAAAAAGTGCCACCTTGGCAGAGAAAGTCAAGACCTAACTCTCAGCTGCAGCTGCACACAAATCTTTACCAACAGAGAGTTTGTTGGGAGGGGTTTTGGGAGCGCTGCCTAGGTGGGTGTGGGCACCTCATTGCCTGCAGGTGATGCTTTGATGCTTTCAGTGTTCCCTTGCTGAACTCAATTGGCTTTGGGATGTGATCCATGAGATCCTTTCCAGGCTGGGCCCAGGAATTCAGGAGTTTCTGAGAATATTAGGCATGGCATTTCTTCTTGCTATGAGACAGCTGGTTATTAGAATAGATCTATTAGAGCCAATGGCATCCTGGGCTGGCTCAGGAGCAGTGTGGGCAGCAGGACAGGGCAGTCCTTCTGCCCCTGTGCTCAGCACTGCTCAGCCCACACCTTGAGTGCTGTTTCCAGCTCTGGGCTCCTCAACTCCAGAGAGATGTTGAGGTGCTGGAAGGTGTCCAGAGAAGGGCAGCAAGGCTGGGGAGGGGCCTGGAGCAGAGCCCTGTGAGGAGAAGCTGAGGGAGCTGGGGGTGTGCAGCCTGCAGCAGAGGAGGCTCAGGGCAGAGCTCATTGCTGCCTGCAGCTGCCTGCAGGGAGGCTGTAGCCAGGTGGGGTTGGGCTCTGCTGCCAGGCAGCCAGGAACAGAAGAAGGGGGGACAGTCTCAAGCTGTGCCAGGGCAGGTCTAGGCTGGATGTTAGGAGGAAGTTGTTGTCAGAGAGAGTGATTGGCATTGGAATGGGCTGCCCACGGAGGTGGTGGAGTGGCTGTGGCTGGAGGTGTTGCAGCCAAGCCTGGCTGGGGCACTTAGTGCCATGGTCTGGTTGACTGGCCAGGGCTGGGTGATAGATTTGACTGAATGACCTTGGAGGTCCCTTCCAGCATGGTTGATTTTATGGTTTATTTTGACAGCTGGGAGAGTTGGGGTTGCTCAGCCTGGAGGATGCTCCAGGGAGATCTTAGTGCAGCCTTTCAATACCTGAAGGGAGGCACAAGAGAGCTGGGGAGGACTTGGAGTGACAGGATGAAGGGCAATGGCTTTGAGCTGGGAGAGAGGAGATTGAGACTTGAGATGGGGAAGAAATTCTTGAGAGTGAGGGTGGTGAAACACTGCCACAGGTTGCCCAGGGAAGCTGTGGATGCCCCTTCCCTGGAGGTGTTCCAGAGCAGGTTGAATGAGGCTTTGAGCAGTCTGGGCTGGTGAGAGGTGTCCCTGCCCATGACAAGGGAGGCTGGGACTGGATGATCTTTAAGATCCCTTCCACCTCCAAGTAGTCAGTGATTTCTCCTTCAAACCCCTTTGCTGAAAGAAACAATTACCTGTTTTTCACTTTGGTGTCATCAAAGGCCACTGCAATGTGGCTGTTCCTTGAAAGGCCAAACTGTTTGCCACCTTCCAGGATGTCTGGTTCAGTGTCAGCAGCACAGGAATCCTGCAGAACAGACACAGCAATCACACAGCCCTCACTTTGAGCAGCTGCCTCAGCTGGGCACATGCTGGAGCTCTGAGAATGTCCCACTTAGGCTAGACACTGGCCCTGCGATTTTCCAGTCTCCTGGTGTCTCATCACACCAGCTGAAGTGATAAACCAGGCCGACAGGAACGTGGGGTGAGAGCAGAGCTCCCTAAGCTGCCGTGAAAGCAAATACAGTAACAGATGAGCAGTGCTGCTTTCCTGCCACCAGCGGACCTTGGCAGCAGCCTTAAGTGACTCGCTGGCGGCTCAGCGTCCCAGTAACTCACACAGCAGGATGCCCTCTCACGGAGCTGGCCACGGCTTCAGTCTAAAAAGCAGGCTTTGCTGAGCACTGCAGATCCAGCCACCTTCAAAGAGCCAGGTGGAAGCAGCTGCAGATGCTGCACCTGTCGAGCCCTAACTGCTACCCCCGGCTGCCACTCCGCGATCGCATCCTTTGTCTCCAGCGCTGTCGTTTCCCCTGCTGCTGCTGCAAGGAAGCCAAAGCACCGATGGAAGAACTCTTGAACCCCCCTCAGCTGCCTAATGCAGACACATTAGCCAGGGAGTAAAGAAAGAAACCCCTCCCTGTCTGTTCTGCCTCTGTTCCTCCTGCAGTGGTGCACAGTGGCAGGGGAAACCTCTTCTGCCCAGCATCACTTCCTCGCGTTAATTGCACCAGGCTCTTTAATCTCTGGCGCTGGTAGAGGGGTGCCAGGGGCAGTGTCAGACCAGGGTAACCACCAGCTCCTGCTCCTGGCTAGCCTCAGCCTCCCGCAGAGGAGCCTGCTCAAAGGGTCTCACACAACACAACCCCAGGACAACACTGCTGGGAAGGAAGCGAACTCTGCTGGCTGCCAGCTCTGTCAGGAGCACTGTGGCTGAGGGCACTGCAGCCTGGCAACAGCCTCCTGCTAGAGCCCTGACTCGGCAGGGACTGCAAGGCACAGGGTGCCATGCCTGCCTGACAGAGAGCTCCTTGCTCTGAAGCACTGGGGAAGTGTCACCAGGGACGCAGCAGGCACTGAGGGCTCAGCCATGAAGAGGAGGTTTTGTTCCCCTCTCACTCAGTCTGCATGGGTGTGACAGAGAGAGCAGCATGGATGGGTGTGACAGAGCAGAGCACCATGGATGGGTGTGACAGAGAGAACAGCATGGATGGGTGTGACAGAGAGAGCACCATGGATGGGTGTGACAGAGCAGGACACCATGGATGGGTGTGACAGAGAGAACACCATGGATGGGTGTGACAGAGAGAGCACCATGGATGGGTGTGACAGAGCAGGACACCATGGATGGGTGTGACAGAGAGAACACCATGGATGGGTGTGACAGAGCAGAGCACCATGGATGGGTGTGACAGAGAGAGCAGCATGGATGGGTGTGACAGAGAGAACACCATGGATGGGTGTGACAGAGAGAACAACATGGATGGGTGTGACAGAGCAGAGCACCATGGATGGGTGTGACAGAGAGAACAACATGGATGGGTGTGACAGAGCAGAGCACCATGGATGGGTGTGACAGAGCAGAACAGCATGGATGGATGTGACAGAGCAGAGCACCATGGATGGGTGTGACAGAGCAGAGCACCATGGATGGGTGTGACAGAGAGAACAACATGGATGGGTGTGACAGAGCAGAGCACCATGGATGGGTGTGACAGAGAGAACACCATGGATGGGTGTGACAGAGCAGGACACCATGGATGGGTGTGACAGAGCAGAGCACCATGGATGGGTGTGACAGAGCAGAACACCATGGATGGGTGTGACAGAGCAGAGCACCATGGATGGGTGTGACAGAGCAGAACACCATGGATGGGTGTGACAGAGCAGAGCACCATGGATGGGTGTGACAGAGAGAACAGCATGGATGGGTGTGACAGAGCAGAGCACCATGGATGGGTGTGACAGAGCAGAGCACCATGGATGGGTGTGACAGAGAGAACACCATGGATGGGTGTGACAGAGAGAACACCATGGATGGATGTGACAGAGCAGAACACCATGGATGGGTGTGACAGAGCAGAACACCATGGATGGGTGTGACAGAGCAAAGCACCATGGATGGGTGTGACAGAGAGAGCAGCATGGATGGGTGTGACAGAGCAGAGCAGCATGGATGGATGTGACAGAGAGAACACCATGGATGGGTGTGACAGAGCAGAGCAGCATGGATGGGTGTGACAGAGAGAACACCATGGATGGGTGTGACAGAGAGAACACCATGGATGGGTGTGACAGAGAGAGCAGCATGGATGGGTGTGACAGAGCAGAGCAGAATGGATGGGTGTGACAGAGAGAACACCATGGATGGGTGTGACAGAGAGAGCAGCATGGATGGGTGTGACAGAGAGAACACCATGGATGGGTGTGACAGAGAGAACAGCATGGATGGGTGTGACAGAGCAGAGCAGAATGGATGGGTGTGACAGAGCAGAGCAGCATGGATGGGTGTGACAGAGCAGAGCAGCATGGATGGGTGTGACAGAGCAGAACACCATGGATGGGTGTGACAGAGCAGAGCACCATGGATGGGTGTGACAGAGCAGAACAGCATGGATGGGTGTGACAGAGCAGAAGAGCATGGATGGGTGTGACAGAGCAGAGCACCATGGATGGGTGTGACAGAGCAGAGCACCATGGATGGGTGTGACAGAGAGAACACCATGGATGGATGTGACAGAGCAGAACACCATGAATGGGTGTGACAGAGCAGAGCACCATGGATGGGTGTGACAGAGCAGAACAGCATGGATGGGTGTGACAGAGCAGAACAGCATGGATGGGTGTGACAGAGCAGAGCACCATGGATGGGTGTGACAGAGCAGAACAGCATGGATGGGTGTGACAGAGAGAACACCATGGATGGGTGTGACAGAGCAGAGCAGCATGGATGGGTGTGACAGAGCAGAACACCACGGATGGGTGTGACAGAGCAGGACACCATGGATGGGTGTGACAGAGCAGAGCAGCATGGATGGGTGTGACAGAGCAGAGCACCATGCATGGGTGTGACAGAGCAGAACAGCATGGATGGATGTGACAGAGCAGAGCACCATGGATGGGTGTGACAGAGCAGAGCACCATGGATGGGTGTGACAGAGCAGAACAGCATGGATGGGTGTGACAGAGCAGAGCACCATGGATGGGTGTGACAGAGCAGAACACCATGGATTGGGTGTGACATTTTCCAGACCATGCATTACAAGAGGCAGAGATCTGTGTGCAGTGCAGGGAGCAAACAGGGCCAGTTCAGGCCACCCCCTCAGTTAGGAGCATGTGAGAGCAGTCCTCCAGTGGCTGGCAGACAGCAGGACACTGCCATGTTCCCATCATGCTGGGTGCAGTTTCTAATGATTTTTGAAGGTGTTGAGGTTCATCTCCAAGCTCCAAGTAAGTGAATACCAATTCTGTGTCTGGATGCTTTCAGCAGCCTTTGGGCTCATGGCAAGGTGAAGACAGGGACTGGCTGCTGGTAGTGGAGCAGAAAAGGCACTGCCACAGTCTGAGTGGCACAGCTATGTCATGGTGCACTGACCTGGCCTGACACTGGGACTGGGGCACCCTCAGCGAGTTTGCAGATGACACTAAGCTGTGTGGTGCAGCTGACACACTGGGAGGGAGGGATGGCATCCAGGGGGAACTGGACAGGCTGGACAGGTTGGTCTCATGAAGTTCAGAGAGACCTTACAGAGCCACTCCCTGAAGGGGCTACAGGAGAGCTGGGGAGGGACTTTTAGCAAGGGCTAGGAGTGAGAGGACAAGGGACAATGGTTTGAACTGGGAGAAGGGAGAGTGAGAGTGGAGATGAGGCAGAGATTGTTTTCAGCTAGGGTGGTGAGACACTGGCTCAGGCTGCCCAGCAAGGTTGTGGATGTCCCCTCCTTGGAGGTGTTCAAGGTCAGGCTGGATAAGGCCTTGAGGAACCTGGACTGGTGGAAGGTGTCCCTGCCCATGGCAGGGGGTTGGAACTGGATGACCCTGAAGGTGCCTCCCAGTCCAACCCATTCTGTGATTTTCTGATTCTCTGGCAGTAAATTCAGTCCTAGGCCTGTGTCTGCCAGTCAGAGGGTCTGACCCTGGCACTGGCTGCTCACCAGCAGCCACTAGAGAGTTACTTCAGCCCAGCAGAATGACTAAGGGAGGGCAAACACTGAGCAGTGCCAAACACTGTGATGGAATCACACCAAGTAGACACTGATTATTTACTGTCAGTAGTGATCAGTAAGAGTGAACATTCGTTAGCCTGGTGTGCAAATGGCAGCAGAAGAAAGCACATCAGTAGGCTGTGCTAAAATGCTTCCAGGTTTTATTCACAGTCCCATGCCTGGGGTAAGTTTCTCCAAGGATAGGCAGCTTCACAGCCTTCCAGGACTCACAGCTCAGTGCAGTGTTAGTTCTAACAGTGAGGCAGAGCCCACAGCTCAGTGCAGTGTTCAAACAGTGAGGCAGTCCCCATGGCTCAGTGCAGTGTTAGTTCAAGCAGTGAGGTAGTGCCCACAGGTCAGTGCAGTGTTAGTTCAAGCAGTGAGGCAGTGCCCACAGCTCAGTGCAGTGTTAGTTCAAGCAGTGAGGCAGTGCCCACAGCTCAGTGCAGTGTTAGTTCAAGCAGTGAGGCAGTGCCCACAGCTCAGTGCAGTGTTAGTTCAAGCAGTGAGGCAGCCCCCACAGCTCAGTGCAGTGTTAGTTCAAGCAGTGAGGCAGCCCCCACAGCTCAGTGCAGTGTTAGTTCAAGCAGTGAGGCAGTGCCCACAGCTCAGTGCAGTATCAGTTCAGTGAGGCAGTGCCCACAGCTCAGTGCAGTGTTAGTTCTAACAGTGAGGCAGTGCCCACAGCTCAGTGCAGTGTTCAAACAGTGAGGCAGTCCCCACAGCTCAGTGCAGTGTTAGTTCAAGCAGTGAGGCAGTGCCCATAGCTCAGTGCAGTGTCAGTTCAGCGAGGCAGTGCCCACAGCTCAGTGCAGTGTCAGTTCAAGCAGTGAGGCAGTGCCCACAGCTCAGTGCAGTGTTAGTTCAGTGAGGCAGTGCCCACAGCTCAGTGCAGTGTTAGTTCAAGCAGTGAGGCAGTGCCCACAGCTCAGTGCAGTGTCAGTTCAGTGAGGCAGTGCCCACAGCTCAGTGCAGTGTCAGTTCAAGCAGTGAGGCAGTGCCCACAGCTCAGTGCAGTGTCAGTTCAGTGAGGCAGTGCCCACAGCTCAGTGCAGTGTCAGTTCAGTGAGGCAGTGCCCACAGCTCAGTGCAGTGTCAGTTCAAGCAGTGAGGCAGTGCCCACAGCTCAGTGCAGTGTCAGTTCAAGCAGTGAGGCAGTGCCCACAGCTCAGTGCAGTGTTAGTTCAGTGAGGCAGTGCCCACAGCTCAGTGCAGTGTTAGTTCAAGCAGTGAGGCAGTGCCCACAGCTCAGTGCAGTGTCAGTTCAGTGAGGCAGTGCCCACAGCTCAGTGCAGTGTCAGTGAAGCAGTGAGGCAGTGCATGGAGAACCAGTGCAGGATACCGTTGCGGCGGTGGCGGCGCTCAGGCTGGCGCTCCTCACGGCAGCGGCAAGCGAGTCCTGAGCAGCAGTGAACAGGGGGCAGAAGCAGCAGTTACTCAGGGCTGGCAAACGTTTGCCAGCTGTAGCAAGCAGCAGCAGACCTGAGCATTTCCCAGCTGTCCTACTTCTTGGTCTTGTCTTGCCTTTCACAGAGGCTGGGGTTCACAGATCACAGATGGCAGGGGTTGGAAGGGACCCGAAGGGACCACCCAGTCCAACCCCCTGCCAGAGCAGGACCATCCAATCCAGCTCAGGGCACACAGCAGCACATCCAGACAGGCCTGGAAAGGCTCCTGAGAAGGAGACTCCACAGCCTCTCTGGGCAGCCTGTGCCAGGGCTCTGGGACCCTTCCAGCCAAGAAGTTCCCCCTTGTGCTGAGCTGGAACCTCCTGTGCTGCAGCTTCCATCCATTGCTGCTTGTCCTATCCCAGGGAGCAGTGAGCAGAGCCTGTCCCCCCACCCTGAATCCCAGCCCTCAGATAGTTATAAACATTGATTCAATCCCCTCTCAGTCTTCTCCAGACTAAGCAGCCCCAGGTCCCTCAGCCTCTCCTCAGCAGGCAGTGCTCCAGTCCCCTCAGCATCCTCGTAGACCTCCACTGGACTCTCCAGCAGATCTCTGTCCCTCTGCAACTGAGGAGCCCAAAATGAATGCAGCATGGTTTTGCATCTGGGATTAAGCAAGCCTCCCTTTTCACATGCAGGTGGATAACAGAGAGGGAAAAAAAGGTCCTTTTAGGACTTTAAAAGAGCTACTAAAAGTCCTTAAGTTGCACAGATACCTGATTGAAGTCTGTTACATGGAGATGATTCTTCTCTGCTGTGCGTTTGCTATATGCAGTCCTACAGTCAGCTTCTGCATAACTGAGTGCACTGTGAGTGCCAGGTCATTATTAGATGTAGCTACTTATTTCCTTCTAATGTTCCCCAGAAAAGTACTTTGGAGAGCTCAGATGAACATAAAAGGTACCCAAAAGCTTGCCTTGCTTTAAATGCTTTCAGGCCTTCAGAACACTAAAGCAGGTTTGTGTTTTCCAGAAGAGAAGGTGGAGTCATGGTGTTTTATTTCTGTTTGCACTGGTGAGGCCACAGCTGGAGTTCTGGGTGCAGTTTTGGGCCCCTCACTCCAAGAAGGACATTGAGGTGACACCAAATGAAGCACAAGTGTCAATCTGCTGGAGGGTAGGAAGGCCCTGCAGAGGCATTTGGACAGGCTGGAGCCATGGGCTGATGCCAGTGGCATGAGGTTTAACCAGGCCAAGTGCCAGGTCATACACTTTGGCCACAACAACCCCCAGCAGCACTACAGGCTGGAGAGCTGCCTGGTGGAAAGAGACCTGGGACTGTTGGTGGCCAGAGCTGACCATGAGCCAGCAGTGTGCCCAGGTGGGCAAGAAGGCCAACAGCATCCTGGCCTGGATCAGCAAGGTGTGAGCAGCAGGAGCAGGGAGGTGCTCATGCCCCTGTGCTCAGCACTCCTGAGCCCACACCTCGAGTGCTGTGCCCAGTTTGGGTCACCACAGCACAGGAGGGACACTGAGGTGCTGAAGCAGGGCAGAGAAGGGCAATGAGGCTGGGGAGAGCTCTGGCAAACATGGCCTGTGAGGAGCTGCTGAGGGAGCTGGGGGTGTTTAGCCTGGGGAAGAGGAGGCTGAGAGGAGACCTTATTGCCCTCTACAGCTACCTAACAGGAGGCTGCAGTGAGGCTGGAGCTGGTCTCTGCTCCCCAGTTACTGATGATAGCACAGGAGGAAATGGCCTCAGGTTGTGTCAGGGGAGGTTTGGGTTGGCTGTTGGGAGGAAGCTCTTTCCTGAGCAGGTGGTCAGGCACTGGCACAGGCTGCCCAGGGAGGTGGTGGAGTCCCCATCCCTGGAGGTGTTCAAGCAACCTGCGGGCATGGCACTGTGGGGCATGGTTTAGTGGCCATGGTGGGGCTGGGTTGATAGTTGGACTGGATGATCTTGGAGTCTATGGACTCCTGTTTGAAGTTCATCCTTGATGTGTGAGCTACAAACCTCACCTCTTTACAGTGTGCCTGGTTGCTGGCACTAATGAACAGGCTCCCCTCAGTGTGGCTATTTGAGCTGCGAGGAAGTCTGCCCTCGCTCGCTGAGGTGCTCCTGTGGCTTTCTGTTCTCTTTGCAATGCTCGATGGAGGGACAGAACAGCTGCTCACTGCACCCTTTCACAGCAGTGTGCGCCAGGCTGCTTAACCCTTGCTGCCTCGCTGCTGCCTGCTTGCTCTTCTCTCTCTGGTCGCCTTCGGATGCTGCACATCTGCCAGCAGCGCCGCAAGCAGCTGCAGCGCAGCCCTCGCCTTACCACTGCGCCCCCTGCTGGCAGCGGCTCCGAAGCGCGGCCCTAGAGCCGCCTGCAGGAGGCTGGGGCTGGGAGCACGTCTGAACCACGGATCCCTTTCCCGGGTACACAGATCACTGCGTTTGCTAAGGAGTCTTCCTTCTGGAAGGACCTGGGGGTGCTGGCTGATGGCAAACTCCCCATGAGCCGGCAACTGTCACTTGCAGCCCAGCAGGCAGCTGTGTGCTGGTTGCATCCAGAGCAAGGAGAGAAGCAGCACAAGAATCATAGAATCATAGAAGCAAGCAGGTTGGAAGAGACCTCCAAGATCATCCAGTCCAACCTAGCACCCAGCCCTAGCCAGTCAACCACACCATGGCACTAAGTGCCTCATCCAGTCTTTGCTTGAAGACCCCCAGGGACGATGCCTCCACCACCTCCCTGGGCAGCCCATTCCAATGCCAATCACTCTCTCTGTGAAGAACTTCTTCTTAACATCCAGCCTATACCTCCCCTGGCACAGCTTGAGACTGTGTCCCCTTGTTCTATTGCTGGTTACCTGGGAGAAGAGGCCAACCCCACCTGGCTACAATGCCCCTTCAGGTAGTTGTAGACAGTAATAAGATCACCCCTGAGCCTCCTCTTCTCCAGGCTAAACAGGCCCAGCTCCCTCAACCTCTCTGCCCCTTTGCTCTGCTCTCTTGAGACCTCATCTGGAGTTCTTGGTACAGTTATTGAGCACCCAACAGAAGAAGGACGGGGAACTGTTGGAGAGGGTCCAGAGGAGACCACCAAGACGAACCAAGAACCTCCCCTATGGGGACAGGCTGGGAGAGTTGGGGCTGCTCAGCCTGGAGAAAAGGAGGCTCAGGTCCAGAGCAGCCTTCCTGGACCTGAAAGGGCTACAGGAGAGCTGGGGAGGGACTTGTGAGAAGGGCTGGGAGTGACAGGATGAGGGACATTGGCTCTGAGCTGGGAGAGGAGAGAGTGAGACTGCAGATGAGGAAGAAATTATTTCCA
The DNA here is from genome assembly GCF_015220805.1 of Pogoniulus pusillus. Taxonomy (NCBI): domain Eukaryota; kingdom Metazoa; phylum Chordata; class Aves; order Piciformes; family Lybiidae; genus Pogoniulus; species Pogoniulus pusillus. The sequence goes on along the minus strand of NC_087296.1, from coordinate 13,853,542 downwards.
GTGAGGGTGATGAGACAATGGCACAAGTTGCCCAGAGAGGCTGTGGGTATCCCTTCCCTGGAATTGTTCAAGGCCAGATTGGATGAGTCTTTGAGCAACCTGGGCTAGTGGGAGGTGTCCCTGCCCATGGCAGGAGGGCTGGAACTAGAGTCATGAATCATCGAATGTCTTGAGCTTGAAGGGACCTTTCACATTATCCAGTCCCAACCTCCCTGCCATAAGCAGGGACACCTCCCACTAGCCCAGGTTGCTCAAAGCCTTATCCAGCATGATCTTAACCTCTTACAGGGATGAGATGGCCACAACTTCCCTGGGCAACCTGTTCCAGTGTCTCACCACCTCATGTCCAGTCTAAATCTATCCTAGATGTGAAATTGGGATGAAGATTAAACCTGATCTGGAGTGGGAGCACCTCCCCAAATGAAGCCAGTGCTGGAGCACCTGTCAGAATTCCTGACCCATTTGCATTTGCAAGTTAAATATTGCAGAGGTTAAATTCTAAACCTCTCTTGTTGTAAGAGTGTGAATTAAGGTAAACAGGCTCCTAATGGGAGCCATGGGGACAGCCTCTGCTCAGCTGTGCCCAGGGATAGGACAAGGTGCACTGGGCATAAACTGCAGCACAGGAGGTTCCACCTCAACATGAGGAAGAACTTCTTGACTGTCAGGGTCCAGAGCCCTGGCACAGGCTGCCCAGAGAGGCTGTGGAGTCTCCTTCTCTGGAGCCTTTCCAGCCCTGTCTGGATGTGTTCCTGAGTGACCTGTGGTAGTTCTCTGCTCCTGCTCTGGCAGGGAGGTTGGACTCTGATCTATGGAGGTCCCTTCCAACCCCTAACATCCTGTGAGTCTTTCCACTCTGTTTGGAAACCTCACCCACAGTGAGCTCTGTCCTGCATACATTGGTGGGTTGTATGCAGCTGTAATGAAATGCAAAGGATCTTCCCACCAGGAATATCTCCCAGTGGATATCATTCAGCTTAAGATGCAGACATCTAAACATATCTCCTTTGGATAGGAAAATGCTGCAGCAACTTGCAAGGCTGCCACACTTATGACAGAGGTTGTTTCTTCTTCAGTTTTGCTGTGTAAGACTGCCTGCTGCTGCCTGGATACAGAAGAAGGACCTGAAGGTGCTGACTGATGGCCAGCTGAAGATGAGCCAGTGGCCAAGAATGCCCATGGCATCCAGCCTGGATCAGGAACAGTGTGGCCAGCAGCTACAGGGATGGGATTATCCCCTTCTGTTCTGCACTGGTGAGGCCACACACTGAATTGTAGGTTCAGTTTGGGGCCCTTCACAGAATCATAGAATCAAGCAGGTTGGAAGAGAGCTCCAAGCTCAGCCAGCCCAACCTAGCACCCAGCCCTGGCCAGTCAACCAGACCATGGCACTAAATGCCTCATCCAGGCTTTGCTTCAATACTTCCATGGATGGTGACTCCACCACCTCCCTGGGCAGCCCATTCCAATGCCAATCACTCTCTCTGCCAACAACTTCCTCCTCACATCCAGCCTAGACCTCCACTGGCTCAACTTGAGGCTGTGTCCCCTTGTTCTGCTGCTGGCTGCTTGGCAGCAGAGCCCAACTCCACCTGGCTACAGCCTCCCTTCAGTAGTTGTAGGCAGCAGCAATGAGATCACTTCTGAGCCTCCTCTTCCCCAGGCTAAAAGTTACTCTTGTGGTATTCCAAGCAAATGACATCAACCAATTTTCCACTACCCCCAGGTGTTAGTGACCTGCCACAAGGTCGTGCTGAATGTACAATATCATGCTGGATTGTTGCTCCTTTTGTGGCAAACTAATTCCCTGTTCTCAGTGGCCACATTATTGATCTTGCCTGGGAAAAGAAAGTTGTATCAGAGTGAAGTGATCTACACTTACAAGTGCTGGGGATACAGATGGTGTTGGAGGAGGAGGAGAAGCAGGAGGAGTCCTTGGCCTTTCTCTCTGCTCATCGGTGACTGCTTCAGGCTGGATCAGGACTGTTGCAGGGGTTGGTTTGTCTTCATCCTCAGGTGGCCTAACCTCTGGCTCCAGAGAGGGACATTGGCCAATGTCTGCGTTTTCAAAGGACACAGGCTGGGCAAAGTCCATGGGGCTGAGAACACACAAGGAAATTGATGTCTGCTGTTAGCTTTTCTGCCTTCTTACCTCCCATTTCACATCAATATTGATGCTGCAGAGTGCTGCCACTGCCACTTTGTGGGGCATAAGAGCCAGGCCTCATCCCATCTGTGTGAGGTCTAGAAGCAGGACACTTCAGTTGAGGTGGCAGTCACCCTTGGCTTTCCTTCCTGCAGTCAGTGCAGAGAGACAGGCACCCCCTTAGGATCATCACAGAATCACAGAGTCAGCCAGGTTGGAAGAGAGCTCCAAGCTCAGCCAGCCCAACCTAGCACCCAGCCCTGGCCAGTCAACCAGACCATGGCACTAAGTGCCCCAGCCAGGCTTGGCTTCAACACCTCCAGCCACAGCCACTCCACCACCTCCCTGGGCAGCCCATTCCAATGCCAATCACTCTCTCTGACAACAACTTCCTCCTAACATCTACCCTCAACCTGCCCTGGCACAGCTTGAGGCTGTGTCCCCTTCTTCTGCTGCTGCTTGCCTGGCATCAGAGCCCAACCCCACCTGGCTACAGCCTCCCTGCAGGCAGCTGCAGACAGCAATGAGCTCTGCCCTGAGCCTCCTCTGCTGCAGGCTGCACACCCCCAGCTCCCTCAGCCTCTCCTCACAGGGCTGTGCTCCAGGCCCCTCCCCAGCCTTGCTGCCCTTCTCCAAACACCTTCCAGCACCTCAACATCTCTCTGGAGTTGAGGAGCCCAGAACTGGACACAGCACTCCAGGGGTGGCCTGAGCAGTGCTGAGCACAGGGGCAGAAGAACCTCTCTTGTCCTGCTGCCCACACTGCTCCTGAGCCAGCCCAGGATGCCATTGGCTCTGCTGCCCACCTGGGCACTGCTGCCTCAGCTTCAGCTCCTCTCTCCCAGCACCCCCAGCTCCCTCTCTGTCTGGCTGCTCTCAGCCACTCTGGCCCCAGCCTGTAGTGCTGCTTGGGCTTGTTGTGGCCAAAGTGCAGAACCCTGCCCTTGGCCTTGTTCAGTCTCATCCCCTTGGCCTCTGCCCACCCATCCAGCCTGGCCAGGTCCCTCTGCAGGGCTCTCCTACCCTCCAACAGCTCCACAGCTGCTCCTAGCTTGGTGTCATCTACAAATTTACTGATGCTGGACTTCAGCAGCTTCACCAGCCTGGGCAGGCTGGAGCACACTGTGGAGAAGTCTTTCTCTTCCACGGAGTTTGGGGGATGAGATCCAAATTTATGTACCTGAGTTATGTGAAAGGAAGGTTTAGATATGGGCACTTCCTACAGAGGTTCTCCTTTATCCACTCTTCCCTTCCTGTTTGCCCCAGTGCTGCTTCCAGGCCACTGCAGCATGCAGATTGCAGAGAGCAAATGAATTCCTCTGGTGGCTCTTAGCATTTGGAGACCAAGCTGCAAGAGCTCAAATCAAACTCAGGGGTTAGAGCAGAGCATTCCTAGCCCTGAGGCAAGTCTCACTGGTCAGTGTCTCTGACTTTATGTCTAAACAGGCAGGGGCTGCCTTGTCTGTAAAGCAGCTCCTTAACAGCACAGCCTGTGGAGTGCACATTGCAGCCAGAAAAGGAAAGGCATGGGAAGGGAACAGATCATCCTCCAGGGCTTGCTGTTAGTGAGACTCCTTGCATGAGTGAACTTTCTTTTGGCAGCTGAGCCATTTAACCAGACTTCATTTGCTGGCCCTGGGGAGACTTACGTGGCATTGATGACAAGATTCCAGATACAGCCCTCAAAGGCTGGGATGTTCCTGAGAGGGGCAATCTGAAATGCAGGAGAGGCACCCCCCACAAAGAGCTTCTTAACAGGGATGGGCTGGTCTGTTGGCAGTCTCTGAGTCTGGACTTTGTCTTCATCTACTTGAACAGTGAACATCCTGTTGATAAGAGTTAAAAGCAAAGAAACACACATTTTACTCTGGTCATTGCTGCCACTGAAGTCACCACTTTGCAACTCCTGTTCCCCCAGCTGTAACACCCAGCAACCTGAATGTTAGACTTGGAGAACCAGAGAATTGCATGGGTTGGAAAAGCCCTCTAAGATCATCCAGTCCAACCTTCAACCCAACACCACCATGGCCATGAAACCATGTCCAAAGTGCCATGCCCACAGGTTTCTTGAACACCTCCAGGATGGAGACTCCACCACTTCCCTGGGCAGCCTCTTCCAGTACCTGATGACCTTTTCCATGAACAGATGTTTCCTGAACGTCCCCTGGTGCAGCTTTAGGCCATTTCCTCTTGTTCTGACATGTGTCAGCAACTGGCAGTTGAAAATGTTTCTTGACCAGAGGCTGTTTTCATAGAACCACAGCAACACAGAGTGTCAGGAGCTGGAAGGGACCTCCAAAGCTCAGCCAGGCCAAGCCCTGCCAGAGCAGCAGCACCCAGAGCAGGTCACACAGGAACACATCCAGGCAGCTCTGGAATGTCTCCAGAGAGGGAGACTCCACAGCCCCCCTGGGCAGCCTGTGCCAGGCTCTGGCACCCTCACAGGGAAAAATCCTCCTCATGTTTCCATGGAACTTCCTCTGCCTCAGCTTCCACCACTGCCCCTTGTGCTGTCCCTGGCATCACCCAGCAGAGCTGGCTCCAGCCTCTGGCACTCACTTTTGCATCTTTATCAGTATTGCTGAGGTCACCTCTCAGTCTCCTCTCCCAGCAGCACAGCCCCAGCTCCCTCAGGCTCTCCTAACAGAGCTGTTCCATTCCCTTCAGCATCTTTGTGGCTCTGTGCTGGACTCTCTCAAGCAGTTCTATGTCCCTCTTGAACTAGGGTGTCCAGAACTGAACACAGTACTCCAGCTGTGGCCTCAGCAGGGCAGAGCAGAGGGGCAGGAGAACCTCTCTTGACCTACTCACCACAACCCTTCATAGCTCAAATGCTTGGCTTATTTACACAAGCCCCAGACAGAAGTGGGAGTAACTTGAGAAGCTGAGCTAGACAACTGCTGGGCTAAATGCAAACTGCCCAGCTTCAGCATAGGTTTGGGATGGATCCATAGAAAGCTGTAAGCAAGTGATGTCTGCTGCAAAGGGTTGTAGCAAGTGACGTCTGTTGCAAAGGGTTGTAGCAAGTGACATCTGTTGCAAAGGGTTGTAGCAAGTGTTGTCTGTTGCAAAGGGTTGTGGCAAGTGACGTCTGTTGCAAAGGGTTGTGGCAAGTGACATCTCTTGCAAAGGGTTGTAGCAAGTGACGTCTGTTGCAAAGGGTTGTGGCAAGTGACATCTGTTGCAAAGGGTTGTAGCAAGTGTTGTCTGTTGCAAAGGGTTGTGGCAAGTGACATCTCTTGCAAAGGGTTGTAGCAAGTGACATCTGTTGCAAAGGGTTGTAGCAAGTGTTGTCTGTTGCAAAGGGTTGTAGCAAGTGACGTCTGTTGCAAAGGGTTGTGGCAAGTGACATCTGTTGCAAAGGGTTGTAGCAAGTGTTGTCTGTTGCAAAGGGTTGTAGCAAGTGACGTCTGTTGCAAAGGGTTGTAGCAGGTAATGTCTGTTGCAAAGGGTTGTAGCAAGTGACGTCTGTTGCAAAGGGTTGTGGCAAGTGACATCTGTTGCAAAGGGTTGTAGCAAGTGTTGTCTGTTGCAAAGGGTTGTAGCAAGTGACGTCTGTTGCAAAGGGTTGTAGCAAGTGACGTCTGTTGCAAAGGGTTGTAGCAAGTGACGTCTGTTGCAAAGGGTTGTAGCAAGTGATGTCTGTTGCAAAGGGTTGTAGCAAGTGACGTCTGTTGCAAAGGGTTGTAGCAGGTAATGTCTGTTGCAAAGGGTTGTGGCAAGTGATGTCTGTTGCAAAGGGTTGTGGCAAGTGACATCTCTTGCAAAGGGTTGTAGCAAGTGACGTCTGTTGCAAAGGGTTGTGGCAAGTGACATCTGTTGCAAAGGGTTGTAGCAAGTGTTGTCTGTTGCAAAGGGTTGTGGCAAGTGACGTCTGTTGCAAAGGGTTGTGGCAAGTGACATCTGTTGCAAAGGGTTGTAGCAAGTGACGTCTGTTGCAAAGGGTTGTAGCAAGTGATGTCTGTTGCAAAGGGTTGTGGCAAGTGACATCTCTTGCAAAGGGTTGTAGCAAGTGACATCTCTTGCAAAGGGTTGTGGCAAGTGACATCTGTTGCAAAGGGTTGTAGCAAGTGACGTCTGTTGCAAAGGGTTGTGGCAAGTGACATCTCTTGCAAAGGGTTGTAGCAAGTGATGTCTGTTGCAAAGGGTTGTGGCAAGTGATGTCTGTTGCAAAGGGTTGTGGCAAGTGATGTCTGTTGCAAAGGGTTGTAGCAAGTGACATCTCTTGCAAAGGGTTGTAGCAAGTGACATCTCTTGCAAAGCGTTGTAGCAAGTGACGTCTGTTGCAAAGGGTTGTGGCAAGTGACGTCTGTTGCAAAGGGTTGTAGCAGGTAATGTCTGTTGCAAAGGGTTGTGGCAAGTGATGTCTGTTGCAAAGGGTTGTAGCAAGTGACATCTCTTGCAAAGCGTTGTAGCAAGTGACGTCTGTTGCAAAGGGTTGTGGCAAGTGACGTCTGTTGCAAAGGGTTGTGGCAAGTGACGTCTGTTGCAAAGGGTTGTGGCAAGTGATGTCTGTTGCAAAGGGTTGTGGCAAGTGACATCTGTTGCAAAGGGTTGTGGCAAGTGACGTCTGTTGCAAAGGGTTGTAGCAAGTGACGTCTGTTGCAAAGGGTTGTGGCAAGTGATGTCTGTTGCAAAGGGTTGTGGCAAGTGACATCTGTTGCAAAGGGTTGTGGCAAGTGACATCTGTTGCAAAGGGTTGTGGCAAGTGACATCTGTTGCAAAGGGTTGTGGCAAGTGACGTCTGTTGCAAAGGGTTGTAGCAAGTGACATCTCTTGCAAAGGGTTGTAGCAAGTGACGTCTCTTGCAAAGCGTTGTAGCAAGTGACGTCTCTTGCAAAGGGTTGTGGCAAGTGACGTCTGTTGCAAAGGGTTGTAGCAGGTGATGTCTGTTGCAAAGGGTTGTAGCAAGTGATGTCTGTTGCAAAGGGTTGTAGCAAGTGACGTCTGTTGCAAAGGGTTGTAGCAAGTGATGTCTGTTGCAAAGGGTTGTGGCAAGTGACATCTCTTGCAAAGGGTTGTAGCAGGTAATGTCTGTTGCAAAGGGTTGTAGCAGGTGATGTCTGTTGCAAAGGGTTGTAGCAGGTGATGTCTGCTGCAAAGGGTTGTAGCAGGTGATGTCTGTTGCAAAGGGTTGAGGAAGTCTTCTCTTTGGGGGCAGTCTGAAGGATTTCACAGAACCACAGAACAGAAGGGGTTGGAAGGGACCTCCAGAGGACATGGAGCCCAACTGTGGCAGTTTGAGCCAGTTCCTGGCTTAGAAACTAATTGCAGTGGAACACTCCAAGAGCCTTTGAGTGAGAGGTAAACAGTGCCAGCGACAGGACACACAGTGACAACACAGACGAGTTAACACTGGGGTCTGGAAAACCTCCTGCCCTTCCAACCCCAGGGCTGGGTGCTAGGTTGGACTGGATGAGCCTGGAGGTCTCTTCCATCCTGGTTGATTCCATGATTCTATGGAGTCACCATCCCTGGAGGTGTTCAAGCAATGTGCAGACATGGCCCTTGGGGACATGGGTTAATGGCCATGGTGGTTTTAGATCAGTGTTGGACTGGATCATCTCAAAGGTCTTTTCCAACCAAAACAATGCTCTGGTTCTATGACTCTGAGGCTCTAAGAATGACTGCTGTTTATCTGGGACTGTCTCTTCCTTGTTTGCCCATCTTTAGCTGGGCACCTCTGTAACACCCCCATGCCCAAAGCAGCACATGGTGCCCCAGAAAGGCTACAGGCTGCTGAGCTGCTGCCATTGGCACCCTCAGAAAACCTGCCTGGAGGAGCTGACTGAATGCACTGCAGCAGTGTTTGTCATCTGCAGATTTGATTGATAAAAACGATTTGCAGAGAGCCAGGAGGTTAAGAAGCCAAATCAGACCAAGGCAGGTCCCTGGAGAAACAGGCCTAAAGAAGCATGTGAGAGTAATGAGCACACACTGAGCTCTGAGAGTGCTCTGCCTCAGCACAGCTCAACACATCGCTGCAGACTCCACTGCACTCATTTTGCTGAATTAGCTGTGCTGTGTGCTCTGGGCACTGATACAGATTTCAGAGGCACAGGATGGTTTGGGTTGGAAGGGACCTTACAGATCCAGTTGGAACCCAGTTCCAGTTGGAACCCCCCTGCCATGGGCAGCAACACCTCCCACCAGCCCAGGCCTCCTCCAGCCTGGCCTGAAGTACCTCCAAGGAGAGGGCATCCACATCCTCCTTGAGCAACCTGTTCCAGTCTCTCACTACCTTCACTGTCAAGAATTTCTTCCTCATCTCCAACCTCAATCTACCCTGCTCTAGTTTCAAACCATTCCCTCTTGTCCTATCACCCCAAGACCTTGGAAAAATTACTATGAAGGGAGACATTCAAAGTGAGGCTTGATGGGGCCCTGAGTGACCTGGTCTGGTGGGGATGTACCTGCTGACTGCAGGATGGCAGGACTGGATGACCTCTAGAGGTCCCTTCTGGCCTGGATCATCCTAGGACTCTGTTAGTCTGTGATACTGTGATTCTGTGATGCTATGAGTCTGTGATTCTGTGGTGCTATGAGTCTGTGAGTCTGTGACTGTGGTTCCATGAGTCTGTGATTCTGTGATGCTATGAGTCTGTGATTCTGTGACTGTGGTTCCATGATTCTGTGATTCTGTGATGCTATGAGTCTGTGATTCTGTGATGCTATGAGTCTGTGATTCTGTGATGCTGTGAGTCTGTGATTCTGTGACTGTGGTTCCATGAGTCTGTGATTCTGTGATGCTATGAGTCTGTGATTCTGTGACTGTGGTTCCATGAGTCTGTGATTCTGTGATGCTATGAGTCTGTGATTCTGTGATGCTGTGAGTCTGTGATTCTGTGACTGTGGTTCTATGAATCTGTGATTCTGTGACTGATTCTGTGGTTCTGGTGATTCTGTGGCTCTGTGACTGTGATTCTGTGACTCTGATTCTGTGATTCTGATTCTGTGATTCTGGTGATTCTGTGATTCTGTGACTCTGATTCTGTGATTCTGATTCTGTCATTCTGGTGACTCTGTGGCTCTGTGATTCTGTGACTCTGATTCTGTGATTCTGCTTCTGTCATTCTGGTGATTCTGTGACTCTGTGACTGTGATTCTGTGACTCTGATTCTGGGATTCTGCTTCTGTCATTCTGGTGATTCTGTCATTCTGATTATGTCATTCTGATTATGTCATTCTGGTGATTCTGTGATTCTGTGATTCTGATTCTGTGATTCTGATTCTGTGATTCTGGTGATTCTGTGATTCTGATTCTGTGATTCTGATTATGTCATTCTGGTGATTCTGTGATTCTGATTCTGTGATTCTGATTATGTCATTCTGGTGATTCTGTGATTCTGTAACTCTGATTCTGTCATTCTGATTCTGTCATTCTGGTGATTCTGTGACTCTGATTCTGTGACTCTGATTCTGTGACTCTATGATTCTATGAAAAAGTCCCTCCCCAGCTCTCCCATAGCTCCCTTCAGGTACTGGAAGGCTGCCCTAAGGTGCCCCAACTGCCTCAGGCTGTGCCAGCAGGAGAGGTGCTCCAGCCTCATTCCTTACCCTCTGGCTCTCTCGATGCGCACGGAGTGTGCTCTGCCGTCGTGGAACTTGCCAGCTTCTGGCCTGATGGTGATCCTGTGGGGATCCCTGCTCCCACTGGAGATGTGCACCTCCAGACGACCTCTGTTCAGGAAGACTGCATAGTAGGCCTGCAGGTAGTATGAGAAAGAAGGTTACATTTGCAAAGAGCTGTTCTCCCTTGGTTTTCCATTGGTGCCTGTGTTTCCTTTTCCTACCCCGGCTTGGAATTGGCAGACCTGGTACTGCTGCTTCAGTGCTGCTGCTGCTGCTGCTGTGCTCAGACTCTTGTATGACTCTAATCATGGAACCACAGGATGGCCTGGCTGGTAAGACCACACCTTGAGTGCTGTGTTCAGTTCTGGGCCCCCCAGTTTAGGAGATGCTTGAGCGTGTCCAGAGAAGGGCAACGAGGCTGGGGAGAGGCCTTGAGCACAGCCCTAGGAGGAGAGGCTGAGGGAGCTGGGATTGGTTAGCCTGGAGAAGAGGAGGCTCAGGGGTGACCTTATTGCTGTCTGCAACTACCTGAGGGGAGGTTGTGGCCAGGAGGAGGTTGCTCTCTTCTCTCAGGTGGTCAGCACCAGAACAAGAGGACACAGCCTCAGGCTGTGCCAGGGGAGATTTAGGCTGGAGGTGAGGAGAAAGTTCTTCCCTGAGAGAGTCATTGGACACTGGAATGGGCTGCCCGGGGAGGTGGTGGAGTCGCCGTCCCTGGAGCTGTTCAAGGCAGGACTGGACGTGGCACTTGGTGCCATGGTCTGGCCTTGAGCTCTGTGCTAAAGGGTTGGACTTGATGATCTGTGAGGTCTCTTCCAACCCTGATGATACTGTGACACTGTGATACCTTGGGATCATCAAATCCAACCATCACCTAACATCTCTCTGTACACAACTCTTAGACCAAGTTTCTGAGCTCCTCATCCAGATGTCTTTTAAACACCTCCAGGGATGGTGACTCCACCACCTCCCTGAGCTGTTCCAGGGCCTTTTGGTGAAGAAACTTTCCCTAATAAGCAACTTAAACCTCCTCTGGTGCAACTTGAGGCCATTACCTCTCATCCAGTCACTTGCTACCTTGGAGAAGAGGCCAGACCCCACCTTGTTACAACCTCCTTTGACATAGCTGTAGAGCACAATGAGGTCTCACCTCAAGCTGAACACTCCCAGCTCCCTCAGCTACTCCTCACAGGACTTGTGCCCAAGACCTCTCAGCAGCCTTGTTACCCTTCTCTGGACATGCTCCTGCACCTCAATGTCCTCCTTGGAGTGAGTGGCCCAGAAATGAACCCAGGACTCAAGGTGCAGCCTCACTAGTGCTGAACACAGGACACAATCCCTGCCCTGCTCCTGCTGGCCACCTCATTGCTGATCCAGGCCAGGGTGCTGGTGGCCCCCCTGGCCACCTGGGCACACTGCAGGCTCACATTCAGCCAGCTAATGAGTCAGCAATGAGGAATGGGGAAAGGAGGCCATGCTGGAAAGCTTCACCTTTTGATTCAGAGAGTTAAATCTTCTGATTTACCAACCTGCAGGCCCATGTGCAGGGAAGGATGGAGACTTCTAAACAGCAATTCCTCTGATTGCTGCAGATGTGAGGCCTGGACAGCATCAATCTCAGTGTGAGCTCTGCAAAATCACACCAGTAGCTACTCTAGCAACCAATATCACCTTGCAGCAGCTTTCAGGGTCTAACCTCCAGTTACTATAGCAATGAGCAGTGTCCTGCTCACTCCTGTGACCTGAGGAGCTGGGAAATGATTAAGGAGCCCCTACCCAAAGTTAATGGTCGTGTGGGTGAGCCTTTATAATGGGCTGCTCCTGGAGTGTGCTCCTCCAGGTCACCAAGAGCTCTCTTCCAGAAGAGGCTGGAAAGAGAATAATGAGAGAGCATTTCCCAGGAGTCCTGGGCAAAGAAAGCACCAAAAATACTCAGTTTCTCTCTCTTGTACTATGTCTGTCTGAAAGTTTTTGAATTAATCAAGCTTTGAGCAATTTCCAACAGCAACCTCTCCTGGGTTCAGCTAAGAGAGGGTTAATTCTCTGCAGCAGGAGTTGTGAGGGGCCACAGCTGAAGCAGCCAGTGGAGGTGCTCACAATCACACAGAACAGTAGGGGTTGGAAGGGAACTCTGCAGATCACACTGTTGTGGGGCACTCCAAATTCCTTCTCCCCCCACCACCACCTCCATCTCTGGAGGTTTGATTGGGCAAGAAGAAGGCATTGGAATGGGCTGCCCAGGGAGGTGGTGGAGTGGCTGTGCCTGGAGGTGTTGAAGCCAAGCCTGGCTGGGGCACTTAGTGCCATGGTCTGGTTGGTTGGCCAGGGATGGGTTCCAGGTTGGGCTGGCTGAGCTTGGAGCTCTCTTCCAACCTGACTCTGGGCTCCTCAATTCAAAAGAGATGTTGAGGTGCTGGAAGGTGTCCAGAGAAGGGCAACAAGGCTGGGGAGGGGCCTGGAGCACAGCCCTGTGAGGAGAGGCTGAGGGAGCTGGGGGTGTGCAGCCTGCAGCAGAGGAGGCTCAGGGCAGAGCTCATTGCTGCCTGCAGCTCCCTGCAGGGAGGCTGTAGCCAGGTGGGGTTGGGCTCTGCTGCCAGGCAGCCAGGGACAGAAGAAGGGGACACAGCCTGAAGCTGTGCCAGGGCAGGTTCAGGCTGGTGTTAGGAGGAAGTTGTTGTCAGAGAGAGTGATTGGCATTGGAATGGGCTGCCCAGGGAGGTGGTGGAGTGGCTGTGCCTGGAGGTGTTGAAGCCAAGCCTGGCAGGACCACACAATCTAGCACAGATCACACAGGAACACATCCAGACAGGCCTTGAGAGTCTCCAGGGAAGGAGACTCCACAACCTCTCTGGGAGGCCTGTGCCAGTGCTCTGGGACCCTTGGGGGTACAAAAAATCTGAGGCCAGCTCCACTCTGACTGCAGAAGAGATGCTGGCAGTGTATGAAGGAGTTGAAGCTGTCTTGGAAGTGGTTGGTGCTGAAGCACAGCTCCTCCTGGTACCCTGGCTGCTGCTGGTCAAAGGAAGGGTCCCCTCTGCCCCTCACACAACTGCTGTCACATGGAGCCACCACGGGCTCAAAGAGGGATCCCTGGCCAGCAGGGAACCTTGGAAGTCATCACAAACTGGCTAGAGGGCAAAGACTTTGGGATGCCACCAGAGAAGGAGGAGGTAGCAGGTGCTGAGGAGGTCCCACCAGGTAAGAAGTGATCATAGAATCATCTGCCCTGTTCACTGATGGGTCCTGCTGCATTGTGAGGGAGGCTGCTGTGTGGTGTCCTGCACAACAAACTGCCAACACAACCACACTCTCACCAGCAGTCACTTGGGCTCTGTAGGTACTTCCTCTCTACAGACTCTGCAGGTACTTCCTCTCAGCAGACTGTCTCTATCCTCTTCTTCAGGAAGGATCTGCACTGCAGATTTCCATCTCGTGGGACAGAAGGAGATGCTGGAGCACTCCTCAGTTTGACAGCCCACAGCAGTGATGCCACACAAAGAAGAGGCTTATCTTGTGCTAAGCATTTCCAAGAATTCCTAAGTGCAGAAGCAGTCCTCAGAGCAGTGCTCTGCAGTAGTTAGGTTGGATTGAAAGAAGAAAACAAAAAGGCTCCTTTGTGCAGTAAAAGCTTCCAAACCTGTTGTATAGAGCCACAGAGACCTCAGAGATCATCTACTCCAACCTTGGGGCCACGGGCAGGGATGCCTCTTAACCAGACTTGGTTGTCTGAGGCCACATCCAGTCTGGCCTTGAATACCTCCAGGAAGAGAGCATCCATCACCCCCCTTGGCATCCTATTCCAGAGTCTCAGCACCCTCATACCAAAGAACATCCTGAGATCCAGTCTAACCCTGCTCTCCCTCAGCTTCAAACCATTCCCCCTTGTGGATGGATTTCTTGCTAGCAGAGGACATGAACTGATGACCATGAGCAACCTGTGCTGCAGAGCATCCTTGAGCCCATCCCGGAGGCAGGGACTGTCTAGTGAAGCAAAGCCCCACATGCAGCTGCAGGAGGCAGGCTCTGCTGGCTGCAGGAGGCTGACCCTGCAAGTTGTTTATGTAAGTTTAACCTATCTGTCCCTCACACAGAACCTTAAGCCTCCCCAGGTACCAATCTTAACCAAGCTGGCTGTGCATGCCTCTCCCAGGTTGGCATTGCAGTCACTGTGTCACTGCAATAAAGGGCATCATTGGAGAGCAGTTATTTAACCATACTGGTGTTACCATTGCTACTCTGGGGTGCAACACTGGCAGCCCCTTGTCCTGACTCTAGACACCCTCAGGGAAAGTCCCTCTGCAGCCCTCCTGAAGGATCCCTTCAGATAGTGGAAGGCCACTATGAGTTCCCCCTGGAGTCTTCCAGGCTGAGCACCCCCAGCTCCCTCTGCCTATCCTCATAGCAGGGATACTCCAGTTCTTGGATCATCTTTGTGGCCTCCTCTGGACTCCCTCTCTCTGTGCCTACATTAGCAACAAGCAATGGATGCCTTGCTGTAAACCTTTAAGCCAAACAATGCTCCAGTGCCAAAAAGTCCCAACCCTGAGCCTCTGTCAGATCAAGGACAGCATTAGAAGCAATTCATTCCCAAGCTCTGAAGTGTCACTGCAGCATAAACACCTGGCTGCCCTGACACAAACCAAGGGCAGGGCTTCAGCAGAGCTCTGAGCTCCCTTTCTCCTGTGCTGGGTTCTTCCTACCTGTCCTGTCTGCCTGCGCTTCCTCCTCGGAGCAGCAGCTCTCCAGCCACCGTCCCCACGTTTCCTCCTGGGGGGCACAATTGTGCCACTGGTGCCGAACAAGATGATCCCAGATTCGTTCTTGGTGCTGAAGGAGAGGTTGATTTCTGTGCCCAGGTCAAAGGAGACAGGCTGCAGCTCCACAAAGCCTGGCTTGGGGAAGCTCACGGTGTAAATGTTCTGTAGGGAGGACAAGACAGTGCATGAGTAGGGTAAAAAGCAAGAGCATGGACATGGGGGAAGACTTCTTACCTAAAATACCCAACTGGCTGAACATAACTGGTGTGAAGAGTGGAAAGCAGTAATAAAGACTGAGCAATTCCCTTCTCAGGGTGTTGTGCCAACACTAATTTACCTGCTTACATCTGGCAGCAGCAAACTGCTCCTGAAATCCTACCTTACGGGAAGGCAAAGTTCCAGCCTTGTTGCAGTAAATCCTCTTGGATTAAAGGCAGAATCAGAGGATCACTGAGATTGGAAAAGGCCTTTGAGATCATCAAGTCCAACCCTACTCTACTTTAACCTCAAGCACCACATCTACATGGGTCATAAACCCCTCCAGGGACAATGACTGAAGCACCTCTGGGCAGCCTGACAACGCTTTCAGTGACTTCTGCTTTACCTCATGTCCATCCTAACCCTCCCCTGGTGCAGCTTGAGGCCATTCCTCCTCCTCTCACAGTTACCTGGGAGAAGAGATCAACATGCACCAGGAAGTGCTCACAGGTGGGTTGTTACAGCAGTGCTGTCCCCTGGTTTGGCTTTTCAGTCAACACAAGAGATAACCAAAGCCAATGTGGACACAAACTGCACTCTGGTGTTTGCCAGATGTGCCCAGACAATGTGTTCACTAATCAGTCACTTCAGAATTAGTGCTTCACTTAGCATCACTGCTTTCTTGCTGGCTCAGGCTGATAAATGAAGCACTGGCTCCACATGGCCCAACTGTTTGGCCATAGGTAGCCATTAAGACCAGGCTGGATGAGGCTTTGAGCAGCCTGGGCTAGTGGGAGGTGTCTCTGCCCATGGCAGGGAGGTTGGAACTGGATGATCTTTAAAATCCCCTCTAAGTGAAGCTCTTCTATGATTCCATGCAATTTAAAGAGGAGAATATGTCATGAAAAGAATAAATCAGTGGCTGTTCCTGAAGACCTCCTGGAATTGCTGCCAGCTGCTGTGGAAGAGCAGCCCACAGGAGCAGCTCCCAAAGCCAGCTGCCAGCTCCTGGTGCTGCACTGCTCTCAGCTCCAGAGGGGATGCCACACAGCCCAGCTGCTGCACTCACCACCTTTGGCATGTGTGAAGGGTCAGCCCTCCTGGGGTGGGTCTGACCCTGACCCCAGGCCCTCCTGGCTCCTCCTTGGGGCTGGTCTGGATCTGACCCCAGGTCCTTCTGGCTCCTCCCTGAGGATGGGTCTGGACCTGACCCCAGATCCTCCTGACTTCTCCCTGGGGGTGGTCTGGACCTGACCCCAGGTCCTCCTGACTCCTCCCTGGGGGTGCTCTGACCCTGACCCCAGGTGCAGTGCTTAGCCCACTCCCACTTCAGGTCTAGGGCCCCTATAAAAGCAGAGGAACCTCCTGTTTCTTCCTTCCTTTCTTTTGCCTCCCTGCCTGCTAGCACCACCCTTGTTCCTGCTGCTGCTCTTCTTTTACCACCTGGGCATCCTTCCACACGGTGGACAAACCCTTCCTGTCCCTCCCTAATCCATTGCCATCAATCTGCCTGTTTGCATCTTGTTTCCCTTCCCTATACCTCTTTGGACCTTCCCTGCCTTAAATACCTTTTGGTATTTAACTTTGGTAAAGTTTCTTTTCTTTTAACTTCCAAATCAAAGCAAGACTCCATTTTGGGTGTGGTGTTTTACCTTCTCCCTCTCTCCATCTAATTCCTTTCTTTCCAAAAGGGGGTGGAGAGGAGAGGGGAAGGCATCCTACTATTGGATTGGTTCTGTTAGCTATATTGGGGGTCTCTGGGAAATTTAAACTAGGACATGGAAATAACTGAGTGTAGATCCAGTCATCACTTAGCCTGCAGAAGAGGAGGCTCAGGGCAGAGCTCATTGCTGTCTACAGCTCCCTGCAGGGAGGGTGTAGCCAGGTGGGGTTGGGTTCTGCTGCCAGGCAGCCAGCAACAGAACAAGGGGACACAGCCTCAAGCTGTGCCAGGGCAGGTTGAAGGTGGATGTTAGGAGGAAGTTGTTGTCAGAGAGAGTGATTGGCATTGGAATGGGCTGCCCAGGGAGGTGGTGGAGTCCCCATCCCTGGAGGCCTCATGAGGCACTTGGTGCCAGGGTTTAGTTAATAGGAAGGTGTTAGGTGCTAGGTTGGACTGGATGATCTCAGAGGTCTTTTCCAGCCTGATTGATTCTGTGCTTGTCTTTTGTTGTCACTTCCCTTCTTTGTAATTATCCTACATACCCTGGTTTGTGCAAAGGGAACATTTGATTTAACACCACAGCAAAATGCTTATTCCAGTTAGATTTCATGCTCTGGAGCCTTCAGTGTTACCAAAGCAGGTGAAATCTGAGGTGCTCCCTAAGACTCAGCAGAAGACCATGAACACAACTGCACTCATTTCCTAGCCAGCAGAGAGTCCCAAGGAAGTGCAAACGAACTTCTGCAGAACACTTTTGCTGATTCCAGAGCCTCTGAGCTATCTGCTGGCTTCACATTTGAGCTTCACTGCAAACCTCAACACTTCAAAATGGCCACCTTGTGCCAGATGCATCTGGCCTCATGCTGGCCCTTACAGTTCTGTGCTTGTGTGACTTTTCATAGAATCAAGATTTGGTTGGGAGAGACCTCCCAGATCATCCAGTCCAAGCAGCAACCCAACCCCACCGTGGCCACTAAACCATGCCCCACAGTGCCATGCCCACAGGTTGCTTGAACACCTCCAGGGATGAGGACTCCACCACCTCCCTGGGCAGCCTGTGCCAAGTCCTGACCACTCTGGCAGCAAAGACATTTTTCCTCATCTCCAACCTAACCTGGCACAATTTCAGGACATTTCCTCTCCTCCTATCACCTGAGGGTAGGGAGCAGAGCCCAACCCCCACCTCACTGCAGCCTCCTCTCAGGGAGCTGTAGAGAGCAATGAGCTCTACCCTCAGCCTCCTCTTCTCCAGACTAAACCCCTCCAGCTCCCTCAGCTGCTCCTCCCCAGCCCTGCTCTCCAGACCCTTCCCCAGCTGGGTTGCTCCTCTCTGGGCATGCTCCAAGACTGCTCTCCTTGCTGATCAGCCTCCTTCCATCCTTCTTTCCCTTAGATACAGCTTCTGAGCTTCAGGTTAGAGCCCTGTGTGCATCTGAATAGCTGACATGCAGTGAGTATGTTATGTCACAACCCCAGGAAGGACAACAGAGCTACACCCAGTCAGATCAAAACCAGACTGACCTCCAGTGTGCATCCTTTGGTCAGACCAACAAAATCAGGACTACTCAAGATATTGTATGGTGTCCTGGAGATTTCAATCTCTTTGAGGCAGCCAGTGTACTTCTTCAAGTTCACTTCAGGCCTAGAAAAAGAGACAAGTCAGAAGTCCAATGTGATTTCAGAGGCAGAGCTTCAGGAGCAGACAGGCAGCCAGCCACACACACAAAGGCACTTTGGCATGCACAGATGCTTGGTGTCTAATTTTCACACACTCAGCTGGATGTCTCTTGACTCCACTTACAGAATCACAGACCAGGTTGGAAAAGACCTCTGAGATCATCCAATCCAACCTATCAACTAACACCTTCTAATTAACTAAACCCTGCCTCATGCAGCCTCCTTTGAAACACCTCCAGGGATGGGCACTCCACCACCTCCCTGGGCAGCCCATTCCAATGCCAATCACTCTCTCTGACAACAACTTCTTCCTAACATCCATCCTGAACCTGCCCTGGCACAGCTTGAGACTGTGTCCCCTTGTTCTGTCCCTGGGAACTTCTGGAAAAGCCTGGGAGCTGGAAAGAAACTGCTCCCTGAGACAATTTGTCTCTTGAGACTTTGAGGATGCTATTTCTAGTGATTAGCAGCACTAATAATAACTATCTGGAACACTGAGTTTGTTAAATTATAGAATCATAGAATCAGCCAGGCTGGAAGAGAGCTCCAAGCTCAGCCAGCCCAACCTAGCACCCAGCCCTGCCCAACCAACCAGACCATGGCACCAAGTGCCCCAGCCAGGCTTGGCTTCAGCACCTCCAGCCACAGCCACTCCACCACCTCCCTGGGCAGCCCATTCCAATGCCAATCACTCTCTCTGCCAACAACTTCCTCCTAACATCCAGCCTGAACCTGCCCTGGCACAGCTTGAGGCTGTGTCCCCTTCTTCTGTCCCTGGCTGCCTGGCAGCAGAGCCCAACCCCACCTGGCTACAGCCTCCCTGCAGGCAGCTGCAGACAGCAATGAGCTCTGCCCTGAGCCTCCTCTGCTGCAGGCTGCACCCCCCCAGCTCCCTCAGCCTCTCCTCACAGGGCTGTGCTCCAGGCCTCCTACCAGCTTTGTCACCCATTCCTTTGGCACTGGTTCATTTCCTAGCTCTTGCCCAGTTCACAGTCACAGGATGGTTTGAGTTGGAAGAGACCTTAAAGATAATCTAGTTCCAACCCCTCCTGCTTTAGTTTGAAACAGAGGAGGCTGAGGGCAGACCTCATTGCTGTCTACAGCTACCTGAAAGGAGGTCATAGAGAGGCTGCTGCTGGGCTCTGCTCACAGGTAAGTAGTGATAGAACAAGAGGGAATGGCCTCAAGCTGCCACTGGGGATGTTTAGACTGGACAAGAGGCAATGGCCTCAAGCTGCCACTAGGTAGGTTTAGACTGGACAAGAGGCAATGGCCTCATGCTGCCACTGGGGATGTTTAGACTGGACAAGAGGCAATGGCCTCATGCTGCCATTGGGGATGTTTAGACTGGACAAGAGGCAATGGCCTCATGCTGCCACTGGGGATGTTTAGACTGGACAAGAGGCAATGGCCTCATGCTGCCACTGGGGATGTTTAGACTGGACAAGAGGCAATGGCCTCATGCTGCCACTGGGGATGTTTAGACTGGACAAGAGGCAATGGCCTCATGCTGCCACTGGGGATGTTTAGACTGGACAAGAGGCAATGGCCTCATGCTGCCACTGGGGATGTTTAGACTGGACAAGAGGCAATGGCCTCAAGCTGCCACTAGGTAGGTTTAGACTGGACAAGAGGCAATGGCCTCATGCTGCCACTGGGGATGTTTAGACTGGACAAGAGGCAATGGCCTCATGCTGCCACTGGGGATGTTTAGACTGGACAAGAGGCAATGGCCTCATGCTGCCACTGGGGATGTTTAGACTGGACAAGAGGCAATGGCCTCATGCTGCCACTAGGTAGGTTTAGACTGGATATTAGGAAGTATTTCTCCCAGCAAGAGATGTGCTGCCCAGGGAGGTAGTGGAGTCACTAACCCTGGATGCATTTAAAAGTCATTTGGATGTGGTGCTTGGGGCTACGGCTTAGGGTGAGCCTTGTAGAGTAGGGATCTGGGTTGGGTTTGGTGATCCTGAGGGGCTTTGCCAACCTGAAGGTTTCTGTGGTTCTGTGCCATGAGCAGAGACAGCTCCCACTAGGTGAAGTTGGTCATAGCCTCATCCAGCCTGGTCTTAAACACTGCCAAGGATGAGGAGTCCACAGCTTCTGTGGGCAACCCATTCCAGTGTCTCACCACCACCACAGTAAAGAACTTCCAGATGTCCAATCTCAGTAGTCCCCTGTAGGGAGTCATCTTCCCAGCAGCAGAACAGTTTTGCTGTACCATTACCAAGAGCTCCTAGAGTCTCCTGGCTTTGCTATCCAGAGACCACTCCTGTTCCTACCCCCTTCCTGCTCTGCCCAGTTACAGACTGCCCTCCTGCTCTCCATCAGCTCTTGTCTTCCAATTCCCAACCCCTCTGAACTCCACATCCTTGCAAACATTGAACACTTGCTTGGTGTTTCCTGAAGACTTCCTTTTCCCCTTCTTCCCTTCCAAAGCATACAAAGCAAGGTCCAACTTCACTCAGGTCTGCCATAAATTCTTGGCCTTTTTTGATTTTTCCAGACTAGACTCAGTTTCAAGGGAACACAAGCAGGGATTTCTGGAACTTGGGAGGAAATAATCTTCCTCAGCATCAGGAGTGTGAGTCTAAGTTGTGTTTTTCTAATTCAAGCCAAGA
Source organism: Pogoniulus pusillus (assembly GCF_015220805.1). Classification (NCBI taxonomy): domain Eukaryota; kingdom Metazoa; phylum Chordata; class Aves; order Piciformes; family Lybiidae; genus Pogoniulus; species Pogoniulus pusillus. The sequence goes on along the minus strand of NC_087296.1, from coordinate 13,832,908 downwards.
ATGAAGCTGCAAAACACAGTGAAGTTCACTTGATATCTAAGCATGTCAAAGCAGAAGCAGCAGACACCAATAACTGCAAACACAGTCAGAAACAGGTGAGCTCCTTCACCCTCCCCTCATCCTCCTCCTCTCATGCTCAGAAGTGGTGAAGCTCACAAAGATCTGCAATTCACTTTCATAACCTCTCAGTAACTGCTACAGTACCTGACCTGGGACTGCTCTTGCAGCCTGTGGGGCAGAACCAGCCCTGGCAATGCAGCTTAGAATCAAAGTACTGAGTTGTTTCAGCTGGAAAAGACCTCTAAGATCATCCAACCCAACCATCAGCTTAACACCACCATGGCCATTACACCATGTCCCCAGGTCCACACCTCCAGCCATGGGGACTCCCCCACCTGGGCAGCCTGTTCCAATCCCTGACCACTCTTGCACCAAAGACATTTTGCCTCATCTCCAACCTAACCCTCCCCTGGAACACTTTCAGGCCATTTCCTCTCCTCCTGTCACTGGGTACTAGACAGAAGTGCCCAACTCCCAGCTCACTGCAACCTCCCTTCAGATTCCTCAGCTGCTCCTGCCCAGCCCTGTTCTCCAGACCCCTCACCAGCTTTGTTGCCCTTCTCTGGACATACTCCAGCCCCTCAATGTTTTTCTTGCAGTGAGTGGCCCAAATATGAACCCAGAACTCAAAGTGTGGCCTCAGCAGTGTCCTTACAGAGGCATGATCACTTCCCTACTATTGCTGATCCAGGCCAGGATGCTGGTGGCTTTCTTGGCCACCTGAGCTCCCCCTGGCTCATGTTCAGGTAACCCCCAGGTCTTTCTCTGCTAGGCAACTTTCCAGCCACTCTGCCCCAAGCCTGGAGTGTTCACAGGACTTCAGAGGTTTGAAGTGATCACCAGAGCTCATCCAGTCCAAGCCCCTGCCAAGGCAGCACCACCCAGGGTAGCCTGCACAGGAATGCATCCAGGTGGCTTTTCAGAGCAGGAAACTCCACAACCCCTCTGGGCAGCCTGCTCCAGGGCTCTGTCACCTTCACTCTACAGAAGTTACTCCTCGTGTCGAGGTGAAACCTTCTCTGTTCCAGTTTGTATCCATTGCTCCTTGGCTTACTGCTGCTGACTACCCAAAAGAGCCTGGCCCCAGGCACCTCTCAGCTATTTGTACACATTGCTCAGATCTCCTCTCACCCTGGTGGCTCTCTGCTGGCCTGTCTCCAGCAGGTCCCTGTCTCTCCTGAACTGGGGAGCCCAAAACTGGACACAGGATTGCAGCTGTGGTGTCACTAGGGCAGAATAGAGGAGGAGAAGAACCTCCCTAGCCCTGCTGGCCACACTTTTCCTGGTGCCCCCCAGGATGCCATTGGCTCTCAGTGTTCATGAGCTTGTTGTGACCCACGTGCAGGACCTGGCACTTGGCCTTATTGAACCTCATACAGCTGACCTCATCCCACCCAGCCAGCACAGCTTGTGGCAGCTTTGCTTCTGAGGCATTCCAGCGTCACAAACCAGCACAGCTGAAGTAATCAGCTGTGTGAAGAGAAGAAAACTTGCTTGTGCAGGTGTATGCACAGCCTGGGAGCATTAAGCAGATGGGAGCAGGTTTGCTTGCTGCAGCAGAAGCAGCTCACTGAAGGAGCAGCCTGAGCCTAGCAGCTGCTGTGGCACTGCCCATGGGCTGCTGCTGCGCTGGGCTTGCAAGCTGCACTTGCTGCAGACACATGCAGGGCATGCAAGCAATCTGATTGGTTTTACCTGGCTTTCATACTAGGGTGAGGGAGAGAGACAGAAAAACCAACGTTAAAGCAATCCAAATGACATTAATAGCAGCAAATTGCAGTCATTAGCAAGGTTCAAGGATTTCCCAGCCAGGTGGATCGACAGCACTGACAGACACCTTCTGCAGACACTCTCAGGCTGCAGTAATTAACAGAGCTCCTCTGCACACAGCTACCTTAAAGTGCTGTGTGTGAGAGAGCTGTTGGAACGTGTTGCTGTGCTTGGCCATGAATAAAAGCAAACCATGCAAAAGAATCTGGCAGCACTGACACGACCTGGTAATTACAAAGCCACAGCTACCAGCGCCTGTTGTTTGCAGCAGCTCAGCTCTGCCCTAATCCCCCTCTCACTATTTTTGACTCTAATTTACCCTAACACTCATCTTGCCCCAGTGTCTAATGAATCAGAGCTGTAGGCAAAATGCATGCCACAGGTCCCAGTAGCTGATTATCTCAGCAGCCACAAAGGCCTTGCTGGAAGATAAGGGCTGCAGGCAGCTGGTGCTGCACTGGTGTGAATGCACAGCCACAGAGGCTACAGTGTTGTATCTCAGGAACAAATGAGAGTATAGATCATAGAATCATCATAGAATCACAGAATCAAGCAGGTTGGAAGAGAGCTCCAAGCTCAGCCAGTCCAACCTATCCCCCAGCCCTAGCCAGTCAACCAGACCATGGCACTAAGTGCCTCATCCAGTCTGCTCTTGAACACCTCCAGGCACGGTGCCTCCACCACCTCCCTGGGCAGCCCATTCCAATGCCAATCACTCTCTCTGTGAAGAACTTCCTCCTAACATCCAGCCTATACTTCCCCTGGCACAACTTGAGACTGTGTCCCCCTGTTCTATTGGTGGTTCTTAGTGCTGGCTGATTTGACTTCAGAGGTCAGTTATTAACCTATTAACAAACACCTCCTTTCTTTGAGCTGCAGAGCAGCCTGGGGGCTCACCACAGCAGCTCCTTGTGCACAAGAGCACTTTGAGGCTGTTGTGAGGCCAGGCAGATAAAGCTGACACAGCAACAGGCTTCTTTCTCTGGCAGAGAGGCTCTTGTTCTTGTCTTTGTAAGCCTGCTGAATATTCAGTTAGACTTAAACTAAGGGTTTTGGCCTGTTTAAAGCCATGTAGTGCAGTCACTGAATTCAAGCATCTGCTATTTCTTCAGCTTCAATACAGCTTCAGCTCAGGTTTCTCAACAATATGGCTCAGCATTTCAAAAGGAAAACCAGAAGTAAGCAGTGGGATTTTGTTTGTGTAAGAAATTCAGCAGCAGGCTTCTGAAGGTGAAAGGCTGCCAGATTTCATTCTGTATCCACTAAATATATCAAGAGCACTGCACCACATACTGGAAGTCCTCTGGACACAGGAGGAATTTAAGGGGTCCTGAAATGTATCATCATATCAAAGAGCCACAGAATGGCTCAGGCTGGAAGGCACCTCAGAGATTCACCTACTCCAACCTCCCCACATGGGCAGGGACACCTCTCAGCTAGGCTTGGTTGCCCAAGGCCTCATCCAACCTGGCCTTGAACATCCCCAGGGAGGAGGCAGCCACAACCTCCCTGGGCAGCCTGTGCCAGAGTCTCACCATCCTCGCACTGAACTTCTTCCTCAGCTCCAGCCTAACCCTGCTCTTCCTCAGCTCCAAACCATTCCCCTTGTTCTGTCTCTAGACACCCTAGGGAAAAGTCCCTTCCTGGAGGATCCCTCCAGGCACTGGAAGGCAGCTCTAAGGTCCTCCCAGAGTCTTCCCTTTTCCAAGCTCCCTCAGCTGCTCTTCACAGGACTTGTATTCAGGTCTCCTCAGCAGCTTTGTTGCCCTTTTCTGGACACACTCCAGCATCTCAATGTCCTTCCTGCAGTGAGTGACCCAGAACTGAACCCAATACTCAAGATGCAGCCTCCACAGTGCCAAGCACAGGGACACCAAAGTGCTGCTCTGCCGTGGTGCTGTAAGGGACACTGGGAACTTACCATTCCCTCCCTGCAGGTGACCATCAGCAATACAGCCAGAGAGTGAGACTCTCTTGCATTTACAGCCCCTAAAGCCAAGGGAAAGAAAGTGGTGTGAGCCTCCTTACCTCAGATTTCTCAGAGTGGGCAATCCCCCAAAATAGATCTTCTCATGTCCTTTTAAGTTGAGGCCGAAGTGGCTGCCTGCAGAAGTTGCTGCTAAGGTCTCTTCTTCATTGGTGTCAATGTCTACAATTGATATGTTGGCTGAAAGACATTTGAGAGGAGTGTCAAAAAACATCAGACCTGACCAATGATGTAAGAAAGCCACAGAGAAAGAGCTGGAAGGTTAACAGGTGCAGGGAGAGGCGAGGGGGGGGGTTGTGATCTGCAATTAAAGCAGTGTGTTTCCAAGCTGGCAGTTATGGGCAGAGGAAGAGACTGCACTCTCCTGTTTCCATAACAACCTGACAAGCTGTAGCAGTTCTCTAGGCTGGATCCTTAGGTGTTCTCCAGCCCTGTTTCACTTTGGTGTGCTCTTTGTGGCAGTGGAACCTGGGGCTAACACTTCAGGACAAAGTCAAGGCAGAAAGGATCGTTTCACAGTGACTTTCAGCCCAAGGGTGAGCAGGATGTTCCCAGTGGCAAAGTCTGCTGAGCCTTGGCATGATGTGCCTTAGATTGGTGAGCAGTCACTAAACCATCTTCAACCCTCAGCTGCTGCCATGTGGAATCTCAGCCTGGAGTCAGTGATGCACTGCACACAACCAGCCCCTTTGAACTCTGGCTCCGTGGATGTTTTACAGGGGGGGGGTTGATACAGGATGGAAACGTCAATGGCAGGGGCAGGGCACAGGGGAAAGTGCTAAGCTGAGCCAAGGAAGAAAGGGATAATCTGTTATAGGGATGCAAAGAAAGGGCTTGCCTGCCCTTCCTTCCTTCCTTCCTTCCTTCCTTCCTTCCTTCCTTCCTTCCTTCCTTCCTTCCTTCCTTCCTTCCTTCCTTCCTTCCTTCCTTCCTTCCTTCCTTCCTTCCTTCCCTTCTTTTCTCCCTCCCTCCCTCCCTTCTTTCTTTCCTCCCTCCCTCCCTCTCTCCCTTCTTTCCTTCCTTCCTTCCTTCCTTCCTTCCTTCCTTCCTTCCTTCCTTCCTTCCTTCCTTCCTTCCTTCCTTCCTTCCTTCCTTCCTTCCCTTCTTTTCTCCCTCCCTCCCTCCCTCCCTCCCTCCCTCCCTCCCTCCCTTCTTTCTTTCCTCCCTCCCTCCCTCTCTCCCTTCTTTTCTTCCTTCCTTCCTTCCTTCCTTCCTTCCTTCCTTCCTTCCTTCCTTCCTTCCTTCCTTCCTTCCTTCCTTCCTTCCTTCCTTCCCTTCTTTTCTCCCTCCCTCCCTCCCTTCTTTCTTTCCTCCCTCCCTCCCTCTCTCCCTTCTTTTCTTCCTTCCTTCCTTCCTTCCTTCCTTCCTTCCTTCCTTCCTTCCTTCCTTCCTTCCTTCCTTCCTTCCTTCCTTCCTTCCTTCCCTTCTTTTCTCCCTCCCTCCCTCCCTCCCTTCTTTCTTTCCTCCCTCCCTCCCTCTCTCCCTTCTTTTCTTCCTTCCTTCCTTCCTTCCTTCCTTCCTTCCTTCCTTCCTTCCTTCCTTCCTTCCTTCCTTCCTTCCTTCCTTCCTTCCTTCCTTCCTTCCTTCCCTTCTTTTCTCCCTCCCTCCCTCCCTCCCTCCCTCCCTCCCTCCCTCCCTCCCTCCCTTCTTTTCTTCCTTCCTTCCTTCCTTCCTTCCTTCCTTCCTTCCTTCCTTCCTTCCTTCCTTCCTTCCTTCCTTCCTTCCTTCCTTCCTTCCTTCCTTCCTTCCTTCCTTCCTTCCTTCCTTCCTTCCTTCCTCCCTCCCTCCCTCCCTCCCTCCCTCCCTCCCTTCCTTTTCTGCCTGCCTTCCTCCCTCCCTCCTTTGTTTCCCCTCTCGTTCTTCCTCAGACAGTGAGACGCAAGCGATTGCTCCTAATTTGCACACCTAAGGAACGAACTGAACTTTCGTTTTAGCTACTAAAGCAGCCAGCCTGGTGTCTGGCGAAAGAAGGAATGGAGCGAGCCTGGCAATGAAAGGCCTGTCAAGCTCTTAGGAGACTTCAAAGGAGGACTGGCAAGAAGAGGCAATGCATAATCCATGGAGAGGAAGGAGTGATGGGAGGATGGGAGGAAGAGCCTTTGATAGAAGCTCTTGCTGCAGGTGAGTCTCTCGTAGCAGCAGCTGGCTCCAAAGAGTGAAGGGATGTGCAAAAGCTGAAATCAAACTACCCTTTGCAGGGCTGAAAGAGAACTGAGTGGGAGTTAAGACTTCCCTGCTGTACCTTACATGAACAGATCCATTGGCTTCTCATTTCTATAGCTGCCACACATGGGAGGCATCCCAGGAGGATGCTCAGAGGCTGCAGCAGCTCTGCTCTGAGCACAGACTGACAGAGTTGGGGCTGTGCAGGCTGGAGCAGAGGAGGCTCCCAGGGGACCTTCGAGGATCTGAAGGAGGCTACAAAACAGCTGGGGAGGGACTTTTTAGGCTCTCAGAGAGTGCCAGGACTGGGGGCAATGGAGCAAAGCTGGAGATGGGGAGAGTGAGGCTGGAGGGGAGGAGGAAGTTGTTGAGCAGGAGAGTGGTGAGAGGCTGGAATGGGTTGCCCAGGGAGGTGGTTGAGGCCCCATGGCTGGAGGTGTTTGAGGCCAGGCTGGCTGAGGCTGTGGGCAGCCTGCTCTAGGGTAGGGTGTCCCTGGGCATGGCAGGGGGGTTGGAACTGGCTGCTCCTTGTGGTCCCTTCCAACCCTGACTGATTCAATGATTCTGATTCATTAATAACCACAGAACCTTAGGGGCTGGAAGGGACCTTGGAAGATCATCAGTCCAAGCCCTATGCCAGAGCAGGATCAACCAGGGCAGGTCACAGAGTTCAGAAAGGTTTGAATCTCTCCAGAGCAGGAGACTCCACAGCCTCTCTGGCAGCCTGCTCCAGGCTCCAGCACTCTCACACTGACAAAGGTTCCCCTCCTGTTCCCATGGCACCTCCTCTGCTCCAGCTTGCCCCCAGTGCCCCTTGTGCTGCCCTTGGCCACCCCTGGGCAGAGCCTGGCTGCATCCTCCCAGCACTGCCCTGCACATCCTTAGCACAGGACTGAGGGCAGCCCTCAGGCTGCTCTGCTGCCAGCTCCCAGCCCCAGCTCCCTCAGCCTGGCCTCACAGGAGAGCTTCCCCTGCCTGCAGCAGCTTGGGAGCTCTGGGCTGGGCTCTTCCTTGGGGGCTGGACTCTTTCAGGCAGTTCCCAGAGGTCCTTCTTGACCTGACTGGCCCAGAACTAGGCACAATATTCCAGATGTGGCCTCACCAGGGCAGAGTAGAGGGTGAGGAGAACCTCCCTCGACCTGCTCACCACTGCCCCTCTAATCCACTCAAGGATGCTATTGGTCTTAGCCACCAGGGCACACTGCTGGCTCATGGGCATCCTTCTGCCCAAATTGCAGCCCTGTGGCATCCTGTTTCATCTTAACACCTCTTGATGTAAGTGTGTGCTAAGACAAGTGGCTAGCAAGGAGGCCTCCCTCCTCTGGAAGTGCAGCAAACCCACAAGAGAGAGATCCAAGTTATTCTGCCCAGGGTCCCAGCACCCAGGCCTACTTCATCCAAATGACAAGAGAGTGGGGCTGTGAGATGCCAAGGTCAGGTAGAGAACTGGCACTGCAAGGGGCAGAGGAGAAGGAGTCTGTCACCCTGAAGATTGAGAATGCAGCAAGGCTTCAGGAGAGAATGTCACAGTGCCCTACATAAAATGAACCTGGCTCAGCTAAGTTTCTACCAGCCCAGCACTAACTAGCTAAGAACAACCAGAAAAAAGCAGGCTGGCATCTTATCAAATGCCACCTCTTCAGACATGGCACCAGGAACGAGTCCAAGGGCCAGTAAAAGCCATCCTGGGGGTTTCCATGCAGATCCAGAGCAGGGCATGCAGCAGCAGGGAGCAGGACAGAGCTGAGTGTGTGGGTTGGGTGCAGACAAGCAGCAGTGCAGAAGTCACTGCTCTGGCATCTGCTGAGCACGAGAGGGCTGCACAGCATGAGAGCTGTTGCTGTCTTAGCAGTCACCCAGCTTTGGGTTAGGATTGTCACCACCCCCAGGGAACTGATGAAAAAGCTGCTCCCCACCCCCTCCCCTCTGAACGTAATTTACACAACTCTAGAGCAAAGTTCTGCCTGAAAAGTAAGCTACCTGCTCACAAGGAGCCTGCTGGGCACTGCAGCCACTCACATGCCACTCCCCACACCTCCACAGAGTCAGAATCACAGAATTAGCCAGGTTGGAAGAGACCTCTGAGATCATCCAGTCCAACCTAGCACCTAGCACCTAATTAACTAACCCCTGGCACCCAGTGCCTCATGCAGCCTCCTTTGAAACACCCCCAGGGATGGGGACTCCACCACCTCCCCACGCAGCCCATTCCAATGCCAATTTCTCTTGCTGTGAAGAACTTCCTCCTAACATCCAGCCTGAACCTGACACAGCTTGAGGCTGTGTCCCCTTCTTCTGTCCCTGGGTGCCTGGCAGCAGAGCCCAACCCCACCTGGCTACAGCCTCCCTGCAGGCAGCTGCAGACAGCAATGAGCTCTGCCCTGAGCCTCCTCTGCTGCAGGCTGCACCCCCCCAGCTCCCTCAGCCTCTCCTCACAGGGCTGTGCTCCAGGCCCCTCCCCAGCCTTGCTGCCCTTCTCTCAACACCTTCCAACACCTCAACATCTCTCTGGAGCTGAGGAGCCCAAAACTGGACACAGCACTCAAGGTACTGCAATCAGAAGTGGTCCAATCCAAGCACAAGAGGTTGCCAAACCGCTGCAGCTTCTGACCGCCAGCGCTGACGCACAGCATCTTCCCCACCATTAGGTGCTCAGCTGCAGTGCACCAGCAGCTGAGAAAGCCACGCTGCTGACACCACAGCAACTCACCTTGCTTCTGAACTCTTGACAGGGTGAAAGCTTTCCATCTGCCATCGTTGTGGTTCTGGCTGCTGAGAACAGAAGCTGTGCCCGAGCCCAGATCGTAGCTGACCTTTATTCGCCCCTCGCTGAGTTCCACACTCATGAAATCCTTCTGCCAGGGAAAAGCACAGACACACGAATCAGGCTGTGCTCGCTGGGTGAGAGGCCCAGGGCAGTATCACAGTCTCACAGTATCATCAGGGTTGGAAGAGACCTCACAGATCATCAAGTCCAACCCTTTAGCACAGAGCTCAAGGCCAGACCATGGCACCAAGTGCCACGTCCAGTCCTGCCTTGAACAGCTCCAGGGACGGCGACTCCACCACCTCCCCGGGCAGCCCATTCCAGTGTCCAATGACTCTCTCAGGGAAGAACTTTCTCCTCACCTCCAGCCTAAATCTCCCCTGGCACAGCCTGAGGCTGTGTCCTCTCGTTCTGGTGCTGCTTGCCTGGCAGCAAGTTTGCAGATGACACTAAGCTGGGGGCAGATGTGACTGGGTTGGAGGGCAGAAGGGCTCTGCAGCGGGACCTTGACTGCCTGCACAGATGGGCAGAGTCCAAGGGGATGGCTTCAATAGCTCCAAGTGCAGGGTGCTGCACTTTGGCCACAACAACCCCATGCAGAGATACAGGCTGGGGTCGGAGTGGCTGGAGAGCAGCCAGACAGAGAGGGATCTGGGGGTGCTGATTGATACCCACCTGAACATGAGCCAGCAGTGTGCCCAGGTGGCCAAGAGAGCCAGTGGCATCCTGGCCTGCATCAGGAATGGTGTGGCCAGCAGGAGCAGGGAGGTCATTCTGCCCCTGTACTCTGCACTGCTCAGACCACACCTCGAGTACTGTGTTCAGTTCTGGGCCCCCAGTTTAGGAGGGACATTGAGATGCTTGAGCGTGTCCAGAGAAGGGCAACGAGGCTGGGGAGAGGCCTTGAGCACAGCCCTACGAGGAGAGGCTGAGGGAGCTGGGATTGGTTAGCCTGGAGAAGAGGAGGCTCAGGGGAGACCTTATTGCTGTCTGCAACTACCTGAGGGGAGGTTGTGGCCAGGAGGAGGTTGCTCTCTTCTCTCAGGTGGCCAGCACCAGAACAAGAGGACACAGCCTCAGGCTGTGCCAGGGGAGATTTAGGCTGGAGGTGAGGAGAAAGTTCTTCCCTGAGAGAGTCATTGGACACTGGAATGGGCTGCCCGGGGAGGTGGTGGAGTCGCCGTCCCTGGGGCAGTTCAAGGCAAGGTTGGATGTGGCACTTGGTGCCATGGTCTAGCCTTGGGCACTGTGGTAAAGGGTTGGACTTGATGATCTGTGAGGTCTCTTCCAACCTTGGTGGTGGTGATACTGTGAAGTTGTTGTCAGAGAGAGTGATTGGCATTGGAATGGGCTGCCCAGGGAGGTGGTGGAGTGGCTGTGGCTGGAGGTGTTGCAGCCAAGCCTGGCTGGGGCACTTAGTGCCATGGTCTGGTTGCTTGGCCAGGGCTGGGTGCTAGGTGGGGCTGGCTGAGCTTGGAGCTCTCTTCCAACCTGCTTGATTCTGTGATTCTATAATTTAACAAACTCAGTGTTCCAGACACTAATTATTAGTGCTGCTAATCACTAGAAATAGCATCCTCAAAGTCTTAAGAGACAAATTGTCTCAGGGAGCAGTTTCTTTCCAGCTCCCAGGCTTTTCCAGGAGTTTAAGTGAGTAATTTTGCCTAGGAAGCCACATAATTATACAAAATAATTACACACAATCATCAAAAATAATTACATTAATGAGACTTCCAATATTCAATTACAAAAGTTAATTAGAAAAATGAAGTGCTTCATTATCATAATAACATGTTGTCTTTACCTCCAGTCAGTCAGCAGCAGCAGCCTCCTTGCTAACTGCAGCAAAGCAGAGAATCACTGAATGGGTTTAGGTTGGAAGGGACCTCAAGGATCAGCCAGTTCCAACCCCCTGCAATAGGCAGGGACACCTCCCACTAGAACAGATTGCTCAAGGTCTCATCCAGCCTGGCTTTGAACACCTCCAGGGAGGTTGTGGAGCACAGAAGCACCCAATGTGATCTTTGATCACATTGGGTGCTTCTGTGCTCCACAACCTCCCTGGTCAACCTGTGCCAGTCTCTCACCACCCTCACTGCAAACAACTTCTTCCTCACATCCAGTTTCCATCTCCCCTCTGCCACTTCAAACCCATTCCTCCTCCTCCTCTCATTCCCAGACCTTGTCAATAGTCCCTCCCCAGCCCTCCTGGAGCCTCTTCCAGATCCTGCAAGGCCACTCCAAGGTCTCCTCCAAGCCTTCTCCTCTCCAGGCTGCACAGCCCCAACTCTCCCAGCCTGTGCTCAGAGCAGAGCTGCTGCAGCCCTCTCAGCATCTTGGTGGCCTCCTCTGCACTGGCTCCAACACTTCCATGTGCTGCTTGTGCTGGGGGCTCCAGAACTGCCCCCAGGGCTGCAGGTGGGGTGTGAGGAGAGCAGAGCCAAGGGGCAGAATCCCCTCCCTTGCCCTGTGCCCACACTGCTCTTGCTGCAGCCCAGCACAGGGTTGTGTCTGGGCTGCACTCACACTGCAGGCTCCTGCTGAGCTTTGCATCAGCCCAGACCCCCAGGGCCTTTCCCCCAGGGCTGCTCTGGTGGCTTGCCTCAAAACACAGGGACCTGAGGTAAGAGTGGTTCACACAAAGACAGCTTCTGTTCAGTGCTCAGGAGTTCTTCAGGCCTGGAGGGAGAATGGCTGTGCAGCACTGCTGGGCCATGTGCAAACGCTCCCAGGCTGCACCAGAGCTGCTGAGATACTCCTCACTCATGTAAGGCCCTGGCCAGCTGTCCTGGTGAGTAGCTGCTCCCTGTGTGCACACAGGTGTGGCTGTGGCTGTGAGCTGACAACTGCTGCTTAGGTGCTCTTGCTAAGTGTAAGGGGCTTCATTTCCAGACCTCAGCAACATGTGAGCACCATCACAGCCTGTTTGTTGCACCATTCACAGAATCACTTCATGCAGCAGGTTGGAAGGGACCTTCAAAGGTCATCTTGTCCAACCCCCCCTGCAGTCAGCAGGGACATCTCCAGCTAGAGCAGATTGCTTAGAGCCACATCAAGACTGACCTTGAATGTCTCCAGGGATGAGGCCTTCACATCTCTGAGCAACCTGCTCCAGTATTTCACCACTCTCATGGTGCAGAACTTCCTCCTGATGTCAAGCCTAAGCCTCCTCTGCTCCAGTTTCAGACCGTTGGCCCTCATCCTATAACTACAGGCCCTTCTGAACAGTTCCTCCCCAGCCTTCCTGTAGGTACCCTGCAAAGATTCTCTAAGCTCTCCCCAAAGCTTCTCCTTTCCAGGCTGAACACCCCCAACTCTCCCAGCCTGTCCCATAGGGTAGGTGCTCCAGCTCTCTGATAACCTTTGTCACCTCCTCTGGACCTGCTCCAGCAGGTCCAAGTGCCTCTTGTGTTGAAGACTCCAGAGCTGGACACAGCACTGAAGGTGAGATCTCAGCAGAGCAGAGTGGTAGAATCACCTCTCTTGTTCTGCTGCACACACTTTGGCTGCAGCCCAGGCTGCCTTCTGTGCTGCCAGTGCCCATTGCTGGCTCCTGTGCAGCTTCTGCCCCATCAGCACCCTCAAGCCCTTCTCTGCAGGGCTGCTTTCAATCTCAGCATGCCACAGCCTGGACTGACACTGAGTTTAGTTCCCCTTCAGTGCCACTCACATCAAACATCTCCTTTTTATCAGTGGGACTTGTGTCTAGGGTTGTCTCTTCCCACATTCTCCTTGCCCTCACAACTCTCAGTGCTCAACCACAGCTGACAATGTTTGGACAGGGGAATATTTGGGATAAATTAGAGCTCAGTAATAATTATCTCCATCTTTTCAGAAGAGCTGGACTCACACAGTATCACAGTATCACAGTATCACCAAGGTTGGAAGAGACCTCACAGATCATCAAGTCCAACCCTTTAGCACAGAGCTCAAGGCCAGACCATGGCACCAAGTGCCACATCCAACCTTGCCTTGAACTGCCCCAGGGACGGCGACTCCACCACCTCCCCGGGCAGCCCATTCCAGTGTCCAATGACTCTCTCAGGGAAGAACTTTCTCCTCACCTCCAGCCTAAATCTCCCCTGGCACAGCCTGAGGCTGTGTGCTCTTGTTCTGGTGCTGGCCACCTGAGAGAAGAGAGCAACCTCCCCCTGGCCACAACCACCCTTCAGGTAGTTGTAGACAGCAATAAGGTCACCCCTGAGCCTCCCTCAGGCTGACTCAGTGCCTCAGTCCCTGGGCAGCCACATCCACACTGTCCTCACTTCGAGCATCACACCAGGCAGTGCCATGCCAGGACAGCACTGCACTGGGTTCACCCACTGCAGAGATGGCATGAGGCTTGTGAGGAGTGTGCTGAGCAGCCTCTTATCCTTACCAAGTCGTCAGTGGCAAGATACATCAGCAGGGCAGTGGATGAGAAGGTCCTGAACTTGAATGTGACGGTGGAGATGTTGGGGTTCCAGCGGGCTGGGCGGCTCACCACGGCGTAGCTGTCCCCATCAAACTGCACTGTCCCCTCACCGTCTGCCACCTGCGGGCTGAAAAGGGACAATTCCAACAGCTTGCCTTTGTGCTCAGAGGTTAAAAGCTCTGGGGGGGTTAGGGCAGTCACAGGACACCTCCTGGGAGTCTTTCTGGTCTGGTTTGGTTTCCTACCAAACGCCTGCTGGGAGAAGTGGAGCTGCAAGGTCAGCTCCAGGCAGGCTGCCAGGAAGGTGGAGAGGAAATGTTCACAGAACCACAGAGTGTTAGGGGCTGGAAGGGACCTCCAGAGATCATCCAGTCCAACCCCTTGCCACAGCAGCAGCACCCAGGGCAGGGCACACAGCAACACATCCAGGTGGGGCTTGAAAGTCTCCAGAGCAGCCCCTTCTTGAAAGTCTCCACAGCCTCTCTGGCAGCCTGCTCCAGGCTCCAGCACTCTCACACTGACAAAGGTTCCCCTCCTGTTCCCATGGCACCTCCTCTGCTCCAGCTTGCCCCCAGTGCCCCTTGTGCTGCCCTTGGCCACCCCTGGGCAGAGCCTGGCTGCATCCTCCCAGCACTGCCCTGCACATCCTTAGCACAGCACTGAGGGCAGCCCTCAGGCTGCTCTGCTGCCAGCTCCCAGCCCCAGCTCCCTCAGCCTGGCCTCACAGGAGAGCTTCCCCTGCCTGCAGCAGGTCTGTGACTCTGGGCTGGACTCATTCAAGCAGCTCCCTGAGGCCCTTCTTGATCTGAGTGGCCCAGAACTGGGCACAATATTCCAGATGTGGCCTCACCAGGGCAGAGTAGAGGGGGAGGAGAACCTCTCCTGACCTGCTCACCACTGCCCCTCTAATCCACTCTGTGAACCTCAGGGTCTGTGATGGCTCATGTGGCAATCTTGAATGCAAACCAGCTTCATGTACTCATTAGTCTTGTGATGAAGTTTGGGTTTGCTCTGGGAAGGGCTGTAAGAGCCCCAGAGCCTCTGCTCTTTGCATGGCAGCTGCCAGGACTGCGCTGCAGTGGTGCCTCTGCACAAGGGCCTCAGCCTTGGAAGCTGAGACATGGCTCTGGAAAGCAGTTAGAGATTAGTCTGGTGGGGAAGAGGAGTGACCATCACAGCTGTCTAAGGACAGGAATCGATGTTGAAAGACATAAGGGAAGGGAGTCCTGAGCTGACAGATGTGGATCTTGGTGCTGCCTGAATGGGTCCCTCACCTGCTATGGAAGCAGAGGTCTCTCATGGGGACAGGATCTCCCATACCTGTTTGAGGATGGAAATGCCCTTCCTCGTGGGAACCTCTGCTTACTGGTGCCTGAGAAAGGCACTCTGAGGTGCTCTGCTCCGTGCTAAGAGATGCAGGAACCCACAGCACAGCTGTCCAGGAGCAAGACTGAGCCCCACTGTGGATCTCCCCCTCTCGTTTTAACTAGCCCTGGTCACAGGCTGGCAGGAGCTTTCCCACCAGAGGAGCTACATTGCCTCAGTTCTGCTAAGACAATGCCCACATTTATCACAGATGCACAGAATGGGTTGGGTTGGAAGAGATCCCAAAGATCACCCAGTTCCAACCCCCTGCCATGGGCAGGGACTCCTCCCACCAGCTCAGGCTGCTCAAGGCCTCATCCAACCTGGCCTTGAACACCTCCAGGCAGGAGCATCCACAGCTTCCCTGGGCAGCCTGTGCCAGTGCCTCACCACCCTCAACCTGTGCCAGTGTCTCCCCAGCCTCACTCTCAAGAATTTCTGCCTCCTCTCCAGTCTCACTCCTCCCTCTCCCAGCTCAAAGCCATTGTCCCTCATCCTGCCATTGCCATCCCCTGTCAAAAGTCCCTCCCTAGCTCTCCTCTAGCCCCCTTCAGGTCTGGAAAGCTGCTCTGAGATCTCTCCTCCTCCAGGCTGAGCAGCCTCACTTCCATCAGGCTCTCCTCACAGGGAGGTTCTCCAGCTCTGTGATCATCTTGGTGGCTTCCCTTGGACCCTGGGTTCCCCAGCACTGGAGGCAGTGCTGTAGGTGAGGTCTGAGCAGAGCAGGGCAGAGGGGCAGAATCCCCTCCCTGTGCTGCTGCTCTCCCTGCAGGCAGCACACAGCTGGCTCTGGGCTGCCAGTGACCAGTGCTGGCTCCTGGGCATTTTGGCACCCACTGACACCCCCAAGACCAGGTGCTAACAGACTGAAAGTGTCAATTGGAACCTGATGGCTGCTGTGGAAACTCCTGCTGCTTGCCACAGGATGCAGTGTGACTGCAGACAGGTTCCCATGCAGCCTGAGCACCAGGCAGTGTGTACCTACCTGACTGCACAGCCCTTGCAGTCTCCCTCAATGTCCCTGAAATTCCACAGCCCTATGGGCTTGCTGTCTAGGAAGGTTTCACCCACGCAGCCAGTGAAGGTGGTGACTCTCACAGCATCTGCCTTCTGCAACAGAACACACAGACACCATTAGAAACCAGCCTGCAGTGATCCCCTCTGAGAGCATCACAGACACACAGTCAGAGATTGCCAGGCTGGAAGGGCCCCCAGGGCTCCTCTGCTCCAGCCTTTCTAGGTGACAGTGGAGCTGAAAAGAGCTGCCCCAGCACCCTGCAAGCTGGACCTTCCACCTGCCCAGTGCAGGGCACTCCACTGCTTCCCCTGGGAGATGCTTCCAGCATCTCCTGTGCTCATGGGGAAGCATTTCCTTCTGCAGTCCAATGGCAATGTCCCCAGCAGCAACTTGTCCCCATCACCCCTTGCCTTGGCACTCCTTGTAGCTACACAGTTCTGTGAGCACTGACTAGCTTGACTCAGCTGAGCAGAGTGGGTTCTTCACTGAGTCACTCAGTCTGGAGTGACTGGAAGCTGCCAGTGTGATCCCATCCACAAGAAGGGCCAGAGGGAGGAACTGGAAAATTCTGGATCTGTCAGCCTGAGCTCAGTGCCAGGCAAGGGCATGGAACAGGTCATCTTGAGTGCCATCACAAAGCACCTACAGCATGGCCAAGGGATCAGGGATCACCACCAGAGTGTGGTGGTGAATGGTGCCACAACCAATTGGCAGCTGGCACTGGTGGTGTGCCCCAGGGATCAGTGCTGGGCACAGTCCTGTTCAATATCTTTATTGATGATCTGGAGCAGGGCATTGAGTCCAGCAGCAGTGAGTTTGCAGATGACACCAAGCTAGGAGCAGCTGTGGAGCTGTTGGAGGGGAGGAGAGCCCTGCAGAGGGACCTGGCCAGGCTGGATGGGTGGGCAGAGGCCAAGGGGATGAGATTGAACAAGGCCAAGTGCAGGGTTCTGCACTTTGGCCACAACAACCCCAAGCAGCACTACAGGCTGGGGCCAGAGTGGCTGAGAGCAGCCAGGCAGAGAGGGAGCTGGGGGTGCTGGGAGAGAGGAGCTGCAGAGGAGGCAGCAGTGCCCAGGTGGGCAGCAGAGCCAATGGCATCCTGGGCTGGCTCAGGAGCAGAGGATAGGTTGGACTGGATGAGCTTCCAACCTGGTTGATTCTATGACTCTATGATTCTGGCATGAAATAAGAGGACATAATGCCAATGAAATGAGATTTGTTCCTGGTGACAACAGTGGAAATTAGAATTTATCTGACACCAGAAAAATCCAGGAGTGAAATAAAGCTGAGCAGTAAATTGAGCGTGGGAGCTGAAACACCTCTGCTTGATTTATTTCCCTTCCCTTTGAAAAAGCAGATCAAAGAGGCAGAGAACAGCAAGCCAGAGAGGCCATTCGTGGCTTGAATGATCACTGATCTCCGCAGTGCTGAGCCACTTTCAGCCACTGATCATTCATTAATTGCTGAGATATGCTTCAAGGGCTCTGGTTTAGGGCTAAGAGAAGAAAACAAACACATTTTAGCTGCCTAGACAGCAAGCTGGAAGGTAGAGAGCAAAGCAGGACCTTGGAGGCTCTAAGGAGAAGACAGAAAAAGGTAAGAGAAGGTTTGTTTCATCAAAGGCATTACCTTTATCTTTCCAGTTAACCCCCCAACAAAGAGCATGGCATTGGCGTCCACATCCAGGATGGTGTAGCCGGGTGGGGAGGCAGCTCGGAAGGTAGCTGGCACAATGCTGGCTTTAGGACCATCCAGAGCTCTCACTGAGATTGTGCCATTTTTCCCAGTCCTGGAGATTTAAAAGCCCATAAAGTACAATCAGACAGAGCCAGGAGTTAAATCAAGCCCAGGAGAAGGCTGCTTTTAGCAGAGGCAGGTTATGTTCCACTGTGATGTAAGTGAGCAGACTCCTGCCTGTGTAAGTCACAGGTGTGGCCACAGAACCAGCTCTTGTTTTCACCTCGATGCCCTTTTGCAGCCAAATTCACTATGCAGATGAAGGGGAACTTTTATTGGCTAAAGTCATTGCTATGAAATCAGTGTGAAGTGGTTGTGCTTGCTTTGGTTTCTCCACGTTGACAAATGGTGCAGGCAAGGTTCCAAAGCAGACTCCTGAGTTTCACAGGGCCAATTAGGTTAGAAGTGAACTGAAACGAATGATGATAGGATCATAGGATTGGTTTGGCTGGAAGAGACCTCTAAGATCATCCAGTCCAACCATCAGCCCAACCCCACCATGGCCACTAAACCATGTCCCAGAGTGCCATGTCCCAGATGTTAGGAGGAAGTTGTTGGCAGAGAGAGTGATTGGCATTGGAATGGGCTGCCCAGGGAGGTGGTGGAGGCACCGTGCCTGGAGGTGTTGAAGCCAAGCCTGGCTGGGGCACTTAGTGCCATGGTCTGGTGGACTGGCTAGGGCTGGGTGCTAGGTTGGACTGGTTGAGCTTGGAGGTCTCTTCCAATCTGCTTGGTTCTCTGATTCTATGATTCTATTGGCTATATTCCTGTGACACTGGCACTGGGAACCACCTTGAAAGGGCCTGGTCCCATCCTCCAGACACCTACCCTTTAAGTACTGATCAGCATTGATGAGCTTTCCCTCTCCACCTTCTCCAGACTCCAAGCCTCAGCTCTCTCAGCCTTTCCTCAGCAGAGATGTATCTTAAGGGGGCTACAAGAAAGCTGGGAGGGGCTTTGTAGGCTGTCAGGCAGTGATAGGACTGGGGGGAATGGAACAAAGCTGGAAATGGGGAGATTCAGCCTGGATGTTAGGAAGAAGTTCTTCAGCATGAGGGTGGTGAGAGCCTGGGAAGGGTTGCCCAGGGGGGAGGAAGAAGCCTCAACCCTGGAAATGTTTAAGGCCAGGCTGGATGAGGCTCTGCACAGCCTGATCTTATGTGAGGTGTCCCTGCCCATGGCAGGGGGGCTGGAACTGGATGACCCTTGTGGTCTCTACCAACCCTGACTGATTCTATGATCCTATGAGTCTATGTTCCAGTCCCCACAGCATCTTTGTAGCCCTCTGCTGTGCCCTCTCCAGTCCTGTCCTTAAACCAGGGAGCCCAGAACTTAAGTTTAGGGTGAACTTTGTTGAGCAGGGATATGGGTTGGGCTTGGTGATCCTGAGGGGCTTTGCCAACCTGAATGTTTCTGTGATTCTGTGGTCTCTGGACACTACCTAACAGACACTTCCTTCACATTTAGATTTCACTCAGCCATGTTGAGCAGCCTTGTGAATGTCACAATCTCTCTGCCACTAAATCTCTTTTTGACCCTCTCACTCCCAGAAGGACATTGAGCTGCTGGAGCAGGTCCAGAGAAGGGCAACCAAGCTGGGGAAGGGTCTGGAGAACAGGGCTGGGGAGGAGCAGCTGAGGGAGCTGGGGGCAGGGGGGTGTTATGTGAAGAGGAGGCTGAGGGGAGACCTCATTGCTCTCTGCAGCTCCCTGAGAGGAGGCTGCAGTGAGGTGGGGGTTGGGCTCTTCTGCCAATTGCAAGTGACCAGAAAAGAGGAAAGTCTCCAGTTGCACCAGGGCAGGTTTAGGGGGGGAATTAAGAAAAATGTCTTTGGTGCAGGAGTGGTCAGGGACTGGCACAGGCTGTCTGGGAGCAGTCCCCATCCCTGGAGGTGTTCAGGAAGCCTGTGGCCATGGCACTTTGGAACGTGGTTTAACCACAGAATCACAGAAACATTCAGGCTGGAAAAGCCTCTCAGGATCACCAAGCCCAACCCATATCCCTACTCTGCAAGGCTCACCTCAAACCACATCCCCAAGCACCACATCCAAACCACCTCTAAACACATCCAGGGTTGGTGACTCCACCACCTCCCTGGGCAGCTCATTCCAGTGCCTGACCACTCTTGTTGGGAAAAATGTTTCCTTATGTGCAGTCTAAACCTACCCAGTGTCAGCCTGAGGCCATTCCCTCTTGTTCTATCACTGCTCACCTGTGAGCAGAGCCCAGCAGCAGCCTCTCCACAGCCTCCTTTCAGGTAGCTGTAGACAGTGATGAGGTCTGCCCTCTTCAGACTAACCATCCCCAGCTCCTTCAGTCACTCTCCATAAGATTTCTTCTCCAGCCCTTCCCCAGCTGCCTTGCCCTGCTCTGCACTGGCTCCAGCACCTCCACATCCCTCTTGTAGTGAGGTGCCCCAAACTGAACACATAACTTGAGCTGTGCCCTCACCAGCACCAAGTACAAAGCTCCATGGTAGTGTTGGGTTGAACTGGATGATCTTTGAAAGCTTTTCCAACTTCAAGGAGTCCTTGAGTCTCTGATTCCTTTCATGGCCCTTTGGGAGCCTTTGTCAAGGACTGCTGCCAACTTTCAAACCTTCCCTGTCACTGCCATTGTGTGTCAGTGCCTGCCACTACTGTGATCACTGGCAAAACAGCCAGGCCAGAATTGCAGCTTATGCCCCCATGCTGAAGCAGATGTGCTGCTCCAGCTGTTCAGGCAGCTGTCAGGTTGCTGGGAAGGTCTGTGGCTGGAACTGAGCAGAAATTTCGAGGTAAAGCAAAGAAAGTGAGGCCATTAAATGAGTAAAACTCTGCAGTCAGAGAAGAGTTTTCAACCAGACTACAATGCTCTGAGCTGGAGAAGCTTCAGAAAGGGATGTGATGTACACAGTCTGCCTTAGCAATGCAAGCCCAGGCCTGAGCTCTTTGTCTTCATCCCACAAATCCACCCAAGGCCTCTGCAGTGTAGCTCTCCTAAACACTGCTCTCTACTTCAGCCTTGTGCAGCTGTGACTGTTTCCAGTGGCAGATGCAGCAGTTTGCCCCAGACCAGTGGCAGAGCCCTGCTGTATCTCCAGAGCAAGCAGCTTTTGGAGCACGTGTGAGGTTTTATACCCTGGCCTGGCTCCCTGTTCTGCTGAAGCAGCTCTCCTCTCAATGAAGGCCTGGCATTACTGTGCCATGAAGCTTGTTTCATATGCAGAGCATGAACTGCTCAGGCCTTCAACAACTCTCATTGCACCCCAGGCTGCATTTTCCTGGCCATAAGGTTTCATGAAGGCAGCTTCTGGAGGTGGTGCCATAATTGCATTTAATTCTCTGCTCTGAATGGCTGTTCTTTGTGATTTCACTACATTGTCTCAACTGGCTGCTATTCCTCCTCTGGGAGCTGTGGATGCTACCCAAATTAGAGTCTTTTGTTTGCTTTCTGTCATGTTTTTTGGGGCTACATTACCTATTCTACGTTTAAGGCTGTGCAAATTGAGCTGTAATGATGCAGGAAGAATCACTCAGCTTCACATGAAATTGCAAGACTGATGATGCTGCCCAAAGGGCTTCAGATCTGTTCACAAGTGGAAGCTAAGGGATGCAAGCTTCTGTAACCCTTGTGCTGGGATGGCTACACCACGGCATGGTTTGCTGTTTGAATGAGCATCAGCTTCAGCTCACGCAGGTGAAACCTCACTATTAAGCTGACTGAAGATCAAAAGCTTTCAGCAGCTCATCTCAGATGATAAAGTGGAGAATATTGCAGCCCTGAGTTAGCAGAACTTGGACCTTTTAAAAATACAGAGCCATGGGATCACTTTGGTGGGAAAAGCCCTTTAAGATCATCCAGCCCAACCATTCTCTAACTCTTCCCAGTGCTGAACCATGTCCCTCAGCACCACATCTCTGCCTCTTTGAAGCACCTCCAGGGATGAGGATTCAACCACTTCCTTGGGCAGTCTGTGCCAGGCTTTGAGAATCACAGAATCATAGAATCAAGCAGGTTGGAAGAGACCTCCAAGCTCATCCAGTCCAACCTAGCACCCAGCCCTAGCCAGTCAACCAGACCATGGCACTAAGTGCCTCAGCCAGGCTTTTCTTGAAGACCCCCGGGGACAGTGCCTCCACCACCTCCCTGGGCAGCCCATTCCAATGCCAATCACTCTCTCTGCCAACAACTTCCTCCTAACATCCAGCCTATACCTACCCTGGCACAACTTGAGCCTGTGTCCCCTTGTTCTATTGCTGGTTGCCTGCAAGAAGAGGCCACCCCCCACCTGGCTACAGCCTCCCTTCAGGTAGTTGTAGACAGTAATAAGATCACCCCTGAGCCTCCTCTGCTGCAGGCTGCTCACCCCCAGCTCCCTCAGCCTCTCCTCATAGGATTTGTGTTCCAGGCCCTTCACCAGCCTTGCTGCCCTTCTCTGGACATGCTCCAGCACCTCAACATCTTTCAGTGAAGAAGTTTCTATCAATGCCCAACCTAAACCTGCCCTGGAGCAACTTGAGGCTGTTTCCTCTTATTAATAAGGAGGAGAGACCAAGCTCCATCTGGCTCCAACCTCTCAGGGAGTTATAGAGAGCAGTGAGGTCTCCCTTCAGCCTCCTTTTCTCCAGGTTGAGCAACCTCAGTTCCCTCAGCCTCTCCTCACCAGACCTAGACCCCTCAGCAGACTACTTCTCCTTCTGTGAACCCCTTCCAGCACTTTAATGTGCTTCTTATAACGAGGACCCCAAAACTCAGTGCTCAAGAGGTGGCCTCAGCAGTGCTGAGTATGAGGAGCATATCTCCAGTTTGAAGAGGTATTTTGCCTATGGAAATTGCACTTTGAGTAAGAAGAAAGGTGTAGGTGTATGACAGGAACTCAGAAAGAGCAGCAGCTGCCTTTGTGAGTGCTAAACCCTGTGGCTGCCATGAAAAGGAAGGTAGCTGTGGAAGGGAATCGATGGAGTGACCTCTAAACAGCAGGCAGGATGAGCAGTCATAGCTTATTGAGGCCAGAGCGGAAATAGGTGAAGAAAACACATTTCTGACAGAAAGGTTCACATTTCACAGAGTCCCAGCACAGTGGGGGTTGGAAGGGACCTCTGGAGATCATGGAGTCCAATCCCCCTGTTAGAGCAGGTTCATCTAAATCAGGTTGGATGGGAACGTGTTCAGGTGAATGTTGAAAGCCTCTAGAGAAGGAGACTGCACATCATGTCTGGGCAGCCTGCTCCAGTGCTCCAGCAGCACCCTCTAAGCTTCTCCTTAAGGTGAAGCGAAACCTTCTGTGTTGCAGCTTGTGCCTCTTGGCCTGTCATGGAGCAAGTTTCTTTGCTGCAGGAGTGGTCAGGGATTTGCACAGGCTGCCCAGGAAGGTGGTGTAGTCCCCATGCCTGGAGGTGTTCAAGAAAGGTATAGCCATGGCACTGTGGGACATGGTTTAGTGGCCATGGTGGGACTGGATTCCCACCTGAACATGAGCCAGCAGTGTGCCCAGGTGGCCAAGAGAGCCAGTGGCATCCTGGCCTGCATCAGGAATGGTGTGGCCAGCAGGAGCAGGGAGGTCATTCTGCCCCTGTACTCTGCACTGCTCAGACCACACCTTGAGTGCTGTGTTCAGTTCTGGGCCCCCCAGTTTAGGAGGGACATTGAGATGCTTGAGCGTGTCCAGAGAAGGGCAACGAGGCTGGGGAGAGGCCTTGAGCACAGCCCTACGAGGAGAGGCTGAGGGAGCTGGGATTGGTTAGCCTGGAGAAGAGGAGGCTCAGGGCAGACCTCATTGCTGTCTGCAACTACCTGAGGGGAGGTTGTGGCCAGGAGGAGGTTGCTCTCTTCTCTCAGGTGGCCAGCACCAGAACAAGAGGACACAGCCTCAGGCTGTGCCAGGGGAGATTTAGGCTGGAGGTGAGGAGAAAGTTCTTCCCTGAGAGAGTCATTGGACACTGGAATGGGCTGCCCGGGGAGGTGGTGGAGTCGCCGTCCCTGGAGCTGTTCAAGGCAGGACTGGACGTGGCACTTGGTGCCATGGTCTGGCCTTGAGCTCTGTGCTAAAGGGTTGGACTTGATGAGCTGTGAGGTCTCTTCCAACCCTGATGATACTGGGATACTGTGATACTGTGATACTGTGATACTGTGGATTGCTGGTTGGACTGGATGGTCTTAGAGGGCTTTGCCAACCCAAACAATTCTGTGATCACTGGAAAGAGCCCAGCCCCCTCCTCATGGCCTTTAAGTATTTTGTGTGCACACTGTTGGCAGCACTGGACAGAGGTTTGAAAGGTTTCCTCCAGGCAGAGCAGAGTTTCTCACACTTACAACCTCTCCAATAAAAATGGGGGTTAGCATTTGGTATAAGAGCAAACACTTCAGCTGCACCTCAGCTGTGTCCCTCTGGCTGTGGGGCAGGAGCAGAACTTGGTGATAGTTTAGTCAGTTTTCTTTTAGGAAGCATATCTTGGAAGTTCATAGGATCAGAACTGTCAGGGTTGGGAGGGACCTCAAGGATCAGCCAGTTCCAAGCCCCCTGCCATGAGCAGGGACACCTCACTCTAGATCAGGTTGCTCAGTGTCACATCCAGCCTGGCCATTAAGACTTCCAGGGATGAGGCTTCCTCCACCTCCCTGGGTAACCTGTTCCAATGTCTCAGTACCCTCACGGTGAAGAACTTCTTCCTAATGTCTAATCTCAATCTTCCCCCCTCTAGCTCGGATCCATTCCCCTCAGTCCTATCACTACCTGACAGCCTATAAAGTATCACAGTATCACAGTTATCATCAGGGTTGGAAGAGACCTCACAGATCATCGAGTCCAACCCTTTACCACAGAGCTCAAGTCCCTCCTCAGCTTTCTTGTAGCCCACTTCAAATACTGCCAGGCCACAATAAGGTCTCCTTGGAGCCTTCTCCTCTCCAGACTGAACAGCCCCAACTCTCCCAGCCTGTCCTCATAGCAGAGCAGCTCCATCCCTCTGCTGCTGCTGGTGGCCCTCCCCTGGGCACGCTCCAGAGCAGCCAAATCTCTACTTGCCTGGAGGCTTCGACGCGGTACCAGAAGCCGTCGTCGATGGCCAGGTCTGGGTACTCCACGCGGCCCACGCCGGAGCCCACGTCCCACAGGAAGCTCACTTTGCCCTTGCGCATCTCCAGGGCCAAGAAGTCTGTCTGCAGGGAAAAGAGGAGGAGAGAAACCGTTTGGTATCTGAGCTGGAGGAAGATTGCAGAGATCTTTCCCATTTCAGGAAGCCCAACGAGGCATCAGCTCCCCTCCCAGGGTCAGGAAACGATCAACAGGAATTCTCACACTGATCCAGAGGCAGATTTGCTCCTTCCTGCTTTTGTGGGCTCAAACCACACCTCTGCTATGAAGGAGCCAGGGCTGTTCAGCCTGGGGAAGAGAAGACTCTGGGAGGAATCATGGAGTCAAGCAGGTCGGAAGAGACCTCCAAGATCATCCAGTCCAACCCATCCCCCAGCCCTATCCAATCAACCAGACCATGGCACTGAGTGCCTCATCCAGGCTTTGCTTCAACACCTCCAGGGATGGAGACTCCACCACCTCCCTGGGCAGCCCATTCCAATGCCAATCACTCTCTCTGCCAACAACCTCCTCCTAACATCCAGCCTATATTTTCCCCAGCACAGCTTGAGACTGTGTCCCCTTGTTCTGTTGCTGACTGCCTGGGAGAAGAGGCCACCTCCCACCTGGCTACAATGTCCCTTCAGGTAGTTGTAGACAGCAATGAGGTCACCCCTCAGCCTCCCTTCCAATACCTGGAGGGAGCCTGCAGGAAAGCTGCAGAGGGAGTTTTCCTGAGAGAGAGGACAAAGGGGAATGGTTTGAAGCTGAGGAAGAGCAGGGTTAGACTGGAGCCGAGGAAGAAGTTGTTCAGTATGAAGGTGGTGAGATACTGGAACAGGCTGCCCAGGGAGGCTGTGGCTGCCTCCTCCCTGGGGATGTTCAAGGCCAGGTTGGATGAGGCCTTGGGCAACCAAGTCTAGCTGAGAAGTGTCCCTGTCCATGTTGGGGAGGTTGGAGTAGATGATCTCTGAGGTCCCTTCCAACCTAAGCCATTGGATGATGATGATGATGATGATGATGATGATGATGATGATGATGACTGAAACAAGGAATCTGAAGCCAAAGATGGCAAACAGCTTCTGCCAGTGACATGCAGTGTCTGACTGCTAGACACACAGTGACATCACCAGTGTAGCCACCAAGAGGAAGGTTTAACTCAGACATAGTTCCTACAGCATCCATGGGATGGCAGAAAGATCTCAGGAGTGCAGGCTACCGAAGGATGCCTCCCAGCTGCTTTTGTATTACCCAAAGCCATAGTGCACAATGCTGGACATGGAATCCTTTGCCCTTTTGCTGAGTCTGCCTGCTGTGGGGCTCCTGGGGAGTGGAAGCAGTACCTGTTGCTGTGCATGGCACTCCAGACTTGGCTCCAAAGGACAACCAAGGGGAGCTGTGGCAGGGGCAGGGTGGGCACTACTGCATTGCTAAGGGAACCCCCCCACCCAGCCAGCCCCAGAGCTGCTCTGGATGCAGTGAGCCTTCTGTTAGCTCTAATGCAACCCATAGACAAATCTCCCACCTCACAGCTAGGCAGAGAGAAACAGAAAGGTGAATATAACATTAAAATTCAACAGAAATGGAACACAAAAAAGGCAAAATATGAATATAGATAAATACTAAACCCAAACCAAAGCCAGAAAGATAAATAAATAAATCAAAAGTTAAAGAAGAATAAAGGTATAAGGAACATATCAACCAAAAATGAATATAAATACAACTAAACTCAAATGGAACATATAGAAATGTATATATAGAACCATATATAAATACAACTAAACTCAAACTAAACACATATAAATGTATATATAGAACCATATATAAATGAATATGAATATAAATACAACTAAACTCAAGCTAAACACATATCAATGTATATATAGAACCATATATAAATGAATATAAATACAACTAAACTCAAACACATATAAATGTATATATATAACCATATATAAATGAATATAAATACAACTAAACTCAAACTAAAACATAAATACAACTCTAAACATAAATACAAAAAACCAAAACTGAAAATGGAAATAAAAATTGAAAAAGTGAAATCTAAAATTAAAACTATAAAAATAGTTTTAAAAAAGAAAATTAAAAAAACCCTAAAATTATAAAACTATAAAAAGTAAAAATGAAAATGGAAATAAAAATTGAAAAAGCAAAATCTAAAACTAAAACTATAAAAATAGTTTTAAAAAAGAAAAAAAAAACAACCCTAAAATTATAAAACTATAAAAAGTAAAAATGAAAATGGAAATAAAAATTGAAAAAGTAAAATCTAAAACTAAAACTATAAAAATAGTTTTAAAAAAGAAAAGAAAAAAACCCCTAAAATTATAAAACTATAAAAAGTAAAAATGAAAATGGAAATAATAATTGAAAAAGCAAAATCTAAAACTATAAAAAATATATTAAAAAATCAAAAATTTAAAAAATATAAACCTAAAACTATAAAAGTATAAAAAATTAAAACTGAAAATGGAAATAAAAATAGAAAAAGTAAAATCTAAAATTAAAACTATAAAAATATATAAAAAAAATTAAACCAAAAACTTAAAAAATATAAACCTGAAACTATAAAACTATAAAAAGTAAAAATGAAAATGAACAGAAAAATACAAAGAGTAAAATCTAAAATTAAAACCGTTAAAATATTAAAAAAACCCTAAAACTATAAAAGTATAAAAAATAAAAATGAAAATGGACATAAAAATTCAAAAAGTAAAATCTAAAATTAAAACTATAAAAATAGTTTTAAAAAAGAAAAGAAAAAAACCCCTAAAACTATAAAACTATAAAAAGTAAAAATGAAAATGGAAATAAAAATTGAAAAAGTAAAATCTAAAACTAAAACTATAAAAATATATTAAAAATTAAAAAAAAAATTTAAAAAATATAAACCTGAAACTATAAAAGTATAAAAAATAAAAATGAAAATGGACATAAAAATTCAAAAAGTAAAACCTAAAACTAAAATTACAAAAATATATAAAAAATCAAAACAAAAATTTAAAAAATATAAACCTGAAATTACAAAACTGTAAAAAATAAAAATGAAAATGAACATAAAAATTCAAAAGTAAAATCAAAAACTAAACCTATAAAAACATTTTTAAAAATTAAAATGAAAATTTAAAATATATAAATTATAAAACTATAAAAAATAAAAATGAAAATGGAAATAAAAATTGAAAAAGTAAAATCTAGAACTAAAACTATAAAAATATATTAAAAATTAAAACAAAAATGTAAAAAATATAAACCTAAAACTATAAAACTATAAAAAAATGAAAATGAACATAAAAATGAAAAAAGTAAAATCTAAAACTAAAAGAATAAAAACATAAAAATAAAAATAAAAGTTAAATAAAAATACAAATAAGAATAATTAATAAATATAAATAAACACTAAAACATCAATGCAACTCTAAATATAAAAAGTGAAAATGAAAATAAAAAATTAACAAGTAAAATATAAAGCTAAAAATATAAAAATATAAAACTAAAAATAAAACTTACATAAAAAGGAGAATAAGAATAAAAATAAATAATAACCATAAATAGAAAACAAACACTAAAACTAAAAGATAAATCCAACTCTAAATATAAATTTAAAAAAATGAAAAATGAAAAGGAAAATAAAAATGAAGAAAGGAAAATATAAAACTGAAACTATAAAAATATAAAAGTGAAAATAAAAGTTAAATAAAAAGAATAAGAACAAAAATAGATTATAACTATAAATACAAAGAAACAGTAAAACTAAAACATCAATCCACCTCTAAATAGGAAATAATAAAAATGAAAATAAAAATGACAAAAGTAAAATATTACATTTTTAAATTTAATAATTATAACATTATAAATATAGATAAAGATATATAAAATAATAAAAAAGATAAATTTAATAATTATAAAATTATATATATATAAATGTAGATAAAGTAAAAAATATAAACGTTAATAATTATAAAATTAAAAATATATAAAAATATATATGCAATTGTAAAAATATAAAGGTTAATAATTATAAAATTAAAAATACATAAAAATATATATAAAACTATAAAAAGATAAAATGTAATAATTATAAAATTCTACATATAAATATATATAAAATCACAAAAGATAATATTTAATACCTATAAAATTATATATATATATAAACATATATAAAGCCATAAAATATAAATTATAATAATTAGAAAATTAAAAACATATAAATATATATATAATTATAAAAATACAAAAGTTAATAATTATAAAATTAAAAATATATAAAAATATAAAAAATTATATAAAAATATATATGAAACTATAAAAAGATAAAATGTAATAATTATAAAATTATACATATAAAGATATATAAAATCATAAAATATAAAATTTAATAACTATAAAATTATATATATATAAACATATGTAAAGTCATAAAAATATAAAAGATAATAATTATAAAATTGAAAACATATAAATATATATATATAATTATAAAAATATATAATTAAAGCTATAAAAATAAAGATTCAAAAGCAAAAATGGAAATGAAAGCAAAAATGAAACAAGTAAAATATGTAACTAAAGCTATAAAAATGAAGATTAAAAAGCAAAAATGGAAACGAAAGCAAAAATGAAACAAGTAAAATATATAATTAAAGCTATAAAAATAAAGATTCAAAAGCAAAAATGGAAATTAAATGAAAAATGAAACAAGTAAAATATGTAATTAAAGCTATAAAAATAAAGATTCAAAAGTAAAAATGGAAACGGAAGCCAAAATGAAACAAGTAAAACATAAAGCTAAAACTATACAAAAATATCTAAAGCTAAAAAAATAAAAGTGAAAATAAAAATTAAAGAAGCATAAAAGTAAACCTTGAAAAATATAAACAAATCACAATGAAAACAAAAATTTCAAGAGTCAAATATAAAACTGAAGCTCTAAAAATATGAAACTAAAGCTAAAAGTTAAATGAGAATAAGAATAAAAATAAATTATAATGACAAATCCAACTGAACACTAAAACTAAACCACAAATCACAGAGTTAACCAGGTTGGAAGAGACCTCCAGGATCATCCAGTCCAACCTTGCACCTAAACCCTTCTAATTAGCTAACCCATTGCACAAAGTGCCTCATGCAGCCTCCTCTTAAACATCTCCAGGGCTGGGGACTCCACTACCTCCCCAGGCAGCCCATTCCAATGCCAATCACTCTTTCCATGAAGAATTTCTTCCAAACATCCAATTATAACAAACTAAAAAGGAAAAGAAAAAGTAGAAAAGGAAAAGATAAAGCTAAAACTAGAAAAATGCCTACATCTAAAAAAAAAAAAGATTAATGAAAATAAAAATGGGGAAAAAAATTAAAGCTAAAACTAGAAAAATACCTACATCTAAAAAAAAATGATTAATGAAAATAAAAATGGGGAAAAAAAATTAAAGCTAAAACTATAAAAATACCTACATCTAAAAAAAAAATGATTAATGAAAATAAAAATGGGGAAAAAAAATTAAAGCTAAAACTATAAAAATACCTACATCTAAAAAAAAAAAAGATTAATGAAAATAAAAATGGGGAAAAAAAATTAAAGCTAAAACTATAAAGCTTTAAAAATATTTTAAAAAAAAGAAAATAAATTTAAAAAATAATAAAGGAAAATAAAAATTTTAAATGCTAAAACTATAAAAAATCATAAATATTTTAAAAAAGAAAATGAAATAAAAAGTAAAAGGAGGAAAATACAAAAGGAAAACTATAAACATATAAAACTAAAAAGAAAAGTTCAATCTAAATAAGACCAAAAATAAGACTAAAAATAAGGATAAAAATAAGGATAAAAATAAGACTACAAATAAGACTAAAACTAAGGATAAAACTAAGGATAAAAATAAGACTAAAAATAAGACTAAAAATAAGGCTAAAAATAAGGCTAAAAATAAGGATAAAAATAAGACTACAAATAAGACTAAAAATAAGGATAAAAATAAGACTAAAACTAAGACTAAAACTAAGGATAAAACTACGGATAAAAATAAGACTAAAAATAAGACTAACAATAATAATAAAAATAAGACTAAAACTAAGACTAAAAATAAGGATAAAAATAAGACTAAAATTAATAATAAAAATAAGACTAAAAATCAGACTAAAAATAAGACTAAAAATGAGACCAAAAATAAGACTAAAAATAAGGATAAAAATAAGACTAAAACTAAGACTAAAACTAAGGATAAAACTAAGGATAAAACTAAGACTAAAACTAAGACTAAAAATAAGACTAAAACTAAGACCAAAACTAAGGATAAAACTAAGGATAAAAATAAGACTACAAATAAGACTAAAAATAAGATTAAAACTAAGAATAAAACTAAGGATAAAAATAAGACTAAAAATAAGAATAACAATAATAATAAAAATAAGACTAAAAATAAGACTAAAAATAAGGATAAAAATAAGACTAAAAATAAGACTAAAAATCAGACTAAAAATAAGACTAAAAATGAGACCAAAAATATGACTAAAAATAAGGATAAAAATAAGACTAAAACTAAGGATAAAACTAAGACTAAAACTAAGACTAAAAATAAGACTAAAACTAAGACCAAAACTAAGGATAAAACTAAGGATAAAAATAAGACTAAAAATAAGACTAACAATAATAATAAAAATAAGACTAAAACTAAGACTAAAAATAAGACTAAAAATAAGGATAAAAATAAGGATAAAAATAAGACTACAAATAAGACTAAAAATAAGACTAAAACTAAGGATAAAACTAAGGATAAAAATAAGACTAAAAATAAGAATAAGAATAAGAATAAGAATAAGACTAAAAATAAGGATAAAAATAAGACTAAAAATAAGACTAAAAATAAGACTAAAAATCAGACTAAAAATAAGACTAAAGA
The DNA here is from genome assembly GCF_015220805.1 of Pogoniulus pusillus. NCBI lineage: Eukaryota > Metazoa > Chordata > Aves > Piciformes > Lybiidae > Pogoniulus > Pogoniulus pusillus. The sequence continues at coordinate 13,801,647 of NC_087296.1, read as the reverse complement.
TAAATCCTAACTATAACTGCAAACAAACACTAAACCCAAAGCAGAAATACAACTCTGAATGGAAGCATAAAACCAATAAAAGCGAAAAGAAACTTTTACCAAGGAAAAGGTAAAACCAAAACCTATAAAAATAGAAAACTAAAACTAAAAAGTGAAACAAAAAGAAGAATGAAAATAAGAATATAAATAAATTCGAACTATAACTAAACACTAAAAACTAAACCATCAACACAGCTTGTGATGGTTTGGGTGTTCCCTGCCCACCTCCACTTAGGAAATCACCCAGACCAGGCTCAGCAGCTCTGGAAATGGAATGCAGCTTTATAGTGACAGCTCAGCACAGTGCACAAGCAGATAGTGACAATAGATACAGTCAGATCCAGGAATAGACAAGGTGAAAGGCAATGCAGAGACACAGCAGCCCTCCCACAAACCTGAGTGCCCAGGAGGGGCTCCCAACCACCTTCTCCCACCCCTCTCTATCTTACCCCAGGCATTGCCTTGTGCCCAAGGAAGAACGGAGGGTTGGCCAGGGAGGGTAGGAAGCAGGTGGATTAATCAGGTTAGGTTAGAGAGAGAAAAATGCAGCTCAAAGCCCAGGCAGTGACCAAATGTCTTATCTATATTTACATTCTTGTTCTTCTACATCTCAGCAAGCCTATGAGTGCAGTAGACATCACCACTGTTTCTCTTTCACAGCCTGTATCACAGTATCACATAGTATCATCATAGAATCATAGAATCTACCAGGTTGGAAGAGACCTCCAAGATCATCCAGTCCAACCTAGCACCCAGCCCTAACCAATCAACCAGACCATGGCACTAAGTGCCTCATCCAGTCTTTTCTTGAAGACCCCCAGGCACGGTGCCTCCACCACCTCCCTGGGCAGCCCATTCCAATGGGAAATCACTCTCTCTGGGAAGAACTTCTTCCTCACAGATCATCAAGTCCAACCCTTCACCACAGAGCTCAAGGCTAGACCATGGCTAGTCTAGTTCTTCTCACCAGAACATTCTAGCTGGCTTCAAACTAGCACAGACTATAAGTATAAATATAAATATAATAAGTAAAAAAAAAGGAAAATAAAAAGCAAAATATAAATGGAAACTAAAACTAAAGCTGAAAGTGAAATTGAAATAAGAATGAGAATAAAAGCAAATTATGAATACAAATAAACACTAAAATTAAGACTTCAATACAACTATGGATATAAACACAAACAACCAATGAAAAGAAAAATAAAAGTAAAAATAAAATAGAAATAGAATCATAGAATCAAGCAGGTTGGAAGAGAGCTCCAAGCTCAGCCAGCCCAACCTAGCACCCAGCCCTGCCCAACCAACCAGACCATGGCACTAAGTGCCCCAGCCAGGCTTGGCTGCAACACCTCCAGGGACTCAATAAAAACTCAAACTAAAAGTTAAATAGAAATAAAAATAAACATAAGATTAAGAATAATAAAAAAATGAAAGATACACACAAACTAAAACTGAAACTAAAACTTAAGTAGAAATAAAAATAAGCAATAAAAATAAGGATGAAAATAAACATCAAAATAAGAATGAAAATAAGAATAAAAATAGGAATGAAAATAGGAATAAAAATAGGAATGAAAATAAGAATAAAAATAGGAATAAAAATAGGAATGAAAATAAGAATAAAAATAGGAATGAAAATAGAAATAAAAATAGGAATGAAAATAAGAATAAAAATAGGAATGAAAATAGGAATAAAAATAGGAATGAAAATAAGAATAAAAATAGGAATGAAAATAAGAATAAAAATAGGAATGAAAATAGGAATAAAAATAAGAATTAAAATAAACATAAAAATAAGAAAGAAAATAAGAATAAAAATATTAATAAAAATAGAAATGAAAATAAACATCAAAATAAGAATGAAAATAGGAATAAAAATAAGAGTAAAAATAGGAATGAAAATAAACATAAAAATAAGAATGAAATTAGGAATAAAAATAAGAATAAAAATAGGAATGAAAGTAAACATAAAAATGAGAATGAAAATAAGAATAAAAATAAACATAAAAATAAGAATAAAAATAGGAATGAAAATAAAAAAATAAGAATGAAAATAAGAATAAAAATAAGAATGAAAATAAACATAAAAATAAGAAAGAAAATAAGAATAAAAATAAGAATAAAAATAAACATAAAAATAAGAATAAAAATAAGAATGAAAATAGGAATAAAAATAAGAATGAAAATAAGAATAAAAATAAGAATGAAAATAAACATAAAAATAAGAAAGAAAATAAATCAGAATAAAAATATTAATAAAAATAGAAATGAAAATAAACATAAACTATGAATGAAAATAGGAATAAAAATAAGAATGAAAATAAGAAAAAATAAGAATAAAAATAGGAATAAAAATAAGAACAAAAATAGGAATGAAAATAAACATAAAAATAAGAACAAAAATAGAAATGAAAATAAACATAAAAATAAGAATGAAAATAGGAATAAAAATAAGAATGAAAATAAGAATGAAGATAAGAACAAAAATAAGAATGAAAATAAAAATAAGAATAAAAGTAAGGATAAAACCAAAGATAAAAATCAGAATGAAAACAGCAATCAATTTCTGGCCCTACTTCAGAGGTCCCTCCAGGAACAAAGCCAGGACACACCTGGATTACATTAGGCTGCCTCGAAGGCTGTAGGAGAAGCAGGGAGAGGAGAGGAGAGGAGAGGAGAGGAGAGGAGAGAGGAGAGAGGAGAGAGGAGAGAGGAGAGAGGAGAGAGGAGAGAGGAGAGAGGAGAGAGGAGAGAGGAGAGAGGAGAGAGGAGAGGAGAGGAGAGAAGAGGAGAGAAGAGAAGAGAAGAGAAGAGAAGAGAAGAGAAGAGAAGAGAAGAGAAGAGAAGAGAAGAGAAGAGAAGAGAAGAGAAGAGAAGAGAAGAGAACAAGGCAGAGACTTTCTCTTCTCCCTTTGCCAGTGCTTTGATTTGCTGGAGCAAGGCTGAGGTGAGCAGCAGGAGGCAGACTTACAAACTTGGCGCTTCCCAGGTAGAAGAGCAGGTTGTCAGCTGCCAGAGTCCTCACGTTGACAACGATGCTGTTGTAGGTCCCCTTCTTGATCTCCGGTCTGTAGGTGCGGATGCAGTTGCCTCCAGAGGACACAGACACTTTGATCTGCATAAAACCCAACCCCAAGCAGGACAGGAAGAAATTCAGTTCACTTCTGATTACTCCACCTCTAGTTTGAGATGCTCCCAAATCACTCTAAGAGTGACTTCTTTCCTTCCTCGACACGGCTGTGTTATGGACCCAGGTTGCTGCTTGGATAGGCACAGGAAGCAGGAATGGGATTTTCTCTCTGGGATTTTTTGTCCAAAGGATGAACTCTATGGATTAGGGGGAAAAAAAAGCTCCATGTGAGCCAGCACTTGAGGGCCAAAAACCCAACCACAGCCTGGGCTGCGTCCAAAGTACTGAGAGCAGCAGGACAGGGAGGGGATTCTGCCTCTCTGCTCTGCTCTGCTGAGAGCCCAGCTGGAGAACTGTGTCCAGGTCTTGGAGCTCCAGAACAAGAGGGACAGGGAGCTGCTGGACTGAGTCCACAGGAGGCCATGAGGATGATCACTGGGCTGAAGCATCTCTGATCCTATGGGGACAGGCTGAGAGAGTTGGGGCTGTTTAGCCTGGAGAAGAGAAGGCTGCAGGGAGAACTCAGAGCAGCCTTCCAGTGGCTGAAGGAGGCTGCAGGAGAGCTGGGGAGGGACTTTTGGCAAGGAAGTGACAGGATGAGGGACAGTGGCTTTGAGCTGGGAGAGGGGAGAGTGAGAGTGGAGAGGAGGAAGAAATTCTTGAGAGTGAGGGTGGTGAGACACTGGCACAGGCTGAGGGTGGTGAGACACTGGCACAGGTTGCTCAGGGAGGTTGTGGGAGCACAGAAGCACCCAACGTGATCAAAGATCACGTTGGGTGCTTCTGTGCTCCCACAACCTCCCTGGAGGTGTTCAGGACCAGGTTGGATGAGTCCTTGAGCAACCTGTTCTAGTGGGAGGTGTCCCTGCCCATAGCAGGGGGGTTGCAAGTGGATGAGCTTTAAGGTCCCTTCCAAGCCAAACCATTCTGTGATGCTGGTCTAGCTCAATCAGCAGTAGAGTTTCAACAGCAAAGCAGAAGATGCAGGCAGAAAACAAGCTGCAGTGCTGAAGGGATCCAGCAGACTGCTGTTGGGCAGACAGGGTGCTTGGTTTTCCCCTTGTGGTACCTTTGGTTATGCCAACTCGAGACACCTTTTCAGCATCACTTCTAAACCAACAGCTGTGTCCATCCCTGCTTTTGCACTGTCCCTGCTGGAGCTGGTAGTCACAGCCAGGGCTCATTTCCACAGCTGAGTGACACATGGCTGTGTGTGCTGCTTTCCCCAGGCTCTGAGCACAGAGCAAGACAAGATTCTGTTTGCTCTCATAATGCCAGCACAGACACAACTACAGCAGAGAGGGATGTCAGAGCCAGGCAGACAGGGTTGTGTATCACAGCAGATGTACACAGTGGTAGCACCTCCTGCTTGGGGCAAACTTTGTTAGAGAGGAGACTCATTACATGGCCAAACTCACAGCTTCCCAGCTCAGAGCTGCTGAGCAGGGAAGTGCTTCAAAGCCTTCAGACAGCACAAGAACACAACAAAACCTTCTCATCACTGTAGCCTGCCTCCCTATCCTCTCCACATTCCACCCAGCACATGGACCACATCCCTCTCCCACCATCCCACTCTTCCCTAGATCTCTTTCTCAGCTATTTTCATCAGGAAGTTTTCTTTGGCTTTTCTAAGGGAAGTTCTGCCTTTAAAAAAAGCTGGAATTCTTAGGAAGAGCAAACAGCTCATGGATAACCATCCCTGAACTATCTATAATCACAGAGTCACAGAGTATTACTGGTTGGAAGTGACCTGGAAAGATCATCCCTTCCAATCCGCCTGCCAGGGCAGGGTCACCTACAGTAGGTCACACAGGAATGTGTCTGGGGGGGGTAGATGTGGTGCTTAGTGACATAGTTTGGTGGTGGACTTGGCAGTGCTGAGTTAACAGTTGGCCTTGATGATCTTAAAAGTCTTTTCCAACCTGTCTCTAGGGTCCAGCATCTTCAAAAATTCTCCTCCTTTGTTACCTTGGTGTCAGCTGATAGGAGCAGAGGAAACTGTTCCAAGCTGCACCAGGGGAGCTTCAAGCTGGCTGCTAGGAAATATTTCTGCACTGGAGGGGTTCTCAAACACTGACACAGGCTGCCCAGGGCACTGCTGCAGTCATCATCCCTGAAGATGTATAAGCAGCCTGTGGAGCTGATGCTTAGGGTCATAGTTTAGTGCTGGTGCTTAGGGTCATGGTTTAGTGCTGGTGCCTAGGGTCATGGTTTAGTGCTGGTGCTTAGGGACATGGTTTAGTGCTGGTGCCTAGGGTCATGGTTTAGTGCTGGTGCCTAGGGTCATGGTTTAGTGCTGGTGCTTAGGGACATGGTTTAGTGCTGGTGCTTAGGGTCATGGTTTAGTGCTGGTGCTTAGGGACATGGTTTAGTGCTTGTGCCTAGGGTCATGGTTTAGTGCTGGTGCTTAGGGACATGGTTTAGTGCTGGTGCTTAGGGACATGGTTTAGTGCTGGTGCCTAGGGTCATGGTTTAGTGCTGGTGCCTAGGGTCATGGTTTAGTGCTGGTGCTTAGGGACATGGTTTAGTGCTGGTGCTTAGGGACATGGTTTAGTGCTGGTGCCCAGGGTCATGGTTTAGTGCTGGTGCTAAGGGTCATGGTTTAGTGCTGGTGCTTAGGGTCATGGTTTAGTGCTGGTGCCCAGGGTCATGGTTTAGTGCTGGTGCTTAGGGTCATGGTTTAGTGCTGGTGCTTAGGGACATGGTTTAGTGCTGGTGCCCAGGGTCATGGTTTAGTGCTGGTGCTTAGGGACATGGTTTAGTGCTGGTGCTTAGGGTCATGGTTTAGTGCTGGTGCTTAGGGACATGGTTTAGTGCTGGTGCTTAGGGTCATGGTTTAGTGCTGGTGCCTAGGGACATGGTTTAGTGCTGGTGCCTAGGATCTTGGTTTAGTGCTGGTGCCTAGGGTCATGGTTTAGTGCTGGTGCTTAGGGACATGGTTTAGTGCTGGTGCTTAGGGACATGGTTTAGTGCTGGTGCCCAGGGTCATGGTTTAGTGCTGGTGCTAAGGGTCATGGTTTAGTGCTGGTGCTTAGGGACATGGTTTAGTGCTGGTGCCCAGGGTCATGGTTTAGTGCTGGTGCTAAGGGTCATGGTTTAGTGCTGGTGCTTAGGGTCATGGTTTAGTGCTGGTGCCCAGGGTCATGGTTTAGTGCTGGTGCTTAGGGTCATGGTTTAGTGGTGGTGCCCAGGGTCATGGTTTAGTGCTGGTGCTTAGGGTCATGGTTTAGTGCTGGTGCCCAGGGTCATGGTTTAGTGCTGGTGCTTAGGGACATGGTTTAGTGCTGGTGCCCAGGGTCATGGTTTAGTGCTGGTGCTTAGGGACATGGTTTAGTGCTGGTGCTTAGGGTCATGGTTTAGTGCTGGTGCTTAGGGACATGGTTTAGTGCTGGTGCTTAGGGACATGGTTTAGTGCTGGTGCTAAGGGTCATGGTTTAGTGCTGGTGCTTAGGGACATGGTTTAGTGCTGGTGCCTAGGATCTTGCTTTAGTGCTGGTGCTTAGGGACATGGTTTAGTGCTGGTGCTTACGGACATGGTTTAGTGCTGGTGCCTAGGGTCATGGTTTAGTGCTGGTGCTTAGGGACATGGTTTAGTGCTGGTGCCTAGGGTCATGATTTAGTGCTGGTGCTAAGGGACATGGTTTAGTGCTGGTGCTTAGGGACATGGTTTAGTGCTGGTGCCTAGGGACATGGTTTAGTGCTGGTGCTTAGGGTCATGGTTTAGTGCTGGTGCTAAGGTACATGGTTTAGTGCTGGTGCCTAGGGTCATGGTTTAGTGCTGGTGCTTAGGGTCATAGTTTAGTGCTGGTGCTTAGGGTCATGGTTTAGTGGTGGTGCTTAGGGACATGGTTTAGTGCTGGTGCTAAGGGACATGGTTTAGTGCTGGTGCTTAGGGTCATAGTTTAGTGCTGGTGCTTAGGGTCATGGTTTAGTGCTGGTGCCTAGGGACATGGTTTAGTGCTGGTGCTTAGGGTCATGGTTTAGTGCTGGTGCCTAGGGACATGTTTTAGTGCTGGTGCTTAGGGTCATGGTTTAGTGCTGGTGCCTAGGGACATGGTTTAGTGCTTGTGCCTAGGGTCATGGTTTAGTGCTGGTGCTTAGGGACATGGTTTAGTGGTGGTGCTTAGGGACATGGTTTAGTGCTGGTGCCTAGGGACATGGTTTAGTGCTGACCCTTTGGTGCTGGGTCAAGGGTTGGACTGGACGAGCTGGGAGGGCTCTTCTGACCAGATACATTCTGTGAGTCCATGAGTAGGTCACAATCTGAGCAGCTTTAGTATTAACCAGCTGGTCCTTGAGTGTAGAGTAGCACTGAGTCAGGGAGAAGGACTCCAGACTCAGCAAGTGCACTAGAAATAGGTCTTTAACTCAAGCTCAAGTCCTCAGGGCTGCTACTGGGCAAATGTTTGAGGCTAATTAGGATATTTTAATGAGATGAATTAGATCACTGGCTGTAAAAAGAAAGTAATGAGGAAGGTTATATCATTCACTGGTTTGCTAAGAGGGGAAAAAAGCCAAAAAGTAAACAATTTGTCCCACTGTGTTTTGGGACACTGCTTCCTTTTGCTTCTCCTTCACTCTGCCCTAATATGGACCGGAAGCTCAACAGGAGCCAGCAGTGTGCACTTGCAGCCCAGAAAGCCAGGCAGAGCCTGGGCTGCAGCAGGAGAAGTGTGGCCAGCAGGGCCAGGGAGGTGATTCTCCTCCTCTACTCGGCTCTGCTCTGCTGAGACCCCACCTGGAGTCCTGCATCCAGTTATGGAGCCCTCATTACAAGTAGGATTTGGATGTGCTGGAGCATGTCCAGAGAAGGGCCAGGAGGATGCTCAGAGGGCTGCAGCAGCTCTGCTGTGAGCATAGACTGAAAGAGTTGGGGCTGTGCAGGCTGGAGCAGAGGAGGCTCCCAGGGACCTTCTTGTGGCATTCCAGGATCTGAAGGGGGCTACAAAAATGCTGGGGAGGGACTTTTTAGGCTGTCAGAGAGTGCCAGGACTGGGAGAATGGAGCAAAGCTGGAGGTGGGGAGAGTGAGGCTGGAGGTAAGGAGGAAGTTGTAGAGCAGGAGAGTGGTGAGAGGCTGGACTGGGTTGCCCAGGGAGGTGGTTGAGGCCCCATGGCTGGAGGTGTTTGAGGCCAGGCTGGCTGAGGCTGTGTGCAGCCTGCTCTAGGGTAGGGTGTCCCTGGGCATGGCAGGGGGCTTGGAACTGGCTGCTCCTTGTGGTCCCTTCCAACCCTGACTGGTTCTAGGATTCTATGCTTTGCTGGTTGCTTTTGTTTGTCTGTCTGGGGAAGCAGAGGGAGAAAGAAGGGTTAGCTTTGACCCCCTTCTGGGCAGTTTCCTTTGTCCAGGAGGGAGTTTGGATTCTTCTGTTATTTCTGATGTATGTATAATTGTAAATGGCTGTAAATACCTTGTGTGCAGCTGCTTGTCCATTTAGCTTTGCTGCAAATAGAGCTTCCTTTTAACTCCAAGCTGGCTGAGCTAGTCTGGGAAATGTCAATTGTGGCACTGGAGGAAAGTTCCTAACCCACCACAGCAAAGAAAGTCAAGTGCCATGGTCTAGCCCTGAGCTCTGTGGTAACAGGTTGGACTTGATGATCTATGAGGTCACTTCCAACCTTGGTGATACTGTGATACTGTGTGAATATGGGAGAAGGGGGCAAGGCCAGGAGAGCCACATGCTTGCCTGAGAGACCTCAGCACAGTCTGCATGGTGAGAGAGAGTAGTTACTGCCACCAGTGAGACATCATCTTTGCCCCCACACCTGTGAAACTCTGCCAGGTCTGGAGTCCTGGCAGGACAGCATCCTCCTGAGAAGGAACCAAGACCAGTTCAGAGACTGTGCCAGGCCCAGCACCCTGCCAGAGTCCTGGGGAAACTCCAAATGCTTCCAAGCTCCATTCAAGTGCTTTGGGCACTGTGTGGCACTACAATGCAGCCCTGGGAACCCAGGGATACTGGTTTGGGGGGAAATAGTCTGCAAAGCCTCTCTGAGATTAAGGCTCTTTGCTTCAGTTCTGTTTGCTCTACACTGTGCCTTCTGCTTCAGCAGAAAGGAGCCTCTGGAGTCCCCCTGGAGGGTGAGAGGTAAACTGAGTCCTGCCTGGGCAGAGAGGTTGGACTCGATGATCTCTGGAGGTGCCTTCCAACCTCTGAAGTGCTGTGGCTCTGGGACCAACTGCTCAGCAAGTTCAGTGGGTTTGTGTCTGTGTTACACTCAGCTCTGAAATGACAGCAGGGGGTTAATAGCAGTGCTAAGGCAAACCCCCTCCATTTCTCTTTTCACAGACCCCAGTGATGTTGTGACTCTTCTGCTGTACCTCAACATGTCTCTAATAACCCCTGCAGATGGCCTCTAGCAGGAACAGGGTGGCCAGCAGGACCAGGGAAGTGACTGTGCCCTGTATTTAGCTCTGGTGGGGCTCCAGCTTGAGTCTTGAGTTCAGGTCTGGGGTTCTCACTACAGGAGAGACATTGAGGTGCTGGAGAGTGTCCAGAGAAGGGCAATGAAGCTGGTAAAGAATCTGGAGAACATAGAATCATAGAATGGGCTGGGCTGGAAGGGACCTCCAAACCTCATCCAGTCATACAATCACAGAATGGTTTAGGTTGGAAGGGACCTCAAGGATCATCCAGTTCCAATCCCCTACCACAGGCAGAGACATCTCCCACTAGAGCAGGTTGCTCAAGGCCTCATCCAACCTGGCTTTGAACACCTCCAGGGAGGAAGAATCCACAGCCTCCCTGGGCAACCTGTGCCAGTGTCTCACCACCCTCATTGCAAAGAACCCTTTCCTAACATCTAGTCTATATCTCCCCTCTGCCACTTTAAACCCATTGCTCCTTGCCCTGTCATTACCAGACCTTGTCAATACTCCCTCCCCAGCCTTCCTGTAGGTCCCCTTCAGATACTGCAAGACTATAAGGTCTCCTCAAAGCCTTCTCTTCTCCCCCTGCACTCAGCAGGGGCAGCCTCAGCTAGATCAGGTTGCCCAGAGCTCTGTCCAGCCTCACCTTGAATATCTCCAGGGAAGGGACCTCAGCCACCTCCCTGGGCAACCTGCTGCTGTGTTCCAGCACCCTCATAGCAAAGAACTTGTTCCTCACATCCAATCTAGCTCTGCTCTGCTCTCATTTCAAACCACTGCCCTCATCCTGTCCCTGCAGGCCTTTGCAAACAGTCTCTCTGCAGCCTGCTTGTAGCCCCTTCAGGCACTGGCAGGCTGCTCTTAGGTCTCCCTGGAGCCTCCTCTTCTCCAGGCTGCACACCCCCAGCTCCCTCAGCCTGTCCTCACAGCAGAGCTGCTCCAACCCCCTGAGCATTTTCATGGCCTCCTCTGGACCTGCTCCATCAGCTACATGTCCTTCCTAAAGGGCAGGGCTGATGAGAAGAGGCTGAGGGAAAGGAGGATGTTTAGGCTGGAGAGGAGGAGGCTGAAGGGAGGCCTCAGTGCTCTCTACAACTGCCAGAAAGGAGGTTGGAGCCAGGTGGGGGTTGGGTTCTTCTCCCTAGTGGTAGGGTGAGAGGAAATGTCAAATTGCCCCAGGGGAGGTTTAGGTTGGACACTGTAAGAAACTCCTTGAGTGAAGTGTCTCTGAAACAGTGGAAGAGGCTGCCCAAGGAGGGCTGTGAATGCCCATCCCTGGAGATACTTCTAAGGGACAGAGAGGTGGTGCTGAGGGCCATGGTTCAGCAGCAGTCTCAGCAGAGCTAGAGAATGGTTGCAGTGGATGATCTGAAAGGTCTCTCCCAAGCCAAACCATCCTCTGAGCCCTGCAGGTGTGATCCACCTAACAAAAGCCTGGTTTAAATGAAAGAAGGCAGGGGGACAGCCACCAAGATATTGTCTCTTTAGCTGAGAAATCAGACTCCATTCTTTGCACCCTTTGCAGATGTTTAGAGTTAGAAAGGCTTCAGGCTGTGGAAAAGGAAGAGAGCAGTGGAAAAGCAGCAGCCCTGGAGAGCAGCTGGGGCAGGCAGAGGCTTACCGAGTTGGCTTGCTTGCGAGCCTGGCTGATCAGCTCTTTGATCTGAGAGATGTTTTTCCCCAAGTTGTCCTGAAGCTCTTTGATGGGTTTGATCTTCTCCAGCAGGCGATCTGCTTCCTTCTCCAGGCTCCTGATGCTGGAATCTGCAGCAGCAACTTCACGAGACAGAAGAAGGCAGAGTTTTAGATGGGCAGGGCAGTGATAAATCCAAGATGATTCTGCACAGCCAACACTCAGGGGGGTTGTGTTTGCTGCTAGGAGGCAGAGAGAGAGCAGGAAGGCACCTGGGCAAGGGCAGGTAATTGAAGAGTACTTAGAACCAAGCTGCAGCAGTGATAGTAGCAAATGCAAGGGTGAAGGCAGGACCTAGCACACAGCATCACACCGAGCAACGAGGTTGGAAAAGACCTGCGGGATGGAGTCCAGCCTGCAACCCAACACCTTCTCATCAACCAAACCCTGGCACTAAGGGCATCAGCATGATGCTGATGGCAGTCACTGCCTGTAGCACAATACACTTATGCATCATGGATAAGTCTTAGAGTAATGAAAATCAGTTAGTGCCTGGTAGGGAGGTTCTTCTGCCCCTGTGCTCAGCACTGCTCAGGCCACCCCTGGAGTGCTGTGTCCAGTTCTGGGCTCCTCAATTGCAGAGAGATGTTGAGGTGCTGGAAGGTGTTTGGAGAAGGGCAGCAAGGCTGGGGAGGGGCCTGGAGCACAGCCCTGTGAGGAGAGGCTGAGGGAGCTGGGGGGGTGCAGCCTGCAGCAGAGGAGGCTCAGGGCAGAGCTCATTGCTGCCTGCAGCTGCCTGCAGGGAGGCTGTAGCCAGGTGGGGTTGGGCTCTGCTGCCAGGCAGCCAGGGACAGAAGAAAGGCACACAGCCTCAAGCTGTGCCAGGGCAGGTCTAGGCTGGATGTTAGGAGGAAGTTGTTGTCAGAGAGAGTGATTGGCATTGGAATGGGCTGCCCAGGGAGGTGGTGGAGTGGCTGTGGCTGGAGGTGTTGAAGCCAAGCCTGGCTGGGGCACTTAGTGCCATGGTCTGGTTGCTTGGCCAGGGCTGGGTGCTAGGTTGGACTGGCTGAGCTTGGAGCTCTCTTCCAGCCTGCTTGGTTCTATGATTCTATGATAGTAGTAACTTCACAGAATCACAGAACAAGAGAATGGGTTGGGTTGGAAGGGACCTTAAAGATCATCCAGCTTCAACCCCCAGCCAATCAAAGGTATCACAAGGAGAAAACCAAGCACCCTGTCTGCCCCACAGCAGTGTGCTGGGATCTTTTCAGCACTGCAGTTTGTTTTCTGCCTGCACCTTCTGCTTGTGCACTACTTCTGCTGCTGGGAACACTACTGCTGGTTGAGCTAGAGCAGCAGATAGACTCACAGAATGGTTTGGCTTGGAAGGGACCTCACAGATCATTCACTTCCAACCCCCCCCTGCCATGGGCAGGGACACCTCCTACCAGCCCAGGTTCTTCAAGGTCTCATTTAACCTGGCCTTGAACACCTCCAGGGAGGTTGTGGAGCACAGAAGCACCCAATGTGATCTTTGATCACATTGTGTGCTTCTGTGCTCCACAACCTCCCTGGCAACCTGTGCCAGTGTCTCAGCACCCTCAACCTGTGCCAGTGTCTCCCCAGCCTCACTCTCAACAATTTCTTCCTCATCTCCACTCTCCACTCTCCCTCTCCCAGCTCAAAGCCATTGTCCCTCATCCTGTCACTCCCAGCCCTTGCCAAAAGTCCCTCCCCAGCTCTCCTGTAGCCCCTTTTCAAGTACTGGAAGGCTGCTCTGAAGTCTCCCCAGAGCTTCTCTTCTCCATGCTGAACAGCCACAGCTCTTCCAGCCTGTCCCCACAGGCAAAGGTCCTCCAGCCCTCTGATCATCTTCTGGATCCACTCCAGAACTAGAAATAGGCTTTATTCTGGCCACAAGCTGGAAGTTCTCTACGTGTAATGAAGGGAAATAAAAGCCCAGTAAGAGTAAAGTGCAAGATTTGGTTGTGTTCCTCTTCTGTGAGATGAGCCTAACCATTTCATCAGGGCACTTGTTCTCTCTTTGCCTTCAAGCTTCAAATGACTTCTTTGCCTCTCAACACACAACCAGTGACTCAATGTTGGCAATTCAACAGCAGGTCTGAGGATTGCAACACTTGGCTAGAATGAGGCTGTGGAGGTCTGAAAGGGACAAACCTGCATTTTTCAGCAGGATGTGGATTGAATTAATGACAGCAGCAAAAATAAGCAATCAGAGAATTATAGAAGGTCAGAGGAGACCTCTGAGCTCACCCAGCCCAACCACTCCCCAGAGCTCACAGCCCCACCACTGCTGCTAACCACTAGCCTTAAACCACCTCCCTCAGCACCACATCTGTGTGGCTTTTAACCACTTCCAGGGGGGGTGACTCCAGCAGCTCCCTGGGCAGCCTGTGCCAGTGCCTGAGAACCCTTGCTGAGAAGAAATTGTTCCTAACCTCCAACCTGACTCTCTCCTGCCACAAGTAGAGGCTGTTTCCTTTTGTCCTGTCACTTGTGGCATGTGAGAAGAGACCAACCCCACCTGGCTCCAACCTCTTTCAAGGAGTTGTAGAGGGTGAGGAGGTCTCTCAGCCTCCTCTTCTGAAGGCTACACAACCCCATGTCCCTCAGCTGCTCCTCACAGGACTTGTGTCCAAGGCCCTTCATCAGCTTGGTTGTCTTTCTCTGGATTTCACAGTATTTTTCACAGTATCACCAAGGTTGGAAGAGACCTCACAGCTCATCAAGTCCAACCCTTTAGCACAGAGCTCAAGGCCAGACCATGGCACCAAGTGCCACGTCCAGTCCTGCCTTGAACAGCTCCAGGGACGGCGACTCCACCACCTCCCCGGGCAGCCCATTCCAGTGTCCAATGACTCTCTCAGGGAAGAACTTTCTCCTCACCTCCAGCCTAAATCTCCCCTGGCACAGCCTGAGGCTGTGTCCTCTCCTTCTGGTGCTGGCCACCTGAGAGAAGAGAGCAACCTCCCCCTGGCCACAACCTCCCCTCAGGTAGTTGCAGACAGCAATGAGGTCTGCCCTGAGCCTCCTCTTCTCCAGGCTAACCAATCCCAGCTCCCTCAGCCTCTCCTCGTAGGGCTGTGCTCAAGGCCTCTCCCCAGCCTCGTTGCCCTTCTCTGGACACGCTCAAGCATCTCAATGTCCCTCCTGAACTGGTGGGCCCAGAACTGAACACAGCACTCAAGGTGTGGTCTGAGCAGTGCAGAGGACAGGGGCAGAATGACCTCCCTGCTCCTGCTGGCCACACCATTCCTGAGGCAGGCCAAGATGCCACTGGCTCTCTTGGCCACCTGGGCACACTGCTGGCTCATGTTCAGGTGGGTATCAATCAGCACCCCCAGATCCCTCTCTGTCTGGCTGCTCTCCAGCCACTCCGACCCCAGCCTGTATCTCTGCATGGGGTTGCTGTGGCCAAAGTGCAGCACCCTGCACTTGGAGCTATTGAAGCCATCCCCTTGGACTCTGCCCATCTGTCCAGGTGGTCAAGGTCCTGCTGCAGAGCCCTTCTGCCCTCCAACCCAGCCACATCTGCCCCCAGCTTGGTGTCATCTGCACACTTGCTGATGACTGACTCCATGCCCTCATCCAGATCACCTATGAAGATGTTAAAGAGGATGGGGCCCAGCACAGATCCCTGAGGGACACCACTAGTGACAGCTGCCAGCTGGATGTGGCACCATTCACCACCACTCTCTGGGCTCAGCCCTCCAGCCAGTTCCTAACCCAGCACAGAGTGTTGCCATCCAAGCCATGGGCTGACAGCTTAGCCAGCAGTGTGCTGTGGGGGACAGTGTCAAAGGCCTTGCTGAAGGATGCTCTCTCCAGCCCCTCAATGTCTTTCTTGTAGTGAGGGGCCCAAAACTGAACCCAGTACTCAAGGCATGACCTCACCAGTGTCATTATTGTCATCATCATGATCATCATCACCATCACCACAATTAATAATAGTAGAACAAGGACATTAATAATGCTTAGACAAAGCGTGGAAGTCAGCACAGAAGTTTCTGAAGTCACCCAGACATGGATATGAAATCTTCAGGATGCTTCTGGGCATTAGGCAGAAGTGAAATGAGTTCCCTAAGTCATTTTTATCTCAGAGCTTTCCCAAAGCAGCTTTTGAATGATTTCAGTGCATGTGAGCTGCAGAGCACCATGCAGAAGCTTTGGTGGTGAGCCCTGCCCCAGCCCTGAGTGGCAAAGGCACAACAAAAGCAGCAAGAAGGGAAACGTACGTACGGATTTCTGCAGGCATGGGATGGAGACAGAGGGAAGAGAGAAAACAGAAGATAATGTGAGAAAATGCTCTGAAGAGCTGAACAGAAACGTGAAGCACATCAATGGATAGCACTGGTCTAGAAAAAACTCAATACCTTTTATGTACTGCATTTATCTACATAAAGAACCACAGAATGGGTTGGGTTGGAGGGCACCTCAAAGCTCATCCAGTTCCAAACCCCCTGCTGTGGGCAGGGACACCTCCCACTAGATCAGACTGCTCATGGTCCCACCCAACCTGGCCTTGAACACCTCCAGCAGGGGCACCCACAGCCTCCTCATTCTGAATACAAGAGAAGCTACATCTACTTTAGCATGTGGTTGTGAGTGTCACATCCCTGGGCAGCCTGTTCCAGTGTTTCACCACTCTCATACTGAAGAACTTCTGATGTCCAACCTAAACCTCCCCTGCTCCAGTTTCAAACCATTGTCCCTTGCCCTATCTCTATAAGTCCTTCTAAACAGTCCCTCCCCAGCCTGCCTGTAGGTCCCCTTCAGGTACTGGAAGGCTGCTCCAAGGTCTCCCTGGAGCCTTCTCTTCTCCAGGCTGAACAACCCCAGCTTTCTCAGCCTGTTCCTATAGCAGAGGTGCTCCAACCCTCTGATCATCTTTATGGTCTCCTCTGGACCCACTCCTTGTACTGGTCCATAGCTGGGCCCAGCACTTCAGCTGAGGTCTCCCCAGAGCAGAGCAGAGTGGCAGAGTCACCTCTCTTGTTCTCTGGTCACACTTCTTTCGGTGCAGCCCAGGTTGCCATTTGCCTTCTAGGCTGGCAGTGCCCATTGCTGGCTGCTGTCCAGCTTGTCACCCGTTAGCACCCCCAGGTCCTTCTCTGCAGGGCTGCTCTCAGTCTCATCATCCCCTCTAGACTGGACTAATAACAGGGACTGCCCTCACCCAGGTGCGGGACCTTGCCCTTTATCTTACTGAACCTCATGAAGAGGATACCTCTCTGTAGAATGAGAATGTTGACCTCTTAAACTGGAGGATGTCTTCATGTGCCCAACTCCATGAAGCTGACAGCAGCCTGGGGAGCCCAGGCTAGTAAAGGCACTGTGGCTTTGTGGTCAGCCCTGCCTGTGCACTCCCTAAGCTCTAGCAACCAACCATGAATCAGGATGGCATTTACAATCCAGTTTTATCCCCCACAACCAAAGTGGAAGTGTTAAATCAAAGCTCACATTTGTTAGCAGAATTCACTGCAATAAAGATACAAAACCACAAAAAAAAAACAAACATTCTCAGAATCTCTCTTTCTTTAAAATCTTTCTTTTTAAGTCCTGGAGCCCCCAGCACAAGCAGGACATGGAAGTGTTGGAGCCAGTCCAGAGGAGGGCCACAAAGATGCTGAGAGGGCTGCAGCAGCTCTGCTCTGAGCACAGGCTGAGCGAGTTGGGGCTGTGCAGCCTGGAGAGGAGAAGGCTTCCAGGAGACCTTGGAGTGGCCTTGCAGGATCTGCAGGGGGCTGCAGGAGGGCTGGGGAGGGACTATTGACAAGGTCTGGGAATGGCAGGAGGAGGAGGAATGAGTTTGAAGTGGCAGAGGGGAGATTGAAAGTGTATGTTAGGAAGAAGTTGTTTGCAGTGAGGGTGGTGAGACACTGGCACAGGTTGCCCAGGGAGGTTGTGGAGCACAGAAGCACCCAATGTGATCTCTGATCACATTGGGTGCTTCTGTGCTCCACAACCTCCCTATAGATGTTTAAGGCCAGCTTGGATGAGTCCTTGAGCAACCTGTTCTAGTGAGAGGTGTCCCTGCCTATGACTGAGCTGAGCTTTGAGTTCCCTTCCAACCTAATCCATTCCATGGTTCTTTAAGTGTCTTCAGTGCTCTACCCAAAGCAGCAGCTCCTGTGAGAGCAGTCAGGTGCTCCTCCCAGAGCTGCTTATCTGACTGCCTGAAGGGAAGGTTAACAGATGGAATTTTGCTTGAATCAAGGAGTCAATTGCCACTGAGAATCTTTGATTACACACCTCCTAAACACTTCACAAAGCAGTCTGTGGGACAAATCTATCCACTACTTCCCCCTGCAGCTCACATTAGCTTTTTTTCCCCCTCCCCCAACTACTAACAGCAGTCCTTAAGATGTAAAACTCTTTTTCTATGTAAAGTCCTGTCGTGGAGGGCCTGTAGGTCTGAAAAGAGGCTTATTTATGCCTTGCCTCGCCTGGACATGTTTTGCTGCCAGGACCCCTGGTTGTGTAAGCCCCCACACACCCAGCTCATGTCTCCCTGGGGCAAATCCATGTGATCCCCATTATTTGGGAAAGTCCAGGCAAGAGCTTTTGCCTACTATGGTAAGGTTTGGCTGACTGCCAACCTGATTGGTCACTCCAGTGGCCAAAAGAGCCATTAATCTCAGCCCACACTTAATAAATAGGGGTGCACAGGTAAACAAAGTGCTCAGCTGCTCTGACTCACCTGCATAGCTCAGACCCCCATGCTTGGATTCCATTGCATAGCTCAGCTGCTCAGACCCTCATGCTCTGACTCACCTGCACAGCTCAGACCCCCATGCATGGACTCCATTGCATAGCTCAAACACTCAGAGGCTCAGACCCTCCTGCTCTGACTCACCTGCATAGCTCAGACCCCCATGCTCGGACTCCATTGCATAGCTCAGCTGCTCAGAGGCTCAGACCCTCCTGCTCTGACTCACCTGCATAGCTCAGACCCCCATGCTCGGACTCCATTGCATAGCTCAGCTGCTCAGACCCTCATGCTCTGACTCACCTGCACAGCTCAGACCCCCATGCTCGGACTCCATTGCATAGCTCAGCTGCTCAGACCCTCATGCTCTGACTCACCTGCACAGCTCAGACCCCCATGCTTGGACTCCATTGCATAGCTCAGCTGCTCAGACCCTCATGCTCTGACTCACCTGCACAGCTCAGACCCCCATGCTCAGACTCCATTGCATAGCTCAGCTGCTCAGACCCTCATGCTCTGACTCACCTGCACAGCTCAGACCCCCATGCTCAGACTCCATTGCATAGCTCAGCTGCTCAGACCCTCATGCTCTGACTCACCTGCACAGCTCAGACCCCCATGCTCAGACTCCATTGCATAGCTCAGCTGCTCAGACCCTCATGCTCTGACTCACCTGCACAGCTCAGACCCCCATGCTCAGACTCCATTGCATAGCTCAGCTGCTCAGACCCTCATGCTCTGACTCACCTGCACAGCTCAGACCCCCATGCTCGGACTCAATTGCATAGCTCAGCTGCTCAGACCCTCCTGCTCTGACTCACCTGCATAGCTCAGACCCCCATGCTCAGACTCCATTGCATAGCTCAGCTGCTCAGACCCTCCTGCTCTGACTCACCTGCATAGCTCAGACCCCCATGCTCGGACTCAATTGCATAGCTCAGCTGCTCAGACCCTCCTGCTCTGACCCACTCGCAGCTCCCCTGCCTGCATGCCTTTCTTGCAGAACTAACTTAAGCACAGTCCCCCAGCAGCTGCACACATCCTGCATGCCCTCTGCCTATCACTGCCTGGTAAGTGCCACTGCCGCTGAGAGAACCAGGAAGCAGACTCTGGATTGTCTGCACACACACATGGCCTGCTACCCATATGAGAACCGTGCTCAGCCTGCACCATTTTCTCCTCCAGCACCTGAGATCCTACATAATCCCTGGGCAAAGCATCCAGAAGAAGCCAGCAGCACCAAAGGCAGAGATTGCATCCTTTGCCAGGAGAACAAGGTCAGAGACCACTATTTCCCCAGAAACTGGGAAGATTCATCCTTTCCCTTCAAGCCAGGAGGATTCCAGCCTCAAAGTCCATGAGCAGAGATCCCCTGAAGTCTGGACATTAGGCATAGGCTATGATGTAGCCCCAGAGGGTGATTATTGATTAATAAGAGTTGTGAGTAAAAGCTTTCATACCTCTGTAATATCTGTTGCCTCTGCCAGAGAGCAGAATCAGCTCCAGCCTGCTCTGCTGGGCAAACAGCATAGAGACCCCAAACGGCGTTTGCCACGGGGAAAACTCCTCTCTCTGTTTCTAGTTTGAATGTTTGCTACCTATTAATAAGTTCCTGTACATATTTTATCCTAGAATGTTTCCATAACCATGTAAAGAATCCTTTAATATTAATATACAGTGGTTGGGGGTGGCAGAGTCCAGAATATTGAGTTTAATAAATCTATATTTTTATATGATGTTATCTTGCCCCAATTAATTTCTCCCCTCCGCCAAAACCAGCACAGGTGCTGAGAATCCCTCTCCACAACACTGCCAAACCCTGACTGGTCATTCTTGTGGCCAAGGGGCCATTAATCTTGGCCCACATGTGATAAATGGGGGTACACAGGTAAACAATGTGCTTGGGCTTCCCTGCTCATGCTCACTCACGTTCAGGCTCATTATTAGGCTTAGACTCACCAGCACTGTTATTACGGAGACAGAGTCCCCCATGGGCTCCCAGCCAGCTGTGCACACCTGCATGCCACTGCGGTGAGTTACCAGGACCTGATCCTGTATTGCCTGCCCTTACCTACAGAGCTCAGGCTCCCGTGCAGCTGTGCACCCTGCTGCATGCCTGCTGCCTTAGCACTGCCTGGTAAGCGCACTAATGCCGCTGAGTTAACAGGAGCAGACTCCACTTGTCTGCACATCATCAGCCTATGTAGCCAGTGTGAGACCGTGCTCAGACTGCACAGCATCCTACTCCTTCTGCACCTGAAGGTCCTGCCAAGAACCCCTGGACAGAGAGTCCAGAAGAAGCCAGGAGACAAGGGCAAGAGATTGCATCCGACACCAGTAGAACAAGGTCAGAGATTCTCCTTTCCCCAGATGCCAGGAGGATTCCAGTCTCAAAGTCCATGGGCAAAGACTGCCCTGAAGCTTGGACACTAGTAATAGGCTGCGACATAGCCCCAGAGGGTGATTGATAATTAATCAGAATTGTAAGTGAATGCTTTAATGCCTCTGTAGTGTCTGTTGCCTCTGCCATGGAGCAGAAAGCTTTCAGCCCACCTGCTAGGCAAGCAGCATGCTGACCCCAAGCGGTATTTGCTGCAGGGAAAACTCCTCTCTCTGTTTATAGTTTGAATGTTTGCTACTTATTAATAAGTGATAGTGTGGTATTAATCCTGGAATGTTTCCATGACCCTGTAGATCCTTTTAATATTAATATAGAGTGGCTGGGGGTGGTGAGAGTGCAGAATACTGAAGGTAATAAATACCTATTTTATAGACTATCCTCTGGCCCCAATTCATTTCTCCCCTCTGCCCCAATTGGCGTAGGTGGTAGAGAAACCCTCCACGACACCTTCAGATAGAGATTTCTTTCATCCCAGCACAGGAATGCCAAGTGAGTGAAACCCTGGAGTGCCTTTTTTGCCTTCTGAGCTGTGAAATGAAAAGCACCAACTGCAAACCCTCAGCACCAAACACCTCAGAGAAGATCTTACTGTTGTTGACAGGATCCTTCACCGCAGCGTTAGTTTTTGCCACATCATCTGCCAGTTTGCTGTAGTTCTTTCTCAGGACCAGGAGGTTCTGGTTGAGGTCTTTAATCTGGGCCAGGACATCATGTGCAGTGTTGTTGGCTTGTCTGGCTTTCTCTTTGGCTGCCTGTACCTTTAGAGCTGTATCTGTAGGGAGAAAAGGATAACAAAATGATTTTAGAGTGCAGCAGTTTCCTACACACAGCTTAAGAATAAAGTTGGAACAGGTTGCCCAGGGAGGTTGTGGATGCTCCCTCCTGGCTGGGGAGGGACTATTGACAGCCCCTTACAAGCCCCTGCTTGTAAGGACAGGACAAGGGGCAATGGGTTTAAACTGGAAGGGAGGAGATTCAAACTAGATGTTAGGGAAGGGTTCTTTAGACTCAGAGTGGTGAGACACTGGCACAGGTTACCCAGGGACATGTTCAAGGCCAGGTTGGATGAGGCCTTGAGTGACCTGTTCTAGTGGGAGGTGTCCCTGCCTATGGCAGGGGATTGGAACTGGCTGAGCTTTGAGGTGCCCTCCAACCTAACCCATTCTATGATTCTAACAGTGAAGTCCTACACCAAATTGCCATGGAGTTTGTGGGTGCACCACTAATGATTTGGGTGTGTTTGCACACAGGAGAAGGGTAGAGCAGATGTAGAAGGCCAGGTAGTCTCCTTCTGTGGAGACTTTCAAGCTCCATATGGATGTGTTCATAGAATCACAGAATCATAGAACCAACCAAGTTGGAAGAGAGCTCCAAGCTCAGCCAGCCCAACCTAGCACCCAGCCCTGCCCAACCAACCAGACCATGGCACTAAGTGCCCCAGCCAGGCTTCGCTTCAACACCTCCAGGCACGGCCACTCCACCACCTCCCTGGGCAGCCCATTCCAATGCCAATCACTCTCTCTGACAACAACTTCTTCCTTACATCCAGCCTGAACCTGCCCTGGCACAGCTTGAGGCTGTGTCCCCTTCTTCTGTCCCTGGCTGCCTGGCAGCAGAGCCCAACCCCACCTGGCTACAGCCTCCCTGCAGGCAGCTGCAGACAGCAATGAGCTCTGCCCTGAGCCTCCTCTGCTCCAGGCTGCACACCCCCAGCTCCCTCAGCCTCTCCTCACAGGGCTCTGATCCAGGCCCCTCCCCAGCCTTGCTGCCCTTCTCTCAACACCTCCTAGCACCTCAACATCTCTCTGCAATGGAGGAGCCCAGAACTGGACACAGCACTCCAGGGGTGGCCTGAGCAGTGCTGAGCACAGGGGCAGAAGAACCTCCCTTGTCCTGCTGCCCACACTGCTCCTGAGCCAGCCCAGGATGCCATTGGCTCTGCTGCCCACCTGGGCACTGCTGCCTCCTCTGCAGCTCCTCTCTCCCAGCACCCCCAGCTCCCTCTCTGCCTGGCTGCTCTCAGCCACTCTGGCCCCAGCCTGTAGTGCTGCTTGGGCTTGTTGTGGCCAAAGTGCAGAACCCTGCACTTGGCCTTGTTCAATCTCATCCCCTTGGCCTCTGCCCACCCATCCAGCCTGGCCAGGTCCCTCTGCAGGGCTCTGCTACCTTCCAACAGCTCTGCAGCTGCTTCTAGCTTGGTGTCATCTGCAAACTTACTGATGCTGCACTCAATCCCAAGTCTGGAATCCTTCTGCTTAGATTTGGCTATTAGTGCAACATGGACACAAGAATTATTAGTTCAAGCTGCTCTGTGCTTTCTTGAATCCTTGAGGAAGAAGATAAATGTCAGGGTCCTTTCCTCCCCCATCCTCATCTGTTATTTCTCCTAAGGACACCTAATTGAGTGCATTTTCTTCTCCATGCCATTTATTTGCTTTGATTTTCATTCCTAATAGACATCTGCTCGGTTTTATGAGTGTCCTTGTCCCAAGAGCAAGCATCCTGTAACTCTTAAGACATGACAAGAGCTTACTGCACTCCTACTGCTTGCACATCTCATATTTCTTGGACTCCTGGTGGGCAGCAATTTCTTCATGGCTCAGCAATGTGTCCCTGTGGCAAACGAGGCCACTGGCATCCTAGGGAGTGTCAGGACAAGTGTGGCCAGCAGGGCTAGGAAGGTTCTCCCCCTCTGCTCTGCCCTGCTGAGACCACAGCTGCAATACTGTGTCCAGTCTGGGGCTCCCCAGCTCAGGAGAGACAGGGACCTGCTGGAGAGAGGCCAGCAGAGAGTCACGAAGATGATTCGGGGACTTGAGCATCTCCCCCATGGAGACAGCCTGAGAGCCCTGGGGCTGTTCAGTCTGCAGAGGAGAAGGCTGAGAGGAGATGTGAGCAATGTGCACAGATCTCTGAGGGGTGGGGGTCAGTGCCTGGGGCCAAACTCTTTTGGGTGGTGCACAGCAATAAGCCAAGGAGCAATGGACACTAACTGGAACAGAGAAGGTTTCACTTCAAGATGAGGAGAAACTTCTTTACAGTGAGGGTGACAGAGCCCTGGAGGAGGCTGCCCAGAGAGGTTGTGGAGTCTCCTTCTCTGGAGCCTTTCCAAACCATTCCTGTGTGAACTCCCCTGGGTGATGCTGCCTTGGCAGGGAGGTTGGACTGGATGAGCTCTGGAGGTCCTTTCCAGCCTCTAAAGTCCTGTGATTCTGTGATTCTTTGGCTTGTCCCATATTTAGCATTCTGTGCCCTAAGGTCAGCTGGTCTCAGAGGTCCACACTGTTTGTGTGTGCAGGAGAAGGGAAATAGCCACATCAATACCTGGGGCTATAATCCAGGAGGTGGCACTCCACGAGCATGACACATTAAAGCTCATTTTTGTGAAGCTCTGATTGCAAGGATCACTAAACCTAAGCCAAAACTTTTCAGTTATCTGCACTCTCAAAGCCACACAAACGAGGCAAGAGGAACAGTAAATCACTTTTCATGCCAAGCTTTCACTCGCAGCCTGCACCTTCCAGACCATCACAAATCAGACAGAAGAGAGATTTTTCTTTAGCCGTGTGTCTGAAGGCACATCTTCAGTTTATGAAGTGCTCCTTGGAGAGAAAAGTCACAGCAGATTACCCTGACAAAACCCCTCTTTACTCTCTAAAACAATACTTGATCACTGTCCATTAAGAGGAAGCCACATCACAGCTCCCTGCCTCTCGCTGCCACAACACAAAGCAGCTAACAGCCCAAGACTCGGGGATTTTAATGAGTCTTAGAGAGCTGTGATAAATAGGCTTTGGGGAGGTTTGGGCTGGGGTTTGTTTGGCTACACAGAATTACAAATGTGCACAGCACTTCAGAGCCCATTGAGGAAAGGCTGCTCCAGCTCCAAGTGATTTACAGCCTAAAGAAGACATACAACACCCAAGGGCGGCTGTGAGTGACATCCCAGCATCAATCAAGGAGGTTTCAAGAGCAAGCCTCACCCTGCTTCTTCTGTCAGAGCAGGAAGTCTTTATTCTTCTTGGCTTCAATTATAGTGGCCACATTACAATGGCTCATTAAACACTGGCTTCATGGAAAGGCTTTTTCTCACTTAAGAGACTGGCTCAGACTGGACTATCACTGCTGGTACCATCCCTTTCCTTCTGAACCCTTCTGCACACAGCACGAGTGTGGCACCTTTTACCCTGCCATAACACAAACTCATCCCACACAGCTGTTTTCACAGGCTCACAGGATGGCAGGGGTTGGAAGGGACCCAAAGAGGTCATCCAGTCCAACCCCCCCTGCCAGAGCAAGACCACACCATCCAGCTCAGGGCACACAGGAACACATCCAGACAGGCCTGGAAAGGCTCCAGAGAAGGAGACTCCACAGCCTCTCTGGGCAGCCTGTGCCAGGGCTCTGGGACCCTTCCAGCCAAGAAGTTCCCCCTTGTGTTGAGCTGGAACCTCCTGTGCTGCAGCTTCCATCCATTGCTGCTTGTCCTATCCCAGGGAGCAGTGAGCAGAGCCTGTCCCCCACTCCTGACCCCCAGCCCTCAGATAGTTATAGACATTGATTCAATCCCCTCTCAGTCTTCTCTTCTCCAGACTAAGGGTCCCTCAGCCTCTCCTCATCAGGCAGTGCTGCAGTCCCCTCACCATCCTCCTAGCCCTCCCTTGGACCCTCTCCAGCAGATCCCTGTCCCTCTTTAACTAAGGACCCCCAAACTGAAGGCAGTACTCAAGATGAGGTCTCGCCAGGGCAGAGTAGAGGGGGAGGAGAACCTCCCTTGATCTGCTGGACACACTCTGCTTAATGCCTCCCAGGATCTCCTAGGCCCTCTTGGCCACAAGGGCACATTGCTGTGCCATGGATGTTCTCCACCAGCACTCCCAGGCTCCTCTCCAAGAGGCTGCTCACCAGCAGATCACCTCCCAGCCTGTACTTTCCTTCTGAACCCTTCTGCACCCAGCCGGAGTGTGGCACCTTTCACACTGCCACAACACAAACTCATCCCATGCAGCTGTTTTCAGTTCAGATCTCCCTCTTAAATCTGCATCATCTTACTGTGGCCAATGGCCAAAGTGGCCCACAGCATGGTCACAGGCAGAGGTGAATCAGACAGATGTTAAGTGGTGCAAAACGAAACAGAGAGAGTGGGAGTGAGGCAGCTGTTGTGGCATCATCCCAACTTACCGTTAGGAATGGCTGAGAGCTTTCCCAAGGTTTCATTCAGCACTGCCAGGAGAATGGAGCTGTTCTCATCAGCATCTTTCAGCTTGCTCTGCATGCCAGCCAGATCAGCTCCCTTTGCTGCAAGAAGGGACAGAGCAGAGAAGCTTTCAGTCCTTGTTTCCACCAGCCTTTCTAGGCACATAAGTTTAAAAGCATAACAACAGAAGCACAGAATCATTAAGGTTGGAAAAGACCTTCAAGATCATCATGTCCAGACATAACCCAGCTGTCATGACACTAAATTATACCCTGAAGCTCCACATCTACAGCTTCTTGAACACCTCCAGGGATGGGGACTCCACCACCTCCCTGGGCAGCTTGTTCCAATTCCTGACTACCCTTGCAGCAAGCAAATCTTTCCTCATCTCCAACTTAACCCTACCCTGGCACAATTTCAGGCCATTTCCTCCCATATTATCTCTGGTTGCTCGGGAGAAGTGACCAACAACAGCCTCTCTGCACCCTCCTTTGAGGGAGCTGTAGAGAGCAAGGAGGTCTCCCCTCAGCCTCCTCTTCTCCACACCAAACACCCTCAGCTGCTCCTCATAAGTCACATCCATCAGCCACTAATGAGCAACCACTTCTCATTAAGGTGCTGGGCTGTGCACATAAGAAGTGCAGTAGAGCTGGCTGTAGGGTTCCAGCTCAGGCTGGAAGGGAGCTCAGAGATTCACCTTCTCCAACCTCCCTACCATGGGCAGGGAGTCCTCTCAACTAGGCTTGGTTGTCTAAGGCCTCATCCAGCCTGGCCTTGGACACCCCCAAGGAAGAGGCAGCCACAGCCTCCCTGGGCAGCCTGGTCCAGAGTCTCACCACCCTCATACTGAAGAACTTCTTCCTCAGCTCCAGTCTCACCCTGCTCTGCCTCAGCTCCAAACCATTCCCTCTTGGCCTGTCTCAGACCCCCTCAGCACAAGTCCCTCTGCAGCCTTCCTGCAGGATCCCTTCAGGCACTGGCAGCAGCTCTGAGGTCCCCCTGGAGCCTTCTCCTCTGCAGGCTGCACCCCCCCAGCTCCCTCAGCCTGTGCTCACAGCAGAGCTGCTCCAGCCCTTTGATAATCCTTGTGGACCTCCTTTGGATTTGCTCCAACAGTTCTAATCTTCTCTTTCTTTAAGTTCTCTACTTCCATGGTCCCTAAATGCTTGAGTTCCTCATACTATCAGACCTTTATCAAGGGTTCTCCTAGGATACAGAGAAGAAAGCAAGCAATGTACACCATGAGCCAGTGACAAATCCAACAAAGGGGATGTTTAGTCACAGTTTTGTTTCCTAGGTTAGGCTGTTACTGAAGTGTTCTTCTTAAGGTGTCTGTCTGGACTGAATGAAGCAAACATAGGGTGGAAGAGGTCAGCTTCCTGTTGGAATCAGACTGGCCAGAGCCCACTTCTCTTGGGCTGTCTCACAGGCAGCTGCTGCTGACACAACCTCTGCTGGACAAACAGGAGGCTGCCCTGGCACTGAGGAGGATGCACTAACAACAGAGCAGGCTGAAATAAAACCATCACATTTTTGGGGGAGGATGTTCCAGGTTAAGTCCATCTGGGGTGGGAGAGTGGTCTGGAAACCTGACTCCCAAGGTGGGCAGGGAAACCTGGGGAAGATCCCCCTCAGGTCAAAGTTTATCCCCCTCCCACTTCCTTCACACAACCCTATCTAAGAGCAGGAGAGTTCCTGCTCTCTCTCTTGCTCCTGCCTTCACCTCTGCAAACATCTCCTTGCTGCAGCTGTTCCTGATGCCCACGTGGCTGATACTCCAGTGACTGATACCCACATAGCTGATACCCAAGTGGCTGATACCCACATAGCCAGTACTCATATGGCTGGTACCCACATAGCTGATACCCAAGTGGCTGATACCCACACAGCCAGTACTCATATGGCTGGTACCCACATAGCTGATACCCAAGTGGCTGATACCCACATAGCCAGTACTCATATGGCTGGTACCCACATAGCTGATACCCAAGTGGCTGATACCCACATAGCTGATACCCACACAGCCAGTACTCATATGGCTGGTACCCACATAGCTGATACCCAAGTGGCTGATACCCACATAGCCAGTACTCATATGGCTGGTACCCACATAGCTGATACCCATGTGGCCAACCCTGCTACCTCCTGCATCCAGCTCTGAAGCCCTCATTATAGGAAGGACATGGACCTGATGGAGCAGGTCCAGAGGAGGCCACGATAATGATCAGAGGGTTGGAGCAGCTCTGGTATGAGGGCAGGCTGAGTGAGATAAGGGTGTTCAGTCTGGAGAAGAGGAGGCTCCCAGGGGGACCTAAAAGTAGCCTGCCAGTGCCTGAAGGAGGCCGACAAGAAGGATGGAGACTGTTTGCAAAGGCCTGCAGTGACAGGATGAGGGCAATGCTTGAGAAGAGCAGATTTGGATTGGATGTTAGGGTTCTTTACTATGAGGGTGGTGAAGCACAGCAACAGGTTGCTCAGGGAGGTGGTTGAGTCCCTTTCTCTGGAGACATTTGAGATGAGGCTTGATGGGGCCCTAGGTGACCTGCTCTGGTGGGGGTGTCCCTGCTGACTGCAGGGGGTTGGACTGGATGAGCTTTGGAGGTCCCTTCCATCCTGGACCATTCCATGCTGAAGATACTTACTCACTGGTCCTCAGCCAGCTGTCAAAACCAAAAAGCATCTCTCTTTATTAAGGGACAATGTTTAGATGTCTCCTTGGTACTGCAGTGCATGAAACAGCACCAGGGCTGTAACTCTAGAGTCATAGAATGCTTTGGCTTGGAAGGGACCTCACAGATCATTCACTTCCAAGCCCTCTGCCATGGGCAGGGACACCTCCTACCAGCACAGGTTGTTCAAGGCCTCATCTAACCTGGCCTTGAACACCTCCAGGGAGGTTGTGGAGCACAGAAGCACCCAATGTGATCAAAGATCAAAGATCACATTGGGTGCTTCTGTGCTCCACAACCTCCCTGGAAAAACCTGTTCCAGTGTCTCCTTACCCTCACTCTCAAGCATTTCTTCCTCATCTCCAGTCTCAATCTCCCCTCTTCTATTGTCCCTTACCCTGTCACTTTCAACCCTTATCAAAAGTGCCTCCCCAGCTTTTTTGTCCCCCCCCTCCCTATTCCATTGAGAAGCAAGAAACAGAACAACAGATGAGAACCAGAGACTGTGGTGCACTTCCCACCTGTTCTACAAATGCAAGGTTTCTTAAAACCAAATGTGCAAGAAACAATGTAGAGAGGGAAAAATAACCCAGACTGTGTGCTCCCTACAAGAAACCCTTAGCTAATTTATCCACAGCTAGAGCAAAGCTGGAATAGTGGATAGAATTGAAATAAGAATGCTCCTTCTGTGGTTAGACCCTTTGAAATGTCGTTCAGGAGGAAATCTGTTTGCTTTATGTAAATTACAGCAATGACAAAAGACTGCAGCAGTGCCTGGAGCAAAGCCTTTCTTCCTCAGCAATGTCCTGCAGCAGAACAGGACTCTTGTGGCAACTGCAAGAGCCACAATTAACACTACTGCAGCAGAGCTATCACAGAAGATGAATCCCAAGCCAAGGGATTTTTTTTCCCCCCTAAACCGAGCTAGACTTAAAAATTGTCATT
Organism: Pogoniulus pusillus; assembly: GCF_015220805.1. Lineage (NCBI taxonomy): Eukaryota > Metazoa > Chordata > Aves > Piciformes > Lybiidae > Pogoniulus > Pogoniulus pusillus. The sequence goes on along the minus strand of NC_087296.1, from coordinate 13,772,534 downwards.
GGAGGTGGTAGAGGCATTTTGCCTGCAGGAGTTGAAGAAGCCTGTGGCCATGGCACTTGGGGACATGGTTTAATGGCTGTGGTGGTGCTGGGCTGATGGCTGGGCTCAATGAGGGCTTTTTCAAATGAAACAATTATTTGATTCTCTGGTTCTATGATTCTGTGACTGTATAGGGTTAACACTCCAGGGGGGGCGTAACCCTGAACCTGACCCTAGGGGTCTTGGCCCCTCCCCAGGGGTGGGCCACACTCCAGGTGATGGTTAGCCCACTCCCCCCACTTCCTGTGCTATAAAAGAGACAGGAGCTGCCTGTCTCTTCCTCTTTTTCCTGCGCTCCCTCTTGACCAACACACTCATACTGCATACCAGCACACCCCGCGGCAGCCACGAGGCAGGGACACCATCACCTTGCTCGGGTTGTATCCATCCCTTTTTGTATTTTGTTGTTTTCCCTTCCTTATCCTTTGTAAACTTCCCTACCTCCAATACCTTTTCTAAGTTATTGTTAAACTTGTCCTTTTTTAACTTCCAAATCGAGTGAGATTGATTTATTTGGGTGTGCTTACCTCTCTCTCTCTCTCCCTATCTTTGGGAAAGGAGGGGGAAGAGGGGAGGGCACTCTATAAATTCTATAAATTGTCATTGGGTCTATTAAATTTATTAAAGTCTCTGGGAACCTTCATTTGAACCCAAGACAATTTATTTGGCGCCCAACGTGGGGCTCGAACCCACGACCCTGAGATTAAGAGTCTCATGTCAGGGTTACGCCCCCCCTGGAGTGTTAACCCTATACAGTGACACTATGAGTTTGTGATTCTCTGGTTCTGTCATTCTTTGATTCTGGGATTCTATGATGCTGTGGTTTTGTGATTCCCTGATTCTGTGCCTCTATGTCTCTATAGTTCTTTGATTCTGGGATTCTATGATGCTGTGGTTTTGTGATTCCCTGATTCTGTGACTCTATGTCTCTATAGTTCTTTGATTCTAGGATTCTATGATGCTGTGATTTTGTGATTCCCTGATTCTGTGACTCTATGTTTCTATAGTTCTTTGATTCTGGGATTCTATGATGCTGTGGTTTTGTGATTCCCTGATTCTGTGATTCTGTGTTGCTGTGGTTTTGTGATTCCCTGATTCTATGGCTCTATAGTTCTTTGATTCTGGGATTCTATGTTGCTGTGGTTTTGTGATTCCCTGATTCTATGGCTCTATAGTTCTTTGATTCTGGGACTCTATGATGCTGTGGTTTTGTGATTCCCTGATTCTGTGATTCTGTGGTTCTATCATTCTTTGATTCTGGGATTCTGTGATGCTGTGATTTTGTGATTCCCTGATTCTGTGACTCTATGACCCTATCATTCTTTGATTCTGGCATTCTCTAATTGTATGATGTTGTGATTCTGTGATTCTTTAATTCTATGATTCTTTGATGCTGTGATTCTATGATTCTATAATTGTGTGATTCTGTGGTACTGTGATTCTTTGATTCTGTGATTCTCTGACTCTGTGATTCTCTGACTCTGATTCTGTGGTTCTGTGATTCTATGATTCTGTAATTCTGTGTCCCTGCCTATAGTGGGGCATTGGAGCTAGATGATTTTTGAGGTCCCTTCCAACTTAAACCATTCTATGGTTCTATAGGTCTATGATTCCATAGTTCTGTGATTCTATAGGTCTATGATTCTGTGATTCTATGATTCTACAGGTCTGTGATTCCATAGTTCTGTGCTTCTATAGGTCTATGATTCTGTGATCCTATGATTCTACAGGTCTGTGATTCCATAGTTCTGTGCTTCTATAGGTCTATGATTCTGTGATCCTATGATTCTACAGGTCTGTGATTCCATAGTTCTGTGATTCTATAGGTCTATGATTCTATAGGTCTGTAATTCTACAGTTCTGTGACTCTGATTTGACTCCATAATTCTGTGATTCTATAGTTCTATAGGTCTCTGAATCCATAATTCTGTGATTCTGTGATTCTATAGGTCTATGACTCCATAGTTCTGTGACTCTATAGTTTTGTTATTCTATAGTTCTGTGATTCTGTGATTCTACAGGTCTATGATTCTATAGTTCTATGACTCCATAGGTCTACGGTTCCATAGTTCCATGACTCCATAGGTCTATGTTTCTATTGCTCTGTGATTCCATAGCTCTATGATTCTATAGTTATGTAACTCTGTGATTTGATTCTATAGTTCTGTGATTCTATGCTCTGTGATTCCATAGGTCTATGTTTCTATTGCTCTGTGATTCCATAGGTCTGTGTTCCTGTTCCTATTGCTCTGTGATTCCATAGGTCTGTGTTCCTGTTCCTATTGCTCTGTGATTCCATAGGTCTGTGTTCCTGTTCCTATTGCTCTGTGATTCCATAGGTCTGTGTTCCTATTGCTCTGTGATTCCATAGGTCTGTTTCTATTGCTCTGTGATTCCATAGGTCTGTGTTCCTATTGCTCTGTGATTCCATAGGTCTGTTTCTATTGCTCTGTGATTCCATAGGTCTGTGTTCCTATTGCTCTGTGATTCCATAGGTCTGTGTTCCTATTGCTCTGTGATTCCATAGGTCTGTGTTTCTATTGCTCTGTGATTCCATAGGTCTGAGTTCCTATTGCTCTGTGATTCCATAGGTCTGTGTTCCTATTGCTCTGTGATTCCATAGGTCTATGTTTCTATTGCTCTGTGATTCCATAGGTCTGTGTTCCTATTGCTCTGTGATTCCATAGGTCTGTGTTCCTATTGCTCTGTGATTCCATAGGTCTGTGTTCCTATTGCTCTGTGATTCCATAGGTCTGTGTTCCTATTACTCTGTGATTCCATAGGTCTGTGTTCCTATTGCTCTGTGATTCCATAGGTCTGAGTTCCTATTGCTCTGTGATTCTACAGGTCTATGATTCCATGGTTCTGTGACTCTTCGAGTCCATGCCTGGCAGCAGGGCAAAGAGCTGTAACTAGAGAAATGCAGCTAGTGGTAGTTAACTTGTCAAAAAGACTAAGCACAGACTGCTGGGTTTGTGTCTGCTTCATGCTGGGCACCAAATTAATGTGAGAATTGGGTGAGTGCACTATGCCAGGTCAGCAAAACTGCACAGCTGAGGAGAAGACATAAAGAACTGATTTAACTCTGCTTATCAGCTGCAAATCCTGGAGATAAGAGCATTCCTGTGTTGTCAGACAAGACAAGACCTCAGCTCCTAAGCAGAAGAAATGCCACAAGCTGGATTTCAGTAGCTACCCAACAGCAGTCTCCAGCTGAAGAGGAGTCTGGACAATTGATTTTCACTTTTCACTGAGCAGTTTTGGCAAAGTTTGTATCCAGGCTCCAATCTGCACTGGGGCAAGGGTGTTGGCAAACCAGTAAACTCAACCTTATGAGGAAGAAAAAATGCTCCTGGCAAACTGAAATCCCTCAAGGCACAGAGAGAATGAAGCTGGCAGGCAGCAGAGTTCCCTTCATTTGTAGCCAACACAGAATCATAGAATCAGGCAGGTTGGCAGAGAGCTCCAAGCTCAGCCAGTCCAACCTAGCACCCAGCCCTGCCCAACCACCCAAACCATGGCACTAAGTGCCCCAGCCAGGCTTGGCTTCAACACCTCCAGGCACAGCCACTCCACCACCTCCCTGGGCAGCCCATTCCAATGCCAATCACTCTCTCTGACAACAACTTCCTCCTAACATCCAGCCTCAACCTGCCCTGGCACAATTTGAGGCTGTGTCCCCTTCTTCTGTCCCTGGCTGCCTGGCAGCAGAGCCCAACCCCACCTGGCTACAGCCTCCCTGCAGGCAGCTGCAGACAGCAATGAGCTCTGCCCTGAGCCTCCTCTGCTGCAGGCTGCACCCCCCCAGCTCCCTCAGCCTCTCCTCACAGGGTCTGTGTTCCAGGCCCCTCACATTCCCAACTCCTTCTTAGCCCAAGCACTCCGTACAGACTCTGCCTCCCTCAGCCAGGTTACTGGTTCTGACTCCTGCCCCTACAGAGAGCAGTGAGTTAATCCCCAGTTAATGGCCTCTGTCAGAAGCTTTGCTTTGTAAGGACTGTTTCAGCAGCTTTGGGTGGCAGCACGAAAAGTGGCAGTGATTAACAGGCATTTAACAGCTGGGGTAATTGGCCACAAATCAGGGGAATGTCCTCATGCAGCAAGAAAACACTCCCAGCTCCATCACAGCCCAGCCTGCACTGCTGCTATCTATAACACTGAGTGGCTTAAGAGTCCCCATTACTTTAGCTAATGCACTGCCTGGAGTGCAGGCACAGGACAGGGAAACCTGCTCCACTGAGAGCTCTCCCTGCACCACAGCAGAGGGCTTGCAACCAGATGATGTCAAAGGTCCCTTCCAACCCCCACCACTCTGTGAGTCTGTGGATGATTTCTTCTGCCTACCAGACCTTCCTGCAGTGCTCATCACCCATCCTGCACCTGCACTTGAGACTCAGCAGGGTGGAGGTTTAGGAATCCTAAGAGTGTATCTATCATGGCTAGGGAGGTTCTCCTGTCCTCTGCTCTGCTCTGCTCTGCCCTGCTGAGACCACACCTGCAATACTGTCTCCAGTTCTGGGCTCCCCACTTCCAGTGAGGGAGGGGTCTGCTGGACAGAGTTCAACAGAGGCTACAAGGATGCTGAAGGGTCTGGAACATAGAATCATAGAATGGGTTAGGTTGGAAGGGACCTCAAGGATCAGCCAGGTCCAATCCCCTGCCATGGGCAGGGACATCTCCCACTAGAACAGGTCACTCAAGGACCCATCCAACCTGGTCCTGAACACCTCCAGGGAGGTTGTGGAGCACAGAAGCACCCAATGTGATCTTTGATCACACTGGGTGCTTCTGTGCTCCACAACCTCCCTGGGCAACCTGTGCCAGTGTCTCACCACCCTCAGGCTGTGCCAGTGTCTCACCACCCCCAACCTGTGCCAGTCTCTCACCACCCTCACTGCAAAGAACCCTTTCCTAACATCCACTTTCAACCTCCCCTCTGCCACTCCAAACCCATTCCTCCTCATCCTGGCATTCCCAGACCTTGTCAATAGTCCCTCCCCAGCCCTCCTGCAGCCCCCTGCAGGTCCTGCAAGGCCACTCCAAGGTCTCCTGGAAGCCTTCTCCTCTCCAGCCTGCAGAGCCCCAACTCTCTCAGCCTGTGCTCAGAGCAGAGCTGCTGCAGCCCTCTCAGCATCTTGGTGGCCTGCTCTGGCCTGGCTCCAACACTTCCATGTCTTGCTTGTGTTGGGGGCTCCAGAACTCAGGGCTCCATCTATGTGATGAGGAGAGGCTAAGAGCCCTGGAGCTGGTTAGGCTGGAGAAGAGAAGGCTGAGAGAGGATCTGAGCAATGTCTATACATATCTGAGGGGTGGGAGTCAAGATGAAGGTGCCAGGCCAGGCTATTTTAGGCAGTGCCCAGCAATAGGACAAGGAACAAAGGGGACAAGCCAGAACCCAGGAAGTTCCACTTTGACATGAAGAAGAACTTCACTGTGAAGATGACAGAACACTGGAGCAGGCTGCCCAGAGAGTCTGGGGAGTTTCCTCTGGAGACTTCAAGCCCCATCTGGATGTGTCTGACCTGCCCTGGGTCATTGAGTCCTACCATCAGCCCACCAGCACCACAGCCATTAAACCATGTCCCCAGGTGCCATGACCACAGGTTTCTTGGACACTTCCAGGCATGGTGGCTCCTGCTTATATTCCCTCCAGTTTAGCTGGCTCTGGAGAAAGAAGCATTGAGAACTGTGCCACAGATCACAGAATCACACAACTTTAGAGGCTGGAAGGGACCTCCAGAGACCATCCAGTCCAACCTCCCTGCCAAGGCAGCATCACCCAGGGGAGTTCACACAGGGATGCATCCAGGTGGGTTTGGAAAGCCTGCAGAGGAGACTCCACAACCTCTCTGGGCAGCCTGCTCCAGGGCTCCAGAACCCTCACATCAAAGAATTTTCTCCTCATGTTGAGGTGCATCCTTCTCTGTTTGTATCCACTGCTCCTTGGCTTATTGCTGTGCACCACCAAAAGGAGATTGAGCCCAGCCACTGACCCCCACCCCTCAGAGATCTGTACACATTGCTCAGATCTCCTCTCAGCCTTCTTTGCTCCAGACCAAACAGCCCCAGGGCTCTCAGGGAGCTGGGATTGGTTAGCCTGGAGAAGAGGAGGCTCAGGGCAGACCTCATTGCTGTCTACAACTACCTGAGGGGAGGTTGTGGCCAGGAGGAGGTTGCTCTCTTCTCTCAGGTGGCCAGCACCAGAACAAGAGGACACAGCCTCAGGCTGCACCAGGGGAGATTTAGGCTGGAGATGAGGAGAAAGTTCTTCCCTGAGAGAGTCATTGGACACTGGAATGGGCTGCCCGGGGAGGTGGTGGAGTCGCCGTCCCTGGAGCTGTTCAAGGCAGGACTGGACGTGGCACTTGGTGCCATGGTCTGGCCTTGAGCTCTGTGCTAAAGGGTTGGACTTGATGATCTGTGAGGTCTCTTCCAACCCTGATGATACTGTGAGACTGTGATACTGTGAGATGCTCAAGTCCCCCACTCACCCTGGTGGCTCTCTGCTGGCCTCTCTCCAGCAGGTCCCTGTCTCTCCTGCACTGGGGAGCCCAAAACTGGACACAGCATTGCAGCTGTGGTCTCAGCAGGGCAGAGTAGAAGGGGAGCAGAACCTCTCTGGCCCTGCTGGCCACACTTCTCCTGATGCACCCCAGATGCTTCATGGGTGCTGCACCAACTGTTGTCTTAGAGGACTTACACAGCAATCTGCCCGAGTAAAGGTGCCAGAACTAAACTGCTTTTGCTTGCACTGACCAGAAGATGATTGAATCAAAGGCTTAGAACAGATGTTTGTCCAAAGATCATTGTTGTCCTTCTCACCAACAGCCATCCCTCACTGATGCTTGTCTTAGCTGCTCTGAAAGATTCCCAAAGGTCAGAGCCCCCCAAGCTCCTCGGGAACCAATTCAGTCCTGGGTTTTAACCACAGGGAAGGTTTTCCTGCTGTGTGAGCTGTCTTGGTGACTCTGAGATATCTTAGTTTCATCTGTGGAGAAATCTTGCCATGACTGAAGAACAGCCTATTGAATTGTCTCTCTTTCCAGTCCACAAATATGGATTATCTCCATCCTCCTCCTCCTCATCATCTCTCCTCCACTCAACCCCCAGTTAACCTTCATGGTGTCTTTATGACTCTCTGCAAACTACCTCAGCCCTTGTAGAGTTCAGTACCCAGCACTGCAGTCAGTAGTTCAGAGCAGTAGGAATCCTGAACAGATTAGAACCACAGAGATTAGAATCATGGGGACACTGAGATCACCCAGTCCAACCACTCACCTAGAGCTCACAATCCCAGCACCATCCCTCAGCACCACATCCAGATGTGCTTAAAACACCTCCAGGGATAGCGACTTCAGCACCTGCCAGGGCAGCTTGTCCCAGTGCTTGCTGACTGGGTTGCTTCAGCCCTTTTGGAAAGCCATGACAGAATCATACAATCACAGAGTGTCAGGATCACACTGCAGTGCATCCAGATGGTTCCTGAAGATCTCCAGAGAGGGAGAGTCCACAACCCCCCTGGGCAGCCTGCTCCAGTGCTCTGTCATCTTCCCAGGGAAAAAAATCCTCCTCAGGGTCACATGGAACCTGCTGTGCCTCAACTTCCACCCACTGCCCCTTGTGCTTTCACTGGGCATCTCTGGGAAGAGGCTGGCTCCAGCCTCCTGGCACTCTCTCCCCTTACATATTTGGAAACATGAGTGAGGTCACCCTTTAGTGTCCTCCTCTCCAAGCTAAGCCACACAGTGCCCATGGACAGCTCTGTGACACCTGCCTTGTCCATCTCCAACCAGCACATCTTCAGGTTTGGGCCTCTCACACCAAGGAGGACATTGTGTGCCCAGGTGGGCAGCAGAGCCAATGGCATCCTGGGCTGGCTCAGGAGCAGTGTGGGCAGCAGGACAAGGGAGGTTCTTCTGCCCCTGTGCTCAGCACTGCTCAGGCCACACCTGGAGTGCTGTATCCAGTTCTGGGTTCCTCCATTGCAGAGAGATGTTGAGGTGCTGGAAGGTGTTTGGAGAAGGGCAGCAAGGCTGGGGAGGGGCCTGGAGCAGAGCCCTGTGAGGAGAGGCTGAGGGAGCTGGGGGTGTGCAGCCTGCAGCAGAGGAGGCTCAGGGCAGAGCTCATTGCTGCCTGCAGCTGCCTGCAGGGAGGCTGTAGCCAGGTGGGGTTGGGCTCTGCTGCCAGGCAGCCAGGGACAGAAGAAGGGGACACAGCCTCAAGCTGTGCCAGGGCAGGTTGAGGCTGGATGTTAGGAGGAAGTTGTTGTCAGAGAGAGTGATTGGCATTGGAATGGGCTGCCCAGGGAGGTGGTGGAGTGGCTGTGCCTGGAGGTGCTCAAAAGGAGACTGGATGAGGCACTTAGTGCCATGGTCTGGTTGACTGGATAGGGCTGGGAGATAGGTTGGACTGGATGATCTTGGAGGTCTCTTCCAAGATGTTTGATTCTATGATTCTATGCTTGAGGTGCTGCAGTGTACTCAGAGAGAGGGAATAAAGCTGGAGAGCAGCGCTGGGGAGGAGCAGCTGAGGGAGCTGGGGGGCTTAGTCTGGAGAAGAGGAGGCTGTGGGGAGACCTCACTGCTCTCTGCATCTCCCCAAGAGGAGGCTGCAGTGAGGTGGGGGTTGGGCTCTTCTGTCTAGTGATAGGAGAGGAAATGGCCTGAAAATGTGCCAGGGGAGGGTTAGGTTGGAGGTGAGGAAAATGTCTTTGCTGCAAGAGTGGTCAGGGCTTGGCACAGGCTGCCCAGGGAGGTGCTGGATTCCCCATCCCTGGAGGTGCTCAAGAAACCTGTGGCCATGGCACTTGAGGATGTGGTTTAGTGGCCATGGTGGTGCTGGGTTGCTGGTTGGACTGGATGATCTCAGAGGGCTTTTCCAGCCAAGACACTTCTGTGGCTCTATAATCCACACTTCAGTGTTGCTCTAGAGAACTCTACCCAGACAGTGCTCCTCATTCTGCCTTCCTCTGTGCATGGCCACACTGCCTGCTGTGCTACCTTCTCACACCATGGCACTTACCAGTAATATTCTCATTTCTTCACGGGAAAATAGGAAGGACATTGCAAGCACAGTGTGCCCTGAACGCCCAACTGCACATCACAGTGTCACAGTGTCACACACACAGTATTATCAGGGTTGGAAGAGACCTCACAGATCATCAAGTCCAACCCTTTAGCACAGAGCTCAAGGCCAGACCATGGCACCAAGTGCCACGTCCAGTCCTGCCTTGAACAGCTCCAGGGACGGCGACTCCACCACCTCCCCGGGCAGCCCATTCCAGTGTCCAATGACTCTCTCAGGGAAGAACTTTCTCCTCACCTCCAGCCTAAATCTCCCCTGGCACAGCCTGAGGCTGTGTCCTCTTGTTCTGGTGCTGGCCACCTGAGAGAAGAGAGCAACCTCCTCCTGGCCACAACCTCCCCTCAGGTAGTTGCAGACAGCAATGAGGTCTGCCCTGAGCCTCCTCTTCTCCAGGCTAACCAATCCCAGCTCCCTCAGCCTCTCCTCGTAGGGCTGTGCTCAAGGCCTCTCCCCAGCCTCGTCGCCCTTCTCTGGACACGCTCAAGCATCTCAATGTCCCTCCTAAACTGGGGGGCCCAGAACTGAACACAGCACTCAAGGGGTGGTCTGAGCAGTGCAGAGTACAGGGGCAGAATGACCTCCCTGCTCCTGCTGGCCACACCATTCCTGATGCAGGCCAGGATGCCACTGGCTCTCTTGGCCACCTGGGCACACTGCTGGCTCGTGTTCAGGTGGGTATCAATCAGCACCCCCAGACCCCTCTCTGTCTGGCTGCTCTCAGCCACTCTGACTCCAGCCTGTATCTCTGCATGGGGTTGTTGTAGCCAAAGTGCAGCACCCTGCACTTGGAGCTATTGAATCTCACCCAACAGCACAGTTCAAACCTTCCCCTGCCCCAACTCCTACAGGGAAAATACTGAATAGACATTAAAGATGTTTTTTTCCCTCAGTGGGACTCCAAATGGTTTGAAGTCTACAAACCTCATGACCTAAGCCACACTCAGACATGCATTTTTTGCTTTAAATAGAAAGAATTGTTCTCTCCTTGTGCAGAAATAGAACTTCTCTTGTCTGGAGGCATGGGTTTAATTTCCTTTGTTTAGGAAAACTCTTGGCAATGCCCTCCCATCAGTCTCTGTTAGGCAAACAGCTTCATTCTAGCCCCTCAAACTTCCCTTCCCTGGCAGAGTCCTGTAAGCCCCCTGAGGAGATGTGGTGCCTCTGCCTGGCATTGCAAACCCTGCTTCAGGGGTCACAACTGAATGCTGCCCTGGGGGTTGTGCTGATTTTCTGCCACAGCAGTGAGCAAACCAGAACCAGCATTCCCACTCCCCTCTGCTCCCCACTGACTCCTGCCCTTACTGCAGTTAGTAAGAGAAGATCAAGGCTCCATCCTCCTCAGCCTCCCTGTCCAGGAAAAGCACAGAGGGGACACCTGGAGAATCATTTCCATGGATGCATTATTCAGTTTCAAGCCAGATAATGAAGCAGACTTCCTACTGCTGTGGATTCTTCATGCTGGAAGCACAGGAGGCTCAAGTTGTGTTTCTGTATTTCATGGCCGTGGATATCCATGCTCTGCACCTACCTTTAACATCATCTTCTAACATCTTGGCTTTGTTGAGGACCCTGAGGCTTTTCTGCAGAGAGCTCCTGGCACCATCCTTCAGTGACCCCTGAGGATCAGATGTCTGGAGACAAAAGAGCAGTGTCATACAAACAGGAAAGTTAAAACAGATCTATCACAGAATCCCAGAATGGATTGGGTTGGGTCATCCAGTTCCAATACTCTTGCCATGGGCACCTCCCACCAGCACAGCTTGCTCAAAGCCTCATCCAGCCTGGCCCTGAACACCTCCAGGCAGGAGCATCCACAGCCTCCCTGGGCAGCCTGTGCCAGTGTCTCACCACCCTCACTGAAAGAATTTCTTCCTCCTCTCCACTCTCACTCTCCCCTCTCCCAGCTCACAGCCATTGTCCCTCATCCTGTCACTCCCAGCCCATGTCAGAAGTCCCTCCCCAGCTCTCCTGGATTCCTTCAGGTACAGGAAGGCTGCTCTGAGGTCTCTCTGCAGCCTTCTTCTCTTCCAGGCTGAACAGCTCTCCCAGCCTCTCCCCATAGCAGAGGTTCTCCAGCTCTCTGATCATCTTTGTGGTCTCCTCTGGAGCCTCTCCAGCAGCTCCAGGTCCTTGTGCTGGGTTCCCAGAGCTGGAGGCAGTGCTGCAGGTGAGCTCTGAGCAGAGCAGAGGGGCAGAATCCCCTGCCTGTGCTGCTGCTCTCCCTGCTCTGGCTGCAGCCAGCACACAGCTGCCTCTGGGCTGCCAGGGACCAGTGCTGGCTCCAACTGACACCCCTAAGGCCTTCTCCAGACTGATTTTTGAGCTGCTCCTCATCCAGCCTGGACTTGTTTTTGGGACTGTCCTGATCCAGGTGCAAGACTTGGCCTTGTTGAACTTTGTGAGGTTGGCTTGAGCACACCTCTGCAGCCTGCCCAAGCCTCTCTGGATGCATCCCCTCCCTCCAGCATGTCAGCCACACCACAGGGCTTGCTGTCAGCCACAAATCTTCATCTTCAACAGCTTCATCACCAAATAATCATCACACCCTGCTACCTAAAGGTCTTCCTTTTGGCAAACCTCCATCAGTGCAGAGAGTGATCAATAGAGGGAAGGGATTTTCTGAAGGAGCTCAGGATTTGAGGTGGGTTGGAAATGCTCCAGGTTCTGAACCACTTCTTGTTCTGTTTGTAAGACCAAACTCAGGTCAGGTCACACATCACAATGAATCCAATTCTTTGAGAAGACTCCTGACAGCCAGGGAACATTTGCTATCAGCCATGGGTCATACCCTGGTAACTGGGATGGAATTAAGAAGCAGTTACTGCTCATTTTGCAGGGCAGGTGCACGTGCTGAAAAATGAGCTGTGTGCCAATGAAATGCCACAGTTATTAGTGCCAGTCATTATTTATATCATGAGCAGGCCCAGAGGTGATATTTCACATCACCTTGGATGGCTTTCTGTGGCAGTGCAAAAGCCATGCATTGGCCTTGCCCATTGCTATTTGCTTTACAGACCCTAGGGGATGCTTTGGATAGTGTCAGAGCTCTCCTTACAGGCTGTGTCACAGCAGATGTTGCCATGTCACAGAATCATGGAATCACACAGTCATCCAGTCACAGAATTGTTTCAGTGGAAAGAGATCTCTAAGATCATCCAGTCCAACTGTGAGCCAACTGGACCAAGTCTGCAGCTAAGCCATGCCCCTCAGCACCACATCTCTGCCTCTCTGAAACACAGATCCAGGGAGGTTCTCTTCCCCCTCCACTCTGCCCCAGTGAGGCCCCACCTGGAATACTGCAGCCAGGTCTGGGCTCCCCAGTTCAAGAGGGACAGGGATATGCTAGAGAGAGTCCAAGGGAGGGATGCAAGGATGCTGAGGGGACTGCAGCACTGCCTGCTGAGGAGAGGCTGAGCCCTGGGGCTGCTTAGTCTGTAGAGGAGAAGGCTGAGAGGGGATCTGAGCAATGCCTGTCAGTAGCTGAGGGCTGAGGGTCAGGAAGGAAGGGACAAGGACAGCCTTTTAGCAGAGGTTGGACCTGAAAGTCTCCAGAGGTCCTTTCCAACCTCTAACATCCTGTGATCCTGTGACCTCCAGGGATGGGGACACAACCACCTCCCTGGGGAGCCTGTTCCAGTCTTTGTGAACCTCTTCACTGTAGGAGTTTCTTCTAAAGTCCAACTTAAACTTTCCCTGAGGCAACTTGAGGCCATTTCCTCTCATCCCATCACTTCTTACTAGGGAGAAGAAACCAACATCCACCTGTCTTTCAGGGAGCTGCAGAGAGCAATGAGCTCTGCCCTCAGCCTCCTCTTCTCCACACTGCACACCCCCAGCTCCCCCAGCTGCTGCTCCCCAGCCCTGCTCTCCAGGCTCTTCACCAGCTTGGCTGCCCTTCTCTGGGCAACCTCCAGCACCTGAATGTCCTCTTTACAGTGAGGAACCCCAAAACTGAACCCAGGACACAAAGTTTGGTCTCACCAATGAGCACAGGGAGAATGTCTCCAGCTGGAAGAGTCATTTTGCCTATGGAAATTGCCTTTTGAGTAAGAGCAAAGATTTTGGTGTGTGACACTTCAGGTGTGTCACACACCTAAGGCCACCACAGCCATAAACCATGTCCCAAAGTGCCATGGGTACCTGAGTGACTCCAGGGACAGTGAGTGCACCACCTCCCTGGGCAGCCTGTTCCAATGCTGACCACACAGCTCAAGGCTGCTGTAAGTGCCAGCTTAGCTTTCCTCAGAGGCCAAGCCAAGCCCCTATGGCTGGATCACAGAATGCCAGGTTGGAAGGGAGCCCAAGGACCAGCTGGTCTAACCTTGCTGGGTAACAGTAGAGTTGAAATGAGCTGACCCAACACCCTGACCAGCTGACTCCTACAACTGTCCAGTGGAGGGGAATCCACCACTTCCCTGGGGAGATGATTCCAGAGTCTGCCTGTTCTCATGGGCAGTGATTTTCTTCTGCAGTCCAGTGGGAATCTCCTCAGCAGCATCTTGTCCCCATCACCCCCTGTCTTTCCCAAGTAAAAAGGCAGTCTCCTGCTTCTTGGTAGCCACCCTAAGCTCAGCTGATGAAGCTGTGTACACAAAGTCCTTTCCACACCAAAACAGTGTCTGGAAATGATGGACAGAGGTAGTTTCTTACAGGCTTTCTTCAGCCCATAGTGCAAATAGCACTGGCAAGAGAAAAAGAGACCTAAACAACTTTCCTATCCTCACCCCCCCAAAAAAGAAAGACCCCAAAGTGAGCCACTATGCAAAAGATGGCTCCTGAAAGGAGAATGTTTGGCCAGATTTTGGGCCAGATGCACCTGCCAAGTCAGGTAATACTTCTTAATTTCTTTTCCCATGAGCAACAGAACTCAGGGACTGATCACTCTGTGGCCTTAAAAATAGAGATTAGTATGGAATCACAGCTCACAGGATGGCAGGGGCTGGGAGAGACCAAAAGAGGTCATCCAGTCCTCCTGCCAGAGCAGGACCACACAATCTAGCTCAGGGCACACAGGACCACATCCAGACAGGCCTGGAAAGGCTCCACAGAAGGAGACTCCACAGCCTCTCTGGGCAGCCTGTGCCAGGGCTCTGGGACCCTTCCAGCCAAGAAGTTCCCCTTGTGTTGAGCTGGAACCTCCTGTGCTGCAGCTTCCATCCACTGCTGCTTGTCCTATCCCAGGGAGCAGTGAGCAGAGCCTGTCCCCAACTCCTGACCCCCAGCCCTCAGATAGTTATAGACATTGATTAAGTCCCCTCTCAGTCTTCTCCAGACTAGGCAGCCCCAGGTCCCTCAGCCTCTCCTCAGCAGGCAGTGCTGAAGTCCTCTCATCATCCTCATTGGCCTTCTGCTGGGCTAAGATGGTTTGGCATGGCTGACTGGAGGGGACAGGAGCATCTTTCCTTCAGGGACAGGCTGAAACCTGGGGCTGTTTAGCCTGGAGAAGAGCAGCCTGAGGGGGGATCTGATCAATAGCTAAAGGGTAGAGGTCATGAGGATGGGGCTAGATTCTTTTCAGTGGTGCCCAGTGATAGGACAAGGGGAAATGAGCTTAAACTGGAACCCAAGAGGTTTTGCTGAACCTGGGGAGAAACTCCTTTGGTGTGAGGTTGCTGGAGGCCTGGAGCAGGCTGCCCAGAGAGGTTGAGGAGTCTCCTTCTCTGGAGGCTTACAAGCCCCATCTGGCTGTGCTCCTGTGTGCCCTGCCCTGGGTGAGCCTGCTCTGGCAGGGAGGTTGGACTCAACAACCTCCAGAGGTGCCTTCCAAGCCCTACCACCCTGTGATTCTGTGACTTGTATGAAAGCCATTTCACAGCAAGGCAGTGGAAGTCATAGAATCATAGAATCAACCAGGTTGGAAGAGACCTCCAAGATCATCCAGTCCAACCTAGCACCCAGCCCTAGCCAGTCAACCAGACCATGGCACTAAGTGCCTCATCCAGTCTCCTCTTGAACACCTCCAGCCACAGAGACTCCACCACCCCCCTGGGCAGCCCATTCCAGTGCCAATCACTCCCTCTGACAACAACTTCCTCCTAACATCCAGCCTAGACCTGCCCTGGCACAGCTTGAGGCTGTGTCCCCTTGTTCTGCTGCTGGGTGCCTGGGAGAAGAGACCAACCCCACCTGGCTGAAACAAATGACAAAGCCCCATGGACATGTCTCTGTGCAACCTGGTCTAGCTGACCCTGCTTTGGCAGTGGGGCTGGACTCGAGGATCTCTGGAGATCCCTTCCAACCCCCAGCAGGCTACAGTTCTGTGGTGCTGTGATCTGTAGGGCACTGGGTGGATCTGCTAACCTGGCTTCCCTTTCTTCAGCCACTTGCCTTGGCTGAATAATGAGATGTTGAAGCTCCTTGAGACCTCTCACAGTATCACTGAGTATCACAGTATCACAGTATCACCAAGGTTGGAAGAGACCTCCCAGATCATCAAGTCCAACCCTTTAGCACAGAGCTCAAGGCCAGACCATGGCACCAAGTGCCACATCCAGTCCTGCCTTGAACTGCCCCAGGGACGGCGACTCCACCACCTCCCCGGGCAGCCCATTCCAGTGCCCAATGACTCTCTCAGTGAAGAACTTTCTCCTCACCTCCAGCCTAAATCTCCCCTGGCACAGCCTGAGGCTGTGTCCTCTTGTTCTGGTGCTGGCCACCTGAGAGAAGAGAGCAACCTCCTCCTGGCCACAACCTCCCCTCAGGTAGTTGCAGACAGCAATAAGGTCTCCCCTGAGCCTCCTCTTCTCCAGGCTAACCAATCCCAGCTCCCTCAGCCTCTCCTCGTAGGGCTGTGCTCAAGGCCTCTCCCCAGCCTCGTTGCCCTTCTCTGGACACACTCAAGCATCTCAATGTCCCTCCTAAACTGGGGGGCCCAGAACTGAACACAGCACTCAAGGTGTGGTCTGAGCAGTGCAGAGTCCAGGGGCAGAATGACCTCCCTGCTCCTGCTGGCCACACCATTCCTGTCTCATCTGTGACAAATGTATTTTGGTTGCAAAGGAGAGAGCAAATCCATCACAAGGAAGCTGGGGAGGATATTTTCTGTCGTATGTTTAATACCTTTTTTTCCCCCTAGTCATTTTTTAAGCTTCCTGTAATCAGGATGGATTTTAACTATCTTTTACTTCTTGCTGTTAGCAACATTAGCTTAATTTGATAACAAAACAGTTTTGCCATTACAAACCAAAGAGATGTCACTGAGGGTCTTGTAAATGAGTCACTTGGTGACCTACAGAGCAGAACTGAAAACTCATCTTGCTGCTGCTGGGAAACCTCCCTCCCCTCGACTGTACAACTGCTCAACAGCAGAAACAAGGCTGAAGGAAGCATCTGTGCTGCAGCACTTCTCTCCACATCTGCCAGCATCTGGAGAGCAGAGTCTTTCAGAGAAACAGGAGCCAGGCAGCCACAGCTGCTCTCATAAAGAGAAGCAGGCTCCTCTTTGAGAAGCAGGGGAGAGACATCATCTGTGTCTTCCACACAGAGCTCCAGGGAGCATCTCAGCAGGGAGGGGACACAATTTTTAGGGCCTCTCAGTCTGAGTGGGCTCAAATCCACAAATGCTGCTTTACATGAGAGGTCTTAAAAGGAGCAGCTGAGGGAACTGGAGTTGGTTAGTCTGGGGAAGAGGAGGCTGAGGGGAGACCTCATTGCTCACTACAGCTCCCTGAAGGGAGGCTGCAGTGAGGAGGGCGTTGGGCTCTGCTCCCTAGTCCAAAGGCACCTCGAATACAGGATTCAGTTTTGGGGCTGCCACTCCAAGAAGGACATTTAGGTGCTAATGTATGGCCAGAGAAGGGCAACAAAGCTGGGGAAGGATCTGGAGAACAGGGCTGGGGAGGAGCAGCTGAGGGAGCTGAGGGGTGTTCAGCCTAGGTAAGAGGAGGCTGAGGGGAGACCTCATTGCCTTCTACAACTCCCTGAAAGGAGGCTACAGTGAGGTGAGGGTTGAGATCTTCTCCCTAGTATCAGGTGATAGAATGAGAGCAACTGGCCTGAAATTATGCCAGGGGAGGGTTAGGACATCAGAAGAAACTTCTTCCCTGTAAGGGTTCTCCAAGACTGGATCAGGCTCTCCAGGGAGGTGGTTGAATCCTCCTCCTCGGAGGTGCTCAAGAGAAGCAGAGCTGTGGTGCTGGGGGACATGGTTTAGCACCAGGCTTGGCACAGTTAGAGAATGGCTGGACTGGATGACCCCAAAGGTCTTTTCCATCCAAATCAATCCTGACTCTCTGAGCATGGTGTTCCAGAGAGCCCTCACGAAGGGGCATTCCTGCTCCCATCCTGAAGCTCAGCTACAAGCTGGTTCTTTGGAGCCTGCAAAAAGAGACACCTGATTTATCTGGCCATAGAATCAAAGAACTGCTTCAGTTGGAAAAGACCTCTAAGATCAAGTCCAACCATCAAGCTAAGACCACCACTAAACCATGTCCTGAAGCAGTGAAGCTCTTTGCTCATGAGCAAACATCCCACAGTCTTCCCATAACCCCAAAATACAGAACAGTGAGATGCTGCCTGCACTTCACAATTAACCTACTTCTAAGATCTGTCCTGAAATCCTCACATGATCATTTACCAGCTAATGGTTGAAACTCTGCCTTGCTCTGCAGTAATTTGCTGGTAAACCTCCACTCTGTATCAATTACATTGAAAAGGCAGCAGCTGCCTCTATTTTCTACTTCATCATCCAGATCCCTGTTGCACACAGACAGCTCAGAACAAAATGGAAGCTCCCTCTAATGAATGCATTCAATAGAGATGCTAAAAACCTCAGCAGATGCTTGAAACCTCACCTTAATAATAGTATCTTCCCTTGCTGCTCAGTTGCCTCTATTTATATCATATTGTCCATCTTCACCTCTGTCCCTTCCAAATTACCTCTCCACTTTCTCTCCGTGGCATAATCAGCCAGCTCACCATCTGAGAGAGATTCTTTTGTAGCCACACTCTAATTGCTTCCTTTGTTTCATGGCTTCTCTCTGTGTCTTTTCTTTTCCCTATTCAATCTTTGAAGCAGCTGCCTGCCTCACTCACTCCCAGTCATCAAAGCAGCAGAAGAGCTGTCTCTATTCAATCCTAATGAGAAGAAGAGGGGGGAAAAATTCCACAGCTCCTTATTTACCTCTGCAGAGTAATTAGGAGTTCCAGTGAAAGGAATTACTTACAGAGAGGCAGTGCATGCTGCTGTGTGAGGTGAATTACTCCCACCGGGACAGAAGTCTGGTGATTAGTGTGATTGGGAACAGGAGCTGGCAATGTAAACAGCCTGGAAATATTACAGTTGTGGTCCAGTGGCCAGATGACCTCATCCCTCTGCTAAAGACAGACTCCTCCAGCATCTGACTGCTTTTGGTCTTCTCCTAACCCACTTGACTGGAGAAGCTCTCTGCAAGCTGCCTTTATCCAGCTACAAGCGCTGCAGCTACAGGCTGCTTCTGTTCGGCTCTAGGCTTCTGCAGCAAGCAGAGGGGTTGGCAATTCCCATTGCCCTGCCATTGCCCCATGCCTCTGTGTGCCTGTGGAGTGCACCTCAGCTGCTCTCTGACCAGCTTCCACAAATGAGACACTGAGCCCTTTGATAGCTGACATAAAAACCAGTGCTGGCTATGCTCAGGCTGCTTTCTGCTCACCATATGTGCAGCAATCAGCTGAGGTCCTCACTCTGGCTGGGGATGCAGAGCTGGCTTTGCCTGCCAGTCCTGCTGTTAAATGTTCTACTGCCTCTGGAAGTTTACATGCAGCCCTCCAACTGCCCAGAAGAAGCTCTCAATGTTTCCTATGAATAAAACTTTCTAGTCCCCTCCTACAGCTCCTCATTTTCAGTCTTCTGCCAGGTGTGGGGAGCTCATCCTGTGCGCAGAGAAGGGACTGCAGGCTGAGGAGCTCGAAGGAGTGGAACTAAAGGGTGAGCAGGTTAAGGGAGGTGATTCTGCCCTTCTGCTCTGCTCTAGACAGAGCCTACCTGGAGTACTGCAACCAGCTCTGGAGCCCCCAGCACAAGAAGGACATAGAACTGCTGGAGAGGTCCAGAGTAAGCCAAGAAGATGCTCAGAGGGCTCGAGAACTTCCCCTGTGGAGACAGACTGAAAGAGTTGGGGCTGTGCAACCTGGAGAAGAGAAGGCTCCAAGGTGACCTTCTGGTGGCTTCCAGTACCTGAAGGGTGGCTGCAAAACAGCTGGAAAGGAACTTTTTAGGCTATCAGGACAGGACTAGGGGGAATGGAGCAAAGCTGGAGGTGAGGAGATTCAGACTGGAGGTGAGGAGGAAGTTCTTCATCATAGGAGTGGTGAGAGGCTGGAATGGGTTGCCCAGGGAGGTGGTTGAGGCCCCATGGCTGGAGGTGTTTGAGGCCAGGCTGGCTGAGGCTGTGAGCAGCCTGATCTAGGGTAGGGTGTCCCTGCCCTGTCCCTGGCAGCAGCACTGGAACTGGATGATCCTTGTGGTCCCTTCCAACCCTGCCTGATTCTATGATTCTATGATCAGCCTTTCAGTACCTGAGGGTGTCCAGGAGAGCCCAGGCAGGACTGCTCATAAGGGCCTGTGGAGACAGGACAAGGGGCAATGGTTTAGAACTAAAGCAGGGCAGATTTACTTTGGACATTAGGAAGAAATTCCTTAGAGTGAGCATGGTGAGACACTGCAACAGGTTTCCCAGGGAAGCTGTGGATGCCTCATCCCTGAAAATGTTTAAGACCAGGCTGGATGAGGCTTTGAGCAACCTGGAGGTGTGGAGGTGTCCCTGCCCATGGCAGGGGTGGTTTGAACTGGATGATCTTTAAGGTCCATTCCAAGCCAAACCATTCTGTGATGACTCTATGATGAGTTAGTTAAGGTATGGATCTTTTAGATGCATGTAAAGCAAGTGTTAAATATAAACCAGCTGCATTGAGTGTTGGGTGACCTGCACTGCTAGCTCAAAGCTGAGCCATAGGCAGGGATTGGAAGGTGGAAAACCAAAGGAGTCAAAATAACAAAGGAAAAGTGAAAGAAAAAGAAGGAATAGGAAGGAGAAATAAGGATGCAGTCTGAAGGTACCTGTGGCTCGGTCTGAGGCACAGCCTTCTGATCTCAACACAAGAATCTATGGTGGCAAGGCTCTCTAAAGGGTCTCTAAAGGGTCTAACTGAAGTCATAAGATGGGCAAAACATGAATCTGAGGCAGGGTAGCTGTTGTGGAGGACCCATAGGCCCAAAGTAGGCTCATACATGTCCTGCCTTGCCTAGGCAGGCTCCTCTGCTCCACCAGGGAGGCAAGCGTGGGATATGGACACACAAGGACCTGTAGCCACTGAGCCTGGCCTGCCCAGGGCCCTGTGGTGTGAGGCACACACTGAGCTTGTGCCTGCCTAGAGCAAGGCCTGTGCTGTTCCCAAATGAGGGAGAAGAGAGCCTGTGCCCTTACCTAACATGGTCAGCTTTGGCTAACTGCCATCCTGGTTGGCTCTTCTGTGTCCAAAGGGCAATAAACTTCAGCCCACATTGATAAAAGGAGATGTGCAGGTGAACAACCTGCTTCTGCTGCCCTGCTTCTGCTGCCCTGCTTCTGCTTCCCTGCTTTGTTCCCCTGCTTCTGCTTCCCTGCTTCTGCTTCACTGCTTCTGCTTCTGCTTCACTGCTTCTGCTTCCCTGCTTCTGCTTCCCTGCTTCTGCTTCTGCTTCACTGCTTCTGCTTCACTGCTTCTGCTTCTGCTTCACTGCTTCTGCTTCTGCTTCCCTGCTTCTGCTTCTGCTTCACTGCTTCTGCTTCTGCTTCACTGCTTCTGCTTTTGCTTTTGCTTCCCTGCTTCTGCTTCTGCTTCCCTGCTTCTGCTTCCCTGCTTTGCTCCCCTGCTTCTGCTTCCCTGCTTCTGCTTCCCTGCTTTGCTTCCCTGCTTTGCTCCCCTGCTTTGCTCCCCTGCTTTGCTCCCCTGCTTTTGCTTCCCTGCTTTGCTTCCCTGCTTCTGCTTCCCTGCTTCTGCTTCTGCTTCCCTGCTTCTGCTTCTGCTTCCCTGCTTCTGCTTCTGCTTCCCTGCTTCTGCTTCCCTGCTTTGCTTCCCTGCTTCTGCTTCCCTGCTTCTGCTACCCTGCTTTGCTCCCCTGCTTTTGCTTCCCTGCTTTGCTTCCCTGCTTTGCTTCCCTGCTTCTGCTTCCCTGCTTCTGCTTCCCTGCTTTGCTTCCCTGCTTTGCTTCCCTTCCCTGCTTTGCTTCCCTGCTTCTGCTTCCCTGCTTTGCTTCCCTGCTTTGCTCCCCTGCTTTGCTTCCCTGCTTCTGCTTCCCTGCTTCTGCTCCCCTGCTTTGCTCCCCTGCTTCTGCTTCCCTGCTTTGCTCCCCTGCATTTGCTCCCCTGCTTTGCTCCCCTGCTCTGTGCCTGCTCTCTCTGCTGTGCCCAGCCCTGCTGCCATTGCACACTGCCTCACTGCCTGCCTGGTGAACTCCACTGCTGCAGTTACCAGGAGCAGACCCTGGATGCCTGCACACCATCAGCCTGTGTGGCCAGCTGACACCGTGCTGAGACTGCACACATCTGCCCCTGCACCTGATGTCCTGCCTGGAGTCCCTGGACTCACACACAGGTGGTGCAGAAGCAGCCAGGAGACAAGGGCAGAGATTGGCTGTGTCCTGTCCCCAGAAGAAGATCCAAGCCTCAACGTCCAACAAGGCAGAGTCCCCTGACAGCATCTGGGCACTGTCTGGGCTGTGGCCAGCCCCCAGGAGGGCAATAACAATCTGTGAGTGACTGCTCAGTGCCTCTCTGTGATTTCTGCCATAGAGCAGAAAGAGCTTGGGCCCAGCTGCTGGGCAAGCAGCATTTGAGCACAGGAGCAGTCTCTTCCAGCTCAATGAATGTCTCTGTGTTTTGCTGGTTGCATTAGCTGCAGATACCATCCACAGAATGTCTCCATGGCAGTGTAAGAACCCAAATATTATTAAAATGAGTGGTTGAGGGGTGGCAGAGTTCTGAATAGCAACATGAATACACAGTATTAATTTGGGAAGGCATCACCTCACATGAACTACTCTCCCCTCTGCAGCAGCAGCAGTAGCAGCAGCACAGTGCCCCAGAAAACCTCAGCTGCTTCCCTAGGCACTTCTTACCGCTTGCATAGCTTCATTTGCCAGAGCCTTGGCTTCCCTGGCAACCTTCTCAGCTTCATCTGTGTGCTCCTTGATGTTGGTGTAAGCATTGAAGGCACGTGTGGCATTGAAGGAGAGGTTTCTGGCTTCAGCAAGGATTCTGTTGGGATGGGAACAGGGAACACTCCATTAGGCTGTTGCAGGCTGCACTGCCTGCGATCTCTGCTTGCTGCGCGCTGCGGTAAGCAAGCCCAGAGACCAGGATGGTGTTGGGCCAGCTGCAAGGGTCTCCAGGTGATTCAATGTGAATGGTGCAGGAGCCCTTTTTTATTGCTGTCACAGGCCAAATCTAGACACTCAGCCAGCAGAGCACAGGCCTACACATTAGCATCATTAGTGAGGGACAACCCCCACATCTGCATACAGACATGCCTTGTTATGCTCCTTAGAGGAATCACAGAATCACAGAATCAAGCAGGTTGGAGTTGGAAGAGAGCTCCAAGCTCATCCAGTCCAACCTAGCACCCAGCCCTAGCCAGTCAACCAGACCATGGCACTAAGTGCCCCAGCCAGGCTTTTCTTGAACGCCTCCAGGGATGGTGACTCCACCACCTCCCTGGGCAGCCCATTCCAATGCCAATCACTCTCTCTGACAACAACTTCCTCATAACATCCAGCCCAGACCTCCCCTGGCACAACTTGAGGCTGTGTCCCCTTCTTCTGTTGCTGGTTGCCTGGCAGAAGAGGCCACCCCCCACCTGGCTACAATGTCCCTGCAGGCAGCTGCAGGCAGCAATGAGCTCTGCCCTGAGCCTCCTCTGCTGCAGGCTGCACACCCCCAGCTCCCTCAGCCTCTCCTCATAGGGTTTGTGTTCCAGGCCCCTCCCCAGCTTTGTTGCCCTTCTCTGGACACCTTCCAGCACCTCAACATCTCTCTTGAATTGAGGGGCCCAGAACTGGACACAGCACTCAAGGTGTGGCCTGAGCAGTGCTGAGCACTGGGGCAGAAGAACCTCCCTTGTCCTGCTGCCCACACTGAACTGGAACCTGCTGAGAGGAGACCTCATTGCTCTCTACAGCTCCCTGAAAGGAGGCTGCAGACAGGTGAGGGTTGGGCTCTTCTCCCTAGTCTCAGGTGACTGAAGAAGAGGAAAGGGCCTGAAGTTGTGCCAGGGGAGGGTTAGGTTGGAGATGAGGAAAACTTTGTTTGCTCAGGAATTGGCACAGGCTGCCCAGGGAGGTGGTGGAGTCCCCATCCCTGGAGGTGTTCAAGAAGCCTGTGGCCATGGCACTGTGGGACATGGTTTAGTGGCCACGGTGGGGTTGGGCTGATGGTTGGACTGGATGATCTTGGGCTGATGGTTGGACTTGATCTTAGAAGCCTTTTCCAAGCCAAACAAATCTGTGGAGCTGTGATTCTGTGTATGGCACAGTCAAATATTCTCTCCACAGCATTACTGCACTCAGGGAATGAAGTTCCAGACACCTCCCTCAGTGCACAGCCTGATGCCTGCGATGCTCTCTGGAATAAAGGAGCCACAAATCCCCAGCTGCACCAGACAAGAATGGACTGGAACTTGGATTTTTTGTCTCTCTGGTAAGTGCTTTAGCTATCAAGTTGTGTGGCACTAGGAGGGAGGCAGGGACTATTCCTGCTGGAGCTGCTCCAGCTCATCTGAAATACTTCATTGCTGAGAAAGTGTGTGTGGAAGGAAGAGAAATTCCTTCTCTAACCTGGTAATTAATCTCTTCCCTGGGGAACTGAGCCAGCTGGGCTCCAGGCCTTGCCTCAGTGACTGTGTAATGATTGCTGCAAAATGTAATAGGGAAGACAAAGGAGATGGAAGGTGCAATCCCTGGGCTCCACGTGCAGTTAACAGAGGGAGAGAGATTCCTCTGCATCACTCCTGCAAAAGCAGCTCTCCTCAGCTACAGGCTACAGCTGTACAGCTGCAGTGATGCTCTGCTAGAGATATGTGCAGCCCAGAATAGCTGCTGAGAAATATGGTTCAGATCCTTTCTGCTTAGGAAGGAGCTGAACTCATTTTGCCAAACACCTCCTGAGCAGGTGATTAGCCATAGGGGAGAAACCAATCCTAATATACCCTTGTAGAGAGGAAAAAATAACAGTTCTGTGTAGGTTAAATTCATGAACTCTTCCACGTCCTAATTCTCAGCAGCAACAAACAGACTGCTGGAAGCCTTGGAGGGTGATTGGGGAGAAAGGGCTCTCCTTCAGCTCCTCCTGGCAGATGAAATGCTGTTTCCCAGCACATTTAGGAGTAAGTGAAAGGCATTCAAGGTGTCCTGTTGTGAAGACAGATACACTTTGGAATTCCTAAGACAGATAGAGAGGATAAAAACTCCCTGTGAAATATGGCTGGTTGATGTCAGTGCACGCAGCAAATGCCTTTATCCTGCTGCAAGACTTCACAGCACCTGGAGATTTCTTTGTCCTTTGAACTGATGTCTTTACCTGGCCACATTAGCAACCTTAGTTTTTACTTTTCTTTGTTTTATTATTTAATTTTAATTGTCATTAGTTTTGAAATCTCATTTACATTATACTACATTCCCCTCTGCATCTAGTAAGGAGTGGAGGTTGTCCTTGCCCTTTCTTTTGCCATTAATAGGGAAGCATTTTTTATTCTCCTTACCAGCAGTGGGAGCCTAAGCTCTAAATGGGCTCTTGCCAGTAAGTGAAGCTGTGCCCTGAGGGCATCTGAGGGCACTGCTTGCAGACTGGAGGCTGTCAATAGGATGGAGTCCCACAGGGGTCAGTACTGGGACCAGTTCTGTTCAATGCATTCATCACTGCCCTGGCTGAGGGCACAGAGGCACTGTCAGCAAGTTTGCTGCTGGCACAGAGCTGGGTGGAGAGGCTGAGAGCCCTCAGGCTGTGCTGGCATTCAGCCAGGTTTAGCCAGGCTGGAGGGGTGGGCAGGGAGAGATGGAATGGAATGCAACAAGGGCAAGGGCAGAGTCTGGCACCTGGGAAAGAACAGCCCCAGGGGGCAGGATGGGTTGGGGACTGAGCTGCTGGAAGGCAGTGAAGGGGAAAAGGACCTGGGGGTGCTGGTGGATGGGAGGGGGACCATGAGCCAGCAATGTGCTCTGGTGGCCAGGAGGGGCAATGCCATCCTGGGGTGAGTTAGAAGGGTTGTGGGGAGTAGGTCAAGAGAGGTTCTCCTGCCCTCTGCTCTGCCCTGCTGAGGCCACATCTGGAGCACTGTGTCCAGCTGTGGGCACCCCAGTTCAAGAAGGGCCTCAGAGAACTGCTTGAGAGAGTCCAGCACAGAGCCACAAAGATGATGAAGGAATGGAATATCTCTGTTAGGAGGAGAGCCTGAGGGAGCTGGGGCTGGGAGCTGGGAGAGGAGACCGAGAGGTGACCTCAGCAATGTTTTTGCAGATGTGCAGGTGAGTGCCAGAGGCTGGAGCCAGCTCTGCTGGGTGATGCCAGGGACAGCACAAGGGCCATGGTGGAAAATGAGGCAGAGGCAGTTCCATGGAAACATGAGGAGGAATTTTGTCCCTGTGAGGGTGCCAGAGCCTGGCACAGGCTGCCCAGGGGGGTTGTGGAGTCTCCCTCTCTGGAGACATTCCAGAGCTGCCTGGATGTGTTCTGTGTGACCTGCTCTGGGTGCTGCTGCTCTGGCAGGGCTTGGCCTGGCTGAGCTCTGGAGGTCCCTTCCAGCCCCTGACATTCTGTGACTGTGATTCTGTGCCACAAGACATACAGAAGGGTTTGCAAGAGACACACACCCAAATGAACCAGGTGGTGCCTACTGCTATGCTCCCAGTGACAGATGTGGAGGGCTAAGAGCAATGGCCTTTCTGCCAAGCAGTTTTCCAGAGCTGCCTGCTGCCTGCCCCCTCGCCAGAGCCTGGCTGCCTTACCCATCCAGGATGCCAGAGGAGCTGTTCAGCTGGGCAGCATGGTTCTCAGCCTGCAGCACCTTCTCTGCAAGCATCCTGCCGCGGATTTCTTGGGTCAAGTCATCGATTTTGTCCTTCAGCTGATCAGACATGGGCTGCATCTTATCTGCAACATCTTCCACGTACTGAAAACCACAAAGGGAAGGTCGTTAAGCTTCTCATTCTATTGAATTGTTGTAACTAACCAGTGGCAGAAGGTCCAGGGCCCTTTTTAGTTTGAAACAGAGGAGGCTGAGAGGGGATCTCAATACTGTCTACAACTGCCTAAAGGGACATTGTGGAGAGGCTGCTGCTGGGCTCTTCTCACAGGTAGCTGGAGACAGAAGAAGGGGGAATGGCCTCAAGCTGAGGCTGGGGAGGTTTAGATTGGACATTAGGAAAAAGTTTTTCATGGGGAGAGTGGTCAGAGACTGGGATGAGCTGCCCAGGGAGGTGCTGGAGTCACCCACCCTGGGTGTGTTTAAGGGTTGTTTGCATGTGGTGCTTGGGGCTGTGGTTTAAGGTGAGTCCTGCAGAGCAGGCTTAAAGGCTGGACTTGGTGCTCCTGAGGGGCTGTGCCAGCCTGCATGGTGCTG
This sequence comes from Pogoniulus pusillus, assembly GCF_015220805.1. NCBI lineage: Eukaryota > Metazoa > Chordata > Aves > Piciformes > Lybiidae > Pogoniulus > Pogoniulus pusillus. The sequence continues at coordinate 13,745,843 of NC_087296.1, read as the reverse complement.
TGACTCTGAGTGACTCCAATGTACATTTGCTTATTAAAGTACCTTGGAGAGAGACTTTTACAAGGGCTTGCAGTGACAGGAGGGGGGGCAATGGCTTTGAGCAGGGAGAGAGGAGATTGAGACTGGAGATCAGGGTGGTGAGACACTGGCACAGTTGCCCAGGGAGGCTGTGGATATCCCCTCCCTGGAGGTGTCCAAGGCCAGGTTGGATGAGGCCTTGAGCAACCTGAGCTTGGTTGGAGGTGTCCCTGCCCATAGCAGGGGGCTTGGAACTCGATGATCTTTAAGACCCCTTTCAACCCAACCCATTCTATGACTCCATGACTCTACAGACTTAGTAAGAGCTGCTTTTTGTTCCAACAACCCATTGCAATGTGTTCCTTTCCAATTTTCCCCTTCCTTACAACAATTTTGAAGGTAAGATGGAAACATTTCCAGAAGCAAAGCCATTGCAAGATTTGCATTCCTTTGCAGCTGATCTCAAAACTCTGCTGATAAAACTTGGAAGACAGAACTTTCAAAACCATTATGCAAGCTGCAAGTGCCATCCTCTGCTCTCCCTGATCTATCCAGGCTTCCAAATTGTTGCCAGGGGCAAGAAATGATCTCTGAAGGATCCTTCTGATGTGCAGACACAGTTTGTGTGCAGATAAATCCACATCTAGATCAGAGTGGCAGTGAGATGGTGAATGGCTCTGCTGCATCTGCAATTCTGAAGATGAAGTCAGTACTGCAAGCAGAATATTTTACTAGTAAGAGGAGGCAGAGTCCATGAAAAATTATGAGCTAGCTCTTTGTGTTATCCAATGAATCACTTGAACCTCAAAGCTCATTTTTATCTAGCAGATTGGGGTCTCTGCCATGCAGCAGCTGAAAACTTCTTTCTTCCAATTCAGATATTCCAAGATTGATGAATTAGAGGGGAAAAAAAAGAGAGAGCAATGAAGTCTTATTTTAATTCTCTCTTTTGCTCCCTACTGACTCTTCATTGTACTAATTCTCAGACAAGGATGCTAAACCACTCACCTTTACAGCTAGGCTGATTTCATTGGCAAGTCTGTTGGCTTCATTAAGGACATCATTCCCTTCCTGCAGGGTCTTTTCAACATCTTGTCTGCCATCTTCTACAGCTTGCTTCTTTTCCTGTGGGTTGTGTGAACACAAAGGGGAAAAGGAGCTGTTAAGCAGAATGAGGATGCCAGAGCAGATGCTAGCAGCCCAACATGAGACTGCATCTTGCTACTGTGCCACACAGCCTCTGCTGGAGTTGTCTGAGCTCTCAGAGCCAGTGACAACAATCAAGCACATACAATGTGAGGCCTTTGTCCTCCTGTGCACTGCTCTGCAGCTACAATAATCTGCAGGGTGATAAAGCTGGAGAGGGGCCTGGAGCACAGCCCTGTGAGGAGAGGCTGAGGGAGCTGGGGGGGTGCAGCCTGCAGCAGAGGAGGCTCAGGGGAGGACCTCATTGCTGTCTGCAGCTGCTGGCAGGGAGGCTGTAGCCAGGTGGGGTTGGGCTCTGCTGCCAGGCAGCCTGCAACAGAACAAGGGGACACAGCCTCAAGTTGTGCCAGGGCAGGTTGAGGCTGGATGTTAGGAGGAAGTTGTTGTCAGAAAGAGTGATTGGCATTGGAATGGGCTGCCCAGGGAGGTGGTGGCGTGGCTGTGGCTGGAGGTGTTGAAGCCAAGCCTGGCTGGGGCACTTAGTGCCATGGTCTGGTTGGTTGGCCAGGGCTGGGTGCTAGGTTGGACTGGCTGAGCTTGGAGCTCTCTTCCAACCTGCTTGATTCTATGATTCTATGTTACAAATGCCCAGAGCAGAGACCACCTGACTTCTGCACAGCAATTCCATTGCCTTCATTCAATCAAGCCCACAAATCTCTGCTGAGATCTGAGGTCCCACAACTCCAACCTCATCGCTGTACACCAGGCAAAAGCTCATCAAGATACAGAGCTGGAACATTTATCTTCATTAGGTTGACTCTGCCCTTTATGTCTTGGTTAAATGCTTGTTAATGTACAGTATAATCTGCTCTTTAAGTCTCTGCCACTTAAATTAAATCATAAGTAGAGCCCTCTGCTGTGAGTGAGGTCATTCATAGCAGCTACTCACTACAGAGGACAGAGTTTGATTTATTACTCTGGAATATCCACATAACCTCCTTCAGTCTTCTTCCCAGGGGTTGGAGAAGGAGATGGAAGTGTAAGATTTCTGGGAGCAAATATATGAAAGCAAACATTTTAACTGAGCTCTTTAAACCTGGAGCACAGGATTTGAATTTTACATGACTGCTTATTCTGGGATGAGTTCCATTTCTCCCAGAATAGTAACTCCAGGGCACCCTCCACTCAGTGTCTAAAAGCAGATGAAGCTGTGGAGGGATTCTGCTTCTAAGAGCCAAAGCATTTCCTCAGCATTCCCTTTTCATTACATCAGATACATCTGAACTGTCTTTTTGCTTCTTTTCATTTTGTCTTGCTCACAATTTCAGCTAGAGATTTAATCCTGCCAAGTTTCACACTTTGATCAGCCCCCAAGGGGATGATTGGAGGCTTGGAGCACCTCTGCTGTGAGGAGAGAATGAGGGAGCTGGGGCTGATCAGTCTGGAGAGGAGAAAGTTCCCAGACCTTGTTGTGGCCTTTCAGTATCTGAAGGGGTTTACAGGAAAGCTGGGGAGAGACTTTTTAGGCTGTCAGGTAGTGATAGGACTGGGGGGAATGGAACAAAGCTGGAAATGGGGAGATTCAGCCTGGGTGTTAGGAAGCATGAGGGTAATGAGAGCCTGGTATGGGTTGCCCAGGGAGGTCTGGAGAGGAGAAGGCTCCAGGTGACCTTATTGTGGCCTTGCAGTATCTGAAAGGAGCTACAGGAAAGCTGGGGAGGGACTTTTCAGGCTGTCAGGCAGTGATAGGACTGGGGGGAATGGAACAAAGCTGGAAATGGGGAGATTCAGCCTGGATGTTGGGAAGAAGTTGCTCAGCATGAGGGTGATGAGACTCTGGCACAGGTTGCCCAGGAAGGTGTTTATGGCCAGGCTGGATGAGGCTCTGGACAGCCTGATCTAGTGTGAGGTGTCCCTGCCCAGGGCAGGGGGGTTGGGACTAGATGATGCTTGTGGTCCCTTCCAGCCCTGACTGATCCTAAGTAAGCAGGGGTGCAACTTGGCAGCACTCACCTCTACCAGGGTCATGTTCCTTTGGTTGATGGCAGACAGACGCTCAGCCTTCCTGATTGTGCTGGAGGCTTCTCTCAGCAGGTGCTGAGCCTCATCCACCTTGCTGTGGTAGTCTGCCAGCTTGCCCCGCACCTCCTTGGCCAGCTCCTCGTTCTTCCCACTGGGCTCACCAAACAATTTCTTCACCTTGCTCAAGAGACCTTCTGCATTCCTGCAACACATCACCAGGAAGGCACTGAGGTCATGCTCCCTGCACTGAATAAACTGAAGAGTCTTAATGGTATGCAAATAAGTGAGACTTCTAAATTGCATGTCAGAATCAGAACTAATCAGGTTGGTCTCTTCTCCCAGGCAACCACCAATAGAACAAGGGGACACAGCCTCAAGTTGTGCTGAGGGAAGTACAGGCTGGATGTTAGGAGGGAGTTCTTCACAGAGAGAGTGATTGGCATTGGAATGGGCTGCCCAGGAAGGTGGTGGAGTGGCTGTGGCTGGAGGTGTTGAAGCCAAGCCTGGCTGGGGCACTTAGTGCCATGGTCTGGTTGACTGGCCAGGGCTGGGTGCTAGGTTGGGCTGGCTGAGCTTGGAGCTCTCTTCCAACCTGCTTGATTCTATGATTCTATGACCTGAGCTGGATTCTATGCTCCTGTGCTGGCAGAGGCATTGGACTCGATGATCCATGGAGGTCCCTTCCACCCCCTAAGCTCCTGTGATCCTCTATCTCACCAAGGAGTACACACAGTGGACTACCTCACAGTGATCAGCAGACTTGTAGAGCTACTGAAAAGGAACTACTTCTCAACAAGCCTGCAAGAACAGGTGTGAGCACAGTGACCGGAAGGCAAGAGAGAGGATTCTGACCCCCTGCTCTGCTAAGACCCCACCAGGAGGACTCCATCCAGGTCTGGAGGTCCCAACACCAGGAGGAAATGGAGCTCTTGAAGGAGACCACAAGGATAATCAGAAGTCTGGAGAACCTCCCCTGTGGGGCAGCCTGATGGACTTGGGTTTCTTCAGCCTAGAGAAGAGAAGGCTCCAAGGAGACCTCAGAGCAGCCTTCCAGTACCTGAAGGAGCTCCAGGAGAGCTGGAGTGAGACTTTTGACATGGGCTGGGAGTGACAGGATGAGGGACAATGGCCTGGAGCTGGCAGAGGGGAAAGTGAGAGTGGAGATGAGGAAGAAATTCTTTTCAGTGAGGGTGGTGAGACACTGGCACAGGTTGCCCAGGGAGGCTGTGGATGCCCCTGCCTGGAGGTGTTCAGGGCCAGACTGAATGAGGCCTTGAGCAAGCTGTGCTGGTGGGAGGTGTCCCTGCCCATGGCAGGGGCTTGGGACTGGGTGATCTTTAAGGTTCCTTCCAACCCAGCCCATTCTGGATGATCCCAGGCATGTGCCCACTCGGTGTTTTAATTCCCTCCACTCTTTCCCCTCACAGAACATGTCCCAGCCACTATCTCACTGAAGCACTTTCAGGACATTTTCCTTAAAGATGCAGTGCTTTATGAAAGAGTTTCAGGAAACATTGTCTGGAGACCTTTCCTCCCTGCCCTGTGATCCAGAGTGATTCATTTCCCTTCTGTTGAGTCCACCATCAAAACGTCTTGGATCTGTAAAGAGGCAGTGGTAGCCTTAAGACAAACCACACAGCTCTGGCTGAAATCAGGGACTGTGCTCATGCATTCCTGAGCACAGAAACTATTCATTTGTCAGGGACAAAAATACTCACTTGGCACATTTCACAGTATCCCAGTTTCCCAGTATCATCAGGGCTGGAAGAGACCTCACAGATCATCAAGTCCAACCCTTTAGCACAGAGCTCAAGGCCAGACCATGGCACCAAGTGCCACGTCCAGTCCTGCCTTGAACAGCTCCAGGGACGGCGACTCCACCACCTCCCCGGGCAGCCCATTCCAGTGTCCAATGACTCTCTCAGGGAAGAACTTTCTCCTCACCTCCAGCCTAAATCTCCCCTGGCACAGCCTGAGGCTGTGTCCTCTCCTTCTGGTGCTGGCCACCTGAGAGAAGAGAGCAACCTCCTCCTGGCCTCAACCTCCCCTCAGGTAGTTGCAGACAGCAATAAGGTCTGCCCTGAGCCTCCTCTTCTCCAGGCTAACCAATCCCAGCTCCCTCAGCCTCTCCTCGTAGGGCTGTGCTCAAGGCCTCTCCCCAGCCTCGTTGCCCTTCTCTGGACACGCTCAGGAGGGATAGGAAGAGAGGGAGAAGCTCTTTCCATCAAAGCAATCCTGCTGCATTTCCAGCTCCTAGCTATTGGGTTAGAGTAGAAGATGATTTGATGCTGGCCTGACAGCTTCATGCTGGCTGCAGCACCTGAGCACTAGAAACCTTCTGTGTGAAAGGCTTTCCTCCAGCCTGCCCTAAAACTGCAGGCAGCACTTTCAAAGCTTTGGGTAGATCTTTCTCATCCCTATTCTTCTCCTGGTTCATTTCTGTGCGTGGGTGGAGAAGGGAGAGAAGAGGCTCAATAGAATCAGAGGAGCAAGGAACAAAAGGGTGCTGAAAAACAACTCTGCAAGAGAGCCTTTGTTGAGAGCACAGAAGGTGGAAGCACCACAACTGTGGGCAGCAGTACTGTACAGGGAGGATTCCAGAAAATGGCTAGGGCAGGCAGAGGCAGCCTGGTGCTCTACTGCTCACCAGGCCTAGCTTAGTTACTCCCCTTACAATATGCACACACCTGAGAAGTGACATCTTCAGGCCTGGACACCTCTACCCTAGACAGTTCCCTCAGCCATCACAACTGCAGTAGCTGCTCAGCTGCATCACCTGCAAGGTGCTTGCTCTGCTGAGCTGCTAAGCAAAGCCTAGCTCTAGAAACATGCCTGGTGTGACTGATACAGAGCCACAGCATGAACCAGGTTGGAAAAGACCTTTGAGATCATCAAGTCTAACCTATCACCTAACACCTGCCAATCAACTAAATCCTGGCACTAAGTGCCCCAGCCAGACTCCTCTCAAACACCTCCACCTCCCTGGGCAGCCCATTCCAGTGCCAATCACTCTCTCTGACAACAGCTTCCTCCTAACATCCAGCCTAGACCTGCCCTGGCACAGCTTGAGGCTGTGTCCTCTTGTTCTGTCCCTGGGTGCCTGGCAGCAGAGCCCAACCCCACCTGGCTACAGCCTCCCTGCAGGCAGCTGCAGGCAGCAATGAGCTCTGCCCTGAGCCTCCTCTGCTGCAGGCTGCACCCCCCCAGCTCCCTCAGCCTCTCCTCACAGGGCTGTGCTCCAGGCCCCTCCCCAGCTTAGTTACCCTTCTCAGGACATGTTCAAGCACCAGCCTGCCAGAAGTCTAACTTCAAGCCAAGTGTTTTTCTGGATCAGGCATGCTCAGGTGAGGTGCAGGGCAGTGAAGCTGCTGAAGGATCTGGACAACAGGTTTGGTGAGCAGTGCCTGAGGAACCTGGGGATTTTCAATCTGGAGGAGGCTAAGGAGAGACCTCCTTGATGTCTACAACTTCTTGAAAGGAACCTGGATCCAGGTGGATGTTAGTCTCTTCTTACTATTGAGTGATAGGACAAGAGGAGGTGGCCTCAAGTTATACCAGAGGAGTGCAGAGGAGGGCAAGGAAGCTGTGGAGGGCCTGGAGAATAAATCTTATGAAGAGCAACTGAAGGAGCTGGGGATGGTTGGTTTAAAAAGAGGAGGCTGAGGGCAGACCTCACTGCTGTCTACAGCTACCTGAAAGGACACTGGTGCTGGCCTCTTCTCACAGGGGATAGAACAAGAGGGAATGGCCTCGAGATGCCACTGGGCAGGTTCAGATTGGACATTGGGAAACATTTTTTTCCCAGCAAGAGTGGTCAGGCACTGGAATGAGCTGCCCAGGGAGGTGGTGGAGTCACCAACCCTGGAGGTGTCTAAAGGCAGTTTGGATGTGGTGTTTGCAGTATGGTGTAGGGTGAGCCTTGTAGAGTAGAGCTATTGCTTGCACCTGGTGATCCTGAGGGGCTTTGCCAACCTGAATGCTTCTGTGATTCTGTGATGAGAATAATAGAATCACAGAATCAACCAGGTTGGAAGAGAGCTCCAAGCTCAGCCAGTCCAACCTGGCACCCAGCCCTGGCCAACCAACCAGACCATGGCACTAAGTGCCCCAGCCAGCTTTGCTTCAACACCTCCAGGCACAGCCACTCCACCACCTCCCTGGGCAGCCCATTCCAATGCCAATCACTCTCTCTGCCAACAACTTCCTAACAACATCCAGCCTGAACCTGCCCTGGCACAGCTTGAGGCTGTGTCCCCTTGTTCTGCTGCTGGTTGCCTGGGAGAAGAGGCCACTCCCAACCTGGCTACAGCCTCCCTTCAGGTAGCTGCAGGCAGCAATGAGCTCTGCCCTGAGCCTCCTCTGCTGCAGGCTGCACACCCCCAGCTCCCTCAGCCTCTCCTCACAGGGCTGTGTTCCAGGCCCCTCCCCAGCCTTGCTGCCCTGCTCTGGACACCTTCCAGCACCTCAACATCTCTCTTGACTCAAGGGGCCCAGAACTGGACACAGCACTCAAGGTGTGACCTGACCAGTGTTGAGTACAGGGGAAGAAGAACCTCCCTGGATCTACTGGGACAGAAATTTCTTTGCAGAAAGGGTACCCAAAGGCTGCCCAGGGAGGTGTTGAATCCCCACCCCTGGAGATGCTCAGAAGAGGCAGAGATGTGGTGCTGAGGGCCATGGGTTAGCAGCAGACTCAGCAGAGTTAGGGAGTGGCTGGACTGGGTGATCTGAAAGGGCTTTGCTCACCAAAACAGCTTTATGATTCTAAGGAGGCCTCAGCACTTTGCAGAGTGGCTTCTAGAGAGCCTCCAACAGAATTCTGTAGCATGAAATTGTAGAGTCACAGAATCACTAACATTGGAAAGGACCTCTAAGATCACCAAGGCCAACCTCCTCCCCAACACCTCCACGACCACCAGACCATGCCTTGAAGTGCCCAATCTACTTGGTTTTGGAACACCTCCAGGGCTGGTGCCTCCACCACCTGCCTGGGCAGCCTGTCCTGTTAGTGAGTGTCAGACTTTGATTTCCTTCACATTTACACAAGTGCCAGCTGAAGCAGGGCAAAGGTCACAATCACATGGACAAGAGTCAGGTATTAGCACTGCAAGGCTGAAGCCTGAGGTCTCTCTACTCACTTGAGCTCCTCTTCTGCTACTCTCTCTTGCATGCTCAGCTCTCTGCTTCTCATCTCTGCGATCATCCTTTCGGCCTCGCTCTGCAGCTCAGGGAGACTCTTCTCCAAGCTCTCATCTTGGGTTCTGAGTGTCTCATTCAGTTTTATTGCCTCTTCCTTTGCAGCTGCAGGGGGGACAGAAAACATTTATGTAGGAAGTTGGTAAAGGAAAAGAACAGAGACTTTAAGCCCAGCAACTCTATCAGCAAATGGAAAGCAACTTGTGGTGGTTACTGCTGCTGTGAAATGCAAAGGATGCTCAAGCAGACCCCAACGAGAAAACCTTGCAGGTTCCAGCACAACTTTCATTAGAGTTCACTTTTAAGCACTGTAATTAGAGTGAAGAAGTCTTTGTACTGAGTGAGGCCTGTGGATGTGCTCTGTCTGGACTTCAGCAAGGCCTTTGACACTGTCCCCCACAGCACACTGCTGGCTGAGCTGTCAGCCCATGGCTTGGATGGCAACACTCTGTGCTGGGTTAGGAACTGGCTGGAGGGCTGAGCCCAGAGAGTGGTGGTGAATGGTGCCACATCCAGCTGGCAGCTGTCACTAGTGGTGTCCCTCAGGGATCAGTGCTGGGCCCCATCCTCTTTAACATCTTCACAGATGATCTGGATGAGGGCATGGAGTCAGTCATCAGCAAGTGTGCAGATGACACCAAGCTGGGGGCAGATGTGGCTGGGTTGGAGGGCAGAAGGGCTCTGCAGCAGGACCTTGACCTGCCTGGCACAGATGGGCAGAGCCCAAGGGGATGGCTTCAATAGCTCCAAGTGCAGGGTGCTGCACTTTGGCCACAGCAACCCCATGCAGAGATACAGGCTGGGGTCAGAGTGGCTGGAGAGCAGCCAGACAGAGAGGCATCTGGGGGTGCTGATTGATACCCAGCCTGAACATGAGCCAGCAGTGTGCCCAGGTGGCCAAGAGAGCCAGTGGCATCCTGGCCTGCATCAGGAATGGTGTGGCCAGCAGGAGCAGGGAGGTCATTCTGCCCCTGTACTCTGCACTGCTTAGACCACACCTTGAGTGCTGTGTTCAGTTCTGGGCCCCCCAGTTCAGGAGGGACATTGAGATGCTTGAGTGTGTCCAGAGAAGGGCAACGAGGCTGGGGAGAGGCCTTGAGCACAGCCCTACGAGGAGAGGCTGAGGGAGCTGGGATTGGTTAGCCTGGAGAAGAGGAGGCTCAGGGCAGACCTTATTGCTGTCTGCAACTACCTGAGGGGAGGTTGTGGCCAGGAGGAGGTTGCTCTCTTCTCTCAGGTGGCCAGCACCAGAACGAGAGGACACAGGCCTCAGGCTGTGCCAGGGGAGATTTAGGCTGGAGGTGAGGAGAAAGTTCTTCCCTGAGAGAGTCATTGGGCACTGGAATGGGCTGCCCGGGGAGGTGGTGGAGTCGCCGTCCCTGGAGCTGTTCAAGGCAGGACTGGACGTGGCACTTGGTGCCATGGTCTGGCCTTGAGCTCTGTGCTAAAGGGTTGGACTTGATGATCTGTGAGGTCTCTTCCAACCCTGGTGCTACTGTGATACTGTGACACTGTGAGAAATGTGATGCTCCTCCCCTCCTTCCCCTGAAAGGATGAATTTGCACTGAGCATTGAAAAGAGCAGAAGATAGCCTGGCTGGTTGCTCACAGGAGCAGGGAGCAGGCAGCACAAGCAAGGAAAATGAGATTTAAATCTCTTTGGAAGTGGTTCAAAATAAAATCACTTTGGAAAGGCTTCCAAATGTGACTTGCACAGCATCCAGGCTTGCCAGTGCTAGGAAAAATAAATGACTGGGAAATTTCAGAAGAGGAAAGAGGAGTGAAAGACACCCACAGGTGTCTAAAGCCACTCATGTGCTTGGAAGCAGGTAGCCAGACATGGCAAAGAATTCTGTGAAGGCTGGAATACAAGGTGGTGGGCTAGGGGAGCTGGGATAATTGTTCCTAACTGATCAAGTTAGGAATATTCAAGGACTGACTACAACTTTTCTGCTACAGCCACCACAGCTGAGTAGAGTGTCCACTGCCAGAAGCAACAATCACAGAACCCCACAGAACCACAGAGTGTCAGGGCTTGGAAGAGACCTCCAGAGATCATCCACTCCAACCCCCTGCTAGCAGCATCACCCAGGGCAGGGCACACAGCAACACATCCAGGTGGGTCTGGAAAGCCTCCAGAGCAGGAGACTCCACAGCCTCTCTGGGCAGCCTGTTCCAGGCTCCAGCACCCTCACACTGACAAAGGTTCCCCTCCTGTTCCCATGGCACCTCCTCTGCCCCAGCTTGCCCCCAGTGCCCCTTGTGCTGCCCCTTGGCCACCCCTGGGCAGAGCCTGGCTGCATCCTCCTGACACTGCCCTGCACATCCTTAGCACAGCACTGAGGGCAGCCCTCAGGCTGCTCTGCTGCCAGCTGCCAGCCCCAGCTCCCTCAGCCTGGCCTCACAGGAGAGCTTCCCCTGCCTGCAGCAGCTTGGGGGCCCCAAGCTGGACTCTTTCTTGGGGGCTGGACTCTCTCAAGCAGTTCCCTGAGGTCCTTCTTGACCTGACTGGCCCAGAACTGGACACAATATTCCAGATGTGGCCTTGCCAGGGCAGAGTAGAGGAGGAGGAGAAGCTCTCTTGACCTACTAACTGCATCCTTTCTAATCCACCCCTAGATGCCCTTGGCCTTCTCAGCCATGAGGGCACATTGCTGGCTCATGGCCACCCTGTTGTCCATCAGCACTCCCAGGTCTCTCTCCCCTGAGGTGCTCTCCAACAGCTCAGTCCTCCACCTGTACTGCTCCATGGGGATCATCCCCACCTTCAGTTTTAGAAGGCCCAGAGACACAGGGCTGCCACACCACTGATCCCCCCAGACTCACACAGCACCTGCTGCCATTGCTACCTCTGAAGAACTGAAGTTACATCTTGAATTGAGGAAACTGAGATCTGCCTTCCAAAACCCAGACACAGGACTGTTCTGTCTGTGCACTGCATAGGTTTAGAGCACCTTGGGAACAAAGTCCTAATCCAGAGGCCACAAAGAGGACCAGAGCACCTCTGCTGTGAGGACAGGCTGAGGCAGCTGGAGTTGTGCAGCCTGGAGAAGGGAAGGCTCCATGGAGACACAGTCCTTGAAGGGGGCTACAGAAGAGCTGGGAAGGGACATTTTAGTAAGGTGTGGGTTGGAAGGACAAAGGATAAAGGCTTTAAAATGGAAGAATCTTGATTTAGATGAGCTATTAGGAAGAAATGCTTGCCCTTGAGGATGGTCATGCAGTGGAGCAGCATGCTCAGATAAGCTGTGGAGGCTCAAGGACAGGGCCTTGAGCAACCTGGTCTAGCAGATCTGCCCATGGCAAAGGTCTTGGAACAAGATGATTTAGAAGGTCCCTTCCAACCTAACTCATTCCCTGATGGTGTGATTCCTGAATGCCCTGCAGAAAGAAGTGGGTGACCTTCAAAACCAAAGCAAGCAGAGCAGAATGAGATTCAGTGATGGAAAACACAAGGCTGTGAGCTACCTAACAGCAGAACTCTCAGCTGTAAACCATGGCTCTGCCAGACAGATGAAAGGTATGGCAGAGCAGAACACAGCTGCAGAGTGAAGCTCCAATGGCACCCAGCTGTGAAAACCAGAAATGCTCTCCCTGAAGGTTTAGGAGAGCTGACACAGGTAGGGTTTGCTGCTGCTGCTGAACAGCAAGGCTCTGAAACAGCCTCACTGCAGTGCTTGTTACCTGGGCACAGGAAAGGTCAGACTGGTTTTTGAACAGAGGAAGAGAAATCATATGAAGGTATGCAAGCTAGGAGCAGCTGTGGAGCTGTTGCAGGGGAGCAGAGCCCTGCAGAGGGACTTGGCCAGGCTGCATGGGTGGGCAGAGGCCAATGGGATGAGATTGAACAAGGCCAAGGGCAGGGTTCTGCACTTTGGCCACAACAAGCCCAAGCAGCACTACAGGCTGGGGCCAGAGTGGCTGAGAGCAGCCAGGCAGAGAGGGAGCTGGGGGTGCTGGGCAGAGAGGAGCTGCAGAGGAGGCAGCAGTGCCCAGGTGGGCAGCAGAGCCAATGGCATCCTGGGCTGGCTCAGGAGCAGTGTGGGCAGCAGGACAAGGGAGGTTCTTCTGCCCCTGTGCTCAGCACTGCTCAGGCCACACCTTGAGTGCTGTGTCCAGTTCTGGGCTCCTCAATTCCAGAGAGATGTTGAGGTGCTGGAAGGTGTCCGGAGAAGGGCGGCAAGGCTGGGGAGGGGCCTGGAGCACAGCCCTGTGAGGAGAGGCTGAGGGAGCTGGGGGTGTGCAGCCTGCAGCAGAGGAGGCTCAGGGCAGAGCTCATTGCTGTCTGCAGCTGCCTGCAGGGAGGCTGTAGCCAGGTGGGGTTGGGCTCTGCTGCCAGGCAGCCAGGGACAGAAGAAGGGGACACAGCCTCAAGCTGTGCCAGGGCAGGTTCAGGCTGGATGTAGGAGGAAGTTGTTGTCAGAGAGAGTGATTGGCATTGGAATGGGCTGCCCAGGGAGGTGGTGGAGTGGCTGTGCCTGGAGGTGTTGAAGCCAAGCCTGGCTGGGGCACTTAGTGCCATGGTCTGGTTGGTTGGGCAGGGCTGGGTGCTAGGTTGGGCTGGCTGAGGTTGGAGCTCTCTGCCAGCCTGGCTGATTCTGTGATTCTAGGAGATTTGGGAGAAAATGTTTCAGGGTGCTTTAGTCAAGAAAAACATTGCCAGTGTGGGATAAGACTCTTCTCTATCAGCATAGCTGGAGGTGGGGGAAGGAGGGCAAGCAGTAAAGAGAGGAAAAACCCCTGCTGGACCTGAAGAAGCAGGCTGGTGAAAGAACTCAGGCTGCTGAAATAAGCATGAATATTTTTAGCTAGATATGAGATTTGTAGATACGAAGAGTTCTGCAACTGCCTCACCAGTCCCTTTCTAATCTACCTCAGGATTCCATTGGACTTCTTTGCCACCAGGGCATATTGCTGGCTCAGGGGCATCCTGTTGTCCACCAGGACTCAGGGCTGGAGCACCTCCCCTAGGGAGACAGGCTGAGAGGGTTGGGACTGTTCAGTCTGGAGAGGAGAAAGCTCTGAGGAGACCTCATTGTGGCCTTCAGGAGAAGGCTCTGAGGAGACCTCACTGTGGCCTTCCAGTATCTGAAGGGGTAGGGGGGGTACAAGAAAGCTGGGGAGGGACTTTTTAGGGTGTCAGGTAGTGATAGGACTGGGGGGAATGGAGCAAAGCTGGGTGATAGTTTGGACTGGATGATCTTGGAGGTCTCTTCTGACTTAGTTGATTCTATGGAGCTGTGATAAAGCCAGAAGTGGGTAGATGCAGACTGGCTGTTAGGAAGAAGTTTTTCACCATGAGGGTGGTGAGAGGCTGGAACAGGCTGCCCAGGAAGGTGGTGGAAGCCTCATCCCTGGACCTACAGAGCAAGCATAATGTTAAGCTAACTGGAGCAGATTCAAAGAACTGCAAAAACTTCACCTATTTGAAGAACAGATTTCAGGAGGGGAAAAGAAGACAATTCAGTCTTTCCCTCCTGTTTTGAGGCCAGGCTGGATGTGGCTCTGGCCAATCTGATCTAGTGTGAGGTGTCCCCGTCCGTGGCAGAGGGGTTGGAACTGAATGAGGTCCCTTTCAGCCCTGACAATTCTATGACTCCCAGGTCCTTTTCCCCAGAGCTGCTCTCTAACAGCTCAGTCCCCAACCTGTACTGCTCCACAAGGTTCTTCCCAGGGGCAGGACTCTCCCCTTGCCCTTGTTGGATTCCATTGGATTTCTCCCTGCCCAGCTCTCCAGCCTGGCCAGGTCACACTGGCTGGCAGCACAGCCTGAGAGGGTGTCAGGCACTGCTCCCACTTTCATATCATCACAGCTGCTGCTCAGCTCAGGGCATGTGCAGGGGTGTGTTAGAGAGAGGGCAATAGAAAATGCACTTTATAGCACTTGGACTAAAGTGGAAGCTTTGCTTTTGAACAAAATGGGCCTTCAGGAGCATAACTACTGAAATCAGCACTGCAGTGGGAGCTTTAAGGAGAAAAAGAACAGATCAGTATTTTTCAAGTTAAAAAAACCCAAACCCAGGCTGTGATTGGCAATAATTTTCATAGTTTTCAGCCATTATCTGATTTGATAGCCTCATGGATAAGCTATTTTTTGGCTCCTACAAGACTTTAGCTCTTAACTGCACTGTAAGTGCAGTGAATCAGCTTGTGGAAGAAAGAGAGCTGGCTCCCTGCCACTGCTTAGGTAGGGTTAAGAGTCTCTTGCAGATTCCAGGCAGCAGCTATTCATTAGCAGCAAGCAGCAATGTGTCTTTGAAGTCATTTGGGGGAATTAAGATGATGTGCTCATGCACCAAGTGCTAACATGACAAAAAGCTTTTTCACCAATACATGGGTTTAGCTGCTTTGAAAACAAACAGAAGCTGAGACCTCTTCCTTCCTTCATCACAGCAGCTTTGCTTCAGAGAGCTGCAGAGATCCTGAAGGCAAACACTCAGCATTCTGCTTGCTCTTAGCTCAGCATCACCAATACACTTCACTGGTTACATCATCTGCATCTGCAAATACCTGAGTTTGGCACTGAAAGTGTCATTTCTGAGTGAACAGACTCCTCACAGAGGCACAGAATGCATCTGGTTGGAAGAGATGCCCAAGCTCACCCAGTCCCAGTCCAGCCCTCACCCAGCACTGCAGGCTCAGCGCTAAGCCATGCCCCTGAGCACCACCTCTGCGTGCTGCTGCAGCACCCCCGGGGATGCTGACTGCAGCACTGCCCTGGGCAGCCTGTGCCAATCTTTGAGAACCCTTCCAGTGCAGAAATGTTTCCTAGCATCCAGCCTGAAGCCCTGAGCCATTTCCTCTGCTTCTGTCCCTTGACACCCAGGAGCAGAGGCTGCCCCCTCCTTGCTCCATATAGAATCACAGAATCAAGCAGGTTGGAAGAGACCTCCAAGCTCATCCAGTCCAACCTATCCCCCAGCCCTGGCCAGTCAACCAGACCATGGCACCAAGTGCCTCATCCAGGCTTTTCCTGGACAACCTCCCTGTAGGGAGCTGTGGAGAGCAATGAGCTCTGCCTTCAGCCTCTTTCTCTCCAGCCTGCACACCCCCAGCTCCCTCATCCCCTCCTCACAGCCCAGCTGCTCCAGGCCATGCTCCAGCCTGGCTGCCCTGCTCTGAGCAGGCTGCAGCCCCTCGGTGTCCTTCCTGGAGTGCGGGGCCCAGAGCTGAACGCAACACTGGAGGTGTGGGCTCAGCAGTGCTGAGTACAGGAGGGTGACCCTGTCGCTGCTGCCCACCTCACTGGTTCCCAGACTCTCTTCCCCACCATCCTTCAGTCTCCTGGAGAATCAGTTGGCAGGTTTCTCTTTCCCCAGTACCTTCAGCAGCCTGCAGAATGCCTTTGACGAACTGTCCGAGGGACTTGGCTCTGTCATTAGTCCTCTCAGCATCCTGCCTGGTTTGCTCTCCATCTGCTGTCACCTTGGTGGCCTGGTGATGCAAATTCAGGAAAAGCAGAATTAACCAACAGAAGGAGGCTGCACCCTGCAGCATTCCTGCTGCTTGCATCCTCGCACAAAGCCCTGCTCGGGCAAAATGCAATCGATGAGTTATTGAGCAGATGCACAGGGAATGCTCTTTCCAAGCCTGCAATGAAACTCTGCTGCCTTTCCCTTTGCATGGCCTCGCTTCAGGGGCTTGGCAACCCTGCCTGTGTGCAAGCAGCACAGCAAGGGAGGCAGCAGGAAATCACTCCCCGGGTTTGCTTAAGGAAAGGTTGGTTGGGAGCTCTGCATAGACTCCTCAGGGGATTCATTTCAGCAGCTTCACAGCGCTGCACCTTTCGATCGGCAGTGCGGCAGGCAGCACCTCCCCCCGGCTTCCTCCCTGGAGCCATCCTCACACACACAGCTCAGGCCCACAAACAACAGGGGGTTTAAATCAATACATTAATTAAAGCAAGGAAGGAAGGAAGAGAGAGAGAAAGAAAGAGAGAGGAAGGGAGGAAGGAAGGAAGGAAGGAAGGAAGAGAAAGAAAGAAAGAAAGAAAGAAAGAAAGAAAGAAAGAAAGAAAGAAAGAAAGAAAGAAAGAAAGAAAGAAAGAAAGAAAGAAATAAAGAAAGAAAGAAAGAAAGAAAGAAAGAAAGAAAGAAAGAGAGAAAGAAAGAAAGAAAGAAAGAAAGAAAGAGAGAGAGAGAGAGAGAGAGAAAGAGAGAAAGAGAGAAAGAAAGAAAGAAAGAAAGAAAGAAAGAAAGAAAGAAAGAAAGAAAGAAAGAAGAGAGAGAAAGAAAGAAAGAAAGAAAGAAAGAAAGAAAGAAGAGAGAGAAAGAAAGAAAGAAAGAAAGAAAGAAAGAAAGAAAGAAGAGAGAGAAAGAAAGAAAGAAAGAAAGAAAGAAAGAAAGAAAGAAAGAAAGAAAGAAAGAAAGAAAGAAAGAAAGAAGAGAGAGAAAGAAAGAAAGAAAGAAAGAAAGAAAGAAAGAAAGAAAGAAAGAAAGAAAGAGAAAGGAAGAAAGGAAGAAAGAAAGGAAGAAAGGAAGAAAGAAAAGAAGGAAGGAAGGAAGGAAGGAAGAGAGAGAAAGAAAGAAAGAAAGAAAGAAAGAAAGAAAGAAAGAAAGAAAGAAAGAAAGAAAGAAAGAAAGAGAGAGAGAAAGAGAGAAAGAAAGAAAGAAAGAAAGAAAGAAAGAAAGAGAGAAAGGAAGAAAGAAAGGAAGAGAAAGGAAGAGAGAAAGAAAGAAAGAAAGAAAGAAAGAAAGAAAGAAAGAAAGAAAGAAAGAAAGAAAGAAAGAAAGAAAGAGAAAGAAAGGAAGAAAGGATGGAAGAAAGAAAATAAAAGAATATAAAAGAAAAGAAAAGCAAATAAAAGAAAATAAAAGAAAAGAAAAGAAAAGAAAAGAAAAGAAAAGAAAAGAAAAGAAAAGAAAAGAAAGGAAGAAAAGAAGGAAGGAAGGAAGAGAGAGGGGGAGAGAGAGAGAGAGAGAGAGAGAGGAAAGTTGGTTTTTTTTTCATCCCTAATGCACTCCTAGGCTGGGCAAGCAGTGGCTCAAGAGCAGCCTTAAGGAGAAGGCCTTGGAGATGTTGGTTGGTGCCAAACTGCCCAGCAGCCAGCACTGGTCCCTGGCAGCCCAGAGGCAGCTGTGTGCTGGCTGCAGCCAGAGCAGGGAGAGCAGCAGCACAGGGAGGGGATACTGCCCCTCTGCTCTGCTCTGCTCTGCTCAGAGCTCACCTGCAGCACTGCCTCCAGCTCTGGGAACCCAGCACAAGGACCTGGAGCTGCTGGAGAGGGTCCAGAGGAGGCCATGATGATGATCAGAGAGCTGGAGAATCTCTGCTATGGGGACAGGCTGAGAGAGTTGGGGCTGTTCAGCCTGGAGAAGAGAAGGCTCCAAGGAGACCTCAGAGCAGCCTTTCAGTTACCTAAATGGACTCCAGGAGAGCTGGAGAGGGACTTTTGACAAGGGCTGGGAGTGACAGGACAAGGGACAATGGCTTTGAGCTGGGAGAGGGGAGAGTGAGAGTGGAGATGAGAAAGAGATTGTTCAGAATGAGGGTGGTGAGACACTGGCACAGGCTGCCCAGGGAGGCTGTGGATGCCCCAGCCTGGAGGTGTTCAAGGCCAGGCTGGATGAGGCCCTTGGCCAGGGGGTTTGGAAATGAGAAATCTTCAAGGTCCCTTCCAACCATTCTATGGTTCTATGTTTCAAGTTGTTTGTCTGTAACAGGTTGGGATGCTCAGTAAAACGTTAGCTGTGTGTAACTAAATGCTTTATGGTTTTACTGAATCAGTGCAGCAGTAGCAGGGTGAAGACAGATACCTGCTGCAGACCTGAGCTGCATCCTGAGGAATGGAAGCACCTGGCCTGCATCAGGAATGGTGTGGCCAGCAGGAGCAGGGAGGTCATTCTGCCCCTGTCCTCTGCACTGCTCAGACCACACCTTGAGTGCTGTGTTCAGTTCTGGGCCCCCCAGTTTAGGAGGGACATTGAGATGCTTGAGCGTGTCCAGAGAAGGGCAACGAGGCTGGGGAGAGGCCTTGAGCACAGCCCTACGAGGAGAGGCTGAGGGAGCTGGGATTGGTTAGCCTGGAGAAGAGGAGGCTCAGGGCAGACCTCATTGCTGTCTGCAACTACCTGAGGGGAGGTTGTGGCCAGGAGGAGGTTGCTCTCTTCTCTCAGGTGGCCAGCACCAGAACAAGAGGACACAGCCTCAGGCTGTGCCAGGGGAGATTTAGGCTGGAGGTGAGGAGAAAGTTCTTCCCTGAGAGAGTCATTGGACACTGGAATGGGCTGCCCGGGGAGGTGGTGGAGTCGCCGTCCCTGGAGCTGTTCAAGGCAGGACTGGACGTGGCACTTGGTGCCATGGTCTGGCCTTGAGCTCTGTGCTAAAGGGTTGGACTGGATGATCTGTGAGGTCTCTTCCAACCCTGATGATACTGGGATACTGTGATATTCTGCTTTGCTCTCCAGGTCCCCATTTACAAAAGGGACCCACTTTTATGACAAAGCAGCTGCACAGTAAAGAAGGTCCACTCCCTACCCCCCCCCCCCCCCCCCATTTTCTCCTCTGTGGGTTGCATTCCCAAGGGATGGCTGAGAGCAGGGCACTATCATCTTTCCAGTCTCTGGGAAAGAGGTAGAGCATCAACAGCTGAAAATGAGCTGAGGTTCCCCTGACTCGAGCTGTACAAACTGTTTCCTCAGCTACAGAAGATTCCCCATGCTTTCTCTCAGCACTCAGAGACAAATAGTGTCACTTCCACACTATCATTTCTTGCCTAATTAGCTCCTAGATGGAAGCCCTCAAGTCACATCAGGCCAGCTGGGCTTGTGAAATGAAATCCCTGATGTTACCACTGGCAGTTTTGCTCTGCACAACCACTCTGTGGTCTAGCCCAGAGTGGTCACTCTGAAAGCAACTCAGAAGCTCAGAGTGCATCAGGTGGGAAAGACCCTTTCAAGGTCATCTTGTCCAACCCCCCTGCAGTCAGCAGGGACATCCCCAACTACACCAGGTTGCTCAGAGCCCCAGCAAGCCTGATCTGGAATGCATCCAGCGATGGAGCCTCCAGAACTTGTGTATGATGTCCAATCTGGATCTCCCCTCTCTGGTTTCGAGCCATTTCCCCTTGTTCTGCCACCACTGGCCCCTACAGACACCCCCCCCCCTGCACAACTCCCCTCCCTTCCAGCCCCTGACATTCTGTGATTCTGTGAACTTTCTTGTAGGACCCCTTCAGGTACTGAAATGCTGCTCTAAGGTCTCCCTAGAGTTGCCTCTAGTCTGAGCAGCCCCAACTCTCAGCCTGTCATAGAATCATAGAATCATAGAATCAAGCAGGTTGGAAGAGACCTCCAAGCTCATCCAGTCCAACCTAGCACCCAGCCCTGGCCAATCAACCAGACCATGGCACTAAGTGCCTCATCCAGGCTTTTCTTGAAGACCCCCAGGGACGGTGCCTCCACCACCTCCCTGGGCAGCCCATTCCAATGCCAATCACTCTCTCTGTGAAGAACTTCTTCCTAACATCCAGCCTAGACCTCCCCTGGCACAACTTGAGGCTGTGTCCCCTTGTTCTATTGCTGGGTGCCTGGGAGAAGAGGCCACCCCCCACCTGGCTACAATGCCCCTTCAGGTAGTTGTAGACAGTAATAAGATCACCTCTGAGCCTCCTCTTCTCCAGGCTAAACAGGCCCAGCTCCCTCAGCCTCTCCTCATAGGGTTTGTGTTCCAGGCCCCTCCCCAGCTTTGTTGCCCTTCTCTGGACATGTTCCAGCACCTCAACATCTTTCTTGAATTGAGGGGCCCAGAACTGGACACAGCACTCAAGGTGTGGTCTGACCAGTGTTGAATACAGTGGGGCAGTCCTACTGGCCACACTGCTCCTGATGCAGGCCAGGATGCCATTAGCTCTCTTGGCCACCTGGGCACACTGCTGGCTCATCTTCAGCTACTATCTATCAGTACCCCACAGCAGAGATTCTCCAGCCCTTCGACCATCTTTGTGGCCTCCTCTGGACCCTCTCCATCAGGTCCATGCCTCTCTTGTGTTAAGGGCCCCAGAGCAGGACACAGCACTGCTCCCCAGAGCAGAGCAGAGGGCAGGATCCCCTCTCTCCATCTCTACCCACGCTGCTTTGGATGCAGCCCAGGCTGCCCTTGGCTTTCTGTGCTGCCAGTGCCCACTGCTGGCTCCTGTGCAGCTTCTCCCCCACCAGCACCCCCAAGTCCTTCTCTGCAGGGCTGCTCTCAACCTCATCATCCCCCAATCTGGACTGATAATGGGAACTGCCCCAACCCAGGAAAAAAATTAATGTAGCCTGAGATGGAGACTTCTTAATCCAGGAAACATCATTTTCCCTGCTTGTAGAGCTGCCACGAGCTAAACTCCCACCTCAGCTCCATCCCATCACAGTTAGCTCTGGCAGAGAAATGAAAGCCCAAAGAGAAGCTGCCTGTAACTGACAGCCAGAGTCTGTGTAGAGACAGCTGTGCATGCAGGGCTGGGGGGTGGAGGCACACACAGACACACTGCACATTCCACTACCCATCATTTCAGACAGCCTTTTTCTTCCAAAATGGAACCTCAGCCACACAAACACAGCAGCTGCTCAAAGAACTTCGCCTGCAGAAGCCCTGAGCAGTTTTAAGGCAGGATGCTAAAAGCTGAGTGTGGGTTAGGGAAAGTCTCTCAGGTTGATATTTTGCTCTGGTCTGATGAGACCTTGCCTGGAGTACTGTGTCCAGGTCTGGAGTCCTCAATAGAGGAAGGAGATGGACCTGATGGAGCAGGTCTAGAAGAGGTCATGAAAATGCTCAAGGGGTTGGAGCAGCTCTGCTGTGAGGACAGGCTGAGGGAGCTGGGGGTGTGCAGCCTGGAGAAGAGGAGGCTCCAGGGAGACCTAAGAGCAGCCTGCCAGTACCTGAAGGGGCTACAAGCAGGCTGCAGAGAGACTGTTTGCAAAGGCCTGCAGGGACAGGATGAGGGCAATGGTTTGAAATGAGAGCAGAGCAGATCTAGATTGGATGTGAGGAGCAAGTTCTCTGCTATGAGGGTGCTGGAACACAGCAACAGGTTGCCCAGGGAGGTGGCTGAGGTCCCTTCCCTGGAGATATTCAAGGTGAGGCTGGACAGAGCTCTGGGCAACCTGATCTAGCTGAGGCTGCCCCTGCTGAGTGCAGGGGATTGGACTGGAGGACCTTTGGAGGTCCTTTCCAACCCAAACCATTCTTTGACTCTGTGATTGTATATTCATCAGTAGACTAATCTGGCTGCTCCTCCTCTGGATCTTACAGTGCAGGTGAGCACAGCTCCTGCAGGTGACTTCTGCCAGTCCAGCAGAAGCCCTGAGCAGTTTTAAGGCAGGATGCTAAAAGCTGAGTGTGGGTTAGGGAAAGTCTCTCAGGTTGATATTTTGCTCTGGTCTGATGAAACCTTGCCTGGAGTACTGTGTCCAGGTCTGGAGTCCTCAATAGAGGAAGGAGATGGATCTGATGGAGCAGGTCTAGAAGAGGTCATGAAAATGATCAGGGGGTTGGAGCAGCTCTGCTGTGAGGACAGGCTGAGGGAGCTGGGGGTGTGCAGCCTGGAGAAGAGGAGGCTCCAGGGAGACCTAAGAGCAGCCTGCCAGTGCCTGAAGGGGCTACAAGCAGGCTGCAGAGAGACTATTTGCAAAGGCCTGCAGGAACAGGATGAGGGCAATGGTTTGAAATGAGAGCAGAGCAGATCTAGATTGGATGTGAGGAGCAAGTTCTCTGCTATGAGGGTGCTGGAACACAGCAACAGGTTGCCCAGGGAGGTGGCTGAGGTCCCTTCCCTGGAGATATTCAAGGTGAGGCTGGACAGGGCTCTGGGCAACCTGATCTAGCTGAGGCTGTCCCTGCTGAGTGCAGGGGATTGGACTGGAGGACCTTTGGAGGTCCTTTCCAACCCAAACCATTCTTTGACTCTGTGATTGTATATTCATCAGTAGACTAATCTGGCTGCTCCTCCTCTGGATCTTACAGTGCAGGAGAGCACAGCTCCTGCAGGTGACTTCTGCCAGTCCAGCAGAAGCCCTGAGCAGTTTTAAGGCAGGATGCTAAAAGCTGAGTGTGGGTTAGGGAAAGTCTCTCAGGTTGATATTTTGCTCTGGTCTGATGAAACCTTGCCTGGAGTACTGTGTCCAGGCCTGGAGTCCTCAATAGAGGAAGGAGATGGACCTGATGGAGCAGGTCTAGACAGCAGCCTTTGTGTCGTGGCCGAGGCAGCTCCCCCTTTTTTTTCCCCACTAGATGGCACAATTTGTGCTATTTTCTCATTTTCGAGACAATGTCTTTTCCTGATCCAAACCAAGTCTATTTTGAAATGAAACTTTCCTAATAAAAAGAGTAAATAGCACAAGGACTGAATTCCAGAAGGCTCTCCCTACCCTCATAAATGAAATATAGAACACATATTTAACTGAACTCAAACACTTTGTGCATATATTTGAATGCTCCCTTGAAATATTGTTCCCACTTCACTTACTCCATTCCTTGGCTCTTACTGAGAACTTCTCATTTGTTCAGCCAGGACTTCCACTGCCTTGCTGTGAAATGTCTTTGGATCAAGGCAGAGTCACAGGATGGAAGGGCTTGGAAGGGACCTCCAGAGCTCAGCCAGTCCAACTCCCCTGCCAGAGCAGCACCCAGGGCAGGGCACACAGCAACACATCCAGGTGGGGCTTGGAAGTCTCCACAGAAGACTCCACAGCCTCTCTGGGCAGCCTGCTCCAGGCCTCCTGCACCCTCACACCAAACAAGTTTCTCCTCACTCTGAGGTGCAGCTCCCTGGGTTCCAGTTTGTGTCCATTGCTCCTTGTCCTACCCCAGGACAGCACTGCACAGAGCCTGGCCCCTGCTTCTTGCCCCCCAGCCCTCAGCTATTTGTAACCATTGCTCAGATCCCCTCTCAGCCTTCTCCTCTCCAGGCTACCCAGCCCCAGGGCTCTCAGCCTCTCCTCATCACACAGCTGTGCCAGGCCCTGCAGCATCCTCATAGCCTCCACTGGACTCTCTTGTAGATCTCTTTCCCTCTAGAACTGGAGTGCCCAGAACTGGACACAATAGTGTAGATGTGGTCTCACCAGGGCAGAGTAGAGGGGAAAGAGAACCTCCCTTGCCCTGCTGGCCAGTGAGTCAGATTTGGCTTCCATTTGCTCTACAGCTCTTGGAGAAACAAACCAACACAACAGATAACCCAAGATGGACCTGCAAAACAGCCAAACCTTTCCCATAACATGTGGCACAGCAACTCAGAGTGAAGCCAGGCTGACTGTACTGCACCAGGCAATCTTAAAAGAGAAGCAGGCAGAGAAGCATCTTGAGACAGCCAGACTCAGGTTTGGAAGGGAACATGAGGAGATGGATTTGCTGATGCAGGATGCAGAGAGCCTTAGCAGAGACAGCACTAAAATTCAGAAGAGAGGGAAATGGCCTCAAGTTGCAGCAGGGGAGCTTTAGCTTGGAGATTACAGAACCACAGGGTCACAGAACGTTAGGGGTTGGAAGGGACCTCCAGCAATCATTGGGTCCAACCCTCTTGCCAAAGCAGGGTCACCTAGGGCAGGTCACACAGGAACATTCTGGAGGGGAATTTGTTTCCCTATGAGGGTGACAGAGCCCTGGCACAGGCTGCCCAGGGGGGCTGTGGAGTCTCCCTCTCTGGAGAGATTCAAGAAGTGGCTAGATGTGCTCCTGTGTGGTCTGCTCTGGCTGATCCTGCTCTGGCAGGGGGACTGGACCAGATGATCTTTTGAGGTCACTTCCAGCCCCTGACATGCTGTGACTCTGTGATTCTGTGACTCTGTTACTCTGTGATTCTATGATTCTGTGACTCTATGATTCTGTGTCCAGGCTGGCTTTGAAAGCCTCCAGAGAAGGAGACTGTGCAGTCTCTCTGGATAGCCTGTTAGAAGAAATTTCAGAGGCTCACAGGATGTCAGGGGTTGGAAGGGACCCAAGGAGATCATCGAGTCCACCCCACCTGCCAGAGCAGGACAATCCTATCCAACACAGATCACAGAGATCACAGATTTCATCACTGAAAGGGTTCTCTCAGACTGGCACAGGCTGCCCAGGAAGGTGGCTCCTCAATCCCCATCCCTGGAAGTGTTTCAAAGAGGCAGAGATGTAGTGCTGAGGAGCATGGTTTAGCACCAGAGAATGGTTGGATTGGATGATCCAAAGGTCTTTTCCAACCAAAATTAGTCTGTGATTCTGAGAAATCATAGAATCATAGAACCAGGGAACCAATCAGACCTCCTCCTCTGGCCAGAGCAGGGTTAGCCATTCCAGGAGACTTGAAGGGCTTTGTGTTAGCTCTGAGCTCTCTGCCCTACTGCTTCCCTTCTGGCTAACATGCTTGCCACTGTTTCCTCCTCACTGTGGTCACAGTATCCCAGTATCATCAGGGTTGGAAGAGACCTCACAGCTCATCAAGTCCAACCCTTTAGCACAGAGCTCAAGGCCAGACCATGGCACCAAGTGCCACGTCCAGTCCTGCCTTGAACAGCTCCAGGGACGGCGACTCCACCACCTCCCCGGGCAGCCCATTCCAGTGTCCAATGACTCTCTCAGGGAAGAACTTTCTCCTCACCTCCAGCCTAAATCTCCCCTGGCACAGCCTGAGGCTGTGTCCTCTTGTTCTGGTGCTGGCCACCTGAGAGAAGAGAGCAACCTCCTCCTGGCCACAACCACCCCTCAGGTAGTTGCAGACAGCAATAAGGTCTGCCCTGAGCCTCCTCTTCTCCAGGCTAACCAATCCCAGCTCCCTCAGCCTCTCCTCGTAGGGCTGTGCTCAAGGCCTCTCCCCAGCCTCGTTGCCCTTCTCTGGACACGCTCAAGCATCTCAATGTCCCTCCTAAACTGGGGGCCCCAGAACTGAACACAGCACTCAAGGTGTGGTCTGAGCAGTGCAGAGCGCAGGGGCAGAATGACCTCCCTGCTCCTGCTGGCCACACCATTCCTGATGCAGGCCAGGATGCCACTGGCTCTCTTGGCCACCTGGGCACACTGCTGGCTCATGTTCAGGTGGGTATCAATCAGCACCCCCAGATCCCTCTCTGTCTGGCTGCTCTCCAGCAGTGTTTCACTTAATGCCTGCTCATTAACAGCCCTCATGTCACAGTGAGTACTTCTTTCTGGAGCATGTGCTCCTCCTGTGACAGCTTGTTCATGAGGCTGCTCACCAATGGCTTGCCCCTGCTGACAGTGGTGTTCACAGCTGGGGCTGTACATGCTCCTGCTGCATGGCCATGGAACAGCCATCACCCAACACATGATCTAGGCCTTCCAGTATTCAGACCAATGCCTTCAAAGATTCTGGTGTGATACTGATGTGATGAGACACCTGCAGAGGGACTTTTTAAGATATCAGGTAGTGATAGGACTAAGGGGAATGGAACAAGGCTAGTAATGGAGGTGTTGAAGCCAAGCCTGGCTGGGGCACTTAGTGCTATGGTCTGGTTGATTGGCTAGGGCTGGGTGCTAGGTTGGGCTGGCTGAGCTTGGAGCTCTCTTCCAACCTGGCTGAGCTTGGAGCTCTCTTCCAACCTGGCTGAATCTATGATTCTTCTTATTCAACAGAGCAGAGCCAGGGAATTGCAAAGTCCAACTTAGCACCCAGCCCTAGCCAACCAAGCAGACCACCAAGCAGCTCAGTTTCCAAACGTCTCAGGCAGTCAAAGGGAAACTCCAGGCATGACAAACCGTGGTAACCCCATGGTTACGCTGCCAACATGTAGCTGCAGTGTTGGCAAAGCCCACACTTGCTGCACCAAGAGCTGTGCTTCCTCTGGTGCCAGCGTTTCCACAGGAGCCCATTCTCTCTAGCAGCACTCCAAAGTTCTCTTCCACTGTTACCAAGTTTCCTATGAAGTCTATCTCAGTGCACTGGCCCACAAAAAGAGGCTGCTGGAGGGCTTGCTGCCATTTCAAACCCTGAGCCTGAGAACCCTCTCATCATTCATCTATTCCTTCATGTTTAATTCAGAGCCAGGCAGTTTCCTTCATTATGCAGCCTTAACCAAACTCCCAGGCCCCAACGTGATCATAGACCTACTCTTGTCAGCAGTTCATC
Organism: Pogoniulus pusillus; assembly: GCF_015220805.1. Taxonomy (NCBI): domain Eukaryota; kingdom Metazoa; phylum Chordata; class Aves; order Piciformes; family Lybiidae; genus Pogoniulus; species Pogoniulus pusillus. The sequence continues at coordinate 13,719,425 of NC_087296.1, read as the reverse complement.
CATTTCTGTCACCAGGGTATCCAAATTTCCTTGTGCTAGCTGCAGAAGCCTCTCTGGTGCTCGCTGAGGTGAAAGCAAATGCTGTTGGGGAAGAGAGGAGGGAGAGTGAGAGTCTGTGTTTAATGGATTTTGGTGCTTCCAGATAGTGCAGAGAAGGAGTCAAAGAAAATGTCCTTCTCATTAGAGTTTGCAGCTGCCTTTTGTCACTGACTCTTGTCACATCCATCCCAGGTACTTTTCTCAGGAACCCTGACAGCTTTACACAGTTGAGTGGAGAACCTATCAGCCCAGGAGGGAATATGCAGTATAGAAACCAGATAATTGCTTTATGGACCACCAGCCCAAACCCCATTTTATCTGTACATGGCACCACCTTTTCAGTCCCTGCAGTGTATTTGCTTACATATAGGTAAGAGAATGACTGCTGCAAGGTTTATTTGCTGGAAGTCAAACTAAATGGCTGCAGTAACTTTTAATCAGCCAGAAGAAGTTTGAGGGCATTCACTCTTCAGTTTGTCTTCTACCCTCAAGCTACTCAGGACTGTGTGCTTGAATAGTTTCTAAGCAGTTGGTTGTTCACCTCTGTGAGCATACCTTTAATTCCTGGGTCATGTTCTCAAAACCATGCAACATTTGATATGGAGCAGGCAGTGGACCACTAAGGTTAACACTCAGGATCATCTGGTTGAGCCGGTCCAGGTCATTGAGAAGGACTCCTGTGCATTCATCATCACAAGCTGTGAGGGGATAACAGCAAAGCTTCTTTATTCCCACTGAATAAGTCATAGAATCACAAAGTCAATCACATTGGAAAAGGCATTCATGACCATCAAGTTCAACCTCATTGCTGTCTACAGCTACCTGAAGAGAGGCTGTAGCCAGGTGGGGTTGCTCTCTGCTGTCAGGCAACCAGCAACAGAACAAGGGGACACAGTCTCAAGCTGTGCCAGGGCAGGTTGAGGGTGGATGTGAGGAGGAAGTTGTTGGCAGAGAGAATGATTGGCATTGGAATGGGCTGCCCAGGGAGGTGGTGGAATGGCTGTGCCTGGAGGTGTTGAAGCCAAGCCTGGCTGGGGCACTTAGTGCCATGGTCTGGTTGATTGGCCAGGGCTGGGTGCTAGGTTGGGCTGGATGAGCTTGGAGCTCTCTTCCAACCTGATTGATTCTATTCTATTCTATTCTATTCTATTCTATTCTATTCTATTCTATTCTATTCTATTCTATTCTATTCTATTCTATTCTATTCTATTCTATTCTATTCCATTCCATTCCATTCTATCCTATTCTATTCTATCATATCAGCCAATGTTATCTAGTCAACTAAACACTGGCACTAACTACCTCATCCAGCCTCCTTTAAGCACCTCCAGAGGTAGTGACTCCACCACCTCCCTGGGCAGCCCATTCCAATGCCAATCACTCTCTCTGACAACAACTTCCTCCTAACAGCCACTCTAAACCTGCCCTGGCACAGCTTGAGGCTGTGTTCCCTTGTTCTGTCCCTGGCTGCCTGGCAGCAGAGCCCAACCCCACCTGGCTACAGCCTCCCTGCAGGGAGCTGCAGACAGCAATGAGCTCTGCCCTGAGCCTCCTCTGCTGCAGGCTGCACACCCCCAGCTCCCTCAGCCTCTCCTCACAGGGCTGTGCTCCAGGCCCCTCCCCAGCCTTGCTGCCCTTCTCCAAACACCTTCCAGCACCTCAACATCTCTCTGCAATGGAGGAGCTCACAACTAGACACAGCACTCCAGGGGTGTCCTGAGCAGTGCTGAGCACAGGGGCAGAAGAACCTCCCTTGTCCTGCTGCCCACACTGCTCCTGAGCCAGCCCAGGATGCCATTGGCTCTGCTGCCCACCCGGGCACACTGCTGCCTCATCTTCAGCTACTATCTACACTCCAGGTCCCTTTCTGCCTGGCTGCTCTCCAGCCACATGAAAGACTTTGTTGCTTGGGAATTGCTATGGGTCAGTTCACTGTCAAAGATGGAGGACAAATCTGGTAGGGCTTACTTCAGAAACAGAGGAGATACTTCCCATTGCCACTGTGGCCCAGTCAGTGAAAGGTCCTAGATCAGACCAAGCAGCTTCACTTGAGAAAAATGGAGAAGTACTTCGGAATGTCTGCACTTGAAGCAGCCCAGGAAGGTTGTGGGTTTGGATGTAAGATGAGAACTAAAGGAATCTTACCATTTCTATCCTTCATGGCCACATAACAGCAAGGCCAAGCATGCTACACTTGTGGTGCAGGCAGGAGAAGGAGCTAGGTGAAAACACTGATGGTTTTCTTTTAACAAGGGCTGCAGGGACAGGACAAGAGCAATGGTTTCAGACTAGAGCAGAGCAGACTTAGATTGGATGTCAGGAACAAGTTCTGCACCATAAGGGGAGTGGAACACTTGGACAGGTTGCCCAGGGAAGTGGCTGGGGCTCCATCCCTGGAGGTAATTCAAGGTGAGGCTTGACAGGGCTTTGGGCAACCTGATCTAGTTGAAGATGTGCCCACTGAGTGCAGGGGCTTGGAATGGATGAGCTTTGGAGGTCTCTTCCAGCCCAAACCATTCTATGATTGTAGATTCAGCACTACTCTAATTTGGCTCTTCCTCATCTGGATCCTTCAGTTCTATGATTTTATGATTCCATAACAATTGCTTTTCCCTGCCTCCTTTCACTAACCAGCCTGTAAGTTGTCCATGTATGCTTCCTATACAAGAGGGCTATGGATGTGTGGGAACACATACAGAGAAGGGCCACGAGGATGACCACAGGGCTGGAGCTGCTCTGTGGTGACAAGAGACCAAGGAAGTCTCTGGAGGTGTTGAAGCCAAGCCTGGCTGGGGCACTTAGTGCCATGGTCTGGTTGGTTGGGCAGGGCTGGGTGCTAGGTTGGGCTGGCTGAGCTTGGAGCTCTCTTCCAACCTGGGTGATTCTGTGATTCTCAGATTCTATGATACTGCATCCAGCTCTGGAGCCCCTGGGACAAGAGGGCTATGGAGGTGCTGGAAGGTGTCCAGAGAAGAGCCATGAGGATGAGCAGAGGGCTGGAGCTGCTCTGCTGTGAGGAGAGACTGAGGGAGTTGGGGCTGTGCAGTCTGCAGAGGAGAAGGCTCCCAGGTGACCTTATTGTGGCCTTGTAGTATCTGAAAGGAGCTACAGGAAAGCTGGGGAGAGACTTTTCAGGCTGTCAGGGAGTGATAGGATTGGGTGGAATGGAACAAAGCTGGAAATAGGGAGATTCAGCCTGGATGCTGGGAAGAGGTTGCTCAGCATGAGTGTGGTGAGACTCTGGCACAGGTTGCCCAGGGAGGTGTTTAAGGCCAGGCTGGATGAGGCTCTGGACATCCTAATCTAGTGTGAGGTGTCCCTACCCATGGCAGGGGGGTTGGAAGTGGATGGTCCTTGTGGTCCTTTCCAACCCTGACTGATTCTGTGATTCTGTGATTCCTTTCCTGCAAATACTCCTTTGCACAAAAGCTATTGGAGTGTGCTGCATGGAGCCAAAGGAGTTTGCATTTCCCCCTAACATGCACACCTTGCTTTCTAACAACCTTCTTTCATGCACACCTTGCTTTCTAGCAGCTTTCTTTCATGCACACCTTGCTTTCTAGCAGCTTTCTTTCATGCACACCTTGCTTTCTAGCAGCTTTCTTTCATGCACACCTTGCTTTCTAGCAGCTTTCTTTCATGCACACCTTGCTTTCTAGCAGCTTTCTTTCATGCACACCTTGCTTTCTAACAACCTTCTTTCATGCACACCTTGCTTTCCAGCAGCTTTCTTTCATGCACACCTTGCTTTCTAGCAGCTTTCTTTCATGCACACCTTGCTTTCTAGCAGCTTTCTTTCATGCACACCTTGCTTTCTAGCAGCTTTCTTTCATGCACACCTTGCTTTCTAATAACCTTCTTTCATGCACACCTTGCTTTCTAGCAGCTTTCTTTCATGCACACCTTGTTTTCTAGCAGCTTTCTTTCATACACAACTTGCTTTCTAGCAGCTTTCTTTCATGCACACCTTGCTTTCTAGCAGCTTTCTTTCATGCACACCTTGCTTTCTAGCAGCTTTCTTTCATGCACAACTTGCTTTCTATTTACAAGAAGTTCTCAGAACTTTCAGGCCTGCTGCCATTTATGCTGCAGACAGGGAAATCCTTCACTCTTTAGAAGAGAGGTTTGAGAATGCCTTTCTCTCTCCCTCCTTAAAGATGCTACACAGACGTGGCAGATCTAAATGAAATCTCAGGAGCAAGCTGTGAGGCAATGAACTCACTAATGCAAGAAAGGGATAAAGATGCAGTTTTAGGAGTATGTAATTATAGGCTAGGCAAGGAATGGCTGAGAACAGCCTTGAGGAGAAGGACCTGGGGGTGTCAGTCAGTGACAAACTGCCCAGCAGCCAGCACTGGTCACTGCCAGCTCACAGGGAACAAAGAAGGAACAGGCTGCCCAGGGGGGTTGTGGAGTCTCCCTCTGTGCAGATATTCAAGAGCTGCCTGGATGTGTTCTTGTGTGATCTGGTACAGGAGATCCTGCTCTGGCAGGGGTTGGCTTGGATGAGCTTTGGAGGTCCCTTCCAGCCCCTGACATTCTGTGGCTCTGTGACTCTGCTACTGCAGTGTGCAGGCTGAAATGCCCTGTAGGAAGCATTTCAAGAGCACGAACATATTGTGCAAGAACAAATACTTCTGGGTCTATCTACAAAACTGCCAGGATAAATCTGTGTCTGATACTGACAAATGCAGCTCTAAATTGAGATCATGGCAGCAGTGCAAGCATGTAAGAGGCAAACCATGCAGTCGACATCTCAACAGCCCAACAGCAGCAACTAATGCAAGCTGCTGCCTTTGCCATTTCCACCACACTCCCCTGGGCACACTAAGTCCTGTACGGGTCTTGGCTGACCTCTTGTGAGAAGCATCTCCAAAGCATGCCAAAGGAACAGTATTTTAACAAGAGTAATTGCTCAGGGAAGGGAAGACAACAGAATTGTATGGACACCTGAGCACTTAGTCCATCTCACAAAGACAATGCAAAACTAAGCAATCACACATCTGAATCACAAAGCCTTCCTCCTCTTGAGTTGTTCTCTAACACAGCTTTGCTTCCGTACATTCAAGGGTATCAAGATTTAGGCTGTGATACAGAGTCACAGAATGGATTGAATTGGAAGGGATCTTACAGATCATCCAACCCTCTGCCATTGGCAGGGACACCTCTCACTAGACCAGCCTGCTCCAGGCCTCATCTAACCTGGTCTTAAACACATGAAGGAGGTGTCCACAACTTCTCTGGGACAACCCATTCCAGTGTCTCCTGGACACTGGCGGCCAGTCACTAGTGGTGTCCCTCAGGGATCTGTGCTGGGCCCCATCCTCTTTAACATCTTCATAGATGATCTGGATGAGGGCATGGAGTCAGTCATCAGCAAGTGTGCAGATGACACTAAGCTGGGGGCAGATGTGACTGAGTTGGAGGGCAGAAGGGCTCTGCTGCGGGACCTTGACCGCCTGGACAGATGGGCAGAGTCCAAGGGGATGGCTTCAATAGCTCCAAGTGCAGGGTGCTGCACTTTGGCCACAGCAACCCCATGCAGAGATACAGGCTGGGGTCGGAGTGGCTGAGAGCAGCCAAACAGAGAGGGATCAGGGGGTGCTGATTGACACCTGCCTGAACATGAGCCAGCAGTGTGCCCAGGTGGCCAAGAGAGCCAGTGGCATCCTGGCCTGCATCAGGAATGGTGTGGCCAGCAGGAGCAGGGAGGTCATTCTGCCCCTGTCCTCTGCACTGCTCAGACCACACCTTGAGTGCTGTGTTCAGTTCTGGGCCCCCCAGTTTAGGAGGGACATTGAGATGCTTGAGCGTGACCAGAGAAGGGCGACGAGGCTGGGGAGAGGCCTTGAGCACAGCCCTACGAGGAGAGGCTGAGGGAGCTGGGATTGGTTAGCCTGGAGAAGAGGAGGCTCAGGGCAGACCTCATTGCTGTCTGCAACTACCTGAGGGGAGGTTGTGGCCAGGAGGAGGTTGCTCTCTTCTCTCAGGTGGCCAGCACCAGAACAAGAGGACACAGCCTCAGGCTGTGCCAGGGGAGATTTAGGCTGGAGGTGAGGAGAAAGTTCTTCCCTGAGAGAGTCATTGGACACTGGAATGGGCTGCCCGGGGAGGTGGTGGAGTCGCCGTCCCTGGAGCTGTTCAAGGCAGGACTGGACGTGGCACTTGGTGCCATGGTCTGGCCTTGAGCTCTGTGCTAAAGGGTTGGACTTGATGATCTGTGAGGTCTCTTCCAACCTTGGTGATACTGTAATTTAGTACCCATAAGTAGAGAGCTTCTGCTCTCAAGGTGACCATGCAGCAGTCTCTGAGATGATGCATCCTATGGTAGTGACTCTCAGCATTCATTTCCTGATGCCTCACCATGAAGCCTTAAGCTGTTGTTAGGCTCCTTCATCTATTCTCTCTTACCCCATTTCCCCCATTTTGGTACTGGTTTCACACACCAAGTAATAAACAAGCCCTGCTGTGACCCCCTCAAACTGAAGCTCAGAATGGAGCTGAGAGCTTCCTTGCCACTGCTGCTGGTAGCAGGGAGTCTGCATGAAGAATGTGTCCAAAATCTAGGAGCATTCAGATCTGAATGGGTGTCTAAAATGCCAGCTTGTGTTTACCTCTGAGTTTTGTCACTTAGGAAGCCTCAGTTGCTGGCTCTGACACATACCAGACTAAGGTTTTTATAGTGCTTGAGTTGGGTGAAGGACATTGGAGTGTGGGTCTGAACTGAGCAGGAGTTCATGCAGCTATAAAAGGGAGAACACCTCAAAGCTCATCAGCTTCCAGGCCAAGCAGAGGTGCCCACTCCTTCCTGAACTCATAACATGACTTTGCTTAGAAGGAATGTAAAGATCTTCTAGTTCCAAACCCTGCCATGGGCAGGGACACCTCCCACTGGACTAGGCAGCTCAGAGCCTCATCCAACCTGGCCTTAAACTCTTTCAGGGATGAAGTGTCCACAACTCCTCTGGGCAACCTGTTCCAGTGCCTCACCACCCTCACAGTGAAGAACTTTTTCCTAATGCCCAGTCTAAACCTGCCCTGCTCTAGTTGAGATCCTCTGTCAGTTGGCACAGGGGCAGGTGCCCAGCATGGAGACAACTTTAATTCTTAAGTTTGTGAAGTAAAGGCTCACAGTTTGTGTTAAACTCAGAAGACAGCAGAAGGCTCTGCTCAAGGCTTGCTAGACCTGGTGTTGCAGACAGTATCTTTGCTTCCAGCTCACTATGGGATGAGAAGCCCCCAGATCCTGCTGAACCTAGGACTGTGCAGGAGCTAGAAGATGCTTTTCACAGGTTCTCCAAGACCTGCTTAGAGCTGAACTGGGGGAGGCTGAAACCAAGGAGCTACTCCTTATTGTAGAGGGAAAAGCTTTACTCTGCCAGGACCAATGGCTAGGAGCCCACTTGATGTCCTGGCTGCAGCTGGGAAAAACCACAGTTAACCAGGTTAGAAAAGACCTCTAAGGTCACCGAGTCCAACCTACCACCTACCACCTTCTCATTTTCTTCCAAATCTCCTAGAATCACAGAATCAAGCAGGTTGGAAGAGAGCTCCAAGCTCAGCCAGCCCAACCTAGCACCCAGCCCTGCCCAACCAACCAGACCATGGCACTAAGTGCCCCAGCCAGGCTTGGCTTCAACACCTCCAGGCACAGCCACTCCACCACCTCCCTGGGCAGCCCATTCCAATGCCAATCTCTCTTGCTGTGAGGAACTTCTTCCTAACATCCAGGCTGAACCTGACCTGGCACAGCTTGAGGCTGTGTCCCCTTGTTCTGTTGCTGGGTGCCTGGCAGCAGAGCCCAACCCCAGCTGGCTACAGCCTCCTGTCAGGTAGTTGTAGACAGCAATTCTATCTCATTGCAAGCACCACTCAGAGTACAACACTGAAGTGCCCAAGACCTGCTGTTAGGGAAAGCTGATGATAGAATTTCAGACCTGCTGTTAAGGAAAGCTGATTGCAGAATTTTCTCCTTTGACCAGTATTAAATATTTAGTGTCCTACAGATGGAAGTTTGTTGACTCCAGCATGGCTGAAGGGTAGGTTGTTTTTTTTTCCCTAGAAGACTGAGTTAAATCCCTGTTGTATGTCTCTATGGCATGAACAAACACACAATCACAGAATCACAGGACATTAGGGGTTGGAAAGGACCTCTGAAGATCACTGAGTCCAACCCCCCCTGCAGGATCAGCTAGGTTGCCCAGGGAGGCTGTGGATGCTCCCTCCCTGCAGGTGTTCAAGGCCAGGTTGGATGAGGCCTTGAGTGACCTGTTTGAGTGGGAGGTGTCCCTACCCATGGCAGGGGGTTGGAACTGGCTGAGCTTTGAGGTCCCTTCCAACCTAACTCATTCTGTGATTCTATATCCTGCTGGGTTTTGAACATCCCCAGAGAAAAAGGCTCCACAGCCTCTCTGGGCAGCCTGCTCCAGGCTCCAGCACTCTCACACTGACAAAGTTTCCTGCTCCCATGGCACCTCCTCTGCTCCAGCTTGCCCCCAGTGCCCCTTGTGCTGCCCTTGGCCAACCCTGGGCAGAGCCTGGCTGTGTCCTCCCAGCACTGCCCTGCACATCCTTAGCACAGCACTGAGGGCAGCCCTCAGGCTGCTCTGCTGCCAGCTGCCAGCCCCAGCTCCCTCAGCCTGGCCTCACAGGAGAGCTTCCCCTGCCTGCAGCAGCTTGGGGGCTCGGGGCTGGGCTCTTTCAAGCAGTTCTCTGAGGTCCTTCTTGACCTGAGTGGCTCAGAACCGGACACAATATTCAAGATGTGGCCTCAGCAAGGCAAAGTAGTGGTGGAGGAGAACCTCTCTTGACCTACTCACCACACCTCTTCTAATCCACTCCAGAATGACATTGGCCTTCTCAGCCATGAGAGCACATTGCTGGCTCATGGCCACTCTGCTGCCTCCCAGGTCCTTTTCCCCAGAGCTGCCCTCCAGTCCCCAGCCTGGCACATGCTTGTTCCTGCTACCCTCACACAGCATAACCACATGGACTGCTTTTGCATTTGCACTTGCCCTCAAGGAGCCTTTGTGACAGGAGCATACATCTGAAGAAAGGGTTTACAGCCCCAAAACATTGCAGACAGATTCTGTTTTAAGTCCCCAGCACAGGTATGACTGGAAACATTCAGGAGGTGAGCTCTGACTTGCCCCATGTTCAACAAGAGAGCCTTGAAGTTCTCACCAGGATTGTTTTTCTCTCCCCTAAGCAGAGCAGAGCAGCAAGCACAGTTATTGTTCCCAGAGCACTGCAATCCAAAGCTCTTCACTCCATGTACTACACAGCCCCCAGCTGAAGTGCAGTGGAGTGTCACAAGGTACAACAGAAAGGCACAAAAGAATAACTCATCTCAGAAAATGAGTCACTGCCACAGGCTTGAGCCAAAGCCCCTCAGAGCTCTGTGTTTCCACTGCTGCTTGCCAGGCTCTTTGGGCAGGATGAGGAGGGAAGGAGTCATGCTTTGGCTTCTTTACACCTTTTGGGTATGTATGAGTAGAATATGAATAGGGAAATGAGCTCTTTGATCACATTCTGTGCTTCTGTGCTCCACAACCTCCCTGGAGGTGTCGAGGACCAGGTTGGATGAGGCCTTGAGTGAGCTGTTCTAGTAGGAGATGTCTCTGCCTATGGCAAGGGGTTGGAACTGGATGATCCTTGAGGTCCCTTCCAACCTAGACTCTTCTATGATTCTTTCAAGCAGTCAAAATCAGTTTTCTCTTCCCAAATGTCAGCTGCAACAGGCCAGCACTGGGCAGCTTAAGCACATCAGGGTTTATAGTAGCTGCCCAGGGAGGTGGTGGAGTGCCCATCCCTGGAGATGCTGAAGAAACCTGTGGCCATGGCACTTGGGGACGTGGTTTAATGGCCATGGTGGGCTTGGGCTGATGGTTGGACTCAACCATGGCAGAGGTCTTTTCCATCTGAAATAATTCTACAGTTCTCAGATTCTGCTTAACAATGATGGCCTCAAGAGAAAACAGAAAAGCTCACAACAAAGTTAGCTCCTGCTTAGCTGGGGGAGATGGAGGAGAGGAAAACACTTTCTTTCAGTCCAGATTTACTGTGTTCTGGAAGGGTTTTGCTACCTGAACTGTTTTGCTAAGACACAAGCATACAGCACCATGGGAAATGAGATTTTGGGCTCCAAACAAACACTACCCAATTGCATGGGAAAAAAAGTTCCACCCAGTAATTAGGGAGAAGCCAGAATGAAGGCAGGGTAGAGACAGCAGTGCTCAGAATGTGATTTGCTGGCTTAGGCTGTTAGGTTTCTGATTTGAACACAGGAGGGTTTTTTTGTTCCTGGGTACATTCAACTGTCACTCCTTATGCCTTTAAAATTCCAGTGGGTGGTTGACTGAGCCAACATGACCAAGGAAACCTTGGGAAAAAAAAACCCCTTTGTGTGCACAGAGCATGGCAGTTGCTGGGTAAACAGTTAGGATAGCACTGAAAAATTCACTGAGAGTAAATATTGTCACAACAGCAGTGACAACCTTTAGCAAACCCAGAGACTTCAAAAAGCCACAAAGAGAAAGCCTTCAAGCTTTGCTGTCAGCTTTCAGGGAGCACATTAAAATGGATTGAGGGTTTTCTACCACCTCATGGCTTGTGAAGGAAGTTGACTGGAATGGCAAAGTAGCAAGCAACCTTCCAGCTGCTTCTTGCTGCTGGGGCTGTGTACTCTGGAAAAGAGGAAACTGAGAGCAGGTCTGAGCAATGGTTACCATCCCTGGGGGTGTTCAAAGAAAGCCTGGATCAGGCACTTAGTGCCACGGTCTGGTTGATTGGCCAGGGCTGGATGCTAGGTTGGACTGGCTGAGCTTGGAGCTCTCTTCCAATGTGGCTGATTCTATGATTCTATGAAATACTGAGGGGTGGAGAAGAGGAGGCTCAGGGGTGATCTTATTACTCTCTACAACTACCTGAAGGGGCATTGTAGCCAGGTGGGGGGTGGCCTCTTCTCCCAGGCAACCAGCAATAGAACAAGGGGACACAGTCTCAAGTTGTGCCAGGGTAGGTCTAGGCTGGATGTTAGGAAGAAGTTCTTCACAGAGAGAGTGATTGGCATTGGAATGGGCTGCCCAGGGAGGTGGTGGAGGCACCGTCCCTGGGGGTCTTCAAGAAAAGCCTGGATGAGGCACTTAGTGCCATGGTCTGGTTGCTTGGATAGGGCTGGGTGCTAGGTTGGACTGGATGAGCTTGGAGGTCTCTTCCAACCTGGTTGATTCTATGATTCTAAGAAGGGCCCAGGCTCTGTGCAGTGCTGTCCTGGGATAGGACAAGGAGCAAGGACACAAACTGCAACCCAGGAAGTTGCACCTCAAGATGAGCAGAAACCTGTTTGGTGTGAGGGTGCTGGAGGCCTGGAGCAGGCTGCCCAGGGAGGTTGTGAAGCCTCCTTCTCTGGAGCTTTTCAAGCCCCACCTGGATGTGTTGCTGTGTTTGCTGCCCTGGGTGACCCTGCTCTGGCAGGGAGATTGGATGACCTCTGGAGGTCCCTTCCATCCCCTACCATTCTGTGACTCCATAAACTCTTTCCAAAGAAGCCCACAAGGCTAAGTGATGCCCAGGCAGGGCTGAACTGCAGCAGGAGCAGCTCAGTGGCAGTCCCCTAGGCCCAAAATAGGCTTGTACATGTTCTGCCTTGCCTGGCCATGTTTACCTACCTGCCATACCAGAGGTAAATGGACACACACGGACCCAAAAGGGTCACAATTTAGGCTGGAGGTGAGGAGAAAGTTCTTCCCTGAGAGAGTCATTGGACACTGGAATGGGCTGCCCGGGGAGGTGGTGGAGTCGCCGTCCCTGGAGCTGTTCAAGGCAGGACTGGACGTGGCACTTGGTGCCATGGTCTGGCCTTGAGCTCTGTGCTAAAGGGTTGGACTTGATGATCTGTGAGGTCTCTTCCAACCTTGGTGATACTGTGATACTGTGATACAATAGAGCTGGCACCATAAAGCCTGTTGTGTGAGAGGTTTCATAAGCCCCCCACACCCAGCTCATGCTTGCTGGGTACAAAGCCCACGTGCCCAGCTCATGGCCTACTGGGTGCAAGGCCTGCACTCTTCCCACATCTGGGGAGCCAGGCCTGTGTACCCTGCCTAATATGGTCAGCTTTGGCCAACTGCCATCCTGGTTGGCTGCTCTGTGTCCAAAGGGCAATTCATCTCAGCCCACATTGATAAAAGGACATACAAAAACCTGCTTTTGCTCCCCTGCTTTGCTGCCCTGCTTCTGCTTCCCTGCTCTCTCTGCTTTGCTTCTCTGCTTTCCTCCCCTACTCTTTGCCTGCTCTCTCTGCTTTGGCTTCCCTGCTTTGCTCCCCTGCTTCTGCTCCCCTGCTTTGCTTCCCTGCTTTGGCTTCTCTGCATTGCTCCCCTGCTTTGCTCCCCTGCTTCTGCTCCCCTGCTTTGCTTCCCTGCTTTGCTCCCCTGCTTTGCTCCCCTGCTTCTGCTCCCCTGCTTTGCTCCCCTGCTTTGCTCCCCTGCTTTGCTTCCCTGCTTTGCTTCCCTGCTTTGCTCCCTTGCTTTGCTTCCCTGCTTTGCTCCCCTGCTTTGCTTCCCTGCTTTGCTTCCCTGCTTTGCTCCCTTGCTTTGCTTCCCTGCTTTGCTTCCCTGCTTTGCTCCCCTGCTTTGCTTCCCTGCTTTGCTTCCCTGCTTTGCTTCCCTGCTTTGCTTCCCTGCTTTGCTTCCCTGCTTTGCTCCCCTGCTCTGTGCCTGCTCTCTCTGCTGTGCCCAGCCCTGCTGCCATTGCACATTGCCTCACTGCCTGTCTGCTGAACTCCACTGCTGCAGTTACCAGGAGCAGACCCTGGATGCCTGCACACCATCAGCCTGTGTGGCCAGCTGACACCGTGCTGAGACTGCACACATCTGCCCCTGCACCTGATGTCCTGCCTGGAGTCCCTGGACTCACACACAGGTGGTGCAGAAGCAGCCAGGAGACAGGGGCAGAGATTGGCTGTGTCCTGTCCCCAGAAGAAGATTCAAGCCTCAACGTCCAACAAGGCAGAGTCCCCTGACAGCATCTGGGCACTGTCTGGGCTGTGGCCAGCCCCCAGGAGGGCAATAACAACAATCTGTGAGTGACTGCTCAGTGCCTCTCTGTGATTCTCTACTGCCTGCTGCCATGGAGCAGAAGGAGCTTGGCCCATTTAGTGGGCAAGCAGCACACTGACCCCAGGCAGCATATTGACTGCAGGGATTCTCTCTCTCTGCTTATTGTTTGAATGTTTGCTAGATAACAATAGTTCTGTTTGGTGCCATGCCTAGAATGTCTTCCCTAAGTGTGTTAACCAACACATACTGATATTAAACCCCAGTGGCTGGGGGTGGTAAGAGTGCAGAATATTAACATGAATAAAGTATATAGTTTTATAAAATATCATAGAATCACAGAATCAGGCAGGTTGGAAGAGACCCCCAAGCTCAGCCAGTCCAACCTAGCACCCAGCCCCATCCAGTCAACCAGACCATGGCACTAAGTGCCCCAGCCAGGCTTGGCTTCAACACCTCCAGCCACAGAGACTCCACCACCTCCTTGGGCAGCCCATTCCAATGCCAATCACTCTCACTGACAACAACTTCCTCCTAACATCCAGCCTAGACCTGCCCTGGCACAGCTTGAGGCTGTGTCCCCTCGCTCAGTTGCTGGCTGCCTGGCAGCAGAGCCCAACCCCACCTGGCCACAGCCTCCCTGCAGGTGCTGCCCTGCCCTCCCCAGCAGCCCCAGCACAGGTTAGCTTACGTACAAACGCATCTGCTGCCGTCCCGCGCGTGCCGATGCTCGCAGCCAGCACACTTCCAGCCGGTGAACCCAGGCCTGCACCTGCACTGCCCCGTCACAGGGTCGCAGGGCACAGGCAGGGAACCGTATGGGTCACACTCACATTCCTGGCAGGAGCCTCCTGGAATCTGTGGGCTTCCCGTGTAGCCAGGAGAACATCTAAAGAAGGCAAAGACAGAAGCAGGTTTGGCTCACTGAGACCACACTACAATGAACACAAAACGAACACCAAGATTCACAGCATCACAGTACCACAGTATCATCAGGGTTGGAAGAGACCTCACAGATCATCAAGTCCAACCCTTTAGCACAGAGCTCAAGGCCAGACCATGGCACCAAGTGCCACGTCCAGTCCTGCCTTGAACAGCTCCAGGGACGGCGACTCCACCACCTCCCTGGGCAGCCCATTCCAGTGTCCAATGACTCTCTCAGGGAAGAACTTTCTCCTCACCTCCAGCCTAAATCTCCCCTGGCACAGCCTGAGGCTGTGTCCTCTCGTTCTGGTGCTGGCCACCTGAGAGAAGAGAGCAACCTCCTCCTGGCCACAACCTCCCCTCAGGTAGTTGCAGACAGCAATAAGGTCTCCCCTGAGCCTCCTCTTCTCCAGGCTAACCAATCCCAGCTCCCTCAGCCTCTCCTCGTAGGGCTGTGCTCAAGGCCTCTCCCCAGCCTCGTTGCCCTTCTCTGGACACGCTCAAGCATCTCAATGTCCCTCCTAAACTGGGGGGCCCAGAACTGAACACAGCACTCAAGGTGTGGTCTGAGCAGTGCAGAGTACAGGGGCAGAATGACCTCCCTGCTCCTGCTGGCCACACCATTCCTGATGCAGGCCAGGATGCCACTGGCTCTCTTGGCCACCTGGGCACACTGCTGGCTCATGTTCAGTTGGGTATCAATCAGCACCCCCAGATCCCTCTCTGTCTGGCTGCTCTCAGCCACTCTGACCCCAGCCTGTATCTCTGCATGGGGTTGCTGTGGCCAAAGTGCAGCACCCTGCACTTGGAGCTATTGAACCCCATCCCATTGGACTCTGCCCATCTGTCCAGGTGGTCAAGTTCCAGAAGAAAAACATTCGGGGTTTAGGACTCAGCCTGCATAGATGGAAGAGAACAGATGGAAGGGTTATGAAGAAGGGATTCCACACCCTAATAGTTTTCAGCTAAACTTCTGTTACACAGTGACAAAATGCTGCTGTCCCACTGATGTTTGATCTCCAGACCCTCTTTTTCCCCACTAGCCACTTGTGTTGTGTGTTAGAATTGAAATCCCATAGCAGGCAAAAGCTGATCTCAATCATCTTAGTCCCACAGCTTTGCAATGGGTAGAACAACAGCTGATGTTTAGGATCAGTTTGAGCCCCTCACTACAAGACAGACATTGAGGTGCTGCATCTTAGTCCCACAGCTTTGCTATGGGTAGAACAAGAGCTGATGTTTAGGATCAGTTTGAGCCCCTCACTACAAGACAGACATTGAGGTGCTGCATCTTAGTCCCACAGCTTTGCAATGGGTAGAACAACAGCTGATGTTTAGGATCAGTTTGAGCCCCTCACTACTAGAAGGACATTGAGGTGCTGCATCTTAGCCCCACAGCTTTGCAATGGGTAGAACAACAGCTGATGTTTAGGATCAGTTTAAGCCTCTCACTACAAGACAGACACTGAGGTGCTGCATCTTAGTCCCACAGCTTTGCTATGGGTAGAACAAGAGCTGATGTTTAGGATCAGTTTGAGCCCCTCACTACTAGAAGGACATTGAGGTGCTGCATTTTATCCCACAGCTTTGCAATGGGTAGAACAACAGCTGATGTTTAGGTTCAGTTTGAGCCCCTCACTACTAGAAGGACATTGAGGTGCTCCATCTTAGCCCCACAGCTTTGCTATGGGTAGAACAAGAGCTGATGTTTAGGATCAGTTTAAGCCTCTCACTACAAGACAGACATTGAGGTGCTGTAGAGTGTCCAGAGAAGGGCAACCAAGCCCCTGGGGGGTCTGGAGAACAGGGCTGGGGAGGAGCAGTGGAGGGTACTGGGGGTATTTAGCCTGGTGAAGATGCTGAAGAGAGCCATTCTTGCTCCCTACAACTTCCTGAAAGGAGGTTGGGGCCAGGTGGAGGTTGGTCTCTTCTCCCTAGTACTAGGTGATAGGACAAAAAAAACAGTCTCAAATTGCAGCAGGGGAGGATTAGGTTGGTGATGAGGAAAAGATTCTTTGCTGCAAGAGTGCTCAGGGATTGGCACAGGCTGCCCAGGCAGGTGCTGGAGTCCCCATCCCTGGAGGGGTTGAAAAGATGTGTAGAGAGGGGACTTGGGGACATGGTTTAATGGCCATGGTAGTCTTACATTGTTGGTTGGCCTTCATGATCTTAGAGGTCTTTCCAACCAAGACAGTTCTCTGAGTAATGAGCAGTTTGACCATCAGTGTGTTTGTCTGTAAGAGCCTTCCCCAGTCAGTGTCCACGAGGACACAGGAGTCACTAAAGCAAAGGCTAGCAGTGACATCCAGACACACTACAAGCAGGGTATCTAGTTGCAGATAAATTCAGTTTATCCTCTGAGACCAGGGGACAAAACCCCCTCACACATCAGGAAGCAAGAGGAGGACACTATCTGTGACATAAATAACACTGGATATTAATTGGGGGGGGGGGGTGGGGTGCCTAAAGCTTGCCTTTTATGACTGAGTTTTAAGAACCCATAAAGAGAAAATAACTCATCTGGAGGAGTGTATTTCAGTGTTTGCCTTCAACCCTGTCCCACACCATATCCTGGTCTCCAAGCTGGTGACACATGGGTTTGAGGGGTGGACCAGTAAATGGATGCAGAACTGGATTGATGGCTGCACCCAAGGAGTGGCTGTCAATGGCTCCATGGCCAAGTGCAGGCCAGTGACAAGTGGAGTCCCTCAGGGATCAGTCTTGGGACCAGTCTTGTTCAACATCTCTGTGGGTGCCATGGACAGAGGCACTGAGTGCAGCCTCAGCAAGTTTGCTGAGCACACCAAGCTGTGTGGTGCAGCAGCCAGGCTGAAGGGCAGGGATCCATCCAGAGGGACCTGGGCAGGCTGCAGAGGTGGGCACAAGCCAAGCTCAGGAGGTTCAACAAGACCAAGAGCAAGGTCCTGCAGCTGGGTCGAGGCAATGCCAAGCACCAATCCAGGCTGGGCAGTGAGTGGCTGGAGAGCAGCCCTGAGGAGAGGGACCTGGGGGTGCTGCTGGAGGAGAAGCTCAGCAGGAGCCAGCAGTGTGCACTTGCAGCCCAGAAAGCCAAGCAGAGCCTGGGCTGCAGCAGCAGAAGTGTGGCCAGCAGGGGCAAGGAGGGGATTTTCCTCCTCTGCTCCACTCTGCTGAGACCCCACCTGGAGTCCTGCATCCAGCTCTGGAGCCCCTGGGATAAGAGGGATGTGGAGATGCTGGAGAGTGTCCAGAGCAGGGCCAGGAGGATGCTCAGAGGCTGCAGCAGCTCTGCTGTGAGCACAGACTGAAAGAGTTGGGGCTGTGCAGGCTGGAGCAGAGGAGGCTCCCAGGGGACCTTCTTGTGGCCTTCCAGGATCTGAAGGGGGCTCCAAAAAAGCTGGGAAGGGACTTTTCTGGATATCAGGGAGTGACAGGGCTGGGGGGATGGAGCAAAGCTGGAGGTGAGTAGGTTTAGGCTGGAGGTAAGGAGGAAGTTGTTGAGCAGGAGAGTGGTGAGAGGCTGGAATGGGTTGCCCAGGGAGGTGGTTGAGGCCCCATGGCTGGAGGTGTTTGAGGCCAGGCTGGCTGAGGCTGTGTGCAGCCTGCTCTAGGGTAGGGTGTCCCTGGGCATGGCAGGGGGTTGGAACTGGCTGCTCCTTGTGGTCCCTTCCAACCCTGACTGATTCTGTGATTCTATATGTTTCTAGGCTCAAAGGACATTGCTCTCCTTTATATCTTGGCCATCTTCCCCTGTCCCTCTTAGCTCTTCTGCCATTCCTCCTACCTTTCACAGTGCTGCCCTTCGTACCCAGGCGGGCAGGCGGTGCACCGGTAGTCGCCAGGTCCTTCTGCCACACAGGAAGGGCTGAAGCTGAAACAAAAGCAAAGAGGAAACTTTTTCTGCTCTGCTGCATCATTTCATTCCAGCCACCCACGCAGAAAGCTCCACCTTTAGCACAAACGTGTCCTTGTGGCCAAGAAGGCCAATGAGATCCTGGGCTGCATTCAGAAGAGTGTGGCCAGCAGACCTCCTCCCCCTCTACTCTGCCCTAGTGAGGCCCCACCTGGAACACTGCATCCAGCTCTGGGCTCCCCAGTTCAAGAGGGACAGGGATCTGCTGGAGAGAGTCCAAGGGAAGGCTACAAGGATGCTGAAGGGGCTGCAGCACTGCCTGCTGAGGAGAGGCTGAGAGCCCTGGGGCTGCTTAGTCTGTAGAGGAGAAGGCTGAGAGGGGATCTGAGCAATGTCCATCAATAGCTGAGGGCTTGGGGTCAGGAAGGAAGGGAGGAAGGGACAGGGACAGCCTCTGCTCACTTGTGCCGTGGGATAAAACAAGAGGCAATGGATGGAAACCACAGCACAGGAATTTTTAGCTCAACATGAGAAAAAAAATCCTTTACTGTAAGGATCCCAGAGCAGTGGAACAGTTTAGCTGGAACTCCTGATGTTCCAGTTTGTGCCCATCACCCCTTGTCCTGTCACTGGGCACCATTGAAAAAAGCCTGCTCTCACCCTCCTGACACCCACCCTTAGAGAACTGATCAGCATTGATGAGATCCCCCTCAGTCTGCTCTTTTCCAGGCTAAAAAGCCCCAATTCTCTGTCTTCCCTTAGAGGGAAGGTGTTCCAGCCCTCTCATCAGAGCCACAAAAGCTCAGAGGTGGCCAGCAGTGAGCCCAGAGCTCCTCCATGGTACAGTGCAGTCAGCATCCTGCTCTGCTCTGCTCATAATGCATTCAATCAATAGTGCTTGAAGGAGGACATAAAACTACACCTCTGCAAAGAAATGTAAACAAATTGATCCATTACTCACAAACTCATTATTCAACACATTCTCAGCTCTATAAAAATAGATCCACACCCCTAGGAGCAACTTCTTTTCACTCCTTTTTCTTCCCCCCACCTTGACTACCTTTGAAGCAGGCTGCTGACTGCAGTGGAGCACAAAAGCAGCATTTAAAACTGTGTTGTATCTCCTTACAGTATTCTCATGTCAGTCATGACATAATAAGATCATAAGGAGAGCCACAAAGATGATCAGAGGGATGGAGAAACTCCCCTCAGGGGACAGGATGAGAGAATTGGGGCTGCTCAGCCTGGAGAAAAGAAAGCTCTGGGGACATCTCAGAGCAGCCTGCCAGGACCTGAAGGGGCTACAGGAGGGCTGAGGAGGGACTTCTGATAAGGGCTGGGAGTGACAGGACAAGGGACAATGGCTTTGAGCTGGGAGAGGGGAGAGTGAGAGTGGAGATGAGGGAGAAATTGTTGACAGTGAGGGTGGTGAGACACTGGCACAGGCTGCCCAGGGAGGCTGTGGATGCCCCTGCCTGGAGGTGTTCAAGGCCAGGTTGGATGAGGCCTTGAGCAAGCTGTGCTGGTGGGAGGTGTCCCTGATCATGACAGGGGGCTTGGGAACTGGATGCAGCCAACACAAGAAGGACATGGAGCTGTTGGAGTGGGTGTAAAGTAGTCCACAGAGCTGAGAAGAGGGATGGAGCACCTCCCCTATGTGGACAGGCTGAGGGAGTTGGGGCTGTTCAGCCTGGAGAAGAGAAGGCTGCAGGGAGACCTCAGAGCAGCCCTTCAGACCAGAAGGGAGGTCTGTGGACTTTTGCCAAGGGCTTGTAGTGACAAAATGAGAGGTAATGGCCTTGAGGGGAGATGAAGACTGGAGATGAGGAAGAAATTCTTTATAGTGAGGGTGGTGAGACACTGGAACATGCTACTCATGTTTGAGAAAGGGGTTCCCTCCTTCACAATAAACCTTAGACAGATCACCCCAAAGGGATAAAATGAAGAGAAAGAAGAAAAGAAGTCACAGTATCACAGTGTCACAGGATCACAGTATCACAGTATCACCAGGGTTGGAAGAGACCTCACAGACCATCAAGTCCAACCCTTTAGCACAGAGCTCAAGGCCAGACCATGGCACCAAGTGCCACGTCCAGTCCTGCCTTGAACAGCTCCAGGGACGGCGACTCCACCACCTCCCCGGGCAGCCCATTCCAGTGTCCAATGACTCTCTCAGGGAAGAACTTTCTCCTCACCTCCAGCCTAAATTTCCCCTGCCATCCCAGCCTCTCAGAAACTGTCTGAAGCACTCACTACAACCACCTAAAGGTCAGCTGAAGCCCTGAAAAATGCTTTAAAGAACACTTCCATCAAAGCTTTTCGGAGCAGCTCTGTGCTACGACTCCAAACATCATTAAGAGCTTCTCAGCAAAACAACAAACAAACCTCAAGTGCTAAACTATCAGCTGCTGGGAACACAGGCAGAGCTGTCGTGGCAAGGCTCATTAGCATAAAGCAACCAACAAAATTGATGCTGCAATAACTATATTGCTTTTAAATTATTCCATCTCTCACCAATTGCCTCAAACTCATGTAACATTAAATAAGGAATCAATAAATCCCAGAGCAGAGCCAGAAAGGCTCCGTAACACATCTCTACCCAGGCAGTGTGCAAGGCTTTTTACAGCTCCCTCATGGCTGCATTGTACTTGAGCTGTGCTCTGGCTTCATTTGTGAGAATGCTTCTCTAACACACATTCATTATCTGTTGAGCACTGCATTTTCTAGCACTTATTAATTTATTCATCACCAATTAGCAAGGGAGCAATTTCCAGCTCTTAAAGGAAGATCAATTAGCACAAGCAGACCTCCTCCGTGGGGCTTAGACGAAGCAGTTCTCCTGCAGCCGTCTGAAAAAGGACATGGGGAGGCCAAACCAAAGTTCCTGGTGGCTGGAAGATGAGTCTGCTTACTTACTTGTTCCCAGGGATGGGCAGGGGGCAAGCACAGGGCTGGCAGTCGCTTGGAGAGCCTTGGACAAGGCCATAAAATCCCAGCGCACATCTCTCGCAGTGGTGCCCAGCTGTGTTGTGCTGACAGCTCTGCAGAGGAAGGAGACAGGATGAAAACTCTACTTGACAGCCAGAAGAAATCAGAAAACATTTTGTTCCCAGCCTCAGGGGTTCAAACTCATTTCAGTTCATAACTCCTCTCCCTGATACGATGCGCGGTGGGACCCGCTTGCTTGAAGCATCCATCAAATGCCTGCTGAGTTGTGTATGGGTTTAGAGGGAGGATGGATGGAGACCTGTAGCTAGTCAGATGTATCCTGGCAGAATTCCTTATCCCATTCATCCTTCCTTCCACCCTTTGTGCCAGTCACTGAAGCAGGAGAAACAATCAATTTGAACTCAATCTCACCGTACCAGGTCCTGTGCATTACTGCCTGGAAGAGCAGTGCTGGGTCTAGTGCAGCACACATGGAACATTGCTGCTTTAGTTTGCAGGCTTCCAGTGTTTCTCTCTGCACTGACAGCAATCCAGAGGAGAAAAGGCACTGCACAGGCTGAACTCCAGAAATCCAGCATGGAAAACTTCAAACATTGCTTTTGTGACCCCTCCTGAACTTTGACACTTAGAGCAATTTAAGCAAAGTTGTCCTCTTTGGTTTGGGTTGGGTTGGTTTAATCTCAGTGACACAACTTAGGCATTTCCCATGAAGATCAGCCAAGTGTATAAGACCAGAAATGTAATACCTGACAAATGGATGTTTCAGGGTCACACATAGTGCTGTGCCCATGGCACTGACACACAACACAGATGCCCAAGGACTGAGCAGGTGTCCTCCCTGCAGCTGGGGATGGAAGCCTATAAAATCCTGGAGAGCATGACTGCAACGAAAGAGATGCAGAAGAAAACATCATTACAGAGGGGACTGGGCATGGAGAGCACTGCAAACTCATCCTTCCAACCATCAGCTTTTACAAGGTGTGAAAAGAACCTGCCAGGCTTCCAGCTGGGTGACAAACAATACACAGGACTTTACAGACAAACAAGAGGCAGCCCTAATTGGAAATGCTGCTGAGAAATCCCTGGAGTGCTCCACTGGCAACAGACTCCTCACGTAACAGCTTCAGATGCAGAGCACCTCACTGCTCTCTGCCTCCAGCACCATTCTTAGCAATCAGGTTTGTTGTCAGTTTGTACCAGGACAGGTTAGGGCTTGACCTGCTGGAAAGCAGCTCCATGGAGAAGGACCTTGCAGTCCTGGTGGACAAGAAGGTCTCTATGGGACAGCAATGTGCAATTGTGTTAGAGCTTGACCTGCTGGAAAGCAGCTCCATGGAGAAGGACCTTGGAGTCCTGGTGGATGAGAAGTTCTCTATGGGACAGCAATGTGCAATTGTGTTAGGGCTTGACCTGCTGGAAAGCAGCTCCATGGAGAAGGACCTTGGAGTCCTGGTGGACAAGAAGGTCTCTATGGGACAGCAATGTGCAATTGTGTTAGGGCCTGACCTGCTGGAAAGCAACTCCATGGAGAAGGACCTTGGAGTCCTGGTGGATGAGAAGTTCTCTATGGGACAGCAATGTGCAATTGTGGCCCAGAAGCTAAATGGTCTCCTGGAGTGGTTAAGAAGAGTGTGGCCAGCAGGACAAGGGAGGTTCTCTCCCCCCTCAACTCTGCCCTAGCAAAACCACATCTGGAGTACTGTGTCCAGTTCTGGGCTCTCCAGTTCAAGAGGGACAGGAATCTACTGGAGGGAGTTCAACAGTGGGGCCACAGAGATGCAGAGGGGACTGGAGTGTCTACCTTAGGAGGAGAGGCTGAGAGCCCTGGGGCTGGGCAGCCTGGAGAGAAGGCTGAGAGTCTGCTTTTGGTCACAATCTCTGTTTTGGTCACAATCTCTGCTTTGGTCACAATCTCTGCTTTTGGCCACAATCTCTCTTTTGGTCACAGTCTCTGCTTTTGGTCACAATCTGTGTTTTGGTCACAGTCTCTGTTTTGGTCACAATCTCTGCTTTGGTCACAGTCTCTGCTTTGGTCACAGTCTCTGTTTTGGTCACAATCTGTGTTTTGGTCACAATCTGTGTTTTGGTCACAGTCTCTGTTTTGGTCACAGTCTCTGTTTTGGTCACAATCTCTGTTTTGGTCACAATCTGCTTTTGGCCACAATCTCTCTTTTGGTCACAGTCTCTGCTTTTGGTCACAATCTCTGTTTTGGTCACAATCTCTGCTTTTGGTCACAATCTCTGTTTTGGTCACAATCTCTGTTTTGGTCACAATCTCTGCTTTTGGTCACAGTCTCTGTTTTGGTCACAATCTCTGTTTTGGTCACAATCTGCTTTTGGCCACAATCTCTCTTTTGGTCACAGTCTCTGCTTTTGGTCACAATCTGTGTTTTGGTCACAGTCTCTGTTTTGGTCACAATCTCTGTTTTGGTCACAATCTCTGTTTTGGTCACAATCTCTGCTTTTGGTCACAATCTCTGCTTTTGGTCACAGTCACTGTTTTGGTCACAGTCTCTGCTTTGGTCACAATCTCTGTTTTGGTCACAATCTCTGCTTCGGTCACAGTCTCTGCTTTGGTCACAATCTCTGCTTTTGGTCACAATCTCTGTTTTGGTCACAATCTCTGCTTTGGTCACAATCTCTGTTTTGGTCACAATCTCTGCTTTGGTCACAATCTCTGCTTTTGGTCACAATCTCTGTTTTGGTCACAATCTCTGCTTTGGTCACAATCTCTGTTTTGGTCACAATCTCTGCTTCGGTCACAGTCTCTGCTTTGGTCACAATCTCTGCTTTGGTCACAATCTCTGCTTTTGGTCACAATCTCTGCTTTGGTCACAATCTCTGCTTTTGGTCACAATCTCTGTTTTGGTCACAGTCTCTGCTTTGGTCACAATCTCTGTTTTGGTCACAATCTCTGCTTCGGTCACAGTCTCTGCTTTGGTCACAATCTCTGCTTTTGGTCACAATCTCTGTTTTGGTCACAATCTCTGCTTTGGTCACAATCTCTGTTTTGGTCACAATCTCTGCTTCGGTCACAGTCTCTGCTTTGGTCACAATCTCTGCTTTGGTCACAATCTCTGCTTTTGGTCACAATCTCTGCTTTTGGTCACAATCTCTGTTTTGGTCACAGTCTCTGCTTTGGTCACAATCTCTGTTTTGGTCACAATCTCTGCTTCGGTCACAGTCTCTGCTTTGGTCACAATCTCTGCTTTTGGTCACAATCTCTGTTTTGGTCACAATCTCTGCTTTGGTCACAATCTCTGCTTTTGGTCACAATCTCTGCTTTGGTCACAATCTCTGTTTTGGTCACAATCTCTGCTTCGGTCACAGTCTCTGCTTTGGTCACAATCTCTGCTTTGGTCACAATCTCTGCTTTTGGTCACAATCTCTGTTTTGGTCACAATCTCTGCTTTGGTCACAATCTCTGCTTTTGGTCACAATCTCTGTTTTGGTCACAATCTCTGCTTTGGTCACAATCTCTGCTTTGGTCACAGTCTCTGCTTTGGTCACAATCTCTGCTTTTGGCCACAGTCTCTGTTTTGGTCACAATCTCTGCTTTTGGTCACAATCTCTGCTTTTGGTCACAATCTCTGTTTTGGTCACAACCTCTGCTTTTAGTCACAATCTCTGCTTTTGGTCACAATCTCTGCTTTTGGCCACAATCTCTCTTTTGGCCACAGTCTCTGTTTTGGTCACAATCTCTGCTTTTGGCCACAATCTCTGTTTTGGTCACAATCTCTGCTTTGGTCACAATCTGTGTTTTGGTCACAGTCTCTGCTTTTGGCCACAATCTCTGCTTTTGGCCACAATCTCTGCTTTTGGTCACAATCTCTGCTTTGGTCACAATCTCTGCTTTTGGCCACAATCTCTGCTTTGGTCACAGTCTCTGTTTTGGTCACAACCTCTGCTTTTGGCCACAATCTCTGCTTTGGTCACAATCTCTGCTTTTGGCCACAGTCTCTGTTTTGGTCACAGTCTCTGCTTTTGGCCACAATCTCTGCTTTTGGCCACAATCTCTGCTTTTGGTCACAATCTCTGCTTTGGTCACAATCTCTGCTTTTCACACAGCAATAAAATAGATGGAAAATAAGCCCAAGGAGACTCTGAAGCAACTTTTTTTGTGTGATCAAAAGCAGGTTTCCTCAGTCAAGCTCTAGCTGGCATGTTAGATTCTACTTCATTTGACACCTCTCTGACAGTTGCTGAAACCTCCAGGAGTCTAAGTGATGGGAAAAGCACAAACACAAACACTTTTTTTCCCCCAGAACCAGAAAGAAAAGCATCTACCTCACTTCTGCTTTCCTCTTTTTATTTCCACGTAGCCTACATTAAGATCCCTGAAGCACAGGAAGAGCCTAACTGCATTTTCCTGCTTTCTGAAGGATTCCAATTTAGATGAACAATCTCCAATGCAAATCATTTTGTTTCTCACTCCAGTTTCTTGTTTTTTCCCCCTCCTTCTTCATCCCCACAAGAGTCTAAGTCCAAACCTGGTACAGAAGACAGCTCTATGAGTTCTGAGTGGCTTTAGGAGGTGGAGCTATGTTTGTGGTACATCCTCAAACGAATCTGCCCTCTGCCTCTTCTCTGATGTGCTACTGACACTCTTCTCACCTGCTCTGATCTAAGCCTTTCTGAGATGAAATGGGACACAGGCCAAAAGGCAAAGCAGATTCCAGTTTTCATTACTGGTTTGGGAGTGTCTCAGAGGTAGCCATTAGGGAAAGTCTTGGAATGGCTTTGCTCAGCCTGCTGCTGGGAAAACCCAACCACCTCAGTGCCATTTCTAGCCAAGCAGCGCTGTGCAGGTGGCCCTCACAGTGCAATGCCAGGGAGAGGGATGCATCATGGAGGCACAGAAGGGTTTGGGGTGGAAGGGACCCAAAAGGTCATTGCTCTGGAGCAATCCAAACTCCTTTTGCTTGAATGGGGAGGAGAAGGAGGTGCAAAACCTGCTTCCCCTACCCCGCCCTGCAGGGCTGAAGGGGGAGCAGCAGGAAGCCTTCCCGCAGGTGTGCTGAGCAGGGTGGGAGCCTGCACTGCAGTTGGGTGCTGTGGTAGACCCCAGATAGGCTTACACATGTCCTGCCTTGCCTAGGCATGGCTGCCTGCTCCACCAGAGAGCACAGGAAAGGCACACAAAAGGACTGGATGCTAGCTTGGACTGGATGATCCTGGAGGTCTCTTCCAACCTGGTTGATTCTATGGCTCTATGATTCTATGACTCTAAAGAAGAACCTGTAGCCACTGAGCCTGGCCTGCCCAGGGTCCTGTGCTAAAGGAGGTGCACACTTAGCTTGTGTGAGGCCTGTGCTTTCCCCAGATTAGGGTAAAAGTGAGCCTGTGGCTTTGCCTGGTTTGGTAAGGATTGGCTAATTGCCTCCTTGTCCTAGCCCAGGGAGCAGTGAGCAGAGCCTGTCCCCCCACTCCTGACCCCCAGCTCTCAGATAGTTATAGACATTGATTCAATTCCCTCTCAGTCTTCTTTTCTCCAGACTCTCAGCCCCAGGGCCCTCAGCCTCTCCTCATCAGCCATGCCCTCCACTCCCCTCATCATCCTCCTAGCCCTCTGCTGGACCCTCTCCTGCAGATCCCTGTCCCTCTTCAACTGGGGAGCCCAAAACTGAACACAGTACTCAAGATGAGGTCTCAGCAGGGCAGAGTAGAGGGGGAGGAGAACCTCCCTTGATCTGCTGGACACACTCTTCCTAATGCACCCCAGGATCCCATTGGCCTTCTTGGCCAGCAGGGCACACTGCTGTGCCATGGGGAACTGTTAGCCACCAGCACCCCCAGGTCCCTCTCCTTGGGGCTGCTCTCCAGCAGTCACCTCCCAGCCTGCACTGCTGCAGTTTGTTATCCCTCCCCAGGTGCAGGACTCTGCACTTGTCCTTGTTGAACCTCATCTGGCTCCTCTGTGCCCAGCTCTGTCTGCCCAGGGCTCTCTGGATGGCAGCACAGCCTGCAGCTGTCTCAGCCAAGCCTCCCAGCTTGGTGTCAGCAGCAGACTTGCTGAGCAGACTCTCTGTGCCCTCATCAATGTCACTGATGAAGACATCCTGCCTCTACACCTGCTTACAAGAGCCAGGAGACAAGAAGAGAGATTGTCTGCCTCTCTCCCCAGAAGCCAGGAGGAATCAAGTCTCAACATCAGACAAGACAGAGTCCCCTGAAAGCGTTTGGGCACTGTCTGGGCTGTGGCTAAGCCCCACGAGTGGGTAATAAGAATTTGTGAGTAAATGCTCAAAGCCTCTTTGTAATTGTCCACTGCCTCCTGCCATGAGCAGGAAGAGCTCTTTGAGCCCACCAGTGGGCAAGCAGCACACTGACCGCCAGCAGCATTGGGCCGCAGGAATCTTCTCTGCCAGGTCAGTGAATGTTTGCATGCTTTGCTGGTTATTGCCAGCTCTGGATATTGGCCACAGAATGTTCCCATCACCATGGGAACATCTGAATCTGAAATCTTAATAAAACCAGTGGTGGGGGGTGGCAGAGTTCTGAATACAACAATAGGCAGTATTCCTTTTGGAAACAGTAGAATCATAGAATCAAGCAGGTTGGAAGAGAGCTCCAAGCTCAGCCAGCCCAACCTAGCACCCAGCCCTATTCAGTCAACCAGACCATGGCACTAAGTGCCCCAGCCAGGCTTGGCTTCAACACCTCCAGCCACAGCCACTCCACCACCTCCCTGGGCAGCCCATTCCAATGCCAATCACTCTCTCTGACAACAACTTCCTAACAACATCCAGCCTAGACCTCCCCTGGCACAGCTTGAGGCTCTGGCCCCTTCTTCTGTCCCTGGCTGCCTGGCAGCAGAGCCCAACCCCACCTGGCTACAGCCTCCCTGCAGGCAGCTGCAGACAGAAATGAGCTCTGCCCTGAGCCTCCTCTGCTGCAGGCTGCACACCCCCATCTCCCTCAGCCTCTCCTCACAGGGCTGTGTTCCAGGCCCCTCCCCAGCCTTGCTGCCCTGCTCTGGACACCTTCCAGCACCTCAACATCTCTCTTGAATGGAGGAGCCCAGAACTGGACACAGCACTCAAGGTGTGGCCTGAGCAGTGCTGAGCACAGGGGCAGAAGAACCTCCCTTGTCCTGCTGCCCACACTGCTCCTGAGCCAGCCCAGGATTCCATTGGCTCTGCTGCCCACCTGGGCACACTGCTGGCTCAGTATCACTGTTTCCCCTCCACATCAGGCTGGTGCTGGGCTGGGCTTTCCTGCATAACATGGCAAATGGAGACTTTGGCTAGAAAAGCATGAATAGAGCAAGGGAGAAGGTTTCTGCCTTGACAGGTTCCTGCCATGGCAGAGTCCCTGTTTTGGGCTGTCCCTGCACTGGATGGCTCCTACCTTTTTACACGGCTCTTGGTCTTCCACTGTCCCTGCCTCTGGACAGTTCTCCTCACTTTTGCACCACTCTGTGCAAACATGCAGGCTTGGCAAGTCCTGGGGTCCACTGGAGAGAGCTGCTGGTGGCACCCAGATCTGGCTACTCTGGGACCATACAGAGCCAACCTGCTGGCAGTGAGGCTCTCCCCTGCCACTGCCGAGGCAGCAGCGTTCCACGAGTCCCTGTCTCGTGGCAGCCATGTCCAGAGACACTTCTGACTTTGGTGGCTTTGCCACTGGCCTTGGGCACCTGCTGGGTGGATCCACTGTTGGATATTGCTTGCAGCTCAGAAGGCAGCTGAGCTGCAGAGGGATCCATCAAGGGAATCATCTCCAGCTTCCTATCTCACCTCTGTGAGCAAAGCCTGCTGCTCCCTCAATGCTCTGCTCAGCCTGACTGGCAGTGGGGCAGAGCTGTGTTACAGCTTAGCTTTTCCATCTCCTGGCTTCCTAAAGCTCTACATTTGTCCATAACATCCTTTGAAGAATTCCTGATGGAATTAGAATCCATCAATGAACCTGAACTAGTTCTGTACCTGGTGTGGGGGCAGGCTGCTCAGGAAAACAAACTCCTCATAATTCCTGACTTGGTCATGTTAATTCCCTGCCTCCACAACAGCCATCTAGATTCACCCCTTGCCATGGGCAAGGACACCTCCCACCAGCCCAGGCTGCTCAATGCCTCATCCAACCTGGCCTTGAACACCTCCAGGCAGGGGCATCCACAACCTCCCTGGGCAGCCTGTGCCAGTCTCTCCCCACCCTCACTCTAAAGAATTTCTCCCTCATCTCCACTCTCACTCTCCCCTCTCCCAGCTCAAAGCCATTGTCCCTTGTCCTGGCACTACAAGCCCTTGTGAAAAGTCCCTCCCCATCCCAAGACAGCCTCTTTAGAAAGTGCCAGGGCACCTGAGGCTTTTCTGTCCTGTTCCAATGAAAGAAGCCCTCTCAGAGCACACCACCACCTTCCCTGAGCACGCTAAAAATAATCTCAGTGACGAGCGCGCGAAGATCGCACAATTAACCAGCGAGGATGAAGGTTGCAGCTGAGACATTTACTGCATCCCCCAGTGGGTGTGAATTAAAATAATGTTCTAATTACATTATCATATCTTTCCCATTGAAAATGCAATTTGTGATAGGCATTTCCAAGGGGGAAAAAAAAAACCCATCTGTACTCCTGAGCAGCTGCTGGAGCCCACTGGTTTGTGCTGTGTGTACTTACACACGCTGGGGTGGATGGCTGTACAGGACCAGTGTGGGAACAGAATGACTCCACTGCCTTCCTGGCACACGTTTCCTGGGAGCTCACAGCTCCTCTTGCCTCATTTGCTGCATGGCCCAATCCAGCTTAACAGCTGAAGGGAGCAGAGTGCTCACAGATAAGAAGTGTCACCTTGCCCGACATTGACTCACTCCAAATTTTCTCTCCCAGGTACCCTGGGGGAACCTTGTGCAAGGTCTCACTCGCTCAGTATGTCTGAGCTCTGCCTTCATGAAGGGCAGATCCTGCCCTTTGGTTTATTTTGCTTTGCTTTGTTTTGCTTTGCTTTGGTTTATTTTGCTTTGCTTTGGTTTGCTTTGCTTTGGTTTATTTTACTTTGCTTTGGTTTATTTTAGTTTGCTTTGGTTTGATTTGATTTGCTTTGGTTTATTTTAGTTTGCTTTGTTCTGCTTTGCTTTGGTTTATTTTAGTTTGCTTTGTTCTGCTTTGCTTTGGTTTATTTTATTTTGCTTTGTTCTACTTTGCTTTGGTTTATTTTGCTTGGGTTTGTTTTGCTTTGCTTTGCTTTGATTTGCTTTGCTTTGCTTTATTTTATTTTGCTTTGTTCTGCTTTGCTTTGGTTTATTTTGCTTGGGTTTGTTTTGCTGTGCTTTGGTTTATTTTGCTTTGCTTTGCTATGCTTTACTTTGGTTTATTTTGCTTTGGTTTGATTTGCTTTGCTTTGGTTTATCTTATCTTGCTTTGGTTTATTTTGCTTGGCTTTGTTCTGCTTTGCTTTGGTTTATTTTATTTTGTTTTGTTCTGCTTTGCTTTGGTTTATTTTATTTTGCTTTGCTATGCTTTACTTTGGTTTATTTTGCTCTGTTTTGCTTTGCTTTGCTTTGGTTTATTTTATTTTGCTTTGCTATGCTTTACTTTGGCTTATTTTGCTTTGGTTTGATTTGCTTTGCTTTGGTTTATCTTATCTTGCTTTGGTTTATTTTGCTTAGCTTTGTTCTGCTTTGCTTTGGTTTATTTTGCTTTGGTTTGTTTTGCTTTGCTTTGGTTTATTTTATTTTGCTTTGTTCTGCTTTGCTTTGGTTTATTTTATTTTGCTTTGCTTTGGTTTATTTTGCTTTGCTTTGCTTTTGTTTGCTTTGCTTTGGTTTATTTTATTTTGCTTTGTTCTGCTTTGCTTTGGTTTATTTTATTTTGCTTTGCTATGCTTTACTTTGGTTTATTTTGCTCTGGTTTGATTTGCTTTGCTTTGGTTTATCTTATCTTGCTTTGGTTTATTTTGCTTGGCTTTGTTCTGCTTTGCTTTGGTTTATTTTGCTTTGGTTTGTTTTGCTTTGCTTTGCTTTGTTCTGCTTTGCTTTGGTTTATTTTATTTTGCTTTGTTCTGCTTTGCTTTGGTTTATTTTATTTTGCTTTGTTCTGCTTTGCTTTGGTTTATTTTATTTTGCTTTGTTCTGCTTTGCTTTGGTTTATTTTGCTTTGCTTTTGTTTGCTTTGCTTTGGTTTATTTGGCTTTGGTTTGGTTTGGTTTGTGTTTTGTTTTAAGGCACTGTGATTAGACTGCTTCTGAGGATGAAGCAAACTACACTAATTGGACTATGCTCTAGAACTTCTCTGGGGACCTGGTCCAGCACTCTCCAAGTCAAGAAGTGAACCTCCTGGGTTCCAGTTAGTTCCCATTGGCCTTTGTCCTGCCCTTGGGCACCACTGAAAAGAAGGCAGCCCCAACCTCCTGACCTGCATGCTTTAGATAACTGATCAGCATTGCTCAGATCCTCTCTCAGGCTGCTCTTCTCCAGGTTAAACAGCCTCAGGTCTCTCAGCCTCTCCTCACAGGAGATCAGTCTCAGAGATGTTCTAACTGTGCTCCATGGTGGATCTGCCTAAAGCCAAAAGAAAGCCCTTAACTTCCCTGTGAAAGAGATACCTGAGTGAGACAGAATGCAAGGAATTAAATGAAGGGCCTTAAATTTGTGCCCTGCCAGCAGCTGAATGGGAAAGCTGTGAAGGGACTTCTCAAAAGGGTTTGTAGTGACAGAATGAGGGGGAATGGATTGAAGCTTGAGGAGGGCAAATTTACACTGGGGATTAAGAAGAAATTCTTTGCAGTGAGGGTGGTGAGAGACTGGCACAGGTTGGGGGTGGTGAGAGACTGGCACAGGTTGGGGGTGGTGAGACACTGGCACAGGTTGCCCAGGCAGGTTGTGGAGCACAGAAGCACCGAACGTGATCTCCGATCACGTTCGGTGCTTCTGTGCTCCACAACCTCCCTGGAGGTGTTCAGCACCAGGTTGGATGAGTCCATGAGTGACCTGTCCTAGTGAGAGGTGTCCTTGCCCATGGCAGTTGTGGGTTGGAACTGGATGAGCTTTTAGGTCTCATCCAACCCAAACCATTCTGTGAATCTACGACGGGAGAGTTGTCGCCACTTAAACTCTGATTACTTATCACATCCTGCTCATGAAGGGACCAGAGAAGGGACAAAGACTTTTGAGTGGCTGTCAGCTCAGTACTGTACCTCACATGACAAACCAGAGTAACCCAAGGGGCAGTCACATTCCTCAATCAAGTAAGCCTGAGGAGTCATCCCAGTGACGGTGCCAACTTCAGCGACTTCCATGGAGATCTCAGAAATCCTGCAAAAGAATGGAGCAAAGATCTCGGATTAGTCAAGCACTAACTCAAGCTTAGAGAGCTCAGCACCTAGGGTCAGGCTTTGTTCAAAGTGAATCACATTTAGGTAGTCTTCTGGAAAGCCTTGGTCTTCTGGAAGAAGCTTGGAGTTTAGGCGAGGATTGGTCTCTTCTCCCTGGTATGAGGTGATAGAAGGAGAAGCAATGGACTGAAATTGTGCCAGGGGAGAGTTAGGTTGGCATGAGGAAAAATGTCTTTGCTGCAAGAGTGGTCAGGGATTGGCACAGGCTGCCCAGGGAGGTGGTGGAGTCCCCCCCATGCCCAGAGGTGCCAGGGAGGTGCTGGAGTCACCATGCACGGAGGTGCCAGGGAGGTGCTGGAGTCACCATGCAAGGAGGTGCCAGGAGGTGCTGGAGTCACCAAGCACAGAGGTGCCAGGGAAGTGGTGCAGTCACCATGCACGGAGGTGCCAGGGAGGTGCTGGGAGTCACCATGCACAGAGGTGCCAGGGAGGTGGTGCAGTCACCATGCACAGAGGTGCCAGGGAGGTGCTGGAGTCACCATGCACGGAGGTGCCAGGGAGGTGGTGCAGTCACCATGCACGGAGGTGCCAGGGAGGTGGTGCAGTCACCATGCACGGAGGTGCCAGGGAGGTGGTGCAGTCACCATGCACAGAGGTGCCAGGGAGGTGATGCAGTCACCATGCACAGAGGTGCCAGGAGGTGGTGCAGTCACCATGCACGGAGGTGCCAGGGAGGTGGTGCAGTCACCATGCACGGAGGTGTTGAAGAAGGGTGTGGCTGTGGCACTTTGGGACATGGTTCAGTGGCCATGGTGGTGCTGGGTTGAAGGTAGGACTCAGTGACCTCAGAGGGCTTTTCCAACTGCAATAGTTCAAGGATTCTCAGCTGGAGTGGGAGAAAAGGCTCCTCTTTGGCTAAGTCAAGCCAAGCCTGGCTGGGGCACTTAGTCTGGGTTGATTGGCCAGGGCTGGGTGCTAGGTTGGGCTGGCTGAGCTTGGAGCTCTCTTCCAACCTGCCTGATTCTATAATTCTATGATTGTAGCTTCTTCACCTACAAACAGCACTTTCCCCCCTCCTCTTCTAAGGAAACAAAAGTCCCCAGCACCTCCAGTCTCAGTTTCTATCTCTAGGCAACAGCAGAACTGACTTTTCTCTTTCTTCAATCTCTTTCCAGCCAAGCTATTAACAGAGGCTCATCTGATTCTTCATTTGGAGGGGCTCATTAAGAAACTGAAGTCACAGACCAAATGCAGTTCCAATTCATGGCTCTCAGAGGCATGGTAATAAAACAGTTGACTAAATGAGCTTTTAATGAGGCTACAAGTTAAAAAATACAACCTATCCTCAGCAACTAAAGCAGCCCAACAAACTCTAAAGAAGACTCCAAAGGCATCAGACAGCCACTTTTTGAGCAGGGCTTTTAAGATCTGTCACTGAGTATCCTTTGGTTTTGCTTTTTTTTACCTTTCTTATCCTTTTTTTTCACTTTATTTCCTTTTTTTCTCCTCTTCCCTCCTTTTTTCCTTTCCCTCTTCCTCCCTTTTTTTTCCTTTCCCTCTTCCTCCCTTTTTCCCCCTTTTCCTCTCTTCCCCCTTTTTTCGCTTTCTTGCTTTCCCCCTTTTTTGCCTCTCCCTCTTCCCCCCTTTTTTTCCTTTCCCACTTCCCCCTTTTTTCGTTTCCCTCTTCTCCTTTTTTCCTCTCCCTCTTCCCTCCCTTTTTTTCCTTTCCCTCTTCCTCCCTTTTTCCCCCTTTTCCTCTCCTCTCCCTTTTTTCCCTTTCCCGCTTTCCCCCTTTTTTCCCTTTCCTGCTTTCCCCCTTTTTTTCCTCTCCCACTTCCCCCTTTTTCCTTTCCCTCTTCCCCTCTTTTTTGCCTTTCCCTCTTCTCCTTTTTTCCTCTCCCTCTTCCCCACCTTTTTTTTCTTCTCTTATTCCCCCACGGTTTTTTGCCTTTCTCTCTTCTCCTTTTTCCCTCTCCCTCTTCCCCCCCTTTTTTCCCCCTTCCCTTATTCCCCTCCTTTTATTCCTTTCCCTCTTCCTCCCTTTTTTTCCTTTCCCTCTTCCTCCATTTTCCCCCCTTTTCCTCTCCTCCCTCTTTTTTCCCTTTCCTGCTTTCCCCCTTTTTTGCCTCTCCCTCTTCCCCCCTTTTTTTCCTTTCCCACTTCCCCCTATTTTCCTTTCCCTCTTCCCCTCTTTTTTGCCTTTCCCTCTTCTCTTTTTTTCCTCTCCCTCTTCCCTCCCTTTTTTTCCTCTCCCTCTTCCCCCCCTTTTTTTCCTTCCCTTATTCCCCCCCTTTTTTTCCCTTTCCCTCTTCCCCCTTTTTCTTCCTTTCCTTCTTCCCCCTTTTTCTCCCTTTTCCTCTTCCCCCATCCTTCCACCTACTTTTCTGTCCTTTCCTACTTCCCCCACACTTTTTTCCTCCTTTCCTCCCTTACCCTCTTTTTTTCCTTTCCCCCTAATTCCCCACCCCTTTCCCCCCTATTTTTTTAATGCTTCCTTTTGTCCTCCTTTTTTCCTTCTCCCTTCTCTCTTTTTTCTTTATTTTTTCCTCTTTTTAACCTTCTTTTTCATTTTTCCTTGCAAGCATTCAACCACAAACCCAAACAACTTAAGGCACACAAGAAATCCTCCTAGAGAAGCATCACTCACTATCACAAAGGGATAACTTTCATGGTAGAACTTCTGACACTTTAACTTTCCAAACCTTTGTTTGCTTGTATCAATAATCATTTTCTTGCCTCCCTGAGGTTCCAGCCTGTGCTGGCCTGCCAGATAGGGTGCAGTAGCACATCATGGTTAAACACCACACACATAAGGTCCTGCAGCTGGGTCAGGGCAATCTCAAGCACTGATACAGGCTGGGCAGTGCCAGGCTTGAGAGCAGCCCTGGTGCTGGTGGGTGAGAAGCTCAACAGGAGCCAGCAGTGTGCACTGGCAGCCCAGAGAGCAACCAGAGGCTGGGCTGCAGCAAGAGCAGTGTGAGCAGCAGGGTGAGGGAGGGGATTCTGCCCCTCTGCACCCTCTGCTGAGACCTCACCTGGAACACTGTGCCCAGTGCTGGAGCCCCTGGGACAGGAAAGATCTGGAGGGGCTGGAAGGTGTCCAGAGCAGGGCCATGAGGATGAGCAGAGGGCTGGAGCTGCTCTGCTGTGGGGACAGGCTGAGGGAGTTGGGGCTGTGCAGTCTGGAGAGGAGAAGGCTTTAAGGAGACCTCATTGTGGCCTTCCAGTGTCTGAAGGAGGCTACAAGAAATCTGGGGAGGGACTTTATAGGGTGTCAAGTGGTGATAGGACTGGGGGGAACAGATCCAAGCTAGAGGAGGGGAAATCAAGATTAGACATTAGGAAGAAGTTCTCCACCATGAGAATGATGAGACACTGGCACAGGTTGAGGGTGGTGAGACACTGGCACAGGTTGAAGGTGGTGAGACACTGGCACTGGTTGAGGGTGGTGAGACACTGACATAGGTTGCCCAGGGAGGTTGTGGAGCACAGAAGCACCCAATGTGATCAAAGATCACATTGGGTGCTTCTGTGCTCCACAACCTCCCTGGAGGTGTTCAAGGCCAGCTTGGATGAGGCCTTGAGCATCCTGGCTAGTGGGAGGTGTCCCTGCTCATGGCTGGGGGGTTGGAACTGGCTGATCCTTGAGGTGCCTGACAGTTCTGTGATCCTGTTACAGTACCTAATGAAATCAGCTATTTTGTATTAGACCCATGAGATGTATATCTATGGATTAATTGTGATGTACTATTAGATGAGACATATGTATTAGATTAGATCTACATGATCTTTATATATGAGCTACACAGAATTAGCTTGGTACATCAGTTAGACTTACATTTCATCCCACTGCACCACAATGCTGTTCTATTCACTTCTGGATTTGGGGTGAGGTTGGGTTGTTGCTTTGTTTAAACCAGTGCTGTGACCTGGAACCTCTTGCTGCTTTCAAGGAGCAAAAAGGGTAGAAGAGTGGGAATTGTGAAGCTTGGATGCAATGCCAACACAAGAGGAACCACTGAAGAACTGGTGACTGACCAGCCAAAGGAAGGCTGATGATGATGCTGGACTCTTTCAGTAAGTCCCTGTGCACAGGGATAATGCAGAGGAGTCCACACAGCTGCTCCTCTCCTCTTGCAGGTGAGGCCAAGAGACCCAATGACATCCTGTGGCCAGCAGGTGAAGGGAGGTTCTCCTGCCCCTCTACTCTGCCCTGGTGAGACCACACCTGGAATATTATGTCCAGTTCTGGGCTCTCCAATTCAAGAGAGTCAGGGACCTGCTGGAGAGTATCCAGTGAAGAGGTATGAGGATGATGAAGAGTCTGGAACATGTGTGATGAGGAAAGGCTAAGAGCCCTGGGGCTGGTTAGCCTGGAGAAGAGAAGGCTGGGAGGGGATCTGAGCAATGGTTGCAAATAGCTGAGGGGTGGCTGCCAGGATGAAGGTGCCAGGCTCTTTGCAGTGGTGCCCAGCTCCAGCAGGTCCATGCTCTTCTTGTGCTAAGGGCCCCAGAGCTGGACACAGCACTGCAGGTGAGGTCTCCCCAGAGCAGAGCAGTGACAGAATCATCTCTCTGGACCTCCTGGCCACGCTTCTCTTTTAATGCAACCCAGGCTGCCATTGGCCTTCTGGGCTGCCAGTGCCCAATGCTGCCTCATCTCCAGCTTCTCCTCCACCAGCAGGGCTGCTCTCAGTATGCTCTACTGACTTAAACCTTCTACCCATTTCTTACTACCTGTCTTCAAGAAAAGACTGGATGAGGCACTTAGTGCCATGGTCTGGTTGATTGGCCAGGGCTGGGTGCTAGGTTGGACTGGATGATGTTGGAGGTCTCTTCCAACCTGCTTGATTCTATGATTTTATTATTCAGTGGAGCAGGGAAATAGAAGCAAAACCTCGAAGCAGACAAAGCCAGGTCAGAACAAGAGGCTGAAGATAAAAGAGCCTGGCAAGGCAACACAAGCTCACATGGAAATCTCCATCCATTTAATAGGAAGCCAAAAGGAAACCTGCCTCCTCATCACCTGCAAAGCTGAGGCAGTGCCCTGTGTGCTGCAAGAAAACCTCTCTGCTGGCAGGAAGCTGCATTTCCATAATGATGCACCGTGGGACCACAAAGCTACCTGTTGTTTGTGTGAAAATGTTACTTAAGGAAGGTCAGGCTTGGCTGGCTCTTGGAACAGGCCTAATAGGCAGCAGCCTAACAGCTGCTACCTGCTCAGTGACAGGGATGCTGAAATCATTCACATGCAGGTGGCAAGCACACTTCCAATTCAGACTCATTTGTTAGCACAGTCCAGATGCCTGAACAGCAACCCAAAAGCTAATAAAAGAAACATTTCAATTTGGAGTGGTGAATGGGAAAATGAGGGCAAGGAAATGAATGAGACAGGAGGGAAATGCCTGGCTTGGGATTCTGAGCAGACACCTCTAACTCAGCAGCACAGGCACTGCTGCTGGGCTAGAGCTGATGCAGTGCTAAGGCTAGAACCAGGCTAGGTTTAGCTTTTCCAACTGCTGTCACTGCTTCCACTTTGCTTTAAAATGCTTTGCCTGCAGCTCAGCACTGAGCTGGACTTTCTAAACCTGCAACTGAAAGTCTGAAATTCAAGTGCTAGGAAAAGTAGTTTTTTTTAAGTCTTCATATATAAAAGTGGTCTTGAGGAGAAGGCCTTGGGGGTGTCAGTTGGTGCCAAAGTGCCCAGGAGCCAGCACTGGTCCCTGGCAGCCCAGAGGCAGCTGTGTGCTGGCTGCAGCCAGAGCAGGGAGAGCAGCAGCACAGGGAGGGGATTCTGCCCCTCTGCTCTGCTCTGCTCAGAGCTCACCTGCAGCACTGCCTCTAGTTCTGGGGAACCCAGCACAAGAAGGACCTGGAGCTGCTGGAGAGGGCTCAGAAAATCATAGAATCATAGAATCAACCAGGTTGGAAGAGACCTCCAAGATCAGCCAGCCCAACCTATCCCCCAGCCCTATCCAGTCAGCCAGACCATGGCACTAAGTGCCTCATCCAGGCTTTGCCTGAACACCTCCAGGCACGGTGCCTCCACCACCTCCCTGGGCAGCCCATTCCAATGCCAATCACTCTCTCTGTGAGAGGAGGCCATGAAGATGTTCAGAGGGCTACAGAACCTCCCCTATGGGTAAGGCTGAGAGAGAAGAGAAGGAAAAGAGAAGGCTCCAGGGAGACCTTAGTGCAGTGTTCCTGTACCTGAAAGGTGCTCCTGGAGAGCTGGGGAGGAACTTTGGACAAGGGCTGGAAGTGACAGGACAAGGGACAGTGGCTTTGAGCTGGGAGAGGAGAGAGTGGACTGGAGTTGAGGAAGAAATTCTTAGAGTGAGGGTGGTGAGACACTGGCACAGGCTGCCCAGGGAGGCTGTGGATGCCCCTGCCTGGAGGTGTTCACAACCAGGCTGGGTGAGGCCTTGAGCAATGAGGGCTGGTGGGAGGTGTCCCTGCCCATGGCAGGGAGCTGGAATTGGATGAGCTTTAAGATCCCTTCCAACTCAAACCATTCTGCACTTCCATGATAGTATTTTCCTTTCCCCATCCACACTTTCTTTGGCTTCACACTTTTCTTTTTGCTATGCAAAGTCAGGTAGGAAGAGAAGCTTTAGTTTGGAACAAAGCTGAGTCACATCATTCAAAGACATGTTTAAAGTTGAGTATAAATATTGTCTTTTAGAGGGTGTCAGCCTGGTTTTAATAAAAGGCTTCAATTCTTATGCAAACTAATATTCCCCTAACCTTTAACAACATTTGGGGGGATTTCTTTTGTGGTCTTAAGCAAAACTTTCTCAGAACTCATTCAGGATGCTAACTTGGAGGAAAAAAATAACACATTCCTGCTGTTTATTTCCTACTTGAAGGCTCAGTTACCTATGTGAACAGACAGATCATTAACAGCTACTGCAATACATCCACCTCCAAACTACAGTCCTCTAGCATGTGCAAGCTGCTTCAGGTGGAGAGCCAGCAGACAGCACAGATGAACTGGAGGAGCCAGATGAGGTTCAACAGGGACAAGTGCAGAGTCCTGCACCTGGGGAGGGATAACAAACTGCAGCAGTGCAGGCTGAGAGGTGATTGCTGGAGAGCAGCCCCAAGGAGAGGGACCTGGGGGTGCTGGTGGCTAACAAGTTCCCCATGGCACAGCAATGTGCCCTGCTGGCCAGGAAGGCCAATGGGATCCTGGGGTGCATTAGGAAGAGTGTGTCCAGCAGATCAAGGGAGGTTCTCCTGCCCCTCTACTCTGCCCTGCTGAGACCTCATCTTGTGTACTGTGTTCAGTTTTGGGCTCCCCAGTTGAAGAGGGACAGGGATCTGCTGGAGAGGATCCAGCAGAGGGCTAGGAGGATGATGAGGGGAGTGGAGGGCATGGCTGATGAGGAGAGGCTGAGGGCCCTGGGGCTGCTTAGTCTGGAGAAGAGAAGACTGAGAGGGGATTTGATAAATGTTTATGAGTATCTGAGGGCTGCCAGGAGCAGGGGACAGGCTCTGCTCACTGCTCCCTGGGACAGGACAAGGAGCAATGGGTGTAAGATGCAGCAAAAGAGGTTGCACCTCAACACAAGGGGAAACTTCTTGCCTGGAAGGGTCCCAGAGCCCTGGCACAGGCTGCCCAGAGAGGCTGTGGAGTCTCCTTCTCTGGAGCCTTTCCAGGCCTGTCTGGATGTGTTCCTCTGTGATCTGTGTTAGATTGTGTGGTTCTGCTCTGGCAGGGGGGGTGGATTGGATGATCTCTTTAGGTCCCTTCCAACCCCTGACCTCCTGTGAGCCTGTGAACTGCTTGCTAAGTGCTGCTGTCACATAACCTGCCACACTCTGACATACAGTGCTGAAAAAAAAGGCATTTTGGTTAGAATCACAGAATTGGTTCAGTTTGAAAAGACCTCTAAGACCATCCAGTCCAGCCATCAGCCTGACCCCACCATGGACACTAAACCACATCCCACAGGTTTCTTGAACACCTCCAGGGATTGGGACTCCACCACCTCCCTGGGCAGCCTGTGCCAGTCCCTAACAGAGCACTGGAGCAGGCTGCCCAGGGGGGTTGTGGAGTCTCCCTCTCTAGAGATATTCCAAACATGCCTGGATGCTTTCCTGTGTGATCTGCTCTGGGTGCTCCTGCTCTGGCAGGGGTTGGACTGGGTGAGCTTTTAAGGTCCCTTCCAGCCCCTGACACTCTATGACTGTGCATTCCCCTATACTACACTATCACAGTCTCACAGGATCACAGTGTCACAGTGTCACAGTATCATCAGGGTTGGAAGAGACCTCACAGCTCATCAAGTCCAACCCTTTAGCACAGAGCTCAAGGCCAGACCATGGCACCAAGTGCCACGTCCAGTCCTGCCTTGAACAGCTCCAGGGACGGCGACTCCACCACCTCCCCGGGCAGCCCATTCCAGTGTCCAATGACTCTCTCAGGGAAGAACTTTCTCCTCACCTCCAGCCTAAATCTCCCCTGGCACAGCCTGAGGCTGTGTCCTCTTGTTCTGGTGCTGGCCACCTGAGAGAAGAGAGCAACCTCCTCCTGGCCACAACCTCCCCTCAGGTAGTTGCAGACAGCAATGAGGTCTGCCCTGAGCCTCCTCTTCTCCAGGCTAACCAATCCCAGCTCCCTCAGCCTCTCCTCGTAGGGCTGTGCTCAAGGCCTCTCCCCAGCCTCGTTGCCCTTCTCTGGACACACTCAAGCATCTCAATGTCCCTCCTAAACTGGGGGGCCCAGAACTGAACACAGCACTCAAGGTGTGGTCTGAGCAGTGCAGAGTACAGGGGCAGAATGACCTCCCTGCTCCTGCTGGCCACACCATTCCTGATGCAGGCCAGGATGCCACTGGCTCTCTTGGCCACCTGGGCACACTGCTGGCTCATGTTCAGGCAGGTATCAATCAGCACCCCCAGATCCCTCTCTGTTTGGCTGCTCTCAGCCACTCTGACCCCAGCCTGTATCTCTGCATGGGGTTGCTGTGGCCAAAGTGCAGCACCAGCACTTGGAGCTATTGAAGCCATCCCCTTGGACTCTGCCCATCTGTCCAGGGGGTCAAGGTCCTGCTGCAGAGCCCTTCTGCCCTCCAACCCAGCCACATCTGCCCCCAGCTTGGTGTCATCTGCACCTTTGCTGATGACTGACTCCATGCCCTCATCCAGGTCATCTATGAAGCTGTTAAAGAGGATGGGGCCCAGCACTGATCCCTGAGGGACACCACTAGTGACACTTTCAAGGCCCAGCTTGGCAGGCTGCTGGACCATCTCATTTCAGCTCTATTCTTACCCTGTAAGGTTGCATTAGATGATCCTTCAGATCCCTTCCAACCTGGTACCCTATGAATCTATGAATATGCTTCTCAAATGTTGACATTGCTCTGATTACTTCAGAACTCCTCCCAGGGGAATTCCCTGTGCTTGTAACACAATATCTCAAGTGAGCTATGCCAAAAATAAATGAAATCACTGCAAAACATTTCTGGCATCTGCTGTTAGCATTCAGCATCTGGGCAGTGCACCATGGAGGAACACTGTCTGCAAGTGATGTACTGGAAATAGAGGCAACAGCAACAGCTACAGCTACGCTTTCTGCCTCACACTGCTGCAAAGTTGCATGGTCCTGTTCAATGGCTTTATTGATGATCTGGAGCAGGGGATTGAGTCCAGCATCAGTGAGTTTGCAGATGACACCAAGCTAGGAGCAGCTGTGGAGCTGTGGGAGGGTAGGAGAGCCCTGCAGAGGGACCTGGCCAGGCTGCATGGGTGGGCAGAGGCCAAGGGGATGAGACTGAACAAGGCCAAATGCAGGGTTCTGCACTTTGGCCACAACAACCCCAAGCAGCACTACAGGCTGGGGCCAGAGTGGCTGAGAGCAGCCAGGCAGAGAGGGAGCTGGGGGTGCTGGGAGTGAGGAGCTGCAGAGGAGGCAGCAGTGCCCAGGTGGGCAGCAGAGCCAATGGCATCCTGGGCTGGCTCAGGAGCAGTGTGGGCAGCAGGACAAGGGAGGTTCTTCTGCCCCTGTGCTCAGCACTGCTCAGGCCACACCTTGAGTGCTGTGTCCAGTTCTGGGCCTCTCATTCAAGAGAGATGTTGAGGTGCTGGAAGGTGTTTGGAGCAGGGCAGCAAGGCTGGGGAGGGGCCTGGAGCACAGCCCTGTGAGGAGAGGCTGAGGGAGCTGGGGGTGTGCAGCCTGCAGCAGAGGAGGCTCAGGGCAGAGCTCATTGCTGTCTGCAGCTGCCTGCAGGGAGGCTGTAGCCAGGTGGGGTTGGGCTCTGCTGCCAGGCAGCCAGGGACAGAAGAAGGGGACACAGCCTCAAGCTGTGCCAGGGCAGGTTCAGGCTGGCTGTTAGGAGGAAGTTGTTGGCAGAGAGAGTGATTGGCATTGGAATGGGCTGCCCAGGGAGGTGGTGGAGTTGCTGTGGCTGGAGGTGCTGAAGCCAAGCCTGGCTGGGGCACTTAGTGCCATGGTCTGGTTGGTTGGCCAGGGCTGGGTGCTAGGTTGGACTGGCTGAGCTTGGAGCTCTCTTCCAACCTGCTTGGTTCTATGAATCTATGGTATCTGCCCCTGCTATTCCCCCTAAGACCTTCCACAGGTCATGTTTTGACAGATCTATTTGTACCCTAGAAATCAGAGATGTTTATAGCCCATCACTGACGTGGCAGAATCACAAAAAGAACCCCTGGAGAGCTCTGGAGTTTACCTGCAGTTACTCCAGTGTCTGCTAATAAATGCTGCTTGCAAAGGAGACTGTGAATTCATTACTAAAACTGGTGAGATTTGCCTGTGTAACCTGTTCCAGGACTTCTTTGCCCTCAGGGATGTTTACTCTGGTGTCTAATGTGAATCTTGCCTGTTGAAATTCAAGCTCATTCCTGACTTACCCACCACAGCAACAGAGCACTCATTCCTTTCCTTCTCTTGGTGACAACATTTTATGCATCACAGGGCAGCTTCTAGTATCTAAATAAATCTGCTTCTTTACCTCTTGCCTCACAGGTCACAGAAACAGAATCAGAGGATGACTATGGGTGGAAAAATCCTTTAGGATCATCGAGTCCAAGCATTATATAACTCTACCAGGGCCACTACCACAGCACAGAATCATAGAACCTTAGAGGTTGGAAGGGACCTCCAGAGACCATCCAGTCCAATACCCCTGCCAAAGCAGCATCACCCAGGGCAGGTCACACAGAAAACCAGGAGGGTTTGAAAGTCTCCAGAGTAGGAGACTCCACAACCTC
Source organism: Pogoniulus pusillus (assembly GCF_015220805.1). Taxonomy (NCBI): domain Eukaryota; kingdom Metazoa; phylum Chordata; class Aves; order Piciformes; family Lybiidae; genus Pogoniulus; species Pogoniulus pusillus. The sequence goes on along the minus strand of NC_087296.1, from coordinate 13,676,124 downwards.
TCTGAGCAGCCTGCTCCAGGGCTCCAGCACCCTCACTCCAAAGAAGTTTCTCCCCATACTGAAGTGAAACCTTCTCTGTTCCAGTTTGTATCCATTGCTCCTTGGCTTATTGCTGCTGACCACTGAGAGGAGACTTAAGCCAGCCACTTGGCACTCCCCCCTCAGATATTTGTACCATGAATTTGAGCACCATAACTAGATGGCTTTTAAGGACACCCAGGGATGGGGATTTAGCCACTTCCCTGGGCAGCCTGCTCCAGAGTTTGAGAACCCTATAATTCCTTTTTCCTTCCACTCCAGAATCCAAAGCTTGATGCTTAGACTGTACTACTGTGGAGTGGAAGTAAAAGACAAGCTTTTGGCACTTGTCAAGCCATACCCTCTAGCATGCAGCCAGAACATTAGCATTTCTCAACAAGGACATCACCCCTGAATCATGCTGCCCTGCTGATATGCTGGAGACAACAGACCCCTCTGCAGGACAGGGAATCAAGGAGGTGTTCAACTGACTACTCCTTTCAAAGGAGTGTGGCTGCCCCCTCCCTGGAGGTGTTTAAGGCCGGACTGGATGAAGCCTTGACCAACTTGGTCTGGTGGGAGGTGTCCCTGTCCATGGCAGGGGGGTTGGAACTGGATGATCTTTAAGGTCCTTTCCAACCAAAGCCATTGTCACTAGTGGTGTCCCTCTGGGATCAGTGCTGGGCCCCATCCTCTTTAACAGCTTCATAGATGATCTGCATGAGGGCATGGAGTCAGTCATCAGCAAGTGTGCAGATGACACCAAGCTGGGGGCAGATGTGGCTGGGTTGGAGGGCAGAAGGGCTCTGCAGCAGGACCTTGACTGCCTGCACAGATGGGCAGAGTCCAAGGGGATGGCTTCAATAGCTCCAAGTGCAGGGTGCTGCACTTTGGCCACAGCAACCCCATGCAGAGATACAGGCTGGGGTCAGAGTGGCTGAGAGCAGCCAGACAGAGAGGGATCTGGGGGTGCTGATTGATACCCACCTGAACATGAGCCAGCAGTGTGCCCAGGTGGCCAAGAGAGCCAGTGGCATCCTGGCCTGCATCAGGAATGGTGTAGCCAGCAGGAGCAGGGAGGTCATTCTGCCCCTGTACTCTGCACTGCTCAGACCACACCTTGAGTGCTGTGTTCAGTTCTGGGCCCCCCAGTTTAGGAGGGACATTGAGATGCTTGAGTGTGTCCAGAGAAGGGCAACGAGGCTGGGGAGAGGCCTTGAGCACAGCCCTACGAGGAGAGGCTGAGGGAGCTGGGATTGGTTAGCCTGGAGAAGAGGAGGCTCAGGGGAGACCTCATTGCTGTCTGCAACTACCTGAGGGGAGGTTGTGGCCAGGAGGAGGTTGCTCTCTTCTCTCAGGTGGCCAGCACCAGAACAAGAGGACACAGCCTCAGGCTGTGCCAGGGGAGATTTAGGCTGGAGGTGAGGAGAAAGTTCTTCCCTGAGAGAGTCATTGGACACTGGAATGGGCTGCCCGGGGAGGTGGTGGAGTCGCCGTCCCTGGAGCTGTTCAAGGCAGGACTGGACGTGGCACTTGGTGCCATGGTCTGGCCTTGAGCTCTGTGCTAAAGGGTTGGACTGGATGATCTGTGAGGTCTCTTCCAACCTTGGTGACACTGTGATCCTGTGATCCTGTGATCCTGTGATTGTATGATTCTCTGAAAGGGTAAAACCTTTGTCCTTTAGGCTGCAGCAGATTTCAGTGTTACTCCTCTCAGCTTGCTGCCTGACCTCCATTTTCAGTTTAGTGTCATTTTGACTTCATCATCTCACTCCTTAATGAATAAATTGAATAAAAACTTTGATTACATCTGCCCCTACTGTATCTCATTAAGCAGGAGGCTGAGGGGAGGCCTCATTACTGAAGGGACGTTGCAGTGATGTGGGGGTAGGGTTCTTTTCCCTAGTCTCAGGTGGTGGAAGGAGAGGAAATGGCCTGGAATTGTGCCAGGGGAGGTTTGGGTTGCAGATGAGGAAAGATTTCTTCCTTGCAAGAGTGGTCAGACACTGGCACAGGCTGCCAGGGAGGTGATGGAGTCTCCATCCCTGGAAGCACTCACAGAATGCGTGGACATGGCACTGTGGGACACGGTTTGAAGGCCATGGTGGTGTTGGGTCTTGGGTTGATGGTTGGACTCAGTGATCTCAGAGGCCTATTCTGTGATTCCACCATGATTCAAGGAGCACGCCTTCATTTTGGACTTTGCCCCTGGCTTCCCATTTGTAAGAGAAAATTGCTTCAGTGCTAACTTTTCCTTTTAATCACCCCTCTGTGTCTGCACAGAGGAGACACTTACTCAAAAGAGCACTTTGGCTTTGTTTCAGGATGGGTCTGCTTACATGTGCTTTCTCCTCCAGGATCCAGAAGAACAGAGGCTTCACCTGCCTGGCTGTGATTTGCACTTTATGTCCAGGAGAATTTCCCTCTCCTGCATCTTCTTTTGCTGCACTGAACACTAACTGCCAGAATCACAGAAGCACAGAACTGCTTCAGTTGGAAAAGACCTCTAGGATGACTGAGCTTAACACCACCATGGTCACTGAACCATGTCCCCAGTGCCATTTCCAAGTGTTTCTGGAACACCTCTGGGATGGGGACTCCACCACCTCTCTGGGCAGCCTGTGCCAGTCCTTAGAATCATAGAATCAACCAGGTTGGAAGAGACCTTCAAGCTCATCCAGTCCAACGTAGCACCCAGCCCTATCCAGTCAACCAGACCATGGCACTAAGTGTCTCATCCAGTCTTTTCTTGAAGACCTCCAGGGATGGTGCCTCCACCACCTCCCTGGGCAGCCCATTCCAATGGGAAATCACTCTGTGAAGAACTTCATCCTTGACCACTCTTGCAGCAAAGAAAATTTTCCTCATCTCCAACCTAATCCTCACCTGGCACAATTTCAGGCCATTTCCTCTCCTGCCATCACCTGAGACTAGGGAGCAGAGCTCAACTCCCTCCTCAATGCAACCTCCTTTCAGGGAGCTGTAGAGAACAATGAGCTCTGCCCTCAGCCTCCTCTTCCCCACACTGCACACCCCCAGCTCCCTCAGCTGCTCCTCCCCAGCCCTGTTCTCCAGACCCTTCACCAGCTTGGTTGTGCTTGTCTAGACACACTCCAACACCTCAATGTCCTTCGTGGAGTGAGAGGCCAAACCTGAACCCAGGATTTGAGGTATGGCCTCAGCAGCACTGAGTACAGGGGCATGATCACTGCCCTGCTCCTTCTGTTCCCAGCAACTGGTTATAGACAGTGTGATGAATAGAAGTGCTGCTGGGAGCTCTCTCAGGTCACCTGTGGCTGCTGCACCTGGCAGTAGCTGGGAGCTCTCTCAGGTCACCTGTGTCTGCTGCACCTGGGAGTAGCTGGGAGCTCTCTCAGGTCACCTGTGACTGCTGCACCTGGGAGTAGCTGGGAGCTCTCTCAGGTCACCTGTGGCTGCTGCACCTGGGAGTAGCTGGGAGCTCTCTCAGGTCACCTGTGACTGCTGCACCTGGGAGTAGCTGGGAGCTCTCTCAGGTCACCTGTGACTGCTGCACCTGGGAGTAGCTGGGAGCTCTCTCAGGTCACCTGTGACTGCTGCACCTGGGAGTAGCTGGGAGCTCTCTCAGGTCACCTGTGACTGCTGCACCTGGGAGCCCTCTCAGACTCCATGTGACTGCTGCACTCTTCCATGGAACAGTTACCTGCTCTGCCTCATGATGTTGCCATGAGTAGCCTTAACAAGGATGTAGTGGACATCGTAGAGCACGTTGAGGAAGTCCTCCCGTGACACAGCTCTGCTTGGCCTTGGCTCATCTCCATAATGTCTCCAGGTGAAATCTGCTGCCTGGGACAGAGTCCTGTTGACACCTGGCTGATCCTGGTGGTACTCCCAGGGTGCAGTGGCTCTGCCTCTCTGGTCAGCACCGTAGTATTCCCAGCCATGCTGAAAAACAGCAGACAACCCCAGATTATTCCCAGTCTGAAAAGAACCAGGTGCTAGGGGGAGGAGGGGGAAAGGCAGCCAGAAACATTACCTCTGTCATCTCTATCTCATGCCTTGTCAGCTGCCCAATGAGAGGGGCAGCCATGTGGCGGACAAGGACTCTGGTGTGGGTTGGAGGTCCACCTCTCATGATGACTTGGGGGTAGTAAGTAGTGAACCCTGTCTCTTCTCGTGCTTCAAAGTAGATGGCATATTTCAGTCTCCCTCCGTAAGCAGTCAGCTAACAAAGCAAAACACAAAGGACAAAGAGAAAGCTCAGTTTGAGTTAGCTAGAGAGAAAATCCTGGCCAGAAATAAGAGCTGGATGGACCCAGCAGCTGTGAGGGGTCTGAAGAGCTCATCCATGGGAGAATGTGCAGGGTTCTGCACTTTGGCCACAACAACCCCAAGCAGCACTACAGGCTGGGGATTGAGTGGCTGGAATGCAGCCAGGAGGAAAGGGACCTGGGGGTGCTGGTAGATAGTAGGCTGAAGATGAGGCAACAGTGTGCCCAGGTGGGCAGGAGAGCCAATGGCATCCTGGGCTGGCTCAGGAGCAGTGTGGGCAGCAGGACAAACCCTATGTGAAGAGGCTGAGAGAGCTGGGGTTGTTTAGCCTGGAGAAGAGGAGGCTCAGGGGTGCCCTCATTGCTGTCTACAACTACCTGAAGGGACATTGTAGCCAGGTGGGGTTGGTCTCTTCTCCCAGGCAAGCAGCAATAGAACAAGGGGACACAGTCTCAAGCTGTGCCAGGGCAGGTTCAGGCTGGATGTTAGGAGGAAGTTGTTGTCAGAGAGAGTGATTGGCATTGGAATGGGCTGCCCAGGGAGGTGGTGGAGGCACCGTCCCTGGAGGTGTTCAAGCCAAGCCTGGATGAGGCACTTAGTGCCATGGTCTGGTTGACTGGATAGGGCTGGGTGCTAGGTTGGACTGGATGATCTTGGAGGTCTCTTCCAACCTGGTTGATTCTATGATTCTATGATTCTGTGAATAGCAGCACAGCAGAGCAGCCAGGCTGGTGAAGGGTCTGGAACACAAGTCCTGTGAGGAGCAGCTGAGGGAACTGGCATTGTGTACTGCTCAGAAGAAGAGGCTGAGGGGAGACTTCATAGCCCTCTGCAACTATCTCAGAGTAGACTGGGGTAAGGGGAGTCTGTCTCTCCTCACATGCAGGACAATGGCCTCAAAGCCACAGCCTGAGGTGCAAGTTGGAGATGAGGAAACTTTTCTTTGCTGCAAGAGTGGACAGAGACTGGAACAGGCTGCCCAGGGAGGTGGTGGAGTCCCCATCCCTAGAGATGTCTAAAAGGCATCTGGATGAGGAACTTATGGACAGGGTCTAAAAGCTGAGGGAGCTGGGGGGGGTGCAGCCTGCAGCAGAGGAGGCTCAGGGCAGAGCTCATTGCTGTCTGCAGCTGCCTGCAGGGAGGCTGTAGCCAGGTGGGGTTGGGCTCTGCTGCCAGGCAGCCAGGGACAGAACAAGAGAACACAGCCTCAAGCTGTGCCAGGGCAGGTTCAGGCTGGATGTTAGGAAGAAGTTCTTCACAGCAAGAGTGATTGGCATTGGGATGGGCTGCGTGGGGAGGTGGTGGAGTCCCCATCCCTGAGGGTGTTTAAAAGGAGATTGAATGAGTCATTTGGTGCCAGGGTATAGGCAATTAGAAGGTGTTGGGGGCTAGGTTGGACTCAATGATCTTGAAGGTCTTTTCCAGGCTGGTTAATTCTGTGGTTCTGTGTGTAGAGGGAGATGTTAGGTTATGGCTGGACTTGCTGATCCTAAGGTCTTTTCCAGCCAGGTGACTCTGTGAGTCTAGGAAAAGGCAATTTTCATTTAAAGCAGAGAGAAATGAAAAGTTACAAGGGACTTATTTTAAATGAATGCAGCTTAATTTTTTCCCAGTAACATTTCCAGGGGGAAAATCCTGCATGAGCCTGTCTGTAAATATCTATTTCCTTAAGCAGTGTCTATGTAACAGAGCTGTGAGTTTCCAAGCTGACTGAGCAAATAGAGTTTAATAATGGGATGGGATGGCAAATATTTGCTTCAGAAGTGTCTGATGACATGCTCAATGGAAGGGAAGCCAGCAAGGGCCTGCACTTAGGTCAGGGAAACCCTTGGTGTCAGTCCAGGCTGGGGGATGATGAGGTTGAGAGCAGCCCTGAAGAGAAGGACTTGGGGGTGCTGGTGGGGGAGAAGCTGCATGGAAGCCAGCAATGGGCACTGGCAGCACAGAAGGCCAAGGGCAGCCTGGGCTGCATCCAAAGCAGTGTGGGGAGAGATGGAGAGAGGGGATCCTGCCCCTCTGCTCTGCTCTGGGGAGACCTCCCCTGCAGGGTTGGGGTCAGCTATGGGCCCCCAACACAAAAAGGACATAGACTTGATGAAGAGGGTCCAGATGAGGGCTGTGAAGATGATAAGAAGTCTGGAGAGCCTCTGCTGTGGGGACAGGCTGAGAAAGATGGATCTGTTCAGCCTGGAGAAGGTTCTGGGGAGAACTTAGAGCTGCATTTCAATATCAGAAGGGGGAGGACAGGCTGGGGAGGGACTGTTCAGAAGGGCCTGTGGGGATAGGATGAGGGCAATGGTTTGAAACTGGAGCAGGGCAGGTTTAGGTTGGACATCAGGAGGAAGTTCTGCACAATGAGAGTGGGGAAATACTGGAACAGGCTGCCCAGGGATGTGGCTGAGGCCCCAGCTCTGGAGACCTTCAAGCCCAGACTCGATGCACCCTTGGCAGCCTGCTGTAGCTGGAGCTGTCCCTGCTGGCTGCAGCGGCGTAGGACCAGATGACCTGTGAGGGTCCCTTCCCACCCAGTGCACTGTGTGAAGCTGTGAGAAAAGGCATTGCAGAGCACAGGTGAAAGGTCAAAAGAGATCTGCAAACCCCTGCCAGCACCCAGGGCAATATTCTGTGTACCTTTCGTCCCTCAAACTGCTCGGGAAGTCTCCAGTAGACAGGCTCTGAGTGCAGCTCCCGCATCACCACTTCGATGTCTGCTACGATCTCAGGAGGCTGGAAGGCAACCCCTGTGAGGGTGCTGCGCTGCAGCTTCTCATCCACCAGAGGCAGAACCATCTGCTCTGGCTTCAAGGTCACCTGTGACATTCAAAACACATCAAGAAGAAAAATCAAGCCTGGAAGTGTTGCAATCCCAGCTCGTTAAAGAAGTTATTTCTAGGAGAGACTTTTGAGGCTGTGAGGGAGTGGCAGGAGTGGGGGGAATGGAGCAAAGCTGGAGGTGGGGAGAGTGAGGCTGGAGGTGAGGAGGAAGTTGTTGAGCAGGAGAGTGGTGAGAGGCTGGAATGGGTTGCCCAGGGAGGTGGTTGAGGCCCCATGGCTGGAGGTGTTTGAGGCCAGGCTGGCTGAGGCTGTGTGCAGCCTGCTCTAGGGTAGGGTGTCCCTGGGCATGGCAGGGGGTTGGAACTGGCTGCTCCTTGTGGTCCCTTCCAACCCTGCCTGATTCTGTGATTCTATGATTTCATTTCACATCATGAGCAGCTTGTGACCAAACACTCTGCCTGGGGGCTGCAAGAAAGCTGGGGAAGGACTTTTTAAGGTGTCAGGTAATGACAGGACTGGGGGGATGGAGCAAAACTAGAAGTGGGTAGATTCAGATTGGATGCTAGGAAGAAGTTTTTCACCATGATGGTGCTTAGACCCTGGCACAGGTCGCCCAGGGAGGTGGTAGAAGCCTGATCATAGAATCATCTCAGTAAAGTAACTAGGATTTCTTACAGGGGAATCATAGAATCAAGCAGGTTGGAAGAGAGCTCCAAGCTCATCCAGTCCAACCTAGCACCCAGCCCTATCCAGTCAACCAGACCATGGCACTAAATGCCTCATCCAGGCTTTGCTTGAACACCTCCAGGGACGGTGCCTCCACCACCTCCCTGGGCAGCCCATTCCAATGCCAATCACTCTCTCTGCCAACAACTTCCTCCTAACATCCAGCCTAGACCTGCCCTGGCACAACTTGAGACTGTGTCCACTTGTTCTGTTGCTGGTTGTCTGGGAGAAGAGACCAACCCCACCTGGCTGCATTCTCCCTTCAGGTAGTTGTAGACAGCAATGAGCTCTGCCCTGAGCCTCCTCTGCTGCAAGCTGCACACCCCCAGCTCCCTCAGCCTCTCCCCATAGGGTTTATGTTCCAGGCCCCTCCCCAGCCTTGTTGCCCTTCTCTGGACATGTTCCAGCACCTCAACATCTCTCTTGACTTGAGGGGCCCAGAACTGGAAGCTACTGCTCAGCAAGCTTAATAAGACAAAATACAACATTGCAAAGACAGAATAGCTCTTGACCCTTCTCTCCTTCTCCTGTTCCTTGCTTACCATCTTTTCCACTCTTAGTACAAGATCTTACTGTTCTTTACCCTGCTAAGTACCTAACTGCCTAATAATATATATCTTAATGTCTTGTGTGATTCAACCCAAAATATCATAATGTATTTTTCTCTCTCTCAGATTTGAAAGCTTCAGGATCAGACAAGTCCTTAGATGCAAGCTCAGGGTGCAGACAGATTTCCAAATGGATTTAGATTCACAATATGCTTGCAGGTTTTCCAAACATACTACTGATAAGCAGAATGGAAATCTTACTGATCCCTGGAAGCTTTTAAGGCCAGGCTGGATGTGGATCTGAGCCACATGAGGTGTCCCTGCCCATGGCAGGGGGGTTGGAAGTAGATGATCCTTGAGGCCCCATCCAGCCCTGACAGTTCTGTGATTCTGGGACTGTTCCATCAGGTATAAACTGTGACTTTTGCACCCTCTTGTCCTGTTACCAAAGAACACTTTAGCACTGGTTCCAATGGTTTTATCAGGAGCCACCTTCTGGAGGGACTTTGAAGACTTTCAAGAGTTAATGGGCACAAGATCAAACATGAGAAGCTCCATCTAAACACGAGAAGAAACTTTGCTGTGAGGGTGCTGGAGCCCTGGAGCTCAGAGAGGTGGTGGAGTCTCCATCTCTGAAGACTTTAACAGCCTGCCTAGATGTGTTCCTCTGTGCCTTGCCCTGGGCGATCATGCCTTGGCAGGGGGCTTGGACTCGATGATCTCTGGAGGTCCCTTCCAACCCCTACCATTCTGTGACTCTGTGAAGACCTACTTGGATGTGTTCCTGTGTGACCTGCCCTAGGTGACCCTGCTTTGGCATGGGGCTTGGACTCAATGATCTCCAGAGCTCACTTCCAACCCCTACCATTCTGTGACTCTATGAAGACCTACATGGAGGTGTTCCTGTGTGCCCTGCTCTAGGTGATCCTGCTTTGGCTTGAGGGTTGGACTCAATGATCTCCAGAGCCCCCTTCCAACCCCTACCATTCTGTGACTCTGTGAAAACCTACCTGGATACAGAATCACAGAATCATAGAATCAAGCAGGTTGGAAGAGACCTCCAAGCTCATCCAGTCCAACCTAGCACCCAGCCCTGGCCAAGCAACCAGACCATGGCACTAAGTGCCCCAGCCAGGCTTTTCTTAAACATCTCCAGGGATGGTGCCTCCACCACCTCCCTGGGCAGCCCATTCCAATGTTCCTGTGTGCCCTGCCCTAGGTGACCCTGCTTTGGCATGGGGCTTGGACTCAATGATCTCCAGAGCTCACTTCCAACCCCTACCATTCTATGACTCTGTGAAGACCTACATGGATGTGTTCCTGTGTGCCCTGCTCTAGGTGATCCTGCTTTGGCTTGGGGGCTGGGCTAAATGATTTCCAGAGCTCCCTTCCAACCCCTACCATTCTGTGACTCTATGAAGACCTACCTGGAGGTGTTCCTGTGAGCCCTGCCCTAGGTGACCCTGCTTTGGCTTGGGGGTTGGACTCAATGATCTCCAGAGCTCCCTTCCAACCCCTACCATTCTGTGACTCTATGAAAACCTACCTGGATATAGAATCATAGAATCATAGAATCAAGCAGGTTGGAAGAGACCTCCAAGATCATCCAGTCCAACCTATCCCCCAGCCCTATCCAGTCAACCAGACCATGGCACCAAGTGCCTCATCCAGTCTTTTCTTAAACATCTCCAGGGATGGTGACTCCACCACCTCCCTGGGCAGCCCATTCCAGTGTTCCTGTGTGCCCTGCCCTAGGTGATCCTGCTTTGGCTTGGGGGTTGGACTCAATGACCTCCAGAGGTCCCTTCCAACTCCTACCCTTCTGCAATTCTGTGAAGACCTACCTGGAGGTGTTCCTGTGTCACCTGCCCTAGGTGACCCTACTTTGGCTTGGGGGTTGGACTCAATGATCTCCAGAGCTCACTTCCAACCCCTACCATTTCTATGAAAACCTACCAGGATGTGTTCCTGTGTGCCCTGCCCTAGGTGACCCTGCTTTGGCATGGGGGTTGGACTCAATGACCTCCAGAGGTCCCTTCCAGCCCCTACCCTCCAGCAGGCCATCTCCAGAATGTTACTGAGGATATTTTCCTGCTGCTGTTTCAGACCTGGGTCTCTCCTGTTCAGACTGAGAGAAACCTACCTTAGGCAGAAGCACACTTCTCACCATCACTGATTACACACCAGTGGGGCTGTGGAACATAGTGCCTGATCCTTTGGGACTTTTAAGGCATATCCAAGCTAAGTGTTCTCCAGGCAACACGCAGAGAGTGAGGGCTTAGGGCTTCTGCAACTCTAAATTCAGCTTTACTGACAACTGTAAGGAGGACACTTAGACACTTGTCATCTGCTTAGCCTTGTTGAAAGTGTCTCAATAGCATGATACAGAAATCAGTCCTTAGATGAAGAACTGTAGTAAGAGCCTCAGTAATTCTGTGCTGATGGAAGTACCACAGGAAGTGAGGGAACAATTGCAAGGGGCTGGGATCAAAATTGCTTTCCCCTCAAGAGTGAGGAGAACAAAGCAAGCAAGTGCAGAGTCATATCCTCAACACTCACCCCCTCAACAGGCTGTTCACCAGAGAGGGATCAGGGAACAAGGAAACAGCCAAGGCCTGCAGTGGGCTTTAAGCCTCTTGGCATTTCCATCCACAGCAGCATCTAAGGACTGATCAGACATGGAAGCTTTCCTAATGCTGCCAGCCCTGAGTCAGTTGCTGTCATGTCCATAATTCACTGTTTATTACTTTAGACATCAAGAAATGCTGCTCTGCTCTTGAGACCCCACCATGAACACCTAAAGAAGGACACAGAGCTGCTGGAGAGAGGCCAGAGGAGGCCACAAAGGGGACCCAAGGGATGGAGTGCAGGCTGAGGGAGTTGGGACTGTGCAGCTTGCAGAGGAGAAGACTCCAGGGGGACCTTAGAGCTGCTGCCAGTGCCTGAAGGGATCCTACAGGAAGGCTGCAGAGGGACTTGTCCTTAGGGTGCCTAGAGACAGGCCAAGGGGGAATGGTTTGAAGCTGAGGCAGAGCAGGGTCGGACTGGAGCTGAGGAAGAAGTTCTTCAGTACAAGGGTGGTGAGACAGTGGAATAGGTTGCCAGGGGGGTTGTGGATGTCCCCTCCCTGGCCAGGTTGGACGAGGCCTTGAGCAGCTGAGTCAAGTTGAGAGGTGTCCCAGCTGGAGCAGACCTTTCCAGCTTTTCCATCCGTCTGATGGATTCTGCCCTCCCTCTCCTGGATTTAAATGCAGCTTCAACAAGCTCTTTAAAAAAATCAATACCAAACCCAAGAAGAAACAGATCAGTTGAACCATGGGAGATCTCTGCTGGACCACAAGCATCTGGGACCCCTGAACACACCTGGCTAAACTGCATTTTCCTCTGCACTGGACAGTCTGAAGCTCCAGTTTGACAGGGTGCTGGGCCAGTGCATTGCTGTGCTGCTATTACATTGAAAGGCTGGACCAGATGATGCTTGGAGTCCCTTCCAACTTGGCACTGAGTGATTCTGTGCAGCTGTGTACTGTGCAGCAGTGATTATGGACTGTATAATATCCCCACATGGCCAGCTTGTCCTCTCCTGGGTTTTAGTAGCCTTCCTCCAGCTTGATGCCAGCTATCCTCTCACTGCATTTCTTACCTACTTATTTAACACCTTGACCCTGCTTGGCTAATGGAGCACACTGCTCTCTCCACTTCTAGAGGACACAGAGGAAAATGATTGCTTAAATGTTTGGCATTTTCTAGCTACCTCTCAGTGCCTGACTAAAAGATGCCAGCAGGAAACAACATTATCACATTACATGGCTCAGCAGTTGCCTACTCACCCACATGCGCACCAGCCCCTTTGCCTCGCTGCACTGCGTGCTCATGCCAAAGCAATAGCAGCTGCTGCAGCCAAGTGGGTTCTTGGCAGAGAGGCCAAATGCACCAGGCTTGCACCTGTCACAGTGGACACCTTCCACATTCACCTGCAAGAGAAAGAACATTTAAAAGGAATGAAAATGCAATCACATGAAAAGGCAAGATGCAGCAAAGCTGGAGGTGGGGAGATGCAGGCTGGACAGCAGGAGGGAGTTCTTCACCATGGAGTGGTGAGAGCCTGGAATGGGTTGCCCAGGGAGCTGGTTGGAGTGTCTCTGGAGGTATCACACAGTATCACAGTATCACAGTATCAGCAAGGTTGGAAGAGACCTCACAGGTCATCAAGTCCAACCCTTTAGCACAGAGCTCAAGGCTAGACCATGGCACCAAGTGCCACGTCCAGTCCTGCCTTGAACAGCTCCAGGGACGGCGACTCCACCACCTCCCCGGGCAGCCCATTCCAGTGTCCAATGACTCTCTCAGGGAAGAACTTTCTCCTCACCTCCAGCCTAAATCTCCCCTGACACAGCCTGAGGCTGTGTCCTCTCGTTCTGGTGCTGGCCACCTGAGAGAAGAGAGCAACCTCCTCCTGGCCACAACCTCCCCTCAGGTAGTTGCAGACAGCAATAAGGTCTGCCCTGAGCCTCCTCTTCTCCAGGCTAACCAATCCCAGCTCCCTCAGCCTCTCCTCGTAGGGCTGTGCTCAAGGCCTCTCCCCAGCCTCGTTGCCCTTCTCTGGACACGCTCAAGCATCTCAATGTCCCTCCTAAACTGGGGGGCCCAGAACTGAACACAGCACTCAAGGGGTGGTCTGAGCAGTGCAGAGTCCAGGGGCAGAATGACCTCCCTGCTCCTGCTGACCACACCATTCCTGATGCAGGCCAGGATGCCACTGGCTCTCTTGGCCACCTGGGCACACTGCTGGCTCCTGTTCAGGTGGGTATCAATCAGCACCCCCAGATCCCTTTCTGTCTGGCTGCTCTCAGCCACTCTGACCCCAGCCTGTATCTCTGCATGGGGTTGTTGTGGCCATGGGGTGTTTAAGGCCAGGCTGGCTGAGGCTGTGGGCAGCCTGCTCTAGGGTAGGGTGTCCCTGGGCATGGCAGGGGGGGTGGAACTGGCTGCTCCTTGTGGTCCCTTCCAACCCTGACTGATTCTATGATTCTAAGGTTCACGCTGACCTCGTAGCGAGAGAGAGAAAACCACTCAGGAATGACAGCAACAGTGTGCAGAAAGAAATAATAATCATCACAAAGAAACACCCAAGGAACTTTCCAGCTTCTCATCCTGTGTGTATGCAAACAGACACAGTTAATGCCATTGAGGCACTGGCATTTGCTGAGAAGCTCTGAGCAAAGGGTGCTGCTTTCACACTGACAGCAAATGCCACTTTGGGCCTGAGCTGCTCAGTAACTGATTGGTAAGCTAAGAAGAAGGAAGTCCTGCTGAAACTGCCAGGGCTAATGCAGCCTTTTGTTGAACAGGAATTAGCTCTGACAAGCTAAACCCTTGAAGGTGGAGGGCTAAACGTTGCTGCTGTGCAATAGATTTTAAGGCAAAGGCTGGGGAGCCAAAGCTTTCCCCTCCTCCTGATTGCTTTCCACCTGATTGAGCAGCATTAACAGGGCTGCAGTGTTTCCCTGCTGTAATGGCAATGCTTTCATTTCCACTTTTCAATTAGTCCAAATAAAAAGCTGCAGCAGCTAGGGCTAGTTACACAACCATTTAGGCAGAGCCTTTCAAATCCAGCTCACACCCAGACTGAGGCTTCTAATGAGCAATGACCACCATGAGAGCCCTGCTTGGCTTTTCCTGCCCCTCCACTTTTCTCTCATGAGAGTAATGTGAAGAAGGCAATCTAAACAAATTCCACTTGCCAAAGCTAATACAAGGAACCAACATGATGAGTGTTTTTAAGCCTCCTCTGCACATGTAACTATCAGTAAATACACACTCAGATTTTCATAGAATCACAGAATAGCTCAGGTTGGAAGAGACCTTAGAGACCATCTACACCAACCCCCGCCCCTGCCATGGGCTGCAACACCTCTCTTCTAGACTCAGCTGCTCAAGGCCTCCTCCAAGCAGCCCTTGAACACCCCCAGGGAGGAGGCATCCAGAACCTCCCTGAGCAACCTGTTCCATTGTCTCACCATCCTTGTACTGGAGAGCTCCAGTCTAGCCCTGCTCTCCCTCAGCTTCAAACCATCCTCCCTTGTCCTGTCTCTAGACACCCTCAGGAAATGTCCCTCTGCAGCCTTCCTGCAGGATCCCTTCAGGCACTGGCAGGCAGCTCTAAGGTCTCCCTGGAATCTTCTCTTCTCTAGACTGCACAGTCCCAGCTCCCTCAGCCTGTCCTCACAGCAGAGCTGCTGCAACCCTTGGATCATCCTTGTGGGCTCCTCTGGCCTCACTCCAGCAGCTGTGTGTCCTTCTTCTGCTGGGGCCACCAGAACTGGAGGCAGGGTTTGAGCTGGGGTTGCACCAGAGCAAAGGAGCAGGAGCCTCTCTCTTGCTCTGCTGCCCACACTTCTCTCGATGCAGACTCGACTGCCAGGCACAGGGCTCCTGAGCTCTCTGGAAGCTGCTGTCTGCAGCTAGCTCAGCAGGTTGAACTCAGAGCAGTGATCATTTTCTAACAACCCAGCCTCTCCAATGTATAACCCATTGCAGAAAGTTGCACACAAGGGGGAACTCAGGCAGCTCTAGGCTTCAATTCAGCCCTGGATTTAACTTCTGTGGGCAAAAGATAGTAATCAAAAGCACTGACTTTATTCTGCATTACTTGTCCACTTTATGTCATGAACTCTGCATTTCACTTGCTGAGCATTTGGGTTGCATGCAACTGTAGTTTCTTGCCTCTAATGTTTAGCTGACTTTATACTGTTAGCTTTCACCTGCAGAAGCACAGAAGGAACTACATTGGCCTTAAAAAAAACACCAACAAAGAAACATTTCCAGCCAGCAATGCCTTAAGCCCTTTTCTTTCTAATTAGTGCTTCAAGAGCTAAAAGACAGAGACTGACACACTGGAGCTAACCCAGCACAGGGGCATCAGGATGATTAGAGGGATTGGAACACATCATGTACCTTGAAAGGGGCCTGCATAAAGCCAGAAAGCAAACATTTGTGCCACTGCATAGAGACTGTTCTAGGAAGAGACTTAGGGGGTAGGGTGATGAGAAATAGACTGTCAGAAATAAGCAGACCAAGGTAGAGAGCATGGCCCTCAACACAGGTCCCTGACAATCTAATTAAAGTCCTTCCATGTAGCCTGTTCTTTCAACTCAGAGGGAAGGGCTACAAAGATGATCAGGGGACAAGAATGTCTGCCTTAGGAAGAAGGGCTAAGGGGCTTGGGGCATTTTAGTTGGAGACTAAGGGGGGATCTCATCAGTGCTAATCAATACTTAAAGGGTGGATGTCAGAAGGACAGGACCAGGCTTTACTCAGTGGTGTCCAGAGATGGGGCAAGGGGTAACTAGCACAGAATGAGCATAAGAAGTTCCATCTAAACATGAGGAAGGGCTCCTTTAAGGGTGCTTGAGCCCTGGTGCAGGCTGCCCAGAGAGGTTGTGGAGTCTCCATGTCTGCAGATGTTCCTGTGTGACCTGCCCTAGGTGGTCCCACTTTGGCAGGCAAGCTGGACTTGATGATCTCCAGAGGTCCACTTCCCACAGCCACCATTCTGTGATTCTACAAAGTGTCAGCATGTGAAAAAGCAACTGAGAAGCACTCAGGTGTCACACTGCTCCCACAGCAGTTAGCAAAGGCACCATGAGAACCACCACCACCACCTCTCTGCAACAAGCAAGTACCGATAAATGTCTCAGCAGCTCTAAGATCAGCTTTCAGCCTTCACTGTCCTACCTTGCAGCTGCACTGGCCAGTAGCATCGCTGCAGGAGCACTTCTCCATCTCTGCATCACAGCTCTGTGGATCAGTCCCCGCCAGGAGGCACTGACAGGCGACGCAGTGTGGGTAACTCCAGTAGCCTGACCTGCACTCCGTGCATTTATCCCCGGAGAACTCAGGGCGGCAGAAGCAGCAGCCTGTTTTCAAGTCACACTGAGAGCTCAGGGCTCCAACCGGGCTGCAGTCACAGGGCTGAACATGAGAGAAGCAAGGAGAAAATCACAACTGTGTTTCTGTAAAAGCAACCCAAGCACCAAAACAGCACCAAAACACAAAGGCAACTCAGCTCTTTCATGTGTCAATAGATCAACTGCAGCAGTGAGTGTGCACTGCCTGAAGGGAACAGATCTGAGTTAGCAGGGCAGGCATTTACCTTGATTCAACAAGGGTCAACCAATCACACTAAACTACATTTACAACACCATTTCCTTCTTGGACAGATGTTACTTACCAGTGGGAACTTAGGCAGTGAAATCAAGTCTAAAAGGGTCAAGGCCAGGAGGCTACTTTGCAGGCAAAGTTAGCTGAAAAGCTCTAAGTGCTGTCTGAAAAGGACTTTGCATGCAAATCCTCTGCAAGGCACCACCTTGCTATAGCTGGCATTGCTCAGGGGCAGTGGTCCCAGTGGAATCTAGTTCAAGGTTTATTACTCATCCATCAGACCAGTATAGTTGGCACTAACTTTCACTATGAGGGACAGAGATTTAGTCGTGTGGTGTACTGGGGAGTAAATTGGCTCCCAGAATGAGACTTGAATGGGCAGGGAAGGACAGAAATAGGTGAATTTCCAGGGGGGTCTACATATTGGATACAGAAGGCAGCATCAGGGAAAGCAGCAGGCATTGAAAGAACTGAGGGATGCCTCAGTGCTGTTCCTGTGACTGGACTGCAGAATTACCACAGGACATCTGCTGTGACCACTGATGTGACCAGAATCTCATCTGGAGAAGAGCAGCTTATAGAAGCAAACTCTGTGCCACGAGCACAAGCTACCAAAGGACAGAAATAAAGGCTCCAGAGAGACCTTAGAGCAGCCTTCAGGTACCTGAAGGAGGCTACAGGAGAGCTGGAGAGGGACTGTAGACAAGGGCTGGGAGTGACAGGACGAGGGACAATGGCTTTGAGCTGGGAAAGGGAGAGTGGAGAGGAGGAAGAAATTCTCTAGAGTGAGGGTGGTGAGACACTGGCAGAGGTTTAGGGTGGTGAGACACTGGCACAGGTTGGGGGTGGTGAGACACTGGCACAGGTTGAGGGTGGTGAGACACTGGCACAGGTTGAGGGTGGTGAAACACTGGCACAGGTTGCCCAGGGAGGTTGTGGAGCACAGAAGCACCCAATGTGATCTTTGATCACATTGGGTGCTTCTGTGCTCCACAACCTCCCTGGAGGTGTTCAAAGCCACCTTGGATGAGGCCTTGAGCATCCTGGCTAGTGGGATGTGTCCCTGCCCATGGCAGGGAGGTTGGGACTTGCTAATCTTTAGTGTCCCTCCTGACCCAACCCATTCTATGATAGACATAGAGAGGCTTGCTGAAACTGAGGCCACAGAGGAGGGAAATGTGGGTTGTGTTTCTAAGCAAATCTGTTCATCCCATGAGCATTTAGAGCACCTCTCTTGTGACCTAGAAAGACCTTCTGTAGTGAAGGTCAATCTTTCCTGAACACCAGGAGCTCTGTTTCACTACTGGCTGAACATGAGCCAGCAGTGTGCCCAGGTGGCCAAGAGAGCCAGTGGCATCCTGGCCTGCATCAGCAATGGTGTGGCCAGCAGGAGCAGGGAGGTCATTCTGCCCCTGTACTCTGCACTGCTCAGACCACACCTTGAGTGCTGTGTTCAGTTCTGGGCCCCCCAGTTTAGGAGGGACATTGAGATGCTTGAGCATGTCCAGAGAAGGGCAACGAGGCTGGGGAGAGGCCTTGAGCACAGCCCTACGAGGAGAGGCTGAGGGAGCTGGGATTGGTTAGCCTGGAGAAGAGGAGGCTCAGGGGAGACCTCATTGCTGTCTGCAACTACCTGAGGGGAGGTTGTGGCCAGGAGGAGGTTGCTCTCTTCTCTCAGGTGGCCAGCACCAGAACGAGAGGACACAGCCTCAGGCTGTGCCAGGGGAAATTTAGGCTGGAGGTGAGGAGAAAGTTCTTCCCTGAGAGAGTCATTGGACACTGGAATGGGCTGCCCGGGGAGGTGGTGGAGTCGCCGTCCCTGGAGCTGTTCAAGGCAGGACTGGACGTGGCACTTGGTGCCATGGTCTGGCCTTGAGCTCTGTGCTAAAGGGTTGGACTTGATGAGCTGTGAGGTCTCTTCCAACCTTGGTGATACTGTGATCCTGTGATACTCCTTGACTACTACCTAACACAAGAAAGACTTCTGCCAGGAGAATCTTATGCCACAGGGAACATTAGAACTTGGGAGGCCACATCTTGATTCCTGGGTTCAGTTTTGGGTCCCTCACTGCAATAAAGACATTGAGGTGCTGGAGTGTGTCCAGAGAAGGGCAACAAAGGTGGGGAAAGGTCTGGAGAGCAGAGCTGGGGAGGAGCAGCTGAGGGAGTTTAGTGTGGAGAAGAGGAAGCTGAGGGGAGACTTCATTGCTCTCTGCAGCTCCCTGAAAGGAGGCTGGAGCCAGGTGGGGGTTGGTCTGTGTGGTGACAGAAGGAGAGGAAATGGCCTGGAATTATGCCAGGGGAGGGTTAGGTGAGGAAAAATGTCTTAGGTGAGGAAATGTTAGATAATTTAGATGAGGATTAGATGAGGAAAAACGTCTTTGGTGCAAGAGTGGTCAGGGCTTGGCACAGGCTGCCCAGGGAGGTGTCCCCATCCCTGGAGGTGTTCAACAAACCTGTGGCCATGGCACTTGGGGACACGGTTTAATGGCCATGGTGATGCTGGGTTGCTGGTTGGACTGGGAGATCCCAGAGGGCTTTGCCAACCCAAACAATTCCCAGATTCTGTGACAAAGCTTGGAAAGCAAATTGCTCCCCACACCCTGGAGCAGCTTGGTGTGCCACAGCAAATCCTAAATACCCATCAGATAGTTTGGTTTGTGAGCAAGCAGCTTGGAGCACTGCTCTTTATTTCCCTGAGTTTGGACAGCCCTGGAGATCTCCTGCAGAGTGCAAGGCAGGAGATTCACATCTCACTTTGCAGGAATTAGCTGCTGCAGCCTGAAAGAGATGTGGGCTGATAGATCATTATTAATTTAGATGGTGCCACAGAGCTGTCATCCTAATGTGCAAGCATAAAAGACAATCAGAGAACACACTCCAGACTTCAAACAGAGGTCTTCAACCTCATTAAGCTGGTTTCAGAAGCCAAGAGCCTGTATCACAGTGGCACAGCAGAGGTTTCACAGGAGGAGTGTTCCATAAATGCAAAAAGGAAATCATTCTCAGTAATTAGTTTGCAGCCTGAGCTACATGACAAACAGCCTGTTCAAGAAAGAGCCTTAATGGTCTATGACCATGTTCAGACAAGGCTCAGATTGCTGGAGTAATTGCAGCAGTCCTCTGAATCCCTCAGCTCCAGCCAGAGCAGCAGAGAGGAAAGGGCATTTCCACTGCACAAGATGCTCACTGCCAACAGCTTTCAACCTTAGCTGAATACTGCTCCCCTTAAGTGAAGGGCAGGACATCAGCAACAGCTTGCATGGACTCTGACATACTGTTACTGCCTTTCTTCTCCTTTTCACAGAACCATAGAATCAACCAGGTTGGAAGAGAGCTCCAAGCTCATCCAGTCCAACCTAGCACCCAGCCCTGGCCAAGCAACCAGGCCATGGCACTAAGTGCCCCAGCCAGGCTTGGCTTCAACACCTCCAGCCACAGCCACTGCACCACCTCCCTGGGCAGCCCATTCCAGGGCCAATCACTCTCTCTGCCAACAACTTCCTCCTAACATCCAGCCTGAACCTCCCCTGGCACATCTTGAGGCTGTGTCCCCTTGTTCTGTTGCTGGTTGCTTGGCAGCAGAGCCCAACCCCACCTGGCTACAGTCTCCCTGCAGGTGGTTGCAGACTTTCTTCCCTTCTGGTTGCTTTTTAACTCTGTGTCAAACACTGGAAAAAGGAGTTTAAGGCTAAGAAGGTTTATTTCCCCTCCAAGAACTTAGGAAGCCAGCACACTTTACACCTAAAGGTGGCTGCTTACTTCACTGACTTCTATGCACAAGTTGAAGCTCCCCTTGGGTCAGCTTCCAGTACAAGTCTCCACTGGTACCACAGTTAGGGCCAAAGTAAGTTTGTTCTGTAAAGGCACTGTCAGGTCCCTGTAACTCTACAGCTAAGCAGTGCTGTGTGCTCCCCAGGGCTCAGTGCTGGGCCACTCCTGACTCACATCTTTAGCAATCATCTGGATGAGGGAACTGAGGCACCCTCAGTAAGTTTGCAGATGGCACTAAATTGGGTGGCAGTGTGGATCTGCTGGAGGGCAGGAAGGCTCTGTGAAGGCACCTGGACAGGCTGGATCAGTGAGGGCAGTGTATGAGGTTCAGCAAGGCCATGAGCCAAGTCCTGCACTTGGGTCACAACAAGCCCATGAACGCTCCAGGCTTGGGGCAGAGTGACTGGAAACTGCCCAGCAGAGAAAGACCTGGTGCTGGCTGAGAGCCATCTGAACATGAGCCAGCAGTGTGCCCAGGTGGCCAAGAAGGCCAACAGCATCCTGGCCTGGATCAGCAATGGTGTGGCCAGCAGGAGTAGGAAAGTGATTGTGGCCCATACTCGGCAATGGTGAGGCCACATCTTGAGTTCAGGTTTGGGGCCCTGGGAGTGTGTCCAGAGACAGGCAGCAAAGCTGGGGAAGGGTCTGGAGAACAGAGCTGCTGAGGAGATGCTGAGGGAGCTGGGGGTGTTCAGCCCAGGTAAGAGGAGGCTGAGGGGAGACCTCATTGCTCTCCACAACTTCCTGAAAGGAGGCTGCACTGAGCTGGGGGTTGGGCTCTTCTCCCTCTATCAGGTGATGGGATGGGAGGAAATGGCCTGAAATGGTGCTGGGGAGGGTTAGGTTGGAGATGAGGAAGAATTCCTTTGGTGCAAGAGTGGTCAGGGATTGGCACAGGCTGCCCAGGGAGGTAGGTGGTGGAGTCCCCATCCCTGGAGGTGTTCAAGAAACCTTTGGCCACGGCACTGTGGGACATGGTTTAGTGGCCATGGTGGGGTTGGGCTGATGGTTGGACTGGATGATCCCAGAGGTCTTTTCCAACTGTGATTCTCTGGCTGGACAGTGCTGTGGTGTTCTCCTCAACCCCACTGAACACAGCTACAAGAAACCAGGCTCAAGGAGGACACTGACTCAGTGTGGCAGCAGCGCGGGTAGGCTGTGAGGAGTCTCAGGCTGCCTACCTGCGACAGCAGATCTGTGGTGCTCAGTTGTTAAGGGCTAACCCCTCCTGGGAGGCGGTCTGGAACCTGACCCCAGGAGCAAGGCTTAGCCCACTCCCACCTCCTGTCTGCAACACTACAGGTGACAAACAGTATTGCAGTATCCCAGTATCATCAGGGTTGGAAGAGACCTCACAGATCATCCAGTCCAACCCTTTAGCACAGAGCTCAAGGCCAGACCATGGCACCAAGTGCCACGTCCAGTCCTGCCTTGAACAGCTCCAGGGACGGCGACTCCACCACCTCCCCGGGCAGCCCATTCCAGTGTCCAATGACTCTCTCAGGGAAGAACTTTCTCCTCACCTCCAGCCTAAATCTCCCCTGGCACAGCCTGAGGCTGTGTCCTCTTGTTCTGGTGCTGGCCACCTGAGAGAAGAGAGCAACCTCCTCCTGGCCACAACCTCCCCTCAGGTAGTTGCAGACAGCAATAAGGTCTGCCCTGAGCCTCCTCTTCTCCAGGCTAACCAATCCCAGCTCCCTCAGCCTCTCCTCGTAGGGCTGTGCTCAAGGCCTCTCCCCAGCCTCGTTGCCCTTCTCTGGACACGCTCAAGCATCTCAATGTCCCTCCTAAACTGGGGGGCCCAGAACTGAACAGAGCACTCAAGGTGTGGTCTGAGCAGTGCAGAGTCCAGGGGCAGAATGACCTCCCTGCTCCTGCTGGCCACACCATTCCTGATGCAGGCCAGGATGCCACTGGCTCTCTTGACCACCTGGGCACACTGCTGGCTCATCTTCAGGTGGGTATCAATCAGCACCCCCAGATCCCTCTCTGTCTGGCTGCTCTCAGCCACTCTGACCCCAGCCTGTGTCTCTGCATGGGGTTGCTGTGGCCAAAGTGTGGCACCCTGCACTTGGAGCTATTGAAGCCATCCCCTTGGACTCTGCCCATCTGTCCAGGCAGTCAAGGTCCTGCTGCAGAGCCCTTCTGCCCTCCAACCCAGCCACATCTGCCCCCAGCTTGGTGTCATCTGCACACTTGCTGATGACTGACTCCATGCCCTCATCCAGGTCATCTATGAAGGTGTTAAAGAGGATGGGGCCCAGCACAGATCCCTGAGGGACACCACTAGTGACAGCTGCCAGCTGGATGTGGCACCATTCACCACCACTTTCTTGGTCCAGCCCTCCAGCCAGTTCCTAACTACTGCAGAACACTGCTCAGCTTGCCACGGGAATGTGGCCAAGGGCCCACAGATCAGTGTGGCCAAAGGCAATGCCACATGGGCTCCAGACCACTCAATGTGAGCTATGCCAGAGACCTTTAGCGACCATTGTGGCTCTCAATCTCTCCCTCAGGGCCACAAGGCACATGCCTACATAATCAGTCAAGGACAACCCACTCCATCAGCACAAGCCGTGCCCTGTTTGCCTCACTAACGAGGTGTCCACCATCTATCCTTGCAGAGATAAGGTGGCCAGCAGCTGCTGGGAACCAAGCTCAGCATCTGCCTGCTGTTATCCTTCCTCACTTTGCATTCCCACAGGAACCTACCCCATGGGAAAGAGGTAAAGCAGAGAGCCACTCACCTTGCAGCCAGTGACGATGTCATGGCCCCAGTGGTTGGGTGCACACCTGTCACACATCTCCCCGACGGTGCCGGCAGGGCAGACGCAGCGCCCGCTGAGGGGGTCGCAGTTGTTGCCAAAGCGGGAGCAGTCACAGGCTGTGTGGCAGGCAGCAAAACACAAAGCAGAGGGAGAGTTACCCTTTGTGTGACACCTGCAGAGCAGAGCCTAAGAGGGCTAAGATCGTCCCACCCAAGCCCTCGCTGCGCAGTGACCTCTCAGCTATCTGTCGATGCAGCGAAGCGGCAAAGGCAGAGCACACCCAGGGAAACTCAAACCAGGAGCAGTGCAGCAGAGGTATCACAGTGTCACAGGATCACAGGATCACAGGATCACCAAGGTTGGAAGAGACCTCACAGATCATCAAGTCCAACCCTTTAGCACAGAGCTCAAGGCCAGACCATGGCACCAAGTGCCACGTCCAGTCCTGCCTTGAACAGCTCCAGGGACGGCGACTCCACCACCTCCCCGGGCAGCCCATTCCAGTGTCCAATGACTCTCTCAGGGAAGTCAGCTGAGGCTGAAGTAACTGCAATGAGGACAGAGTGGGAAAAATCAAGGTATGGGCTGTTAAAGTGCTGAGGCTTCTGAGATGGCTTGAGTGCTGTGTCCAGTTCTGGGCCCCTCAATTCAAGAGAGATGTTGAGGTGCTGGAAGGTGTCCAGAGAAGGGCAGCAAGGCTGGGGAGGGGTCTGGAACATAAACCCTATGAGGAGAGGCTGAGGGAGCTGCGGGTGTGCAGCCTGCAGAAGAGGAGGCTCATAGGTGCCCTCATTGCTGTCTACAACTACCTGAAGGGGCATTGTAGCCAGGTGGGGGTGGCCTCTTCTCCCAGGCAACCAGCAACAGAACAGGGGGACACAGTCTCAAGTTGTGCTGGGGAAAGTATAGGCTGTATGTTAGGAGGAAGTTCTTCACAGCAAGAGAGATTGGCATTGGGATGGGCTGCCCAGGGAGGTGGTGGAGTCCTAATCCCTGAGGGTGTTTAAAAGGAGACTGGCTGGGGCACTTAGTGCCATGGTCTGGTTGATTGGATAGGGCTGGGTCCTAGGCTGGACTGGATGAGCTTGGAGGTCTCTTCCAGCCTGGTTGATTCTGTCATTCTATGATTCTATGGTGTCCTGCCTTTGAGCCCTCCATGCAGGGAGCCTGCAGGGTAATTAACCTCTTTGGCCAGTCTGAGCTGAAATTCCTGCTGCTGCAGGCAGTTCTTTCTTAAGGGGCAGAGTGCTTCAGGTTCTTTCCCCATTCCACTCCCATTTTCCAGATTCCATGTATTTGTAGGCAGGGTATGAGGAAAAGAATTCTTCATACAAAGGATTATCCAGCCCTGGAGCATGCTGCCAAGGGCAGTGGTGGAAATGCTCAAACACATATAAATGTGAAGCCTTCACAGTCTGGAAAACAGAAGGCTCCAGGGAGACCTTTTAGTGCCTGAAGAGGGTCTACAAGAGGGCTGGGGAGGGACTTTTGACAGGGCTGGGAGTGACAGGATGGTCCAAGGACAGTGGCTTTGAGCTGGGAGAGGGGAGATTGAGACTGGAGATAAGGAAGAAATTCTTTAGAATGAGGGTGGTGAGACAC
Source organism: Pogoniulus pusillus (assembly GCF_015220805.1). NCBI lineage: Eukaryota > Metazoa > Chordata > Aves > Piciformes > Lybiidae > Pogoniulus > Pogoniulus pusillus. Next base: position 13,651,499 of record NC_087296.1, on the reverse strand, counting down.
TGGCACAGGCTGCCCAGGGAGGTTGTGGCTGCCTCTTCCCTTGAGGGTGGTGAGACACTGGCACAGGTTGCCCAGGGAGGTTGTGGCTGCCCCTTCCTTGAGGGTGGTGAGACACTGGCACAGGCTGCCCAGGGAGGTTGTGGCTGCCCCTTCCTTGAGGGTGGTGAGACACTGGCACAGGCTGCCCAGGGAGGTTGTGGCTGCCCCTTCCTTGAGGGTGGTGAGACACTGGCACAGGCTGCCCAGGGAGGTTATGGCTGCCCCTTCCCTTGAGGGTGGTGAGACACTGGCACAGGCTGTCCAGGGAGGTTGTGGCTGCCCCATCCTTGAGGGTGGTGAGACACTGGCACAGGCTGCCCAGGGAGGTTATGGCTGCCCCTTCCCTTGAGGGTGGTGAGACACTGGCACAGGCTGCCCAGGGAGGTTATGGCTGCCCCTTCCCTTGAGGGTGGTGAGACACTGGCACAGGCTGTCCAGGGAGGTTGTGGCTGCCCCATCCTTGAGGGTGGTGAGACACTGGCACAGGCTGCCCAGGGAGGTTATGGCTGCCCCTTCCCTTGAGGGTGGTGAGACACTGGCACAGGCTGCCCAGGGAGGTTGTGGCTGCCCCTTCCCTGGAGGTGTTCAAGGCCAGGTTGGATGAGGCCCTGAGCAACCTGGGCTGGTGGGAGGTGTCCCTGCCCATGACAAAGGTTTTGGAACTGGATGAGCTTTAAGGTCCCTTCCAACCCAAACCATTCTCTGCTTCTATGCAGAGGGACTTGTGAGGACTGGCTTAATGGCTGGACTTGCTTGCCTGAAAGCTCTTCAGCCAACATGATTCTATGACTCTGTGCCTGGGGAGGACATCAGCAATGTGTCTCTACACAGGGCACTGGGATTCTTTGCAGATTTTATCCAATTACAAGTGCCTTGCATTTGGAAGTGGTTCCAGTAGTGGTTCTTGCTCTTAATGCACTATAAAGAGCTCATTGGTGGCAAATGGAGGGTCAAGGTGTGTCAGTGATATGGGGCACAAGACACCTGATGGCCTGGAGAAGCAGAACTGGTGCATGGTTCAAGAACTGCGTGGCCATGGCACTTGGGGACATGGTTAGATGGGCATGGCAGTGTTAGGTTGGACTTGATGATCTTCCAGCCAAAGCAACTCTGTGATTCTGTGATTATTCTGATTACTTTCATACCAGCATTGCAAAAGCTTCATAAGCAAACTATGGCTCTCTGAGGGAGAATCTCAGTATTTACAGGGCAGTGCACCAGGATGCTGATTGCTGAGGGCTGTGTTTATGTTCATTGCCTCTACTGTATGAAATACTTCAAAACAAAACTAGGGGGGGGGGAAAGAGATGGGCTGAGACAGAACTCCCATCTATAGGCCAGCTAAGAACTTACCTTTATTTCTCCCCATCACTGCTTTCAAAATAAGGTACCAGGCAAAGAAAAGAGCAAGTTTGGCCTCCATCACACCAGGCACAAGACATTTTGCATGCTGCATAAAATCATTTGACACACTGGGGCTTGAAGGTGCTGCAGAATGCAACTCTCCTTGGGAGACTGAGCCTTTGGGCTGTGACAGCTCTTCTCGGGCTGCCCAGGGAGGTGGTGGAGTCCTCATCCCTGGAGGTGTTTACCAGGAGGCACTTAGTGCCAGGGTTTAGTTAATTTGAAGGGTTAGGTGTGTGCTAGTTTGAGCCTAGCTGGGATATTTCAGTGAGAGGAATTAGATGTGGTTCCGTGACGGTGATGCTGTGACTGTGATTCTGTGATTCTGTGACTCTGATTTGAGCTCTGTGCTAAAGGGTTGGACTTGATGATCTGTGAGGTCTCTTCCAACCCTGATGATACTGGGATTCTGTGACTCTGTGATTCTGTGACTCTGTCACTGTGATTCTGTGACTCTTGTGATTCTGTGATTCTGTGACTCTGAATCTGTGATTCTGTGACTATGATTCTGTGACTCTTGTGATTCTGTGACTCTGATTCAGTGACTCTGTCACTGTGATTCTGTGGTTCTTTGACTCTGTGACTATGATTCTGTGACCCTGTGACTCTATGACTCTTGTGATTCTGTGACTCTTGTGATTCAGTGACTCTGTGACTGTGATTCTGTGACTCTGTGACTCTTGTGATTCTGTGACTCTGTGACTGTGATTCTGTGATTCTGTGACTCTTGTGATTCTGTGACTCTGTGACTCTGACTCTGTGACTCTTGTGATTCTGTGACTCTGTGACTCTTGTGATTCTGTGACTCTCTGACTCTTGTGATTCTGTGACTCTGATTCTTGTGATTCTGTGACTCTGTGATTCTTGTGATTCTGTGACTCTGATTCTGTGACTCTGATTCAGTGACTCTGTGACTGTGATTCTGTGATTCTGTGACTCTGATTCAGTGACTCTGTGACTATGATTCTGTGACCCTGTGACTCTGTGACTCTTGTGATTCTGTGGCTCTGTGGTTCTGTGACTCTGTGACTGACTGTGATTCTGCAACTGTGATTCTATGACTGTGGTTCTGTGATTGTGTAACTGTGATTCTATGACTGTGATTCTGTGACTCTCTGATTCTGTGACTCTGTGGTTCTGTGGCTCTGGTTCTGTGACTGTGACTCTGTGACTGTGATTCTATGATTCTGTGACTGTGATTCTATGATTCTGTGACTCTGTGGTTCTGTGACTCTGTGGTTCTGTGGCTCTGGTTCTGTGACTGTGACTCTGTGACTGTGATTCTATGATTCTGTGACTGTGATTCTATGATTCTGTGACTCTGTGGTTCTGTGACTCTGTGGCTCTGTGGTTCTGTGACTCTATGGTTCTGTGACTATGATTCTATGATTCTATGATGCTGTGACTCTGGTTCTGTGACTGTGATTCTATGATTCTGTGACTCTGTGATTCTGTGGTTCTGTGACTGTGGTTCTGTGATTCTGTGACTGTGATTCTATGATTCTATGATGCTGTGACTCTGTGGTTCTGTGATTCTGTGGTTCTGTGACTCTGTGGTTCTGTGATTCTATGACTGTGATTCTATGATTCTGTGACTCTGTGATTCTGTGGTTCTGTGACTGTGGTTCTGTGATTCTGTGACTGTGATTCTATGATTCTATGATGCTGTGACTCTGTGGTTCTGTGATTCTGTGGTTCTGTGACTCTGTGGTTCTGTGATTCTATGACTGTGATTCTATGATTCTGTGACTCTCTGATTCTGTGGTTCTGTGATTCTGTGACTGTGATTCTATGATTCTATGATTCTGTGACTCTCTGATTCTGTGGTTCTGTGATTCTGTGACTGTGATTCTATGATTCTATGATTCTGTGACTCTCTGATTCTGTGGTTCTGTGATTCTGTGACTGTGATTCTATGATTCTATGATGCTGTGACTCTGTGGTTCTGTGACTCTGTGGTTCTGTGATTCTGTGGGCTTCCAGTTCTCACATAAAATGGGTTCAAAAAGGCACAGAGGGGCAGAGAGAGCTGCAGCAAGGTTCCCTGCACTCTTGCTTTTAGCACTATCAAACAGAACATGGAAAAGCACAACGCATGTGTTGCAAGGAGCAGAGACATAGAAATCTCTTTTGTATCCTTGCTGTTAGAATGTCAGAGCTAAGTGATGATGCTTCAGGGTTGGTTTGTTGGGTTTGTTTTTTCTTTTTAAGGCTTTATGTTCTTTTTTATTGCAGAAGGGGAAAAAAAAAACCAAACTCAAATCCTATTCCTTTTTGGATAAATGGTAGATAAAAGAGGTCCAAGATTTTATCTGATAGTTAACTGTCTCTGTGGAATTCATTTTTGTGCACTTCCTTCCTGGCAGGATTGGATAGACTTTTATTAAATTTCTGATTTTCTCTGTGATTCATAATTCAATTCCTTTTTTCCCCCCTTCCTATTTTCTATTTTTTGTCATTTGAAGGCATACATAAAAAGCCTACTAAAAATAAGTGTGTGTGGAGGGAAGAAAAGGCAGCATTTTGAGACCAGAATTGCTCTCCAGCTCTTGTACTAACTTTGGGACTTTTAATAATTGGGTTTTCCTGAATCTCTTTAAGTGCTGTGGCAATCATAGAATCACAGAATCATAGAATCAAGCAGGTTGGAAGAGACCTCCAAGCTCATCCAGTCCAACCTAGCACCCAGCCCTATCCAGTCAACCAGACCATGGCACTAAGTGCCTCATCCAGTCTTTGCTTGAAGACCTCCAGAGACAGTGACTCCACCACCTCCCTGGGCAGCCCATTCCAATGCCAATCACTCTCTCTGACAACAACTTCCTCCTAACATCCAGCCTAGACCTTCCCCAGCACAACTTGAGACTGTGTCCCCTTGTTCCATTGCTGGTTGACTGGGAGAAGAGCCCAACCCCACCTGGCTACAGCCTCCCTGCAGGCAGCTGCAGACAGCAATGAGCTCTGCCCTGAGCCTCCTCTGCTGCAGGCTGCACACCCCCAGCTCCCTCAGCCTCTCCTCACAGGGCTGTGCTCCAGGCCCCTCCCCAGCCTTGCTGCCCTTCTCTGGACACCTTCCAGCACCTCAACATCTCTCTGGAATTGAGGAGCCCAGAACTGGACACAGCACTCAAGGTGTGGCCTGAGCAGTGCTGAGCACAGGGGCAGAAGAATCTCCCTTGTCCTGCTGCCCACACTGCTCCTGAGCCAGCCCAGGATGCCATTGGCTCTGCTGCCCACCTGGGCACACTGCTGGCTCATCTTCAGCCTACTATCTATCCCATTGGCCTCTGCCCACCCATCCAGCCTGGCCAGGTCCCTCTGCAGGGCTCTCCTACCCTCCAACAGCTCCACAGCTGCTCCTAGCTTGGTGTCATCTGCAAACTTACTGATGCTGGACTCAATCCCCTCTAAAACATTAGATGGCCACAGGCAGATGGATTTCTATTGAAAGCAGTGTTTGGATTTACACCACTCTCCCATTTCAGCACTGTTAAACTCTCTCATTTGCCAAGTGAGCAGTCAAAGCAGCCAAAGCTGTAATGTGTCATCTCATTAATCTCTCATTGCCCTCACACAACTGGATGAAATTAACAACATGTAGTATGTCAGAGATTCATAGAACCACAGAATGGGTTGGGTTGGAAGGGACCTTAAAGATCATCTAGTTCCAAGCCCCCTGCCATGGGCAGGGACACCTCCAACCAAGCCCAGGTTGCACAAGGCTTCATCCAGCCTGGCCTCAAACACCTCCATGCAGGGGATATCCACAACCTCCCTGGGCAACCTGTGCCAGTGTCTCACCACCCTCACTGCCAAGAATTTCTTCCTCCTCTCCAGTCTCACTCTCCCCTCTGCCAGCTCAAAGCCACTGTCCCTCACCCTGGCACTCCCAGCCCTTGTGAAAAGTCCTTTCCCAGCTCTCCCATAGCCCCTTTCAGGTACTGGAAGGCTGCTCTGAGGTCTCCCTGGAGCCTTCCACAATAGTGATGTGCTTTAAAACTGAGAAATGGTGGCAAAAGAGACTAACCATGACAATAAACTACTCTTTTTTTGCATCTCTATATGGCTTTAGAACTGCATTTGCATTTTTTTTCCAAGCTTTCTCACCAGTGAGCCTATGAACTAATCCTTCCCTGTTTCAAGGTGCCAATGCATTTGCAATTTGAGGTGGTGAAGAGTTTCTGAGCTCTCCCTTCCCATGGCAGACAACACTGCAGCATAATGGTTTCAAATAGGATCTACAGCTCAGCCTGAGCTAAGGTGTATCAGCAGTGCAGGTGAGATTGGCTCATGCTGCATACACCTGGGTCTCAGGACCTCAATGATCCTTCAGCAGTGGTCAGGGATTGACACAGGCTGCCCAGGGAGGTGGTGGAGTCCTCATCCCTGGAGGTGTTCAGGAAACCTGTGGCCACGGCACTTGAGGACATGGTTTGATGGCCATGGTGGTGCTGGGTTGAAGTTTAGACTGAATGATCTTAGAGATCCTGTCCAGCCAGAATAAGCCTCTGATTCTATGAAATTCAATAAAAAAGGATCAGCCCTGGCAGGACAGCAAGAAAAAAAAACCCAGAAGCAAAAGGAGTTCCCCCCAGAAGCAAAAGGAGTTCCCCCCACACCTTTTTTTCCTTCCTTGTTTTCCCCCATCCACATCTCCTCAAGCTGATGCGCTTTGGCAAGCACCTTAAACAGCCCTCTAGGATCCTCTGACCACAATTAAACTACAGGAACTTCAGGGAAATTGTTTTGGCAAAAAGCAGTCAGGGAAAAGGGCATTTCTCTTCTTTCTAAACGTGGCAGATGAGCAACAAACCGACCTTAAAATAGCAGGGCTTGGGTTTAGCTGTTGTTGTTGCCAATCACCATCCCTGCCAACTGATTTACAGGGCTGTCTAGGAACATCCTTACCTGTCAGGAAAATTTGTGTGCCAATCCCAAAGCAGGCAAGCAATAAAAGTGAAGAAACAAGCAAACCAATCAATCTAAAAGTGGCAAGAAAGACTTTACATACGGGTGCAGCCTCCTTCCTCGAAGCGGTAAAAGCCGTGAGCGCAGCGGTCGCACTTCTTGCCCGTCACTCCGGGCTGGCAGTAGCACTGCCCGTCCTCAGTGCAGTCAAAGGACTTGGAACCAAAAGAGTTGCAGTTGCAGGGCACGCATCCTCTTGCAGATTGTAACCCAAACGTTTCAGGCTGCCACAGAGAGAGGAAGAGCAGATGGGAGGTGAAATGATGAGCAGGAGAAAGGAGGACGAGCTGAGAGCGTGAGGAGATGAGGGTGGTTGGCTCCTCTTCGTCGCTGAAATGCCTTCTCTTAACAGATCCAAGAGCAAAACCCTGGGGCAAGGGCACTGAGTACCCTAAAAATACAGCTCAGAAAGAGTAAAGACTTCAGGCTGTTAGCTAAGGAATAGCATCAGGTAACACTGCTGCCTGCACCTCCAATCCGGGGTTCAGTTTTGAGGCATTCACTCCAGGAAGGACATTGAGGAGCTGGAGCAGGTCCAGAGAAGGGCAGCAAAGCTGGAGAAAGGTCTGGAGAGCAGGGCAGGGGAGGAGCAGCTGAGGGGGTTTAGTCTGGAGAAGAGGAGGCTGAGGGCAGAGCTCATTGCTCTCTGCAGCTCCCTGAGAGGAGGGTGGAGAAAGGTGGGGGTTGGGCTCTTCTTCCTAGTCTCAGGTGACAGAAGGAGAGGAAATGGCCTGGAATTGTGCCAGGGGAGGGTTAGGTTGGAGATGAGGAAAAGTTTCTTTGCTGCAAGAGTGGTCAGGGATTGGCACAGGCTGCCCAGGGAGGTGGTGGAGTCCCCGTCTCTGGAGGTGTTGAAGAAAGGTGTGGCCATGGCACTGTGGGACATGGTTTAGTGGCCATGGTGGGGTTGGGTTGGTGGCAGGACTGGATGACCTCAGAGGCCTTTTCCAACCCAGGCAATTCTGAGTCTGCAATTCAGTGCATTTGCTTTGAGGCTGCATGTCCCTAAGCCCAACAAGGAATGGACTGTCTGTCAGCACCAGGAGGAAGGTATTGCCTTAGGAGGAAGTTGCTGGCAGAGAGAGTGATTGGCATTGGAATGGGCTGCCCAGGGAGGTGGTGGAGTAGCCATTGCTGGAGGTGTTCAAGCAAAGCCTGGCTGAGGCACTTGGTGCCATGGTCTGGTTGATTGTCTAGGGCTGGGTGCTAGGTTGGATTGGATGATCTTGGAGGTCTCTTCCAACCTGCTTGATTCTATGATTTTAAATACAATAGAGCATGAGCAGATCAAGACTGAAATACCATGCACATACCCTGTGCCTGGGTTGTAAGACTACATCAAGCAGAGCTTGTTGCCCAGAGAGTGAACTGAACTTCTGCATCCAGAGACTGATTCAAGTGGAAAGCCTCTGAACATGCAGATGTTGTCTGTTCTGCACAGGGGCAGTGCCTGCATATGTCTCCTGCACTTCAAGGGCACTTCTTTTGGATGAGCTTTAGGAATAACTTTAGAAGAAGACAGACACAATATATTTGTACTACTAGGAGCAAAGAGTGGGAATGCTTTAAGATGAAAATCATCTTTGGCTCAGGTCTGGAAGTAATCAATGAGCCTCAGTTGCTTGGTTTGTCTTCTATTTTGATTCTTCACTTTTTTTGGCACCCATGAAATTCCTACAGAGCCAGAATGGATGTTGCCAACTACAACCATACATTGCCAACTACAACCATACATTGCCAACTACAACCATACACTGCCAACTACAACCATACATTGCCTCCTCAACTCCACTAGTGGAGTACTTGTAAAGGAAGGGAGACACATCCTTGTTTCTAACCTGTAACACAGAGCTCTGCACAAAGCTTGCCATGAACATACCCCATGGATTTCTCTGCCCCAGCCAACAAAGGCTGCTAAGAGCAAACTGGACTTGATATTCAAATTCTCATCTCACTCTTGAGCTAGACTTAAAATGAGAGCACTTCTCAACTTTACTTCAGGCATGAGGACTACCAGAGGATATTGAAATCCAACCCACACTCCTGATTTTACTGGAAATTGGTAGAACAAGATTTAGCAGTAAAAGTCTATCAGAGACTTAGCTTGGAAAGGGAAGGTTAAAAATGAGCTATTCAAAAGCTTACTGGTATTGAATATGAATGTAATAAGTTGGAAGATGTTTGCCTTTACAATATACTACCCTGTGACCCAGCCAGGTGGTGCTGGATCGAGTCAGTCATCAGCAAGTGTGCAGATGACACCAAGCTGGGGGCAGATGTGGCTGGGTTGGAGGGCAGAAGGGCTCTGCAGCAGGACCTTGACCCCCTGGACAGATGGGCAGAGTCCAAGGGGATGGAGTTCAATAGCTCCAAGTGCAGGGTGCTGCACTTTGGCCACAGCAACCCCATGCAGAGATACAGGCTGGGGTCAGAGTGGCTGAGAGCAGCCAAACAGAGAGGGATCTGGGGGTGCTGATTGATACCCACCTGAACATGAGCCAGCAGTGTGCCCAGGTGGCCAAGAGAGCCAGTGGCATCCTGGCCTGCATCAGGAATGGTGTGGCCAGCAGGAGCAGGGAGGTCATTCTGCCCCTGTACTCTGCACTGCTTAGACCACACCTTGAGTGCTGTGTTCAGTTCTGGGCCCCCCAGTTTAGGAGGGACATTGAGATGCTGGAGCGTGTCCAGAGAAGGGCAACGAGGCTGGGGAGAGGCCTTGAGCACAGCCCTACGAGGAGAGGCTGAGGGAGCTGGGATTGGTTAGCCTGGAGAAGAGGAGGCTCAGGGCAGACCTTATTGCTGTCTGCAACTACCTGAGGGGAGGTTGTGGCCAGGAGGAGGTTGCTCTCTTCTCTCAGGTGGCCAGCACCAGAACAAGAGGACACAGCCTCAGGCTGTGCCAGGGGAGATTTAGGCTGGAGGTGAGGAGAAAGTTCTTCCCTGAGAGAGTCATTGGGCACTGGAATGGGCTGCCCGGGGAGGTGGTGGAGTCGCCGTCCCTGGAGCTGTTCAAGGCAGGACTGGACGTGGCACTTGGTGCCATGGTCTGGCCTTGAGCTCTGTGCTAAAGGGTTGGACTTGATGATCTGTGAGGTCTCTTCCAACCCTGATGATACTGTGATGCTGTGATACTGTGACACTGTGACACTGTGACACTGTGATCCTGTGACACTGTGACACTGTGACACTGTGTATAGGGTTAACACTCCTGGGGGAGTGACCCTGAACCTGACCCTAGGGGTCTTGGCCCCTCCTCAGGGGTGGGCCACACTCCAGGTGATGGTTAGCCCACTCCCCCCACTTCCTGTGGTATAAAAGACAGGAGGTGGGGGGAGTGGGCTAACCATCACCTGGAGTGTGGCCCACCCCTGAGGAGGGGCCAAGACCCCTAGGGTCAGGTTCAGGGTCACTCCCCCAGGAGTGTTAACCCTATACACACTGTGATAGTGTCATACTGCGATCTTTACTCAGCACAGATTTTTCAAGTCAGAGTTGCTGCAGGCTTAGATTCCACATGGATTTGTTCCAGAGTGGAACCTCTACCTCTTTGTGCAGGTGAATTCTGAGAGATTTCAGCAGGTTCCCATGTAAAAGTCCTGAAATCAGATCTCTGAGGCTAGTGCTGAAGTCCTGCATTCCCAAAGAGAGACTGCTGAGAGCTGTCAGCATAAGAGACCACATCTATGGGCAGATATCTGCAGGGGACCTGCAGGGAGTCTGGGGAGGGACTGCTTAGAGGGGTCTGCAGTGACAGGACAAGGGACCATGGTTTGAAACTGAAGCAGGGGAGATTTAGGTTGGACATCAGGAGATGTTCTGCACAATGATGGTGGTGAAATACTGGAACAGGCTGCCCAGGCATCTGGTGGAGAGTCCATCCCTGAAGACATTCAAGATGAGACTCGATGCAGCCCTGAGCAGCCTGATCTAGCTGGAGGTGTCCCTGCTGTCTGCAGGGGGGGTTGGACCTTCGAGGGTCCCTTCCAACCTAATGCAACCTGTGAGTCTGGAATTTGGCCTGAAGAGCCACATGAACCTAAGCCAATGCTTAATTGTGCAGGCAGTAAACAATCAGATTGATTTCCATTTCCAAACTCTACATGAAGATGTTTTGCCAATTAAAGACTTGTGTGTGACAAACCATGAGAGGAAAAAAAGAAACAACCACTGGAAGCTGCATAATTAAACTCTGAGGTTCAATGAAACACATCAACTGTCTCTCAGAAAATCTTTTCCAGGGGAAGAAACACTCAGAGATGTGCACATGCAGAATTCCCAGGCCACACATCAGGATTAGTGTGGGAAAGCAACCACTGCATGCCCATGCAGCTCAGTTCTCAGCAGAAACTCTGCTAGGAGCTCACAAATTCTCTTTATAATGATGAAAGCCAGGAGAAGTTTGATACTAGCACTGCACACACTGCATGGAGGAATTCAAGATCACTGCCATGCTGGACTGAGCTCTGTCAGGAGCTCTGCACACGCCAAGACATTTGGGTCAGTCATGCAACCCCCCCAGGTGAAGCCCCAGGTGAAGCCCTCGTTGGCAGCTTGTTTACACTCCAATTCTAAGAAGCCCATGTACTGAAGAAAAGAGATGCTCCTGCGTGGCAGAGAGGAAACAGGAGGCTTTGTAAGCTGCTGTTACACTGTGTTCCTCTAGCAGAGCATGTCAAGGGTTTGTGTGGGCAACATCCTTAGGTAATAGATGTGAAATGGCTAAAAGCTCCTGTCTGCAAGGGAGAGCACTGCCTGCTGAGGAGAGGCTGAGCCCTGGGGCTGCTTAGTCTGCAGAGGAGAAGGCTGAGAGGGGACCTGAGCAATGTCTGTCACTAGCTGAGGGCTGGGGGTCAGGGACAGCCTCTGCTCACTTGTGCCCTGGCATAGGACAAGGAGCAATGGTGGAAACTACAGCATGGGGAAGAACTTCTTGACTGTAAGGGTCCAGAGCCCTGGCACAGTCTGTCCAGAGAGGCTGTGGAGTCTCCTTCTCTGGAGCCTTTCCAGCCCTGTCTGGCTGTGTTCCTGTGTGCCCTGCACTAGATCCTGTGGTCCTGCTCTGGCAGGGGGTTGGACTAGGAGATCTCCAGAGGCCCCTTCCAACCCCTAACACCCTGTGGCCTGTGATATGGATTGTGTGAACCATATGTTATGGAACCTGGAGCCTGCCAGAGGAGGACAAACACTAGCAGGTGTTTTTTCAAGAGGGCTTACAGCAGCCTTCCAGCACCTCCAGGGAGCCTACAGGAAAGCTGAGGAGGGACTGCCCAAGGAGGTGGTGGAGTTGTCATCCCTGGGGTGTTCAAAAACCGTGTGGCCATATCACCTCAGGACAGGTTGACCTGCTGTGGTGGTGCTGGGCTGACAGCTGCACTCCATGGTCTTAGAGGGCTTTTCCCACCCGAGTGACTCTGAGATAGGCACTATGGGAAGCCTCGGAGTGGGGAAGCATTCTCCCAGGTCTTCTGAGCCTGAGCTTTTAGTGCACAGAACTTGAGTGTGTCCAGAGAAGGGCAACGAGGCTGGGGAGAGGCCTTGAGCACAGCCCTACGAGGAGAGGCTGAGGGAGCTGGGATTGGTTAGCCTGGAGAAGAGGAGGCTCAGGGGAGACCTTATTGCTGTCTGCAACTACCTGAGGGGAGGTTGTGGCCAGGGGGAGGTTGCTCTCTTCTCTCAGGTGGCCAGCACCAGAACAAGAGGACACAGCCTCAGGCTGTGCCAGGGGAGATTTAGGCTGGAGGTGAGGAGAAAGTTCTTCCCTGAGAGAGTCATTGGACACTGGAATGGGCTGCCCGGGGAGGTGGTGGAGTCGCCGTCCCTGGAGCTGTTCAAGGCAGGACTGGACGTGGCACTTGGTGCCATGGTCTGGCCTTGAGCTCTGTGCTAAAGGGTTGGACTTGATGAGCTGTGAGGTCTCTTCCAACCTTGGTGATACTGGGATACTGTGATAGATACCAGAGGTGGCAGCTGGAGCACAGATGGAGGTGTGCAGGTCATGGTTTGCCTTGGCATTGTGAGCATTGGTGCCAGGCTGTGGGGTAGATGTTGGTGCTGCCTTTCCTGATGTCCTGGTTTCAGCTTCCCAGAGGCCCTAAGCCTAACAGAGCAAAAATACAGAGAGAGGATGCCTCCCCCTCTCCCCCTTGGAAAAGAGTTAGGTAGAGAGGATGGGAAGGGGATGATCTGTGAGGTCTCTTCCAACCCTGATAATACTGTGATACTGTGATACTGTGGTACTGTGACACTGTGGTACTGTGATACTGTGATACTGTGATACTGTGATACTGTGATACTTCAGACCATTGCCCAGGCAGCCTGTGGCAGCCCCAGGTGCAGGGGGCTGTGAGGTTTGAGGCCATGCAGTGCACACAGTTACCGGAGCAGCAGGCCGGTAGGCACCCCGGGGGCACCCACTGGCGGCGCCGGAGCCCCGGCTGCGAGGGGGAGCTCGGATCTGCTGGCTGCTGGCTGCCTTCTCCTGCAGCCTGTGGGTTTCACAGCGCCTGCCCAGGAATCCTGCTCTGCAGACACATCTTCCCGACGGCTCACACTGCAGCGACGCCGAGCCCAGAGCGCTGCAGCCACAGGGCACACAGGACAGGGTTGCCGGCGCCCAGAAGTAGTTGGGCTTGAAGGATGAAAAGTAAAGAGAGTTAGAGAGCAAAGTCAATGAAATGTGTGCTAGTTTGAAGCTGGCTGGTCTGGTTTAGTGAGAGGAAATGGATGCTAGGCTGTGGAAAGGAAACAGTGGTGATGTCTGCGGCACTCAGGGGCTTGCTGAGATGGATAAGAACACAAACACAGGTAACAGAGTTGCTGTTTGGGTCTGGCTGCCTGCACTTCTCTCCCTAACCTGCTGTCTGTGTAACTAATCCTTCTGCTTCCTAACCCCCCTGGCCGATTCTCCAAACTCACCTTGAACGTAAGGCAAAGTCTGGGATAAGGTAGAGGGGTGGGAAGGAGGTGGAAGGGTGGTTGGGAGCCCCTCCTGGAGGCTCAGGGGTGATCTTATTACTGTCTACAACTACCTGAAGGGGCATTGTAGGTGGGGGGTGGCCTCTTCTCCCAGGCAACCAGCAACAGAACAAGGGGACACAGTCTCAAGCTGTGCCAGGGGAAGTATAGGCTGGATGTTAGGAGGAAGTTCTTGACAGCAGGAAAGATTGGCATTGGAATGGGCTGCCCAGGGAGGTGGTGGAGGCACCATCCCTGGAGGTGTTGAAGAAAAGCCTGGATGAGGCACTTAGTGCCATGGTCTGGTTGACTGGATAGGGCTGGGTGCTAGGTTGGACTGGATGAGCTTGGAGCTCTCTTCCAACCTGGCTGATTCTATGATTCTATGATTCCATGAATAGCAGCACAGCAGAGCAGCCAGGCTGGTGAAGGGTCTGGAACACAAGTCCTGTGAGGAGCAGCTGAGGGAACTGGCATTGTGTACTGCTCAGAAGAAGAGGCTGAGGGGAGACCTCATAGCCCTCTGCAACTATCTCAGAGTAGACTGGGGTGAGGGGAGTCTGCCTCAAGTTGTGCCGGGGTAGGTCTAGGCTGGATGTTAGGAGGAAGTTGTTGCCAGAGAGAGTGATTGGCATTGGAATGGGCTGCCCAGGGAAGTGGTGGAGTCTCTGTCCCTGGAGGTGTTCAGGAAAAGCCTGGCTGAGGCACTTAGTGCCATGGTCTGGTTGACTGGATAGGGCTGGATGCTAGGTTGGACTGGATGAGCTTGGAGGTCTCTTCCAACCTGCTTGATTCTATGATTCTATGATTCTATGACTCTGGTTGCTGGGAGGGCTGCTGTGTTTCTGTGTTACCTTTTCAACTTGTATACTGCTACAACCAGCATGGCTTCACCAAGGGCAAATCCTGCCTGACAAACCTGGTGGCCTTCTATAAGCAGGTCACAAGATGAACATCCTGGTCTCCAAGCTGGTGACACATGGGTTTGAGGGGTGGACCAGTAAATGGATGCAGAACTGGCTTGATGGCTGCACCCAAAGAGTGGCTGTCAATGGCTCCATGGCCAAGTGCAGGCAGTGACAAGCAGAGTCCCTCAGGGATCAGCCCTGGGACCAGTCTTGTTCCACATCTTTGTGGGTGCGATGGACAGAGGCACTGAGTGCAGCCTCAGCAGGTTTGCTGCCCACCCCAAGCTGTGTGGTGCAGCAGCCAGGATGGAGGGCAGGGATCCATCCAGAGGGAGCTGGGCAGGCTGCAGAGGTGGGCACAAGCCAAGCTCAGGAGGTTCAACAAGACCAAGGGCAAGGTCCTGCAGATGGGTTGGGGCAATCCTAAGCACAACTCCAGGCTGGGCAGTGAGTGGCTGGAGAGCAGCCCTGAGGAGAGGAACTTGGGGGTGCTGCTGGAGGAGAAGCTCGGCAGGAGCCAGCAGTGTGCACTTGCAGCCCAGAAAGCAACCAGAGCCTGGGCTGCAGCAGTAGAAGTGTGGCCAGCAGGGCCAGGGAGGGGATTCTCCCCCTCTGCTGTGCTCTGCTGAGACCCCACCTGGAGTCCTGCATCCAGTTCTGGAGCCCCTGGGACAAGAGGGCTGTGGAGATGCTGGAGTGTGTCCAGAGCAGGGCCAGGAGGATGCTCAGAGGCTGCAGCAGCTCTGCTGTGAGCACAGACTGAAAGAGTTGGGGCTGTGCAGGCTGGAGCAGAGGAGGCTCCCAGGGGACCTTCTTGTGTCCTTCCAGGATCTGAAGTGGGCTACAAAAAAGCTGGGGAGGGACTTTTTAGGCTCTGAGGGAGTGGCAGGAGTGGGGGGAATGGAGCAAAGCTGAAGGTGGGGAGAGTGAGGCTGGAGGTGAGGAGGAAGTTGTTGAGCAGGAGAGTGGTGAGAGGCTGGAATGGGTTGCCCAGGGAGGTGGTTGAGGCCCCATGGCTGGAGGTGTTTGAGGCCAGGCTGGCTGAGGCTGTGTGCAGCCTGCTCTAGGGTAGGGCGTCCCTGGGCATGGCAGGGGGCTTGGAACTGGCTGCTCCTTGTGGTCCCTTCCAACCCTGACTGATCCTGTGATTCTGTATTTCTGTGTATCTATTGTAACTACCTGCTTGTATCTTGTGCTAAGCTGTAAATATAAAGCTTCATTCTAATTTCCAGGCTTGACTGAGTCTAGTCTGGGCAATTTCATTAGAGTTGGGGAGCAGGTAACACCCAAACCATCACAAATGACAGCACAGAGAGCAGGGATAAAGACAGCAGTAAACAGAGATGATTCATTTCAATCAGCTGCCAATATTCTGTAATCAGGTTTGAGACACTTCCTGCAGTCTATACCAATTCCACTGGCACCAAAGAGTGTTCTTTGAAAGGGCTCTTTAAACACAGCCCAAAACAGAGTGCCAGCAAAACACTCCAGCAATCACACAGCTTGAAAGGGTTAAAAGATCTCTGTCATTTATGTAGCATTTGGTCTTGTAATGACAGGATGAGATGTAGAGTTTAAACTGGCAGAGGGGAGATTCAAACTAGATGTTAGGAGAGGAATGTTTGCAGTAAGGGTGGTGAGACACTGGCACAGGTTGCCCAGGGAGGTTGTGGAGCACAGAAGCACCCAATGTGATCAAAGATCACATTGGGTGCTTCTGTGCTCCACAACCTCCCTGGAGGTGTTCAGCACCAGGTTGGATGAGTCCTTGAGTGACCTGTTCTAGTGGGAGGTGTCCCTGGCTATGGCAAGGGGTTGGAACTGGCTGATCCTTGAGGTGCCTTCCAACCTAAACCATTCTGTGATTCTATGATGTCTTTTTACTGCCTTCAACAAGGCCAAGTGGAGGGTCCTGCACCTAGGTCGAGGCAATGTCAAGCACAGTTCCAGGCTGGATGAGGAGTGCATTGAGAGCAGCCCTGCAGAGAAGGATTTGGGAGTGCTGGTGAATGAGGCACTTGAGCTGGCAATGTGTGCTGGTAGCCCAGAAAGCTACCCAGTGCTGGGCTGCATTAAAAGAAGAGTGGCCAGCAGGTCAAGGGAGAGGATTCTACCCTTCTGCCCTGCTCTGGGGAGGCATCACCTGGAGTAATGCATCCAGCTCTGGTGCTCCAACACAAGGACATGGAATTGTTGGGGAAGATCCAAAGGAGGCCACGAAGATGATCAAAGGGTTGGAGAATCTCCACTATGGGGACTGGCTGAGAGAGTTGAGGCTGTTCAGGCTGGAGAAAAGGTAGCTCCAGGGACACCCTAGAGCAGCCATACAGTGCTTGAAGGGGCTCCAGGAGAGCTGGAGAGGGACTTCTGACAAGGGCTGGGAGTGACAGGATGAGGAGCAGTGGTTTGAGACCAGAGCAGGGTAGATTTAGACTGGAGATGAGGAAGAAATTCTTTGCTATGAGAGTGGTCAGGTAATAGAACAGGCTGCCCAGAGCAGTTGTGGACACCTCATTCCTGGAAGAGTTTAAGACTAGGCTGGATGAGGCTTTGAGTAACATGGGCTAGTGGAGGTGTCACTGCCCATGACAGTGGGGTTGGAACTAGGTGGCCTTTAAGGTGCCTTCCAACTCATTCTAGGATTCTATGATTTATGTGCTTTAAATTGTTGTGGAGTCTCCCTCTCTGGAGGTATTCAAGGCTCACCTGGACACATTCCTGTGTGATCTGCTATAGGTCATCCTGCTCTGGCAGGGGTTGGACTGGCTGAGCTTTGGAGGTCCCTTCCAGCCCCTGACATTCTAAACACACACACAGAGGTGTTCTGAGGACACAGGCCTAGCCCACAAGCCCTCATGCAGGACCAGAGAGATGTGCAGGGAGGTAGAACACATTTCTCAGCAGCCTGAAGACAGCTCTGCTCCAATTTATGAAACACTGGTGGTTTGCAGTGATTTATGAGGCAGCAAAACAATGTCAAGGCAAAAGAGACTTCGACAAGAAAAGCCCCCACATTATTTGGACAATGCAAGAAGAAACTCTAAGAAATGAAACTCAGAAGGTGAAAATTCACAGCAGAAGTAAACTTGCATCCAGTGCTCACCTCCTAGAGCTCTGATCTAATGGATTTCATAGAATCATAGAATCAAGCAGGTTGGAAGAGAGCTCCAAGCTCAGCCAGCCCAACCTAGCACCCAGCCCTGGCCAAGCAACCAGACCATGGCACTAAGTGCCCCAGCCAGGCTGTGCTTGAACACCTCCAGGCACAGAGACTCCACCACCTCCCTGGGCAGCCCATTCCAATGCCAATCACTCTCTCTGCCAACAACTTCCTCCTAACATCCAGTCCATTCAGAATACAAAATGTATATAACAAAGCTGTTCTTGGGTGTACTTAAAATGCACTCATGGCACACAGGTGCAGTGCTCTGTGCTTTGGGTTAGCCTTTAGAAAAGGAGAAGAACCATCACAGAATCCTGGGGGACAGTAAGTTACCCATGGGACAGCAAGGTGTCCTTGTGGCCAGGAGGGCAAATGGTCTCCTGGGGTGCATTAGGAAAAGGGTGGCCAGCAGGACAAGGGAGATTCTCCTGCCTGTCTGCTCTGCCCTTATTGGGCCATATCTGGAGTACTGTGGCCAGTTCTGGGCTCACCAGCTCAAGATGGACAGGAAAAGATTAGAGTGCAATGGAGGAACATTGTCTGACGAGGAAAGGCTGAGAGCCCTGGGGCTGGGTAGTCTGCAGGAGGCTGAGACCTGAGCAATGGTTACAAATAGCTGAGGGCTGGGGGGCAAGAAGCAGGGGCCAGGCTCTGTGCAGTGCTGTCCTGGGGTAGGAGAAGGAGCAATGGACACAAACTGGAGCCCAGGAAGTTGCACCTCAACATGAGGAGAAACCTGTTTGGTGTGAGGGTGCTGGAACCCTGGAGCAGGCTGCCCAGAGAGGTTGTGGAGTCTCCTTCTCTGGAGCCTCTCAAGAACATGCTTCTGTGTGACCTGCCCTGGGTGATCCTGCTTTAGCTCAGTGATCTCCAGAGGTCCCTTCCAACTCACTCCCTTCTGTGATGCCACGATTTAAACGCCAGCATTTTCCCTTTGCCTACACCAGACCAACCCATATATGCTCTTTGAGTGGGAAGAAAAGAAGAACAGAAAAGAAAACCTACCCCAGCCCACAGAACACTGAGTTATGACCAGCAGGGAGGAGAGCTGGAAGGCTGCTTCTTGTCACTCACCTTGCAGATGTCACAGCGCCGCCCGACCACGTTGGCTTTACACTGGCACTGGCCTGTCTGTGAGTCACAGACCTCTGAGAAGGAGCCATTGATGTGACAGTGACAGGCTGCAGAGGAAGGAGAAGCAGCTGTTAATGCCTTTCCTGAAGCTAAATTTGATAGCCAGATGTCCACAGTGCTTTTGCCATGCTGAGGCACCCAGGAAGGCAGGCCTGAGTCAAGCAAGGAAGGTGTCACCCCTGTCCCCCCGGCAGCACACATCAGCCTCCTCAGGGGGATGTGGAGTTCTCCTCCAAACCAGTGCAGGCAGAAATTCTGCCTCGAGTTCATGAACATCTTCATAGATGATCTGGATGAGGGCATGGAGTCAGGCATCAGCAAGTGTGCAGATGACACCAAGCTGGGGGCAGATGTGGCTGGGTTGGAGGGCAGAAGGGCTCTGCAGCAGGACTTTGACCACCTGGACAGATGGGCAGAGCCCAAGGGGATGGCTTCAATAGCTCCAAGTGCAGGGTGCTGCACTTTGGCCACAGCAACCCCATGCAGAGATACAGGCTGGGGTCAGAGTGGCTGAGAGCAGCCAGACAGAGAGGGATCTGGGGGTGCTGATTGATACCCACCTGAACATGAGCCAGCAGTGTGCCCAGGTGGCCAAGAGAGCCAGTGGCATCCTGGCCTGCATCAGGAATGGTGTGGCCAGCAGGAGCAGGGAGGTCATTCTGCCCCTGGACTCTGCACTGCTCAGACCACACCTTGAGTGCTGTGTTCAGTTCTGGGCCCCCCAGTTCAGGAGGGACATTGAGATGCTTGAGCGTGTCCAGAGAAGGGCAACGAGGCTGGGGAGAGGCCTTGAGCACAGCCCTACGAGGAGAGGTTGAGGGAGCTGGGATTGGTTAGCCTGGAGAAGAGGAGGCTCAGGGGAGACCTCATTGCTGTCTACAACTACCTGAGGGGTGGTTGTGGCCAGGAGGAGGTTGCTCTCTTCTCTCAGGTGGCCAGCACCAGAACAAGAGGAGACAGCCTCAGGCTGTGCCAGGGGAGATTTAGGCTGGAGGTGAGGAGAAAGTTCTTCCCTGAGAGAGTCATTGGACACTGGAATGGGCTGCCCGGGGAGGTGGTGGAGTCGCCGTCCCTGGAGCTGTTCAAGGCAAGGTTGGATGTGGCACTTGGTGCCATGGTCTGGCCTTGAGCTCTCTGCTAAAGGGTTGGACTGGATGATCTATGAGGTCTCTTCCAACCCTGATGATACTGTGAGACTGTGATACTGTAACACCCTAAGTGCTCCCCTCAGATCAGAGCAGGATCTTTAGGACACAGTTCAAAATAGGATTTCCAGGAGATATTTCAAGTGCATGCTTTGAACCTTGGAGTGGACAAGGGGGCACTGAGAGCTGAAAGAGCTGGTACAGACCCTCACACAAGCTCATAGAAGCACAGAACTGTTGAGGCTGGATGGAACCTTTGATATCAACTCCAACCACTCCCCCAGAGCTCACGACCCCACCAGTGCTGCCAAGCCACTGCCACTAAACCACCTCCCTCAGCACCACATCCATGCAGCTTTACCTCCCCTTGGCCTTCCTTTCCCCAGGCTGAACAACCCAGTTCCCTCAGCTGCTCCTCACCAGACTTGTTCTCTAGATCCTTCATCAGCTTTGTTGCCCATCTCTGGACATCCTTCAGCACCTCAATGTCCTTCTTGGAGTGAGGAGCTCAAGACTAACTCAGGATTTGATGTGTAGCCTCACCACTGCCCAGTACAGAGAGACGATCCCTGTCCTGCTCCTGCTGGCCACATCACTGCTGACCCAAGCCAGGATGCTGTGGGCATTCTTGGCCACCTGTGCTCACCCTAGCTCATGTTCAGCTGTTGTTGACTAATCCCCACAGGCCTTTTCTCACCAGGCAGCTTCCAGCCATCCTGCCCCCAGCCTGGAGCATTCACAGAGTCACTCATTCCATCAGCATAGGCTGGTTCCTGTACATCCCTTCATTCTTTTCCCCAGGAAGTAATGGATCCACATCTCTAATGCTGATCATCAACCTGCTCTGTAAACCAGGGCTCCAATCCACACTTTGCCTTCCTGCAGGGTCCTGGCTATGTTCATAAAATCATAGAATCACAGAATCAAGCAGGTTGGAAGAGACCTCCAAGCTCAGACAGTTCAACTTAGCACCCAGCCCTATTCAGTCAACCAGACCATGGCACTAAGTGCCTCATCCATCCTTGAACACTTCCAGAGACAGCCACTCCACCACCTCCCTGGGCAGCCCATTCCAATGCCAATCACTCTCTCTTCCTCCTAACATCCAGCCTGAACCTGCCCTGGCACAGCTTGAGGCTGTCCCCCCTTGTTCTGTTGCTGCTTGCCTGGCAGCAGAGCCCAACCCCACCTGGCTACAATGTCCCTTCAGGTAGCTGCAGACAGCAATGAGCTCTGTCCTGAGCCTCCTCTGCTGCAGGCTGCACTCCCCCAGCTCCCTCAGCCTCTCCTCACAGGGCTCTGCTCCAGGCCCCTCCCCAGACTTGCTGCCCTCCTCTGGACTCCTTCCAGCACCTCAACATCTCTCTGCAATTGAGAGGCCCAGAACTGGACACAGCACTCAAGGTGTGGCCTGAGCAGTGCTGAGCACAGGGGCACAAGAACCTCCCTGGTCCTGCTGCCCACACTGCTCCTGAGCCAGCCCAGGATGCCATTGGCTCTGCTGCCCACCTGGGCACTGCTGCCTCCTCTGCAGCTCCTCCCTGCCAGCAGCACCCCCAGCTCCCTCTCTGCCTGGCTGCTCTCAGCCACTCTGGCCCCAGCCTGTAGTGCTGCTTGGGGTTGTTGTGGCCAAAGTGTAGAACCCTGCCCTTGGCCTTGTTAAATCTCATCCCATTGGCCTCTGCCCACCCATGCAGCCTGGCCAGGTCCCTCTGCAGGGCTCTCCTCCCCTCCAACAGCTCCACAGCTGCTCCTAGCTTGGTGTCATCTGCAAACTCACTGATGCTGGACTCAATCCCCTGCTCCAGATTATCACTAAGGACATTGAACAGGACTGTGCCCAGCACTGATCCCTGGGGCACAGCACCAGTGCCAGCTGCCAGCTGGATGTGGCACCATTCACCACCACTCTCTGGGCCCAGCACTGCAGCCAGTTCTTGACCCATACCAGAGTGAATCTGTCCCAGCCAGGAGCTGCCATCAGTGCCAGGAGCTGCTTGTGGCAGATGGTGCCAAAGGCTTTGCTGCAGTCCAGACAGACTCCACCCACAGCCTGCACCAGGCAGGATCCTGAGCACAAAAGGAGCTCAGGTTGGTCAGGCAGGAGCTGCCCTTCGAAAAAACAGCTTTCCCTCATCTCACACCGAGGGCTGTACTTGCTTCAGCACACTGCTTTTTCCCACCCAAACCCAAGCCTGCCAGAACCAAACGAAACAAAGCCTGGGACATCTGCTCCTTTTTCTTAGATTGGTGATTTTGCACAGACACATGAAGCCACTGAGAGCTGCTCCAGTGACACAAAGAGTTAAAGCAGAGGACGAGTGCTGCGCAGGGAGAACGAGCAAAGACCCATTGCAAACAATAATTTGAAAGCAAAACTCCTGCTTTGCAGTCCTCTTGGATTGGGCTTTTTAATAAGGAATGAAATTGAAAACAACAAAGTAAAGGCAGGGGCCCTCTGATATTGTAGCTGCAGGGCAAACTTCATGGAAGTCTGCAAAGGAAATAGAGAAAAATCATATGCAAAGAAGCGAGCCCAGATGAAAGGCAGGGAGCTGAGGAGCACCAAGGTAACCAGGGGCACAGGGCTAGGAATACATTAGGGGCTCTCCTCAGCAGGGAGGCTAAAGCAGAAGCCCAAGACCTAATTCCAGATGCAAGATGTATTTAGCTTTGGTACTGGTTTAAACTGGATGTTTTCAGAACTTCCCCCACGTTACCTCTCTTGAAGCTGCCACCACTGTCAAAATGTTCGAAGCAAGAGTTTGATGCCTGAGGAGTGGTGACAAGCTGCTGGAAGCTCTCATGCCTGAAATACTCTTCTTTGAAGGCATGGTGCACATTACACACCCTCATCTCCAGGGCATCATCTGTGGCCCTTCAAGGAGGACCACAAAGATGATCAGAGGGCTGGAGAGCCTTTGCTATGGGGACAGGCTGGGAGAGTTGGGGGTGTTCAGGCTGCAGAAGAGAAGGCTCCAGGGAGACACCCACACAGAGTGTACTCTAGGAAGCTCTGCTGTTCCCCTGCTGGTTGCTAGACCCCATCAAGCATGACAGCATCCTCATGCTGATGGAGCTGCTCCCTCCCATAACGTGATGGGAGCCTTCTGTTCAACCTGGAGAATCAGAGGCTCAGGGCAGAGCTCATTGCTCTCTACAACTACCTGCAGGGAGGCTGTAGCCAGGTGGGGTCGGGCTCTGCTGCCAGGCACCGAGGGTCAGAACAAGAGGACACAGCCTCAAGCTGTGCCAGGGCAGGTTCAGGCTGGATGTCAGGAGGAAGTTGTTGTCAGAGAGAGTGATTGGCATTGGAATGGGCTGCCCAGGGAGGTGGTGGAATCCCCATCCCTGGAGGTGTTTGAAAGAAGGCTGCATGAGGCACTTAGTGCCAGGGTTTAGTTAATTAGAAGGTGTTAGGTGATAGGTTGGACTGGATGATCTTGAAGGTCCTTTCCAACCTGGTTAGTTCTGTGATTCTGTGAGACCTTAGATCAGCCTTCCAGTACCTGAAGGAGAGCTGGGGAGGGACTTTTGACAAGGACTGGGAGAGCCAGGATGAAGGACAATGGCTATGAGCTGGAAGAGGGGAGATTGAGACTGGAGATGAGTGAGACATGAAACACTCTGGGACATGTTCTAATGGCCACGGTGGTGTTGGGTTGATTGTTGGACTCAATGACTTTAGCCAGGTGGGGCTGGGCTCTGCTGCCAGGCAACCAGCAACAGAAAAAGGGGACACAGCCTCAAGCTGTGCCAGGGCAGGTCTAGGCTGGATGTGAGGAGGAAGTTGTTGGCAGAGAGAGTGATTGGCATTGGAATGGGCTGCCCAGGGAGGTGGTGGAGTGGCTGTGCCTGGAGGTGTTGAAGCCAAGCCTGGCTGGGGCACTTAGTGCCATGGTCTGGTTGATTGGATAGGGCTGGGTGCTAGGTTGGGCTGGCTGAGCTTGGAGGTCCCTTCCAACCTGGTTGATTCTATTCTATTCTATTCTATTCTATTCTATTCTATTCTATTCTATTCTATTCTATTCTATTCTATTCTATTCTATTCTATTCTATTCTGTTCTGTTCTATTCTGTTCTGTTCTATTCTATTCTATTCTATTCTGTTCTGTTCTGTTCCCCCCCAGAGGCACAGTGCTCCTCTCAGGAACACAGCTATGGGACAGCTCAGCCTTGTCAGGAGCAGTAGAGTTCATGACTTACGTTGACAGCTCCTTGCATCAAGAGCATCACCAAAGTATCCATCAGCACACCTCTCACAGTACTGGCCTGTTGTGCCTGGCTTACATATCAGACAAGCACCAGACAGGCTGTCACAGCTGCCAGGAATGGAGAAGTCAAGGTTGTCGTTACAGGGACACGGCTGGCACGATCCCCCTGGTATCAGAGGTTGTCCAAAATAGCCTTCTGCACACCTAAGGTAAAAGACAGCACTCG
Source organism: Pogoniulus pusillus (assembly GCF_015220805.1). Classification (NCBI taxonomy): domain Eukaryota; kingdom Metazoa; phylum Chordata; class Aves; order Piciformes; family Lybiidae; genus Pogoniulus; species Pogoniulus pusillus. The sequence continues at coordinate 13,627,345 of NC_087296.1, read as the reverse complement.
TTAGGACCCTGCAGTAAGCCACTTGTTAGAAACAATTAATTCTGTTGCCTCTCTAATCACCAAACCCAATTGGATTTTCATTCAAGTATTTTTTAAGTGTCCTTTCCTTTTTCCCCCCTCTCCCTCCCTCCCTCCCCCTTGTTAACAGCACTGTAGATACAGCAGCAGCTGAAATCCTGCCAGACCTGCTAGCAATTAGATCTTGGTGGCAGAGAAATCTTGTCACTGGCACTGGAGATGAGACAACACATAATAAGAATTCTGTCTGCTGACACACTAGAGGAATTCAGGCCCATGCCAGATAGGCTTTGTGCTTCAGCACATCACATCTAGATGTCCTCCACTTGTTTACAGCAAGCTTGGTGATTCCCCCCCCCCCTTAAAAACTTGTTAAGAAAAACAAGTTTATATAGTAAAAAACACATAAATGTGTTCATCTGGCAAGAGCCTCCTCTGACTGAGCCTTCCCCTGCTCTGCTGCCTGGTCAGATCTGCTTAATGAGTGGATCTCTAATCTCTGTGTGTAGGTAGCTAACAGTAAGATTGCTCATCAGCAGAGGGGCTGTGCTGCTTTGTACTACACCTTGTGTGTTTTGAGAGAGGTGTTTCAGGGCTCTGCAGCTGGACCTTGACCACCTGGACAGATGGGCAGAGTCCAAGGGGATGGCTTCAATAGCTCCAAGTGCAGGGTGCTGCACTTTGGCCACAACAACCCCATGCAGAGATACAGGCTGGGGTCAGAGTGGCTGAGAGCAGCCAAACAGAGAGGGATCTGGGGGTGCTGATTGATACCCACCTGAACATGAGCCAGCAGTGTGCCCAGGTGGCCAAGAGAGCCAGTGGCATCCTGGCCTGCATCAGGAATGGTGTGGCCAGCAGGAGCAGGGAGGTCATTCTGCCCCTGTACTCTGCACTGCTCAGACCCCCCCTTGAGTGCTGTGTTCAGTTCTGGGCCCCCCAGTTTAGGAGGGACATTGAGATGCTTGAGCATGTCCAGAGAAGGGCGACGAGGCTGGGGAGAGGCCTTGAGCACAGCCCTACGAGGAGAGGCTGAGGGAGCTGGGATTGGTTAGCCTGGAGAAGAGGAGGCTCAGGGGAGACCTCATTGCTGTCTGCAACTACCTGAGGGGAGGTTGTGGCCAGGAGGAGGTTGCTCTCTTCTCTCAGGTGGCCAGCACCAGAACAAGAGGACACAGCCTCAGGCTGCACCAGGGGAGATTTAGGCTGGAGGTGAGGAGAAAGTTCTTCCCTGAGAGAGTCATTGGACACTGGAATGGGCTGCCCGGGGAGGTGGTGGAGTCGCCGTCCCTGGAGCTGTTCAAGGCAGGACTGGACGCGGCACTTGGTGCCATGGTCTAGCCTTGAGCTCTGTGCTAAAGGGTTGGACTTGATGATCTGTGAGGTCTCTTCCAACCTTGATGATACTGTGACACTGTGATACTGTGATCAGATGGAAAAGCAAAGGAAGCTGGCTTACAAATGTAGGGAACTGCCATCTCAGTAAATGCTCAAGTCACCTTGCAAGCAGAACAGACCTTACAGAGCATCTCTTGGACAAATCTGCTCATAGCAATGAAACTGATCCTTCAAGTCCTCCCCTTCCTGCTGCACACCACAAGGTGTGCCCAGTGCTGCCTGTTTGCCAAGATCTAGCCAGCCTAGACCTGGGTAGGTTTGGATTAGATGTTAGGAAGTTCTTTACTGTGAGGGGGTGAGACACTTGCACAGGTTTCTCAGGGAGGTGGCAGAAGCCTCATCCCTGGAGATGTTTAAGGCCAGGTTGAATATGACTCTGGGCAACCTGATTTAGTGTGAGGTGTCCCTGCCCACGGCAGGGCAGTTAGAACTGGATTATCCTTGAGGTCTCTTCCAATTCTGACAATCCTGTGATTCACAGAGTCATAGAATCATAGAATCAAGCAGGTTGGAAGAGAGCTCCAAGCTCATCCAGTCCAACCTAGCACCCAGCCCTGGCCAATCAACCAGACCATGGCACTAAGTGCCTAATCCTGTCTCTTCATGAACACCTCCAGGGACCCCCAAACCAAACAGATGCTCTCTCCCTAGGGGGCAGGGGATGATTCTGCAGGCCAAAGAAGCCCAGTGCTGAGCACGCTCACTTCGTGACACTTTGTACCTGGTGACAATTCAGGACTGTTCAGCTCACAGAGCCTGTGTCTCAGCTCACTTTGTCACTCTGCAGCAGCTAAACTGAAAGAGAATTTCATGGCCTCTTTTAGCAGTTATGCAGTCACTATTAATAGCAAAAGGCAACTCCCTTTCTCCTGCTCATTATTATTGACAGCTCTGGGCATTGCCCAGCCACTTGTTACAATTAAGAGCAA